>NC_088246.1:137348560-137953005 GCF_036013445.1 Caloenas nicobarica | reverse complement strand
TTTCACTCACTTCAGCACCGCCAAAATTTCATCCACTGTTGCAAGGATAATCATTCTCAGAGATCACCTCTAAATTATTTTGTGAATAATAAATTGATCTTGTCCACTTCTGGTTTTGCTGTTTGATAAGTCTTATTGCACACCAGTGTACTAATGTTTCATATATTTTTCTGCTCACAGAAGAAGAAAAAATCCAGTCTGCCTTGTCTGGAAAATAGTTTACAGAACATGTCCATCACTTCACTCAGTAAGACATTTCTATGCTAGTGAATCACAAGAGCCCTCAGTGCATCTGTATTTCCCAGGTTATTCCTTTCCTCTGGAGCAGTGTTGTATTTCAGGCATTGACATTAAGACCTAGCAAGAAACATATCATTGCTTCTTGATGCCAGATGTGACACATGGATGTGATGTGTGTTACAAAGTAATTTCTCTTTTAAGAGAGCATAGAAATCATTTTTGGTGCATGTAGAAAAAGTTGTGACTTCAAAAAGACTGTTTTTATTTTCAAGGAATAGGCAGAGTAATATCTTACTGCTGTCATAAAAATGAGTTTGTGCTCTATACTTTAGTGACCCAATAACTTGCAACACCAATATCGTTCATCACACTGTCAGAAAGAAAGAACCAGGGAGGAGGGAAATAAAACATCATATTATATTGTAGAGCCAGTTATTTGCAGTTGCCAAGGGAGCAAAGTACCCAGCTGATTGCTGTCTAAATATCAGATCATTAAAAATAGTTCAGTTAATAGCTGTCATTTTAATTTTTTTTTTAATCTGATTTTTCTGTATAGTGTTGTTTTGATTTCTCTCCACCTATTTTAATAAGGCATCTTTCAGTTTGGGCTCTGAGTTAATTCTGAGAATACAACTTCTCATTTTTGATTAATATCTTAAAATTATTATCTCTCTACACAAAACTTTGCTAAGAAGTAATTTCTGAGCTGATTTAATAGAATGGATCATGTTTCCTTTGTTCCTAAGCCATTTAGAGAAATGCAGCAGATTTAATCTGCTCTTCACTAAAAGCAATTGATGCAGTGCCACATGGGATGTTCATTAAACCAGAGAAAATGGGAACAGGTAAAGAAACTTTATGATACGTAAGAAGCTGACCAAAGAAACATGGAAAAGAACTGAAATAAGATTTGTCTTCATAGAAGAAAGTTACTGGTGAAGTTCCTAAAAAGTTAGTCTTGGGTCTGATGTTACTTAAATATTTCAGTAACAGCTTGGCACAAATGTATCAATGTAATAATGAAATCTATTGATAATATAGAATTGGAAAGCACTTTATATACAGACTATTATGTGAGGAGGACTGAATTATTCTGAGGATGGAATAAAACATAAATGGGACAAAATTAAAAAAAGTCAAAATGCTAGAGGAGGTATTGTAGGCTAGACCCCAAAGTATTCTCAGGGTATAGCCTACTCTGTTTACCTTCCATTTTATTTGTATAAAAGCACACAAACTTCTAAAGGTAAAGTTTACATCTGCCTGGTCAATGGAGAGAGGTAGGTGCCTTTGAAGTCCTCATGAGTGAGATAATTTCTGCCTAATTTAGGTGTCTAGCCTTGGGCAAACACATTCTTACACTGGACATAAATCTTACTACTTCATTAGATACTTAAAATGAAAGTATTAGCTAGCTACTTAAGAGCATATGGGTTTGACATGTAAGACCCACCGGACTGGAATCTAAAATACCGAATGAAGAGTCTTTATCTGTCACAGTGTTCCTGTGCTAGGCAATCCAGAAATGACATTGTTGAGTGAGGAGTCTTCTTAAACTACTCCATAGCAAATGCAGAAGCTCGGAAGGGAAGCATATCAAAACCACATTCCTTTATACGGCTTAAGCAATTGCCTCAGGATGCATAATCTTCCTTGGATTTCCTTTTCAAATTCACAGCCTGAAGGAAGAGGAGGTATCACTTAGCACTATAAGAGTTTAGGAGTAAAGTACTTCCTCCAGTTAATTAGAGATAGGCCAGGATGGACTCTGGTGTAACATGTCCTGAACATTTTTAAAGGGACTGCCAATCTCGAGATAGGTTGTTCTACAAACACAGGTTGCCGATACAAACTTGTTTAAGTCAGGAAACTTAAACTTTCTTATATCAGATTCTTATTCCTCTATTCACAGGCATGGGCAGAGGTTTATCAAGTCTGGAAGTGACAGATAAGACTGCACACTGTACTTGTAATTTCCTTATTTTTAAGTTGCAATTGAGACAGTCTCAGTAACTCTTTATCTTTTGCCTGTCCTTGTGCGTATTAAAAGAAAAATTACTGGATTTCTGCTGCAGCAATAACTACTCAATATAACCTAGCCTAGCTTGTATCTCTTCCGCCACAAACAGGAAATATAATGGTATCTCTAATGTTTTTCAAATGCTGTCAAGTGAGTCTTTTCCTGTGCAATATTCCACACAATTAAAGGGCAAAAAATTGAGGAATGTAGTTAGGAATACTTCGTTTACTCACCTTCATTGATTATTTAAGTGCCATGCGCTTTAATTGGGTTTTATACGTTTCTTGTAGGTTTAAAATATTTATTGAAGTTTCCTAGTGTTGGAACACTAACAAGGTCTTTGTTAGTTCTCTAATGGTTGTTAGGCTGGAGACACCTTTTACAAGGACGCCAGTAAGGACTGCCCAGCACAATTAAGAGTCATGAAATTGTTTTTTTAATTGCTTGTTTATTTAGATAAATGAAAAAATTGTCATAACTTTATGAGGCAAGACTGTAAAAAATACCACAGAGTGCAAAAGTTCTCAAGATGCTTACAGGTAGTTGGGTTTTTTCTGATATGCCAGGACACACTTGTGCTTTCGTGCATGGTACTGCACTGCATAGCATGATTTTTCCCAGGTATGTGGAGCTCTTGGATAACAAAATTTCACTTTTTCAGAACATGGGCAAGTAATTTGGCATGGTACTTTTTGAGCTAGTTGGAGAATCTGCATAGAAAGGTGAAGAACTCCATGATCTATAATTTAGATGCTCTTAAACACTTCTGTGTGCCTAAGTGTCTCATTAGGTATTGTCCTCTGTGCCTCAGAGAAGTTCGTTACTTATTTTTGTGGCTCATTATTTGGTTAGTCCAACCTTGAATAGAAAAACACAACCCAGTGGGAATCAATTAATTTAGAATTATTTAATGATTATTTAGTTTCCACACAACTCATAAGCCCCATTAACTATCCTTAGTGAAAACCTTACAGATTGGAAAGAAACAGCAAATTTCTACATGAGCTGCTCTCAAACTACAATCTTAAAATAGGAGGTAATGAAAGCAAAGAAGACAAAGCACAAATGGGGCCAAACTCTTCATTGCTGCTATCCTATAAACAGGAGCTGCCTTTTGTGAAGGGTCTCTACATGATGTATTAGCTACACTGAGACCATTTTGAATAAAATTAGGAAGTCACTCTGGTTCTACTAGTTTTATATTGAAGCTTTTTCAGTATTACATACATATTGAGGCTTTAAATATCCATTAAAAAGATCTGTTTCCTCACATAGTAAAAAAGGAAAGGAATTTAAAAAAACTGCTGCCAGCTTGAATTAATGACTAATCCAACAATGTTCATGCAACGCCAGTGCAATTAAAATTATTTTTATAATTTTAAAATTTGCATTTTAAAAAAACTAACCACATTTTCCTACCTTTTTTCCAACCCGCTATTTCCTTGCAGATAAGCTATATTCCAACTCTCACTTTTTCTTTTTTTTTTTTTTTTTTTCTCCTGGGAAATTATTATGTATTACCTTTTAAGGCTCTAAATCAGCACTGTAATGATACCATGAAATGGCTAGCTTATTCCAATAAAAATATGGTGGTAGAATCAGCCTGTAAAATTGTTAACTCTTCCCACTTTACTTCACATGTTATTACACCTATGAACATACAAGCACATATATGAATGCACAATTTTTAAACCCGCAAAATCAAAGTTTAATGTACATACATTTAAAAAAAACACCAAACCTTCCAGTTAACATAAAACATAGAACTGTTTTCCAGAGAGACAGTTTACATGTCCTGAGTCAGGGGATATTTCTCTATTCTCATGTTCTTCAAATTTTTATTACTAGCCAAAAGTTGTACTAGGAGCAAGAGGAGCAGAAGTGATGGCTGTCATATAAATGCTCTCACATCACAGCATGCAATCAGCACCAACAGATGTTTAATTTTTCCTTTTGCATGGATGTTTATGTTCATCCCTATTGTGATGAGATGTTACAGGTATGTTGTTAGGCAAGAACTCTTTTTAGACTAATTAAGGTGAGAAGTATCATAATAATTACATCTTCCATATATCAAAGGAATTAGAAATTTATCATGTGCCCTTTAACTCATTTATTAATCAGAACATGTCTTTAGGAAGACATTCAGTTTTCAATTCAGTGTGATAAAAGTCTATCACAGTTCTTGTTAAATTGTCTCAGTGGTTAACTGCCTTCAGTAACTATCTTATTTTGAATTATAACATAAGCAGCAATTTTTGGGTTTGGTAAACTATCTCTTTAGATTATCTTCCTACCTTAAGGATAGGTATTCTATATAAAATCTAGAAATTATATTGAAACCCTGGTCAACTCTTTGTGAACTATTAAAAAATTACTATTTATAACGTCAACTAGGATTAAAATTTAATCTCTGATATCTTTCCATAAATAGCATAAAATGGAATGGTTCCCTGAATTTATCTTCTTTATGAATATCCAGAAACATACAGAGTTTTGAAAATATGTGCATATATTTTTAATACAATAACCAAAATCGGTAGAATCCATGTTCGAGAACACTGTCTACTTTAAAAAAACAAAACAAAAACTCGCCATCATATTTCATGCCTGTGTATGCCAGAAAGGGTGATTTCTTTTGCTATAGATACTTCGTAGATGGAGAAGAAATATTTGGTCTGAATCCTAAGTACCATGATTCTCTACAGCTGAATTTTAAAATGCTGTAATGTTGTTTAATACTTCACATCCAGCATATAATTCACTTCACAGCAAAATATATATTGGGTCTATTCCTAAAGCATGTCTACTCTGGATCAATTATGCTTTCCATTTAAGTGAGAGTATTCTATTCAGTAAGGCTACCTGAAAAATATGAACTGTGAAATGGGCATTGCCACATTGTCAGCAATCTTACACTCATGGAGAGGAGGTTTAAGAAGGTGATGCCTTTCCAAATGTACTCTCACTGCTTCCCATTAAATTTTCACCTGCCAGTGCTAATTTCCATTTATAACATTGAAGTTCTTCTGCCAGTGCTGGTGTGGTGGAGATAAAATTAAGAACCTGCTTTCAATTCTCCCCATACAAATTAAGTATAGACTGAAATTTGCAAGCAGGGTTAATTAGCGAGTTCTTCCCTGATACTGCAAAGGCAAACTTTGTAAAATTTTACATTGATATAATTCTGTAAGTGACTTACATCACTAATCAGATCTAACCTTGATTAAAGTTAGAATCTACAACACAGATAATCTATGTAGGACAGAGTGTTCTGTCTATATGTATATAATATTCTGTATGCTTCCCTAAGAATGGATTCTACAGGATAAATGCAACATTTATCACTTAAAAATCAGATTAGAGAAAAATTTGAGACTGTGATAAAGGTAACATGCTATATGTAATAAAAGTTTTTCATCCCTTTGTGTTTGCATTAACTGCTTAAAAAAACTACACCAAATTAATGTATTGTTAAACAACTAACATTTGGGAACATCTGATATTATTTAAGCTATTTATTTTGTTTATTCTCAGAAAGTCCATGTATTACATAGCTAAGATTTAAAACAAGCCATAGGTGGGATGCAGTGGCAAAATGGACAATCTTGCCATCAGTTTGAAGCAGGTTTGACATATAGCTGGCTAAATCCAGATTTTCTGTTTCAAGATAAAGGTTGATGATTATTTCTGAATCAAAATGGGAACAAATCTTTTCAGAATTCCTATCAAACATAAATGCTAAAAATACCTTGGTCTTCAAAAGTCTGATTTTGGAAGTATTTGTGGTGCCTAAGCGGGCTTGTCAGCTCATGTAACCCTTGTCACAGATATATTAATTCATTTCACATAGGATGTCACATTCTTGGTCACTCTAAAGTTATGTTCTGCCTGTTCTTTATATGTTGTCTGTCTGCCAGTTCTATGCAGTTGTCCATGGTTTTTTCTGCATCATTCTCTCACTCTGTGTTTACCATATGTGCAAGGTTTTCGAGGGGAATGTGGGCTATTGTTTTTTGCCATTATTTGTGTGGTAATTTAGTGGCTGGATCCAGGCACGCTCAGCTGTACATCCTCACCTCAGGTCATTTAGTTCTTTCCAACAGAGGGCTGTCCACTTTGCTTGGCATTCTGCTAACTGTGACAGGATCTGTCATTTCTGTAGTGAGGTCCAGATTGCTTCAGGGGATAAAAATGCTTTTTCTAGCTCATGAATCTTTGGTTTGTTACCTGGGAAGATGTTTCGCTGGGTCAAACACTTGCAAGTAAGGATCCTTTTCTGGTTTTTGCCCTTGCCATCAGGTTCTTGGATGTCATTTCAGGGCATTATGCATGCCTACTGCTATCCATTATGTTTTCAGATTCCCAGATGCCACTGAACCACTTGAATTCTCCTGTAATTTGTTGCTCATTTCCTGAGTCAATGTCAGATAGGTCAGAACTTGTACAATCTCTCTTTAGTTCCCTCACCACCTTTTTTGCCCTCCAGGTAGGCTCACTCTCAGAAGTCTGGAAATTAACCTTCTGTCATCCATATATTTTCTAGATCCTAATGTGATGTTTCCTAGGTTCAGTTGAGAATTTGGTGAGAGACTATACGTCTTCTGTGTTGTTTGCATTCTTCTCGCCATTCAAACATATGCCAAATAAGCCTGCATGCTGAGATGCTGGTTTACTTATGTCCGGTGTGAAACATACGTTTTTGTCCAAATGGGCAAGGGCTACCTGCACAGCCCCCTCCACAGTTGGCATACTTGTTCCTTAAGATCTGTCCATCCATTTAGTATCCTTGTTAATACTTTCATGAAGTAAGGGTATGGTAGCAAGCTGACTGAATCAATTTTTTGCTTTTTGGAGATATTCTCTAGAAATCTTCTTGTTTGTGCCACCTTGTTGACAGTTGTCAGAGGCAAAACATTTTCAGTTAGGGGAATTTTGCTTAAGTTTTATTGGGAATTAACACAAACTTTTGATTACTGATTCAGGTACTGAGAAAAAGAAGGAAAACATGCACAATGAAACAGTAACACCTTCCTCTCCCCACTCCGGGCTCAGTTGCTCGCTGCTGCCAGTTAACGTTATTCCAGTCTTTGAGACGTTTCCACACTGCATTAGCCACCATCCAGGAGTCTGTATGTACATATACTGGGGCCAGTGATGCTTCTGAACATGTTCCAAGGCTATTTTCAAGGCCATTACTTCTGCAAACTGACTAGAGCCTCCAGTCCCTTTGCAGGTGGCAGATTCTCCCATGGAGGGATTCCAAGTAGTAGCTCACCACCTCCTGATCCCTGCTGTAATTTTACAAGATCCATCTGTGAACAAACTCCATTGTTTGTTTTTAGCACTTAATTCATCATATGCTGGGGCTTCCATAGTCTGAGGCATTTGGTTTCCTCACATTATTGATTTACTCGCTACAAACTAATAAACTCAGCTGATCCAAGTCTGGAGCTTAAACCAGTACATGCCTACTGAATAAGGCCAGCACACATTTTTGTCACGTAGCACTGATTGCTCTTCTACCAGTGAGTTTTAAATCACTAAACAAAAAATTCAGGACAGGTAGTCTAGGGCATAACCACGGTAGCCGCACTGTGCTTAACAATTCAATGGCATGCAGAATGTCCTCATCTGCAGCTGGAACCCCTTGCTCCACACAAATGTAGTTATTTTTGGCTCTCTTTGTAGCTCCAACTCACAAATCCTAACAGCTTGACTCTCATCTCTTGAGGAGTTTATTTCCACAAGCTCCTGCTCTTGTTGCCACAATCTGCTGTTCTTTCCTGTGATAGTATATAACAAAAGTTGTACATTGCTCTCTTTCTGGATCAGTACTAATGTCATTGCATGGGCTACCTCCTCCTTGACCTGGTATCTTTCCTCTCAAAATGACTCTTTTTTGGAGGTCACTTGACGTAAGAGTTCAGTCAATTGGCTGTAACTGGGGATGTGCATACACCAAAATCAGTTAATAATCAAGAAGGCATTCTTGATTATTGCAAATGGGCATCCAATGCACTTGGTTGAGCAATTTGTTCAGCTCTGTCTATATGGTCATGACAAACTTAAAAAATGTATTTCTTGAGCAGGCCCTTTTATTTGGAACACTTAATGGCAAATCTGGCACTGAAAAAGTAATGATTACCTGTTGACTTTTACTGGGTGTACATGACAAGGTTGGGGGAGGACTGCAGTGGTGGCCTCTGTGAGAAGAGACCAGGGGTTGCCCCATGCCAGATGCAGTTGCTTTCAGCTGGCTCTACAATGGACCCACTGCAGAACATAGCTGGGAAATGTTGGTGGTGCCTCTGCAAAAATATTTGAGAAAAGGTCAGACCCACCACAGTGGACGAATAGAAGGAAAAAATAAAGAGCAAAAAATAATTCTGTGAACACTATGGTCAGCAAAGAAGGAGAGGGAGTAGGTTCTCCAGGCACCAAAGCAGAAATTTCCCTGCAGCCAGTAGAGGAGACCATAGTGGAGAAGGTGCATATTTACTGAAGGACTATAGCCCACGGAGAGGACCCACGCTGAAGCAGGGGAAAAGTGTGAGAAGGAAGGAGCAGCAGAGAAGAATTGTTATGAACTGACCATCGGCGCCTATTCTTCATCCTCTCTGTGCTATTCAGGGAGTAGGGGAGAGGTAGAAGAGTCAGGGATGAAGGAGTCTGGGAAATGTACTTGAGCATGGGAAAATGGGGTGGGTGAAGGATAGGTGTTGTTTTAATTTTTGTCTTTGTTTCTCACTAGTGTGGTGGTGTGCTCTCCCCATACTCTCAACTGGGCCTTTCGTGTAACTCTGATCAAGTGATAACCACCTATGGTGGTCTTGATGGCTGCATCTGGCTCAAGACTCAAGGTGGATTCAGGGGAGACAGATAACAGCACAATAGCCAAGGGCTAATTTATGGTAATGTGCCCAGCTAGCCACAGTGCTGGTCTGTGCCCAACTCAAGCCAAATTTGGAAGAAACTGGCATCTGTGGTCAACACGCAAATATGAGTCAACCATTTTACTCCATAAATAGTGGGCGGCCTAGAGCCCTTTGAGCTCTCCTGCACGGCAGCAGGCTACATGCCAGGATCTCCCCTTGGGTAGGGGCACCTCTCAAGGTTACTACTCAATTTTGAGAGAATCCTTATCACATCAGATATTTGGTAAGTGAATTGGGAACAAGTGCACTGAAACTTTGTAATCTTAGCTAAGTGATACAAAGGATTGATTACACAGATCTAATCCTTTAGACATAAACTGTTGACCAAGTCTGAGGCTAAGTCTGGATCCAGCACCTAGGCTATTCTCTGATAAGTTCAGAAAGAAATGGGGTCCTTTCTGAACCTCGTGACTCAACAGGAGGATTGCCCTGACACTCTTGTCTGACCCTGTCCCCTATGCAGTAAATAATGCAGTGTACCCTGCCATCAAAACTTGTTAAACCACTGTTATCAATAAACATGTTGCTGCTTCTCTCTTATGAGCGAAGTGCATCACCCCATCCACAACAACTTCCCATACCTGTTTTAACTGGCAACAAATTAAATTAATTCTCTCCAAATCAAGAGTGTCTTGCCCACAACAGTAACTGGTAAGTGATCTCCCTGTCCTCATCTTGACCCATGGGCTTTTTAATCCTATTTTCTCTCCCTGCTCTTGTGAGGAGGTGGAGTAAGTGAGCAGCTGTGTGGACATCTGACTGCAGTCCAGTGTTAACCTACCACACCCTTAGTATTTCTGGAGTTATTCTTCCAACTATTGCTTCATCAGCGTAATGGAAAAAATATCTGGAGATCTGTTGATATAAGGTTTGGTGAATGATGCCAAGATGGATGGTAGGGCTGTGTTTTCAACCCTGGGTCAGCTGGTTCCAGGTGAAAACCATTCGAGGAGAAGACAAATTGGGGTCTTGCTTCTGCAGCCAGAGGGACTGAAAAAAAGTATTTGCAACATCATTCAACTTCATTCAAAGCTAACACCTACTGCTAACAGCCATTCTCCAGAAGGCTTTGTACATGTCAAACAGGGTTACTCTAAGGTGAATGAGCCTTTGAGAGGACTCCTTGTTTTTCCAAATAATCAATTAATTTTTGTATTTTCCCAGTGCCCCTCTTGATCAGTTTGATACTGCTTTTGGCAAATTGCTTTCACAGACTCACATAGAATCACAGACTGACTGAGGTTGAAGGGGACCTCTGGAGGTCATCTGGTCCAATTTCCCTTGCTCAAGCAGAGTCACCTAGAGCTGATTGCCCAAGACCATATCCAGATGGCCTTTGAATATCTCCAAGGATGGACACTCCACACCCTCTCTTGGAAATCTGTACCAGTGCTCAGTGATCCTCACAGTGAAAAATTGCTTTCTTATGCTCAGAGAGAACCTCCAATGTTTTAGATGGGACTCATTGCCCCTTTTCCTGTCATTGGGCACCACTGAGAAGAGCCTGGCTCTGTCTTCTTTACTCCCTTCATTCAAATATTTTTACACATTGATAATATCCCACCTGAGCCTTCTGTTCTCCAGGCTGAACAGTTTCAGCACTCCCAGGCTCCCCTCATGTGAGAGATGCTGCTGTCCAGGATCTCCATGTCTCTCTTGTATCCATTGCTGGATATCCCTCTGTATTCAAGCTTTTGAAACCAATGCCTGTTGTGGGTACTGAGAAAAGAAAGGCATAAACAATTAAACACTTGGGAAATATCTTTCCTCCTTCTTTGCCAGGCTCAACTTCAGTCAAATACCTTTCTTACTCCCTTCCTAGTTGTCACCATTTAATTGCAGGGCAACAATAAACCGTGGCAGATGCTTTGCTAACCCACTCTCCCCCATCCCCCTCCTTCCCACTAAGGAAAGGCAATAGGAGGGCAAAGACAGGCAAAGAAAGAGAGAGGACTCGCAAGTTGGAAAAAGTTAAAAATGTTTTACTAATGCTACTAATAAAATAGAGAAAATAATACAAAATATACAAAACCAATCCTGAAATTTCCAGAAGCTCAGCACGGCCTGCTCTGGCAGCCACAGAGCAGGCACGCGGAAGTCCTGGGTTGGACTCTACAGCAAACCGGAACTGGATTCAGTCTGTCACTAAGCCTCAGATCGCAGGGACGGCAGGCAGGGTCCTCCCCAGATGCTGGCCATAGCAAAGAGAGCGAGACCCTCATGATCTCCCACCTTTATATGATGTATGACATGGATGGGATGGAATACTTAGTTGGTCAGTTTTAGTCACCTGTTCAGTTCATTCCTCCTTGCAAATATGTGACGTGCATTCTTATCGGCAACCTTGCATTTCATCAATATGTCTACCAAAACATGTATCCAACTTCAGAAAACTGCAGTTACTAAGAAGAACTTAGCTGAAAGGAAAATTCACTAAAAGAGAAATTGGTCTTGTTTTTAACAAAACCAGGACACTAGTATTGGCTCACTTTATTTTGACAGTGTGTTATACCTAGTCTATAGCAATTCCTCTATTGATATGATGGACACTACAAGAGGTTGGAGTATGGTGCCTAACAGTTTCTTTCTGCTGTTCCTTGCATCTTACTTGTTTTGAGTTGCCAACAGTCCCGCAAGGGTGTCCCTGCCCCAGCAAGGGTCACCATGGTCACAGTGCCTCAGGGATGTCCATGCCCTGATGTGGCTTATCCATGGGCTGCAGTTCTTCCGTATTATACATTTCCCCTCATGGAGCATCTCCTTCTAAGAGTGTATCTTCAGCCATGTCTCCAGCATGATCTCTTTCATCTTGTTCCTTCCATAGTGGCTGCTGCTCCTTCTTGAACATGGCAGAGCCGTGGCACTGAGGGTCCTCTGGCTGGCTGTGGTTTTGGTGCACAATGAGGCCCTCACACTGGTATCAGAGACAGCTAGAACTGGCTGTGACCACCCAGACATGGCAGTTCATGGTGTCCTCCCCACTAGCCACAACTGCTGCTCCTATACTGAAACCCTGCCCACGATCCCCAATACAACAGTAGAGTCATTTTTGAGCAATGCAAAGTTATGTCTTCCAGACTGAAGAGATTTAACATCATTCACTGCCTTTTATCTTCATTGCAATTTCTTTATGGAATTTTTTAAACACCGATTATATGGATAAATATGTTATATTTGTCTTAAAAATTACTTCTGGAAAGTGATACACAACAAAAAGCACCTTTAAGAATCATGTCTTTAAGTATGCCCCCTTTTACAGTTCCTAAAGACCTACTAGTAGATGCTTCTTTCTATCAGTGGTGCCTGAAACGTCATTTAAAAATAGTGTATTGGTGTTCTAACTTCTGAAGAGGTTAAGGTTCTCCAGGATTTGTGACCTTCTTATGATTTGATTTCTTTCTTCAAATGCTGTCCCTTGCTCTCTGTTTTGATATCACATCATTATATACAAAGCTTCTCACGAGTTCATGGTATTCTGAAGCTAAGGTAGTCAAGATAATTAACTACCTCTATAAATTGCTGGAGTAATTTCCCGTTCACTATTCTAGTGTTCCTCTACTTTTCTCAAGGTTTAAGTCAAAGGTGGAGACCACCACCTGTCATGAAATGAAGACTGGAGTAATCTCACTGATTATTAAATTTATCTGCATTCTGTCTACTCCTCTTGTATCTGCACAGGAATTGCTATTCCCTTGATACCAGTTTTCCCACCTAATAAATGAATGTATTGGCAATAAATTTGATAAAATTAGGTATCATCCTGTTTTCTGGTGACATTCTGCCAATAGGCATTACAATTTGTTAGCATCTGCCAAAGTATAAAGCAAAAATTGCCAGTGGTTGAATGGTTCACATGGCTTAATATGACAGAATTCTTTTTTATATCACAAAAAATGAGCATCTCTGGAGAAGTTGGACAGCATAACCATGTTGTTCATAGTGATACTGACTTCTTTGACTTCTTTTCAATGCTACCCGAAGTGTTTTGGGATAGTGCTAGTCTTCAGGTTATTTAAAGATTTTATTTGCTTGCTTTTTATCAAGGATGATTCATCCTGTGCTAGTTTTTGATGCAAAGACATGTCTTTGTAGGCTTTCTATTGTCTACTGCAGTTCTGTCTCACAAGGTGCATCTGGGCATGTATTTCCACTTCAGCTTATTCTATCGATGAAAATTTCCTTTCTATTTGGAGATATTTTTTCTTACATTATAGCTTTTATGTCACAGTGTCTCTTAAACTCTCTTATATGGTACATATGTGACCTTTTTCCAATTAAAAGCAGATGGCAGAACACTCAAATTTATAGTATCTAGTACCCATGTTGCATTTTGATTTTGAGTAAAAAGAGTATTTTGCTTCTGTCTTACTCTGGATGTGATCAAATACACTGCTCTTCTGCTATTATTCTTGCCAATAGCTTTGTCCTTTTCCCTGAACAATGCAGTAAAGGAAAAAAAAAAACAAAAAAAAGGCTTTATTCTTATTGGTTCAGTTTTTTTATCTTCCCTTTTCATTTTCCTGTACTGGTTCACGTATTGCTTTTAAATTATTGCCTATGCAAATTTTAACTTATGACAATTTGGGATATGCTAGAAGTTGACTCCTTCCACAGTGCCACTTTGCTGTCTTCCAATGTACCTCTTTGTGCCCTGATCAAATACTCTTCTTAACTCCAGATCTGACAACTCCCTGCCGCCATGACTAATGTAACACTAGTTACTTTAGTTACATTAACTTAGTACATAGATGAAACCACATCAGTTTTCTAAAGATAAATTGATTTATTATGAAGAAAACTAGTTATTTATTTACATTAAGCACAGCAAGAATCCTAGCTGTAAGGAGTTGCTGTCTTCCTTTCTTCCTTCAAAATACATCCTGCCATAACTGCTGCTCTTCTAAGTCTAATGCTACTCTGGTTGCAAACTAACATGGTTATCAGTATGCTTAACAATGATGCAGACAGCAGAGTTGTATTTCAGTAAGAAAATCGGGTACTCACTTTCTATTCCTGCATGATTGTGCCAATTTTTACTGTATTTAAGGTGCTTTTCTTTAAATGCCAATTCTCAGAAATAAGTGTTTTCATTTAAATGATGCTTGCAGAGGGAAGTTGAGTAACATCTCATGGCCATGATACAGCAGTAACAGGAAGGATGACAACATGATTACTTTGAAGAAGTAATTGAGAAGCCTAATTTAGAAGCCACTCCTAGGATAGAGGATGGTGGGTTGGGGAGTGTGAGTCATGCGTTTGAAAGTTTTGGTGGTGCTGCCCAAAGTTATTAGGTTACATTGCACTGTTTAAAGGCTTCTTGTATCTGGTAGGTTAAAATACTTTGCAGAAATTTCAGGAAATATGGACAAGAAAAGCCAAGAAGAGAAGCAGAGTCATCAACATAGGATAGCATACAAAAGCTTTTAAGATTTCACTGTCATCTCTTTGTTAATCTGAGCTTGTAAGTGTCAGTCTGTGGAGAAACAATTGAATCATTAAGAGGCAAATTCAGATGTGGCTGCTCTGAGGATTTTTTATTATTATTATTATTATTTTAACTGAATCCTCTGAACAGAAAAGGGAGAAAAACATCCTAGAGCTGCTTTACCTGTTACTTTGTTCATAATAATCTGTACACCTTACTGAAAATATAAAAGAAATATTAAAACGAGTTCCGTTTCACTAGTGTGACATAGCTCCTTTCCACATTTTAAAGAAACCTATATTTAAAGTGAAATGACCATTTATTTTAATACAAACACAAAATCTTTTTGAAGGAGAATCACCAAAGTCACTTGGCATCCAAAGGGAACACAGCCAGTGGTCCTAAGTCAGAGTAGCTTGCTCAGAAATTTTTTTTTTATCATTCTGACATTGCTCTGCAAGCATTTTAAGATAACAAGGTTATTTTATAGTGGACCCAAGGCAGTTCTCTGTATAATGGCCCAAGCATATTCATTGCATAATTCAACATCTGATTGAAAAAGACTTTAAGTTTATAAAAAACAGCTACCATTTGTTCCTTTCCTTCAGGAAGTAATAATAGAGGCACATCAAGAAAGAAAAGTTGTGATCGTTTTCATTTTTTTTACTCATCTGTTTGCTTTCTATGGTTTCTGGAATTGTGTGCCTAAGAGTGTAAATACAGAATGGGACTCATTTGCAGGCAGGAGAACTTGAAATTCTTTCAGACTTCAAATATCTTGCTATTAAGGTGAGAAAAGTGGTCTTGTGTGTTTTTGTCTTTAGCATAAGTATTTCATGTTCCTCCATCCCTCCATAAAGTTGCACGGTATAGAAGTCTTCCATGATACAGACTATAGTGAAATAATCTAATTTAAATCATCATGGATCAGCCTGAATCTCTGATTAGACTGCTGAAATGATAAACTATATGTGTGTGTAAATGTCTGTCAGTTAAGAACCAAATGTCACCACTGTATGTACATTTGTATATGTAATATATAATCCAGATGCACACACAAAAAATTTAACACAGAAGTCAAGTTTGTAGTGTGTGTTAGAAAATAAAGAGTAAGTAGGATTTTCCTGTTGGAAACTTTGCTTTTTCATCTTCGCACAGGATTTTACTATATATTTTCTTAGATTTTAAGAATTATCAAACAATTCGTACTAGAAAACTGAAAAAAGAAATTATCAGAGAATATTCTTTTCATAACTTCTAATGACATGAAGACGTGAAACAGGAACCTCGGAAAAAATACAAATATTTTAATTGTTGAGATCAGATCTGTTACCATGCCAAGCAATTCAGATCCAAGTAAACCTGCATTGATAGTTATTGTACATTTTTAGAGCAGGGCACATTGGTGAATCTAGTTTGTCTTTGTAGCTGACTTTACAAAAATTTAGAGAGCTGCATAAGTAAAAGCAGTAGTATCTGAGAGCTGCACAGAGAAAATAACATTTTGTAGCTCCTCTGTATCTCCCTGGCTTAAGAATTTCACTCTGGGTTTCTCGTCTCATTTGTCTGGTACCTTGTGCCTTAGACCCAAAAGGCTGGGCATGGCAAAGTCATAAGGAATGTTTAATGATTACGGCAGCAAGAAACCACAGCACTTTTGATGAGTGTTAACTACCAGGCACCGAGAATTTTTCAAATAAACTTTTTTTCTTTTTTCTTTTTGTCTTTCTGAGTCATCTCATCATAGAGACGGCTTCCTGAAGATTAATTTGAAAGGAAGAATTATCTAACTATCCCAATGGCACGTCTTGCCTTAATTTGCTGAGATAGATGCTAGGCTAGATACTTGAGAAAAACTTATGTATTACTTTTCAGACAAAGAAAACTAGCAAAGACTATGATTTAAGTACAAAACTGGAATCATCCTGTCTATGATTCACCAGATTTTAGTTCTGATTTTTTAGAAATACATTATTTAATGATCTGACCACCTCTGGCATCATAATGCACAATTTCAGACTTCCGGAAAATCATATAGTAGGTGGAGAAAGCCTACACATTTGGACTCATCCTCAGAAAAAAAAAAAAGTCAATTTCTTCTAAGTATATCTTATTATATCTGTACCTACAATTACATCTATGGTTTGGCTTCTCGGATAATCTCAGTAGAAAGTTTCCTCCTGCCGTGGTTCAGCATCTTAAGCTAAAGTCCTGTTCATTTAGGAGGAACCTCTCTCATTGACTAAAATGAAACTGGGGAGATTATCCTTTTTATGCTCTACCTTCTGCCAAGTGTAACTCCAAAAAAGAAAGCCCACTAATCCACCTAAAATGGATTTATAATGGATATTTGGTAGATATCTAAAAATAAGTCAATATTCTAACAGAAAATTATTAATATTATATATTATTTGTGCTACTTGCATTCTGATCTTGGTTAGACACATCAACTAAAGGAGTATTTAAGGTCTCTTTCAAAATATATTTTAACACACATCTACCATTTTAAGAGAACAACACATGTTTGTAGTTGGGTGCAGAATTTATCCATTCAAGATTAACAGTTCAAATCTGTGTTATTTCTGAATGCTTTACAATCATTATTACTGAAAGCTCACTCAGAAGCCGAGTGCCAGGGAGCAGCAAGGACCAGCTGCTCCCTCAGGGTGGGAAAATGGCAGATAGGTTCACCCAAGAGTTCAGATGACCAGGCAATGTCATGTTGATCAGGTAGGTCTGAGGTCAAGTCAGGTGGGTGGGTCAGGCTCATGTCTGGTGAGGGTAACCAAGGGTAACACTGTCCAGGGTATCGGGCACCTCCTGGGGATGGGGAAGGGGACAGGCCGAGTGTAGGACTGTGGGTGAGCCTGACTTGGTGGGTGCCACGGCAGGGCAGGGCTGTGGGGAGCTGGAGACCAGCCTGGCTGGAGTGCTGCTGGGGCAGGGAGCTGGCAGCTTTGGGGGCTGGCATGGGGCCTGGGCTGTGGGCAGGGTGGAGGAGTCCCTGGGGCCTGGGCTGTGGGCAGGGTGGAGGAGTCCCTGGGGCCTGGGCAGGGACAGCTGAGGCTGGTGTTTTCCTCGGGGCCCTGACAACAACGTTCAGTGCACTAGATGGAGTGGATGGCTTTCCTTTGAGATTATTGCATCAAAACTTCACTTGGACATTCTGAAGATAAAAACTTTCTAGGCTCTCTAGTCTGAATTTTAATATTCAGATGTATTGTTGTTTTTTTTTTTTTGCTACATACTACTTAAATTAGGATAAATCAGAATTGATCCAGATACCATGGTCTTAGAGGACCAAGGCTGTATATTTTAGGAAAATGATATTCCCAAACTCTATATTTTGGGGGAAAAAAAAAAAAGGAGAGAGAAAATATGGATTTGTCTTAGCATTTACCCAGGCAAAAGGAAAAAATGGCTTCATATTCCATTTCCCCTGTTTCCAGGAACCTGTCATGAGGCACAAGGAATTCAGCAGTCCTGGTATGACAGGGCACCTATGCTGTGCCAGAGAGAAGGCTCAAACAGAATATATTCCCCCATCCATCTAGTGCAACAGTTATGACCTTCTAGTTTACAGTTTCCTGTGTGAACTCCTCCTGGAGCATTTATCAATGCTACTTTACCTTCAGGATTAATTCAATGCTACTACTAAACCCTATTTACTCATCATCTTTGACGTCACAGCCTAGGCATTTTACCAGCATCTTCTTTGGCATCTGGAACATATTTCCATTTAAACTGATTTATCTATAATTTCATATGTATCTTTATTATTTCCTTAATGCATTTCAGACCCTGTACATAAGTGTATGCGCATATAGTAAGTAGAGATATCATTAAAACTTCGTTAATATTGAGATGAAATTTAAAGAGAGACCTTTATTTCTACTTTAATTGTTCAAATAAATCTGCAAATCTAGTTTTATAACTGAACATAAATTATTTTTTTCAGAATAATATTCTAACATGTGCCTTTTTGTTAATGTTTTCTTATTTTCTTCATACTTATTTCCTACCTACATTTTCTCTGCCTGAAAGGTCTAGACCTCTAAGAGACCTGCCTAACGCCACAACTACTGAGTAATGTTTCTTTAACTTTCCTCAGCTGCTGTTCCCAGGATTCACAGATCATGGCAATATTTACTTGGAGGCAAGCACACTATGGAGAGGATAATTTTGTCATAATACAAAATCGAATAGCACTTAGAAAAAATGATGTATAAACTTTTAAACTATCGAGATTTAATTCTAGTTTTCTCTGTTAAATATCGTTCAACTCTTTTCAAACAGGTTAGCAGTTTTTTGTTATGGAAGGCTCTGTTTGAAATTAAATCCAGTATAGAATTGTCAGAGTTCCTGAGTCTGGAGGGTCTTCAAAATACCCATGAAGACGATTTATTTTCAAGATTTCTTTTCTAAGGTTTTATTTTTTGTAAACGACAGACAACAATCATGCATGGAATAAAATAGTTCTCTGGAGCTCACTAACTCTTGATGGGTGCATTGGGATTGTTTGCAAAGACCCTCAGTTGCTGCTTCTCTTCCCTAGCCGTGAACAGACCAAGTAATGTATCACCTATTATAGTGACAAAACATAAAGAAAATAATGATTTTTTGCATGAAAATATAGGGCCATATGCTACATTCACATGTTAAAGCACAGAAGCATATTTTGTGGTAATAAGCAGCAAAGTAGAAAGCTCTAGGTGAAGAACACCAATAGACTTTAATAAATTTTGTTAACCATTGGACTCTAATGACTATTGTCTATCATCATCCAGTAGGTTTTCTTAATTCATTCAGTATCTGCTTTGTTAAAAATGTATTCTCTCAATAAAAGTTCACTGGAAACCAATAATACCTCTTTTTCATTCAGTTTTAATCTCAGCTATGCTGAGCTTCATCAGAACTGCACCTTCATGGAGTTCAGCTAAGCAACAGTGCAAATGAGCATATAGGAGCATAACATTGCTTCAATACTCAGTTTTAAATGTGCTCAAATTCTGTGTTTATGGATATTCTGGAAAAAAAAAAGAGATATATTGATCCAATATACAAACCTATATGCAAATTATTCACACATCACTAATAATTCATTTCTACACTTAATTTACACATAGTCAAAAGTTAATTTACTGATGTTCTTCCCACCTTTTTACCCTGTTGTGTTTCCATAATCAATATATGAATTCATTATATAAATGAGATCGATTGAGGAAGAGATTGATGTGTTTTACTGTATTTTGCAGATGATTTAAGTGTGTATGGATTCCACCAAAACTTTCACAATATCAATATGGATAGTTTGTATTAGACTTATCTAGCAAGATAAATGAGCAGCCTATTATAAATATACCTGTAATATGTCTGAATCCCTCATTATAAATTATCCAGTACAAATCTGAAATTGCACTGCATTCACCATTTCCACATACATTCTGTATTACCCAAGTTGGCATCAGAAGGGTGAAGCGAAATATATTTCAGATATTTCATTCATAAATGAATTAAAATTATGCTTTCACTTACTGTAGAAATTAGAAAGTGATGCCTAACTACTTTTGTATCTCTTCTATCACTTGTTATTCACTTTTTCCTTCTCATACTATAAGGATTGGTATATACTCCTAAGGGATAGCTTTTTAAAGGCACTAGTAAGTCTTTCTGATTGGCACTTTGCAGGTCAGGAAGGGATTTTCTAAATAAAGCTGAAAATGGTGATGGTTTGACAACAATTTTACTTTCTCAACTTCTTTATATAAGTAAGAGACACTTTAACTCGTAGAACAGGTGGTTACTGTTCAGGCTAAAGACTGAAGGGCTACATTTCAGGTTAAATTACACTGGGAAATCAGGATTCCTCAAGTACTTTACTTACAAAATTGTCCTTTTGACATTCCCTTTTCTCCTCATGGAATAGAGGGTCAGCACGTCTGAAGATGTCTACTCTGGGTGTTAGTTTGTACACCTGGAATAGGAGAACTGAAGAAGTAGGACAAACAGTGTTTCCAGTCTGGAGTCAGTGCACACACTCTACCTTGTCACTTACATGGATTCCTCTGCCTTTCCTTATTCACTTAAACGTTTTAATCAACTGGAATATTGTTATTTCAGCTAGATTAGCAATTTCATTGCCCTCTAGTGGACTTATTTCTTTGCAATTGTATAAATTATCCCAAAAACATTTTGGAAAACATATACTCTGTAACATAGAACAGCGAGTCTGAACCAAAAAATACCCTTAAATGAAATATATCCCATAAGTTACTTTTTGCAAGGTATGTGTTACAGATTCTAAAATGTAAATTATATTGGAAGACAGGAAACTTCCTGTATTACATTAAACAATGAGTAAAATCTGTTGCAACAAAGGTTCAAAATCTACCTGGCAGTGGCACCAACCAGGCAAGTCTAATGTGACCACCTAAGGCCCAAACCACACAATCAGACTGAGTGGGTGCAGTATGTGCATTAATCAGTCTCAGTCATTATTCATATTTGACTGTAGCCTTAATGTTTGGCTGAATTTCTGAAATTAGTCAGCATGTCGAAATTGCATGGCTTTTGCTGTGGACAGAGAGCAAGTCTTGGAGGATGTTCTATCAAAGAAAAAGGAAGTGTAGGCACTGAAAGACAACAAAAGAAAATATTGTCAGAAGTATGTTAGGGAATTACCAGGTCATGCACAGAATGTAACAGGCTTCTGAATGACATAATAAAGATTAGATTTGAAGGGACTGGTCTAATAAAGAGAGTTGAGGTGAGTAAAATGTAGATAGATTTCAAAAAGAGCCCACTAGAGTAAGTACTTAACTCATTGACTTCTAAAATCATTGTTTAATGAACGTCACTTGCCACTGCAAATTGCACTGAGCATTCATCTGCATAGTTAGACTCCTTCAAATGTGTGTAAATGTGGCCTTTATATCTAAAATGAATTATATTTTATATATTTTAATTTGGAGCAGGAATCAATGAAAGTCTCTTTGGGATAAGATCTGTCTGAATTTTTATGAAATATGGATTAATGGGAGTAAAACATGGCTTCACAAATATAAATTTACATGTTGCAGCAATTCTAATATAAACCTAATTTGGTCATTTAATCTGTTTTAAACATCCATTGGGTGTTGTTTTAATATTTGGAGTCCATCAATAAGACTTACTTCACACAATAAGGAGGAACATAAATATTTATTAAATGACTCATTATTTTTCTAAACCATTTCTAAGCACATAGTGAGCTTGACAGCTTGACTGAGAGAGACTGATTACTGTAAATTCTATTGCTTATGCTTTGAAGTGAATGGGATTACTTTGGATTTATACTGTCAGGGCCCTGAGTGCATTAATAGGCTTTACCTACCCTAAGAGGCCTCACTTGGACCTTCACCCACCCACTCTGCCCCTGGGCACAATGGTTTCATTCAAGCTCATGCCTGGACACCCAGACCTGCCCTGAGCTGCACTGTAGGTGTCCCTCAGCCCAGCCCTGCCTCCTGCTGTCCTGGCTTGGGGCGTTCCTGGACAGACCTTGCACCTACACTGTAGTAGCCTTGTTTCCAGCCCTGTCTCCTGCCACTCCTGAGGGGATCCCTGGACTCACCCCGGACTTGACTCACTATTTCATTTATCTGGGACTGCTGATGGACTCGACCTCTCTCATCACCCTGCCCCGATGCAGTAGGGCCGTGCCTTTGTCAGCGAGGGCACTGCCCTACCCGTGCCGTATCTGCTCGCAGCTCTTGGCTCGTCCTCTTTGATGGACCAGTCGGGCTCTTGCTGCTCCCTGGCAAACTAGTGAATAAAATAAGAAATTTTCCCTGACAAATTTACATCTATTATCAGTAAGTTAGGCACAAATTTATATTTCCTTAAATTTTATGAATCATGTTTAATGTTTCTGGGTGGACGCGACACATCACTCATAAATAATTAATTTTTTCTATTATGTATTTCTTGCAGTATTCTGAATATTTTCTAATCTGGTGCTATTCTGCTTCTGTCATATGCAAGCCTAATACATTCATAAAAATTACCTTTCACTTATAAACACATTTCAACTATTTTAAACACTTTTTAATTAAAAAAACCTTGCTATGTTGTATCTACAATTTAAAGTTTGTTTTCAGATTTCATAATTTGTCAACTATATTCTTACAGCGATCATTGATTTAGGCAAAAAATACATTGAGATCCTCAAGTGGAATCAAAAGGACTGTGAAAGAAGAGCCTTCCACTGAAATCTAGAACTAGGCAAAGACAAATCATGCTTGGACTATTTGGTGCCTACCTGGGAGTTAAGATCTGGGCGTGGGGGAGGTGCACATTAACCCAGTGGTGAAAGTGTGGCCAGATACTCTGTATCTTATGCATCCTTAGAGAAGAATGCAAGGAAATGGAATCTGGCATGAGGGTGCTTTGCCTCTGCCATAACAAAAAATCTGTCAGTTCAAGTGCTCCACAACACAGGTATCACTATGTTGATATAAAACATCACATCCATGGTTTCTAAGAGTGAGCAAGGTGAGTGGTGAGATGTGTGTCAGCCACGCACATTGTTCCATCCCTGTACTATTCCTGGGGCCAGACCAACTGTGAAACTCTCTACATGCAGATATTGAAAGCAAACAAGCATTTAGGTGGTTATAATAAACTGTGATCCAGCACTGCGTTATATCAAAAACGTCACTAAGATGGATTCCTCATATTAAGGAATCAACTCGCCATTCTCATCTGAGTTTGAGTTGTGCTTACCTTGTTAAGAATTTAATAAAATTCTATGATTTTCTCTATGAATAAGATTGACAGAATCCAAATTTATGGCAATATTTCTGAATGAGAACCTAGGACTAGTTTTATTAGATCTTGGGGTAGTCAACTTTAACGGAATATTTATTATAGCACTTCCCATTAGATCTGTGGGTTTATATTAATTAAGCTGTTATTTAAATTCTCTGGCAAGAAATAGGTACCTCTACCTCATAACAAGATTCCACTTTTTTTGTACTTCATGGATTTTAACTTATTTCCAGCATTCGAAACAAAGTAATTTTGGAGGGTATGACAAGTAATGCCAATGTAGAGTTTTCTTGATCGCAGCGGGCTATATTAATATTGTTTGTTCCTCTGTACAGTTTGTATATTAGTGTAATTGAAAGAGAAACACTTTTTTCATTAGTTGACCTATCTTCTTTTTGCATCCCAAAAATGCAGATGAAGTTTGCCGTGTTACATTAAACTGTCTGTATTCTTCTACACACAGGAAACACGCTTCTCTGCCTGGTGTTACCCTTTCTAAATCTTTTTGTACTTACAATCTCACTCTTTCCCCTGCCTTCTAACACATTCTTATTAATTCAAGGCCATATCTTGTATGTAATGGATACTTTGAAGAATAAAAATATGTACTACTCAAGTCATTGTCCAATAAATTTCTCTTAATAGAAGAGGCACAGGATACGAACTGCAAAATACAGCAAAGTATAAAGGCAAACATTCAATACACTGGATGAAGTCATATCCCTGGGTTGTAATTATATGACAGAACTCCCTTCGAACTTCAGTAGAATCAGGTTTTCATTGTTTGTCTTATAAGGAGTCAAAAATTGTTTTCTGCACTACTTGAAAATCAGACTTGGAGGGCAACAACTGTTCATTTGTTAGTAGGGTAGGGAGGTGCATGGATATGAAGCTATCTTTTATTTTGGTATTAACATTTTCCTAGTAATCTTGTCCTTGCTATTTCAACATATTCCTGGCAATTTCTAGACTAAAGATCTTTTCTCCCAATTCAGTGAAGCAGTAATGAAGGCTCACAGTTCCACTTCCTGATCTCATCCTATTACTTCATTATTTCTTCGTTCCATTGTTCCAATCATGATGTTCTTAGATGGTATCACTTTTCCTGCTTTCTCTTAGGTACACTGTTATCTCATCCTTACCACATATAAACAATTTCTTGTCTACATATGAAAAGGATATTTCCCCATTCAGCTTGACTCATCATTTTTTTATCACTCATTTTCTCTTTTCCTGTTCTTTTTGTATTTTTCTGCTCTGCTCTTACCTTATTATGGAGCAATATGAAAGCGGCCTCCAGATGGATGTCACAAACACAACCTACCACTCTGAAGAGAGAAAAGATTGCTTCTTCTGTTCACCACAAAAGTGAAAATCTCACTGTTGTGGCTCAACACCAGCCAGCAACTAAGCACCACACAGCCGATTGCTCACTTCCTCCCGGGTGGGATGGGAGAGAGAATCAGAAGGGTAAAACTGAGAAAACTTGTAGGTTGAGATGAACACAGTTCAGTAGGTAAAACAAAAGGTGTGCATGCAAGCAAACCAAAACAAGGGATTCATTCACTACTTCCCATGGACAGGCAGGTGTTCAGCCATCTCTAGGAAAGCCGGGCTCCACCACATATAATGGTTACTTGAGAAGACAAATGCCATCACTCCAAATGTCCCCCTCGTTCCTTCTTCTTCCTCCACCTTTATATGCTGAGCATGATGCTGTATGGTGTGGAATATCCCTGTGGTCAGTTGGAGTCAGCTGTCCAAGCTGTGACCCCTCCCACTTCTTGCCCACCCCCAGCCTACTCACTGGTGGGATGGTGTGAGGAGCAGAAAAGGCCTTGATGATGTGTACGCACTGCTCAGCAATTACTAAAACATCCCTGTGTTATCAGCACTGTTTCCAGCACAAATCCAAAACACAGCCCCATACTCGCTACTATGAAGAAAATGAACTCTATCCCAGCCAAAACCAGCACACTCCCAAGGAACAGGGAAACAGGCAGAGCCATTAACACGAAAAGGTAAAAGATAGTGATGTCTGAGAAGGTTGATACTCTTCAGTGATGTATCAGAAATTGTAAGCTCATGTTCTACCTCTCTGCTGCTTCTCTCTCTTATGATTTTCTGCCCCACATTATACTTTTGCTTTCCTTCATCTTTTCTCTACTATCTTACAGATAATTTGAGCTCTGTAGCTAACTAATCATATTGTCTACAAGCAAAAGGAGGGTATACATGAAGGGCAGACTCAGTTCTACCCATGACTTACTTCTAGGAATGCAATGCAGTCTTCATACAGCTGGAAAAACTTTAAAATTTGGAAGCTACTATTAGTGAAACTCTTCCTGGAGCATTCTATTATAGTATGCAGGAGTGCCACATGCAACTAGATATAAAGTAAAATTATCAGAAGTACCTGAAAGTGAAGGAAGCCAAAGGTTCAAATTAGTCTAGTACACAACTAATTATATAATTCATCAGAGTCCACCTTGAGACAGCAGTGAAAAAGGATAGCAACAAGCTAAAAAACAAACAAGCAAACAAAAAACCCAACCCACAAAAAAAAAAACGCAAAAAAATCCCAAGCAAATAAACAAAATCCCCAAAAAACACCACCGACACACACACAAAAAAAGTGTAATGACTACATTTTCAAAGAACTGATTTATCATCATCTTAACTCCTGGTGGCCCAGATATAAGAGATGTTGGATGACCAGAGTTAGTTCCACTTCTTTAATCTTTGTCATAAAAATCACAGAGCAAATTCATTTTCATCAACTTCATGAAGTAGTATACATGATTTTGGGATGGAACTTCCTGAAAAGAGTGTGTAAATGGAAAGGAGACCCAAAGATTCTTGCCCTTCACATGCACTCAGCAGAAGGCTGTTTCCAACTTTGAGTAGTATGAAGTGGGAACAATTGCAAATTCTTTGGGTAAAGTGAATGAATATAGTAAGAGAACAGAAACATGGGAAAAAATATCTTCCCTCTCACTCCAAGGAAATTATAAGACTCCATCTGGGGGCCACAGAAGTAAAAGTCTCTGGAGCTGCTTCAGCTTAATTCCAAATAATAGCTCAAAAGAGGAGAGGTGGTACTAAAGAATGGCATTAGTATCCTCAGTCATTTTAAAAGGGGACATCTTGCTCCCAGGACATTTTTTTGCTTGTTTTCCACTTACTTGCAGCTGATGAGGCTTCCAATTGCAATGTATTTGAATTGCCATTACTAGTTCTTAAATAAGCTAACTAACCAAATAAGTACAATCCTGCACTTTAATTCTAGTTCACTAGAATATTCATAAACTAACACAACCAAGAAATACAATGGTGAAGTGAATGCACTAAAAAACCAAAATGAATATTTACAGAAATAATTCCTTGTCTTCACTAGCTTACCTTAATGAAAATTACTTGCATAAATAGTAGGTTACTCAATACAAGGTCATGCCCTTGCATGCCTCACTTTGTTTGTTCTAAACAGTACTTGTGTCACATTTTGTTTTGTTATGTCTTACTGTCTATTGTTCTACTCACGTGAAAGGTTTGTAGCCATACAGGCCATGAGTTGTTTATAAAGCACCACATGCTCAAAGGTGCTGTTTCTTCCTCTTCTCTGTCTTCATTACTGAAATAAGTCAATGGTCTTTCTGGCTGTAGGCATTAAGCTGAATCAGACACACAGCTTATTACAACAAACAGCAATCAGAAGAATGATGTGGTGAGCAGTACTACTGCTCGTCTTGAAATGATCCCTTTACAGCTGCATTATCATCAGGGTGGTGTTCAGTAATGTGGACCAAGATTCAAAAGTTATCCCATTCTTGTGTTTTTCCCCCTCCAAATGGCAAATGGCTTCTATTGTGGAAAAAAAGAAAAAGAAAAAGGCTAGAAGCAGCTATGTTCATATACCAGAAACACTTTATCTTACCTACTTATCTTATTCATCTACCAATATAGGGAAAAGAACCGAGAAAATAAGCTGTTGTGTTCAGTATTTTTAACAATTCAGGATCCTCAAGTTCACGTTTTGCGAAGGGTGACAAGATGCTTTAAAAGATGGCTACAGTCTAATTATTGGCATCTGCATAAGGTCCACACAAACTTTACCCTTTTCCCATCTGTAAAGGCACATTTAGAGACTGTACTGGTAATTATTATGAGGACCTATGGGTTTCTGAAAATGAGATCACTTCCCAAAGCTGTACAGGCTGTAATTACATCACAATCATATTATTGTCATCATGTTCTCCAAATGGCAAGCTCATCTCATTCCAAGAAAGTACATTTTTAATCATTAAATGAAAAGCTGTTATTTCCAAGAGCTAAGGAAAAATATATCATATGTCAGCAAAAGCAAAGGGAGAGAATACTAGTGTTTCAAAGAGTTGTCCCATTAGTTAGCACCCTAATGTGTTCCACAAAAGCCCACAAAACTTGCCATCATGTGAGCATCTTTCCTGACAAAAAAAATAAAACAACGAAAATGTAGAAACTTAGGTTTAATAAATAAGTTTAACGTATGAACTGGAGAAATGCAAATATTTCTCTGTCCTATATTCATTCTGATGGAGCAGAATAAGTAAAAAATTCTTCATATAGAAAAAATAGCTCTAATCATTCTTAAATTCAGATCAAATATAAATTTTCTATCTTTTTAATGTTGATTGCATTGCCTAACTATCATTCATTAAAAAGACAAGTTGACTAAATGGTCATTTAGTCAATCTACTCTGCTTTGAGGCACAACTAACTTGAAACTTTTTTAAAGATTTCATGGCCTTCCTAAGTAGCCTCTTCCAGTGTTTATATATTGTCACAGCATGGAAAAGAAAATGTCTGACCTAAACAACTCGGTTTTAAATTAAGCCATATTTATTCCACAGTGGTGGGGGTTGAATGTATGCTTTTCATATCTCTACAGTTTCATAGATATCATTACCATGTCCTCAGCACTGTCTTCCTTTCTAGGCTACACAAATCAAACTCCAGTCCAAACTAAAACCTTCTCTCATACACTTTTAAATCTCTGATCACTTTGTTGCTCCTTTCTGTTTGTTTTCTCTTAAAGAATGATGCTCAGACCTCAACTTCTAGATGAAACCTTACCACAGCTGAGGAAGGAAGAAAGAAAAATTATCACTCAGATCTGTCAATTTTCCATTAACCATTCCCAGAATGACATTTACCTTTTTTTTGGCAACATTTTGTAAACCTTTAGATTAAGGCACATCTATACTTTTCTGTAGTCTTTCTTGCATTGCTCTTCCTCATTTTGTATTCGCCCATATAAAATCTTTCCAAAGCACGGTACTTGTGTTTGTCATCATCAAATTTAATCAGATTTGGAACCTTTTCTCTGACATACACTGATATCCAGAATATTTGCAAACTCCACAAATATTGTGCCACTTGCAAATTGCAGAGCCGAGCCTTTCACTTCATCGTTTAAATCATTAATGAAAATATGGAACAGACCTTCAGAGAAGCTGTTTCCCTGAATGGGTCAACTGGGACAGAAATGCACTACCTTTCCAGTTTGACACAAAACTGTTGAGAACTGAACATTTTTAACCTCTTCTGGTAATTTCATGTAGACTCTGTAAAATTAACATGATAGTATGCTGTTAAGGAGCTGGATTTCTAAAAACCTTATATTAAGAAAGGAACTTTTTTCACCATGTTGTCACACATTTTCCCACATTTTCAGACTTAAATCCCTGCTGACCTCCATGAAAAAAAAAAATGCTAAACTAATTGGTGAATGTACCAAGTAAAAAAAGAAATATTTGTTTGTCATGGCAACAAAGTGCCTTGGTGGAGAACAGAGCATTCAGCTAAAACATACAGAGCAAACTGTTACATAAATTTGGGAACTGAATAATCAAATCTTGAAAATGCAAAATATGAACTGTTTTGATTCTATGGAAGGTAGGAAAATAGAGATTCCCAGGTGCCGGTTCAATACTACGATGCCAAACATCATTGTATGAAGTACCGTCAAGTAACCTGAAATTCCTGAGGGTTGGAAAAGTACACATCCAGTGATACTACTTTAAAGAAAAAAGTTAAGAATATGAGGCATGTGTTGGCAAACATGTTACCTATATCGTTATGATTTAAAAGGGAAAAAGTTAATAAGAATCCAAGGAACTGTATAGCATGATTAGGAAAAAGACTTACATTTTATTAAGTATTTGTAAAATGCTGTAACGAAAAAGGACCCTAAATACATATCAGAATCACTTTTGAATCTTGTTAGACTGAAGACCTAAGATCCATAGACTTTGCGTTTACCTGAAATTCATATTATAAAAATTAAAACAACATCTAATTTTCATAGTTATTAGTGCTTTTCTTGTCACATATGCATTAATCTGTTCTCTTATGCAAAGTATTTCATTGTACTGTGCTATAGGAAATTATTTAAGTCAAATATAGGTTTCCTGAGACAGGTTCTTTGGTAGTATAAGTTAGTTCCATTGAAAACAATGAAAGTATCAGTCTACAGCATACTGACCTGAATCCTCACCTGAATGCTGGAAATGCATCTATCTGCTTTACACTTTTGTACAGCTGAATTTTTAAGCATATGATTTTTCATTCACAGGTTATTTGCAAAACACTTACTGGAAATTTCCAAGTTTTGTATGAGCCTGCATAGCTTTGTAAGTCATCTGATTATTGTTTATGGTCCCTGAATATTTTCTATATGATCATAGACTTATAGATGTGCTTGAATTCCTCATCTAAATGTAAAACTAGCTATTTTCTTTTGACTATTGATCACTTATATGGTTTGAATGTAAATTTTCCCTCTGTGGATATTTAGATTTTTAACCCTTAACTTTTAGGTTTTGAATGTTCCTATAATAGCCTTTGCTCAGGACTACATTGTCTAAGGAAGAAAAACAACCATGAAGCTTAATGTTAGACACTTAAACACTACATTGTATGTATCTTAACACCACTATAGTAGAAAATGAAAATCAAGCAGCATAAAAATAAATAAATTTAACCAACTAAATTATTTTATGGATTCCAGTTTCGAAGTTGTATGATAATTAAAGAACAGACAAGCTCACTTCGCTAATATAAAATAGTAAATGTACAGATTTATTGTTCCAGACTGAAAAGTTACAGCCTGAATAATTAATGAGAAATTTTCTTTACTTGATCTAATCTCCACTGTGTCTGTTAGTCACTGTATATATATGTTCTCATAAGCAAACCATGCATATGATTCACAGTCATTTTGTTCAATACTAAACATGGATGAACTTCGTGTATTTGAAGATGTACAGCTTTTGGAAAAGCAAGAAAATTTTGTCTTTGTCTCAGAACTCCACCTCTCACTCTACTTTCTGTCAGCTTTCTGGATAGTTATAATGAAAAAATATAGACATTACATTCTCTTTATTAAGATAAACTGGAACTCTGCCTTGTGTGGTCTTGTAGAACAATAACCTTAGTATGTGTGTTACAATGAAAAAAATCACATATTTCTAATGATGCTGTTGTCATCCTCTGTCCTCCAGAAATTTTATTCATCCTGAGAAACCCAGAAATGTTCTGATAAAATGTGAAAAACTTTCTAAAAGGCACAAATGCTTTCATCTGCCTTTGGGTCAGTGAGAGCTGAAAGTCTGAAAGTCTGCTAATGGCCTCTCACCTCATAAAGCCCACTCGCTTTATGAAGGAGGTGCTTTTTTACTGTGAATGACTTGACACAGTAACGGTAGTAATAATGCTAAATAATATGGACAATAAGAAAGGCTTTCAGAGCAGTTAATAAGTTGGGCAACTGCAATATCAATCAATTAATGTAAACCCTGTGTAAACTTCAGGTGATGACTAAGCAACTAAATAAACAGCAGTAAATGCACTTTTAAAAATTATTATCTAGAAAGGCTCTTTCTAATTCTCTTATTTTTACTTTCATTTTTATTTCATCCTTTCTACCACAGGACAATGAAATAGATGAAATGTAAGCCTAGTGTTTTCAAATATGCCTGTGGGATAGATTTGTCCAGTTCCCATAAAAATTAATGAAAACTAGGTGTTCAAATCTGTCAGGTTGCCTTGAAAGTTCAACCTGAAAGTAAGAGCATTATTTGGAAGTCTCTCTCAAGCTAATTCTAACTCTTCTTTAGATATGCATGAGCAAGAACATTGGCTTAGGATCTCTCCTGGGAGCCCCCTTGATGGTGTGGAAATACTGTATAGCCAGTTCTTGTGCTTTTATGAAGTGTCTTGCAATACAGAAGTTAGAAGAAAATAAAATTAGGAAGACCAGAAAAATTCCAGAAGAAAGACGGAGGAAAGACATAAAAACCTGTATGTCTTAGCTTAAAGAAGATTTAAAAATAAATATACATTAAAAATATGCATATAGTAGCTTTCCTGAAGAAAGATGATACTAAACATTACAAGGACTATGATTGTGTTTGTGCTCGCACACCATACAGAGCAAACTTAAGGGGTGGAGAGGGGTGTTGCAAAAATCTTTTGTAGTTTTTATGTGATCTTTCTGTGCCTCAGTTATACAGGTCACATCAAACTGAACCAGTAAGACTTTATAAAAGTCCACATCATAACCTAACTTCTTTCTATGTGTTCCTCCCAGAATATAGATATAAAACTGGACTGCTTATCTCACTCTCTTGCCAATGTTGCTGTTACCAGTGGCCATGTATAAACAGACTTTTCAAGGGTAATAACCTTCAGTCGTGCATCATCACTTTATTTTCCCATCTTTTTTCTTTATCATAATTATACTTGATACAACGCTAAAAATATAATGAATTTAAAAATATCTTCGTAGCTCTACACACACCTGCAATACAATCATGATACAGATAGGTTTGAAAAGTATCTCTTTATATGAGGTCTTCTCTTTCAGAAATGCTACAGTAAGATTGTGGCACACCATCAGATTCTAAGAAATTTCCTCCTCTTCACAGCAGTCACATTATCTTCACACTTTTTCACATATTTTATGCAATTTTTTTAAATTGCTGTTGCTAAGGTCAAGCCTGCCACTGGAATAGCAAAGAATAGCCAAGGTGGCCATGAAATTTGACTGCTGAAAAACGTTGCAAGAGTAAAACTCGTTTTAAGCTTAATTACTTTAAAATCATTCCCTATTCTCTCCTTCCAGAACAAATATAAATTAAAAACCACCTGTAAGAGTAAGAAGGGAGCAGTTTACTCTGAGAAGTAAAGTGTGTTAAAAACAGAGGAACTGCATATTGTTTAGTCAGAGGAGCTTGGACAGAGGAAAACTGAGTCAGACCCAAACTTATATTCCTCAAAGACAGGTAAAATCATCTATATGGTGCAACTAGATCCTAGAAGTGTGCATGCATTTTCAGACAGCGTAGCTCTGGTAAACATGTCTGCTGTACCATTTTAAAGAATTAATTTTCTGAATCTTCCCTTTACCTTCCCAACTTTTTTTCACTTTGGGATAAGTGGGTTTATAAAAACACACCCACATTTAAATATTCTTACACTTAAAAGATGCATTTCCAAAATTGTTAAATCTTGCTTGTTAGACCATCAGCATTCAAGTTAAAAGTTGAAATTGCAAATGGAATCTTAATACTAGTCTCAGGAGCATTATTTTATAGTTGTCTTCGGCCCAACCACTATTTCTCAAATGACAAAATATTAACCAACTATAGCAAAAGGATACTATGATAACCCTAACATGGAAGTAAAGGTTGCCAATAAAAGGGTAAAACAGGTTGTAGTTGGAGGAGCATAGACACAGAGAAACTGAATCCTCCGTGTGTGATTTTTCCTCTCTTGCTCAAATACCTGTTTCTAATGGATAGGTACCTGTCACTTTGGGTGTACCTGTACTGCAGAATGGAGTAGTATATAAGCTTAACCTCAAGTGAACTCTCTTGTTTCTTGCAGGCTGACCTCTTCAGATACATTTTCAAGTGTGCCCTTTTAAAACACATTTTCTACTGTTAATGCTGCTTGCTCTTTACAAGCAGTGTGCAGTTTTTTCTTCTCTAAACTCTTCTCTCAGCTCTTCTTGATTCAAAATCTCATGTATGAATAGTATAAACTAAAATGATCTTAAGGAGTCATGCGTGTCCGATATTTTCAAGGGGAGTAACTCCAGTTCTTGGGCTATCAAAGCAGCGGAACTGATTTTTAGAACATAAACTTTAATTCATGAAAAGGTAAATAAGTAAAGAAATTATGCTGTGATGATAAAGATATCCTTGAACGTATATGCGTAGTATAATAATTTTTTTCTTGAGTCTGCAGAATGATAGCTCTATGAGATGCAGTGATTTCATTAAAGACACTGGTAGTCAACTCTGAAACTCACCAAAGATACTTAAATGTTAACATTCGTATCTATTTTACTGCTACACATTTTGCCAGATGCATGCAATCCACCTACGAAATTCCACAGGCTTAGGTTTACTCTTCAAGAGCTGAATGCAAACGCTATTTCTCCCAAACTCCAGTTGCTAAGACTCATCTTTCCCCAGGTAACACTTCCAAAATTCATTTGTGCTGTAAACATATGGGGGGGGGGCGGGGGGGAAGTGCTAAATAGTGTGTTGAAAGCTAAAAACTGACAACTTAATTTCTATGGGCAATAAAATAAATGGCAGGGGTTGTAAGTGCAGTTCATTTGGGAAGGTTAATTAACAGAGTAATTTAAAATGGTCTATTTTAACCATGTTGATGTGGAATTTCCAGCCAGGTTATAGCAACACAAACCCTAGGATATTTACTTTCCATTTAAGATTCAACTTGATATGGAGTTAGGGAAGCTTTTGCGTCTATATTCTAGAAGCCACCTAGTAACTAGACCTTTGCACACTTTTGAAACATAGTACAGGGTGTTTCATAAAAGATGGATCCAATCAGCTGGCAAGACGAGTGGACTTGAGCGGGCTACGCAGAAAACTCTCTTGAATTCTTCTCACGCTTTCCTCTGAAGTGCATGGTCACCCTGTGCTTTTCCCCTTACATAAACAGCCTGTTTCCTCAAATTGTCGGTACCTATGACGAACGCTCTTTGGCATTGGTGGATCAATATTCTTGCGAATGACTGAGAATAGGGGCTGTTTGTGCACAAGGAAAGGCATCTAGCAGTAATCATTTGAAACTCTATGCCTCGCCCTTTCAAATGGTAAGACTTTCATTCATGGGCAGTTCGTGGTTGCAGAGATATAGTGATTTCAAATTGGGTCCATCTTTTTGAAACGCCCTGTATTTATGACAGACACCTGTTTGTTTCTTTCTTGACCAAACCCTTCAATATTTCTAAGAGGACCTTGTTACTTTTCAAGCCATTCAGCTATGCCAGAGTATTCTCTCAGAACTCCTCGTGTCTTCCTCCTCAAACCCATCAGACCGACCTGTCACTGCTCTGCATTATTTATTCGTTTCGTGTATTGTGTTCTTCTCTTAGCTGTGAAAAATATCAATCTTATACACAGGGCACCTTGTAAAAATGAAGGAGGTAATATTCAACACAAATTTTTAAGATCTTACTGGACTGCCATTCTGACACTACTGTAAACTCAGTGAATAACCACCAGCACAGTCCAAAGGACAGCTGGACCACTCATAAGCCTTTAGTTGTAAAAATACATGTTTGAGATATACATGTTGGGAAATTGCTGATGGACTTGAAGATTGAATGAGTCTTTCTTGCTCTGCAGACTGAGTCAAAAATCAGAAAGCATGGACAGAATGCATCAGGAGTAGGAGAGAAAACAGTACCATGAAAATTGTCAGAAAGTAGAGAAAATAAACTTTGATACAAACAGTTAAAAAAAGTAAATAAGTATGGACTTGGCTGCTTCAGTACATTTTTTGGATCTATTCTTCACTAACCCAGTATTAACCTGTGTTCCTAGAAATGTTCTTATGAAGATGTTATTATCAAAGCAAGATTTTTTTATTATTGTTATTGTGTACTTCTTGATGTTTTGCATCCAGAAGCCATTTATCTTTCACACTGTATCCTCTTTCTCTTTAAAATGTATTTCTCTTAGTCTTCAGCTACAAAATTATATTTGCTACACCTCTTTATCTCGGCCACTTCTCCTGCATTGAAAAGATTAGGAGATACCTGCTCTATTTGCTGAAATTGGCATTGTCACCATGAAGACCAAAATAACTGAAGGCCTGACAAATGCCTCACAGAAGAGATCTTACCCTCAAAATAGCTCCCTGAGACAGAAAAATCATATTGCAGACTAGAAAATGATGCTTGGGTTACATTAACTTGATTCATATCTTGCTGAACAAGCACCAGAGTAACCTAACCTGAGTTGCCTCTGCTTTGTGCAGACAGTTAGACCTGTTGACTTGCAGAGATCTCGTTGAACCTAAATTATTCTATTTTATTATGATGTTATGAATTAGAAATTCAATTTATAACTTCATTATTTTTTTCAATTTTTACAGTTTCAGACTTTCTTCCTTTCTGACTTCACTGGCTCTTTGTGAAAATTGCAGCCAAACATGAACCAAAATATCCTGAAATATTACTGACTTTTATGATTCTAAGAATTTTCCTTGTGATCATACAACAATTAAGTGTGAGGTTTCACACTGTCATTTATCTTTATCTTTACTAAGTTTCTTTATAAAGCCATTGGTGGATCTGTAAGACAACACAGTAAAGTGCACTGGCAGTGTAAGTCAGTTCTACTTCCTGACCCGCTCACCTCATGCCTGCAGTGAACCTTGTCTACATAAAGAACCACAAATACCCAAACACAGGCGTTATGATTGTGATCCTGGCAGGAATACATATTCAGCGCAATAATGTTCCTTCCTACACCGGTAAACTCGTTTGTTGCCTTCATGTCCTGTAGGACCTTTCAAATAGTCAAACAGAATTCATATGGACACATCTATGAAAGTCTCCAGGTGTTTGGAACATCTTTTCCAGACAAGAATTAAATATGCTAGTGTAAGACAAATATAGATGTGTGAGATATGTGATATCTACCCTCAGTCTTTGCAGTTTATTATATCTTGTAATGAAGCTCTCCTCTCTTTAAAAGTTCCAGCTGGTACTATCAGCAGCTAAGCAACACAAACACAGAAAGTACAACATGTAACATTTTTTTTAGTAATCATATGAATTTCTATTCAGAACTGATATGAAGTGGAAGATTTTTACCCTGTGTTCAAAGCTGGACATGGGAATGCTTAAAGATATTTATGTCTGCTGCTAGTAATCATCCATTGTAAACCTGTGACTATAGTAATCCACAAAAGATACATTCTATAGAGTCTAAGAAACTCACTTAGTAAATGGGCTGGTTGGGAGCACAGGAGACAGACCTCTTCCTTTCTTTCAAAAAGGCTAAAAGTTTTAGAACTAAAAGGAAATCTCAGTTTTTCAATTTTGCTTCCCTACAAACCTGCTCACGGCTTATTAATTACTGCTGATAACTGCCATAGGCAAGAACACGAAAATCATATTGGTATTTGATAAAGACAAAAATTGCAAGACACTTATAAAGTATATGACTTGAATAATTGAAGTACTTCAACAAATTGCTCCCATTTATTTCCAATTGCATTTTTCTGCTTTCTTCCTTCTTGTTTACTCATCCTTTCATCTTTGTAGCTTTTTTGCCTTTAATTGCTCTCATAATCTCATACACACATACCTACGAACCGCCCTCTGTATGTTCAATTCTTTTCTGTTTCTTTTTACCTTCTTACACATCCCATGAGGCTCTGACCCTACTCCTGTATGTTCCTGCCCACAGATCACTCATAAATATTCAAAGCCCTTTTCCATCATTGCTGGCATTTCTTCTGTCACACAAGTACTTCTGAATGATATTTTTCACTTCAAAGATCTTCTCTGTCCTTCATACGCCTTGTCTCTTCCCTTGGCACTCATATGCACACATTGCTACTCTCTTTCCTTAACAAGCTCTTTCTTTACCTGCCTGGTCTACATTTCTCTTCCTCAAATACACTTACAAATACCCAGGTGCTTTCATTCTCCACCATCCTATTCATACCACTGATTTTCTTCTTTCTTCTTCTAAGGGATACAGTGTAAAGCAGGGAGGTAGCTGTATTCATGGCCCCATGCTTTTCGCAATAAATAGCCATAGAAGTCCTGACAGGGCAGATGAATGAAACCCCAGTTACAGGAACATATCTATTTCCATTTCCATTTCCATTTCCATTTCTGGGTATTACACAGACTCCACAGCATACACAAGCAAAACCAGGGCCAGTGCTCCCTAAGAGAGCAAACAAGGCAGTCCCTTAGGAGAAGGGGAAAAACAAAAGGGACAGTATGAAGTTAGTGAGTTAGTGTTTCTTTTAAACCAGTTACAGTGATTAATTCATAGAGTAATAAAAGGAAAGAACTTACTGGTAGATTAGAAGCAAAAAAAGTTTACTAGATCTCATAATACAGTCTACTGCCCTAGGAATGGAGAGAAGATAGCTCTAATATTCTCGCTTATCAAACCTCTGTATGGAAGAGATTCCACACTCCCTCTAGGTATATTTTGTTCCAAATGCTACTACCACATTTTAGAAAGTTTTGTCTAATGTTGAATTTGAACTTTCTGAATAATTTAGTTGATTCATTTTTTCCATCATCCCCAACCCAAAAGAACGAAAGATCTTTGTCTTTTTCACAGTAACACTTTCCACATAAAGAGACCATTTACCCTCAGTCTTCTCAGACTAAATAAATACTTTTCTTTCAACTTTTACATGTCCTACTTTCTAAATGTTTTAATATTTTGTTATGTTCCTCTGGACTGTCCATATTTTGAGATCTAACACAGTTGGCTTCATCAATCCCTAGCAGAAACATAATTAGTCCTGTCAGATGTACTGCACACCTATTAATACACTCCACAATGAGGCTGTCTTGTCTTTTTCTTTAACGGTAGCTTGTTGCTGACTCATATTTACTTTATAGTCCATTACAGCCCCCAGATTATTTTCTGAAATGCTGCTGTTTTACCAGCATCTTTTGATCTTACTTTTTGATTTTTCTTCCCAAATGTAATTTGCATTTGTATTAAGTTTCCTCCAGATGGTTCCAAGACATTTATTTAATTTGCTAAGATCATTTTGACTTCCGATACTGGCCACCGAAGTGCCAGTAGGTTCTTCTAGCTTCCTGCCAGTTCACGATTTCATTATTCACATCGCTAACAATCTGAAGAACAGAAAATGCCTTTAAGATCAAGCATTTAACATGAAAAAGTATATCACATAAGGAATTCTGCTTCAATACCATCACTTTTTGTTAGGCAGAACATGACTTCTTCAGAAATAACTGCCTTACTTTTAAGATATGAAATGACGGAGAACCTACCACACTCCTATGTCCTGCTACTGGGTGCTGTCAAAATTTTATACATCTAATCTGCATGTGTTTTAATTTTGGCTATTGACCTCAATTATCTGAAAAAGGAGATTTCATCTGTCAGGTATGTCTTTTACTTTCAGGCTGTTCCGTGTCATAGTCAAGTGTCTTCACTCTTTTTTGATAACCAAACAAGTAAAATTAAGATAAATTTTCAAATATTTTTTCTTTCCCCAGATGCACTATTGCAATAGCTTGACTCACTAATGTTGCAGATCATTCCACCTTCCTTTGGGCAACATATCAAATGGATGCATAAAATATCCCACTAACCATAAAATCACTGCAAGAGTAGTTTATCTGGTACAAGCACAAGGCATTTTGAATACCACAATATCCAGCACAAAGTTTGTCTGTGCTACAGGCATTACACACATTGTTTTCCCTTAAAGATAGGACTATATATTTGGACACATTAAAATAGATTTCCATTCAACCCATGATCCAGGTTTTGTCCGGCTTGCTTATGTCCCTCTTAACTACCCTATCACCATGTCACTCTCTCTGAACTTTGTCAACAGTGGCTTTGGATTTCCTTCCGAGCCGCGGAAAGAACAAATCACTCCGGGACACCCTGATCACTGTGCGATGAACCTTCTTCATCAAGGGCTGTGATTCGGCAAACTCCATCTCTTCGCCTTAGTCCCTGTCCAACCACTTTACTCCGCCGCTGACACGCCGTGCTCCTCCCTCGCCGCGGTCCCTCTCGGCGATGCCAAGGGAGGTTTCACGGCAGCACGGCCAAGCAGTGGGGCCGGCTCCGCTGAGCCGGACCGCACCGGGGCTGGGACGAGCCGTGTGCCCCCGGCCCCGCGGTGGCGGCAGGGGACCGCCGAGGCTGAGACGCCCGCCCCGCCGGGCATCGCACCGCACTGTCCCGCCCGGCACGGCGGTCGCTCCCGCAGACCGCGCTGGGCAGGCGCTTCACGGCCGCTTAACGTGAGCGGCGAGCGCACCCCCACCCCGCCGGTCTTGCGCCCCCCTTCCCGGCGCACAGGGCGGGCAGGGAAGCTGGGCCCGGGCGGTGCGGCCGGTAACCCCCGGGCATCCGCACTGCCCCGAACGCACCGCGCCCCGAGGGAGCGGGGGAACGCTCGGGGCGTTCAGGTCGCTCCGGGCTCTCCTCCTGAGGGAGGGCAGGGCCGCCCTGCCGGCGGACTTGGCGCTTGTGCGGCTGCTTCGGTACGTTCGCGTGAGGTAGGGCCGAGCGCTCCTGCTGTGCGGCCGCCCCCCGACAGCCGCTCTCGGCGGCAGCGGATCGGCTGCCCGGCCAGCGGGGCCGCCCGGTTGCGGCGCGGCGGGAGCGCCTGGCGGGCCCGTCGCCTTTGGGACGCCTACGGGGCGGGGCTATGTAGATTTCGGCTGAACATTCTGGAGAGGAGGGGAGCGGCGGGGGTGGGGGGGCGCCGAGGCAAGACAGGGCGCTGAGCTGAGCCGAGCCGAGCCGAGCCGAGCCGAGCCGCCGGGCGGCCAGGACGGCCTTCCCCGAGAGGAGGGGGAGGAGGCAGGACAGGGGAGGGGAGGAGAAGAGGAGGAGGAGGCGGAGGAGGTAGGACAGGGGGAGACGGTTGCTGCTGCTGCTGGGCAGAGGAGTCGTGCAGGAGCTGCGGCTGCAGTCGGACGCCACATTCCCTCCTTACGGGACTGGTGGTGAGGATGAGCGAGAGCTGACCCTGCCGGTGCCGCCGCCTGTGCTGTGAAGTGTCTGCTCCTCCTCCTCCTCCCCTGCTGTGGGTGAACCTGCGCTACGGGCTCTTCACCGACACGGGGGGGAGGTTGGTTTGTTTGTGTATTTGTTTAAGGCAAAGAGGGAGAGAGAGAAAAAGAGAGATCTTCCATCCACTGAAGCACAGTTCACTATGATCGTACTCGCATTCAGCACTGGAAGCCGGTTGGATTTCGTGTCTCAGTCCAGGGTGTTTTTCTTGCAAACCTTCCTTTGGATTTTATGTGCTACAGTGTGCAAAGCGGAGCAGTATTTCAATGTGGAGGTAAGATCAGCCGTATGCGTATGCGAGCGTGTGTGCTGCCCCCTCTCCCTTTACCCTCTTCCTTTTTTTTTTTTTAATATATCTACCAAATGAAATAGCCAGCCAGCCATGTCTTCCAGCAGCCAGGGCATACGTCTGTGTCGGCTTTCTTCCCAGCAGCCGGTAGCGAGCTCCCCTCCCCGAGTTCCCCCGCCTGATGGATGCGTTTCGGCCGGAGATCCCGCTGCCGGCGCCGCCCGCTGCCCTCGCCGGGGGGCCCGAAACCCTCCGGACGGCACGGAGGAAACGTGGGGCGTTGGGCGGACACGCAGCTCGGGGAAGGGAGGCTCCGTGAATATCTTGGACTTAAGATACCGCTGTGTCGCGGAGTTTCCCCAGCCATTTGTTTGTTCTTGAAAGAAGAATGAATGAATGAATGAATGAATGTATGTTATGAGGACAGGGGGAAAGGAACTTGAGATTTTGGCACGTTTCTTTGTGGTACAGTATTTGACAAAATAAGATCTTTTTCCCATTTAAACGTAACAAAATGAGTTGCCGGTAGAAATAGTGAAACAAACGGCATAAAGGTGCAACTACAGCACAAAAGTTAGAGGGTGTGGAGGACCAGGAAACAATTTTTCCAAGTGAAGAAGGTTAACGTGGGGATACCTAGATGGGGCAAACCCTGAGAGCTTTCAGTGACAGAATTCAGTGGACATCCATTTCCAGTCACTCTTTTATATACTCACAGTTTTCCAGTTCAGGGTTTTTACATAACACTTTTTATTAACTAATGTTCTATTACTGACTTTATCATTGCATATATACTTTTCTCCTTTTTTTCCCCTCTTGTCACTCCTGTGAGCCCTTAATCTGTTTCAATGGGGTGTGTGTTTCCCTCTTCCTTTCCCTGCCTGTTCATCTTCTTCATCTTGTTATGTATCTGTTTAATTTATATGTGCTCTTTCAACTACTAAGGCATAATTCTGGTTTTCTCTCTGATTCCTGTGTTTCTTCACTTTCTTCTGGCCTGCCAGCCCCACTCCAAACTTTCTGCTGCACCCATACATGACCCTCACTCATTTTTGTTTCTTGTCTGTTTCGTCTCCTGGGTTCCCACAATTCTTTCTCCCAGAGAACTGAAGTCTGCGTCTTTTCCTGTCTCGCACATATGCACTCTTGCTAGCTTAATATGAGCTCTTGTTCTCACTCAGTGACACTTGTTCTTGCTACTGTCTCTGGCAAGACTGCTTCCGCAGATGCTTCTCTATCCCTACACTCTCCCTTTTTGTCTAAAGTTCTTACTTGTACTTCTTCTCACTCTGCCTTATGCAAGATCACCTCAAATGTATAAAAAACCACGTATTCTTTTCCCATGTCTGCTTTCATTCTAGTCTTTCCCTCTCTACAGGCTCTTTCCCTTGCCACATGCAATCCTCCTCTCAGCTGAACAACATACCTCTGTAGCTTTTTTCTCTGACTTCTATCTCTCCAGAAAGTATTGTCTTTTTACTCCACCATTAAGATCTCTCCCGATTATAAATCCTTGTATTTTTTTCTCCATCATCTACACTCTAGTCACTCTTGTTCATTCCTTATCACAAACGTGCCTCTCTGCTTCTGTTTGATTGTAAGCAGGGGCAGGACTCTTCTTCTTACATGTTTATGTGGTGTGTACCATGCTCGAGTCTGGAGTACAATCATGAGACTTTTGCTATATAAATATTCAAGTCACACGTTGAAGTTTTAGCCTCATTTTGCTTGTGTCCTCAGCTGCCTTCTTTACTGATGAGCTGGGGAAAGCAGCGTGGAAGAGAGGAAGTTGCTCTCTCGATCCTCTCCAGGCTTCACAGGCTGCCCCCCTGCAGCGTGTAGGGAAGAAATTCCAGTGACAGAACTTTCCCTCCCACAGTAGTCTGCTTTGCTGGCATCTGGCTCTGCTGGAGAGACGGGCGGCAGATGGAGCTAGTGTGGGAGGAGAAAAAGATTGGTGTAGTCAAGTGGAATATGAACAGGAGGCCAACTCCAGTCAGAAGGAGATTTTATGAGGAAAGAAGGGAAACACTTTCATTTTTGCCACCTCTTCCATATGGAAAACAGCACATTCTGAGGGCAAAGCCAATATCGGGAGCAAGCAGCACTGTTGGGAGGAATGAAGTCGTGTGTATGTGATGAGAGCACGTATTTCTCCCTTTTGAAATATGCCATCTCCTGCTCTTCCTCCCAGCCCTTTTGAAACAAAGTGTGCTGTCATATGCCAGCGCTCCCAGTCTCTTTTTGTATTCAAGTCTTTGAGCCACAGGTTGCTGGGAGCCAGAAGAGTATTCCAGGGAATGACTCTAGTATTCAAGAGCTGCCCTAATGTGAGACTTTTCTTTAGGCCACTGCCTTTGATGACTGCCAGTGACACTGCCCTGGGCTAAATAGGCCTGAGGTTTGCCCCATAACAGTCATTGTCATGTTCACATTGTTTGGATAGCACTGAAAATTTTACTTTCTTTCGGTTGGGAACAGCAAAAGCTAAAAGCATGGGAAATCTGAGGCAAAGAACTTGGCAACAGCATGTATGTATTGTGCTGTACAATCCTCTGTGTCAGCACAAGTGCATAAAACAGTTGTATTTGATAGTAAATTGTGAAAATATGACAAGTAGTTCTTATGACAACAAGAATAAATACGCAAAATAGGGTTAAAGAAAGAAGTGGCGTACATATAGTTGAATTAAATGTTACCGAACAAATGCGTAGGATGGTTGGAAAGCAGATTTTTTTTTTCATTCTTTCTTGTGTGTAAATAAAGTACAGATAATACTTGTTGAACATTATGAAATGTAGAGATCATTAATTTTCTATTGTTATTTTGTCTCATTTAATCCACATTGCTGATTGATAAGCAAAATCTGTGGAGTAGCATTGGATTTTTCTGGTTTGTTTGTTTCAATGCAGGTTTGTTAGGGTGTGAACCAGAGTAATTCTTAGGAGATACTACTGTAGCTCCAAGATATTAAATAATAATGTTATCTTTTCAAATAAAAACACAAAGCTTACAAGTTTACAAGCTTATATTTATATTACTGTTCTTTGTAATTTTGTTGTCTCTCGGTAAAATTTCTTTTAACCAAACATCTATGTGGATAAGTCCTTAAGCTTCCTATGATAGCTGAGTTGTCAGTCCTGAAATGTATTTGTGTATGTAGTATTTCATGTAATTGACGTAGCTAAGTAAGATTTGTATCATGGAGTATGGGACTCTGGAGGGGCACACTTGCACTCTGAGTCAGTGAAAGCTTTGTGATAAAGCTGCATGAGGAATGATTGTAAACTGGTAGTTTAAGTAATCATGATGAAGTTTAACATTCACATAGGCTTATGGGTAGGAAGATTTTAGCATTAATTTTCAAAGTTTGTTGATTACCAGTGGCATATTTGTGAGACATTTTTTCCGACATCGTGAGAAAAACTACGCACTACACTGTTAGTTCCCTCAGTGCTGAACCAGTAATGTTGTACTGTTCGAACTGGTGTTGTACTGTGAGTTTACCTTTTATTGTTATCTGTTAGTGTATGTATATATTTAAATAATAAGTATATTTAAATTACTATTTAATATTCAATATAAAAATGGATAAACAATGTCACTATTTTGTTAAGGGGAAAATGGTTATTGAAACTAGAATACATTGGTTGGAAGACAAGATCAGCACAAATCTAGAATAAGATTAATCTGCGGATCCCAATATTGCCTACTCTTACTCTGCTGGGTATCTGCTTAAAGCCTGTTGAGCAAATATGTGTTAGAATAGCATCTAGTTTAATTGACTGTATCTGTGATATGCTAAATACTAGAGACAAAGCATGCTTCATCATCTCTCTCCTCCAGCTCGAGTTACGTTGTATTTTCCTTCTTCTAATGCTGAATATATAGACTTTAATCCCTAGAGGAGATCTTAAAATTACTTAGTGTGAGCTGCTCTTTAAAACAATAGTCTTTTTTTCTCCTCCCATTTTCAGAGGTGGGACTGTTAAATTGTGTATTGTGGAACAAAATACAGTGGAATTCAAACTTCAGAAAAATGCCATCAGTTTCCTCCATGTTAATAAGTGGCTGAGAACCCCATTGTTTTCATTGTTAATAAACTTTACCATTCAGCAGGAGCTGGAGGCTAATTGTAATGCATGACCTTTTCTTCCGTATGGTTTGGGCCTTTTAAGCTTAAAACTAGAGCAGTTTAATTCTTCAGCTCGTAATTGAAAAGGAATAAAGACTTAGGAGGGGAAAAAGTCCTCCAGTATCACCTTTACACACTTTCCAACTAGTGGGCTTGGTTGTCAGGTTTGCAAGCACAACACAGTATTTCTATGATTTATTACAATGCAAGCTCAAAACTGTGGAGAACCAGTTAAGGTTGTTTTACTATAAATAGCGCTGTGTCCCCTTAAAGGGGTTCACAGGGTCTTCTGCATTGTTTTTTGTTGCAGTCAGTATGCATGATTCTCAGTTAAATTCTGAATCTCATTCTTGCGTATCGTATCACCTATATGAATTGGATTTTTGCTAGAACAAGAAGTTCAAAGTGAAATTATTAGGATGGAGTGGGGTTATTGAATCAGGTGTTGGAGGTGGTTAGTGGGTGAAATATTAATCAATAAAAATTTACATATAACGTGGTGTATTTCCTATTCGATTATTGAGGAAATACAGATACATGGAAAACCTCCTGTATGGCTTCTGATGAGCACATATATCTAGATAAGGAAAATAATTGGAAAGTTATGTGTGTGGTAGGCAACAGAACACTTTCATGTCACACAAGGCAAATACCTACTGTATAATGATCTGTCTCTTGTTTGATATGAGTACCTGTGGAGGCTACTGGTTGTTAAAGTGCATTCTCTGCTGTAATTTAAACAATAATTCCTTTTTACAAAAATTCTGGTAGATCAATTTTCTACTGTAAAGTATGAGATTATTTTGTGCTACTGATGTTGCAAGAAAGTTTATGGATTCTGTTGACTGTATTTTGTTCAAAGACAGATTGAAAAGATGGTCCCAGTTTTTATGAGTACGTTAGACCTTAGGAGCAAGATATATTTGTTTATAATTGTAGTTCATCTTATTTTCCTATTGCAAATTTTTGACTGTTTAGTGCTTAAGCATTGCAGCTATTAGGGATTCTTAATTCTACTAAAGGAAAGAAAATGGTTAAATGAAGAGATTTATGTAATCACCCTATGTAGTGCAAGATAAACTTACCAAAACATGTCTTCCTAATATTTTCTGAAATGAATTCTTACTAAAATAAGTACGGAATTCATTAACATGCCAAAAAACCCTGAACAAGCCCAAGGCCTCCTGCTTTCATTATTCAGAAGGCATATTGTAAAACTCCTGCATAACCATTCATTGTTTTTTTCAGAGTGCGTATACTCTGTTCTTTAACTGGTTTAAGATTTATGCTGCTCTTTGTCAGTTTTATTTGAATCCATGTAAAAGGTCAGTACTTGCTCTAGGTACCTCAGCTCTGCCTATGCACTCAGCAAGAATGAGTTGTAAGAGTTTATAAAGATAGAATGTGGTATTATATAGGTTTAAAAACATTTCAAACTGCATCTGTTTTCAGTATTTTGAAGTCTCTCATCCTTCTCCTTTTCTGAATGATCATTTTGTGGAATTAAACATGGAGGGCTTTGTGCTGATGCTTTTTGAAGATCCTTAAAGTAACAATGTAACTTTTAAAAATTGTATTTGAATTGCCCTAGTTAAATTGCTTAATTCTTCTTACCTCTCTGTTTCGGATTCCAGTTTGTTGTCTAGCCTGTTTGCTATCGTCAAACTACACTATTGACCATAATCTGAAAGAGCAGGTTGAGTCTGTTTAATTTGTTATCTGTGCTATGTCAAATGACAGATTTGATTTCATTTTCTATGAGGAAGGCCAGGATTAGTGCTGCAAACATGATTTCGGTTGGCACTGAAATGGATTTGAAAAATAATTATGATTAGAGCTTTATCCTTTAAAGAGAGGTCATGCTATTTGGAACCTTTATTTATTGGTTGCCTGGCAACTGCTCATTCATGTTCCTGCTTATCATCATTCATTATAAGCATCTTTGCTGTACAGTAAGAGCAATTAAGTGGTAACAACTTATTTCTGTGATGAATTAAAATTGACATAAATTACAGAAATAGAAAAAAATATTTCTGTAATTTTACTTATTAACTTAAACTGTTGGTGCAATGTTTCTCTACTTATTAACGGCTGGTTTATACCAGCTGAGGAGTTATCTGCGTTTCAGCTATGATCATAATGTTCCTAGCATACCTTTAGAGGTATTACAGCACATAATTGACTTAGGGGCTTGTTCAGGAGTTTTTGTCATGCTTAAAATCTCCTGTTAATTTCAAGATGAAGGCTTCAGGGTGTGAGGAAACTGTTCCCCTGTTGATTTCAGTGCTTAGCATTAGGCAATCCAATCTCAAGTGCTGAGGCTTGAACTTAATATTGGGAAACGGGTTTAAAATTCTGGGATTGAAACTGCTGCAACAGGGGATGTGCAGCTGAAGCAATGAGCCACAATAGCTCTGTAGAACATTAAAGTCACTTAATGATTTCTCTCTGTAGAACAATAGCAGTTTTTATTGCACTGTGAGAAAACATTCATAAAACATATTATTTGACAATTGTTTTGTGCCTGTGGATGAAAAATATTTTGCCTTATGTATTAATTCTTTATGGATCTTATAATGATTGACCCTTGTGTGGAATAGCAGTGTAGAATGAGACAGTTGCGCTATGGAGTATTCGTAGATGTCTCTGTGCATTGAGAGGCATATTGGAATGAATTCCTTATGGCTGCATCTTAAAAGAACACTGGTCACTGTAGGGCCAGGGTGGAAGTAGATTTGTCTCCCTGATGCTACCTGTTGGTAGCAGTGGCTTTGCTTCTGTACCGGATGGCTCAGAGGTTGGGGAAGGAACATCCCCGTAGGACTGATACCCTCCACTTTGAGCTTCTACTTACATTAACTCACATTAACTCTTCATACCAGGCACACAGGACGACAAAGTAACTGCTGTAAGACAAATCTATATCAATTTTCATCAGCTTTTCCACTCATGTGACATGTCTGTAATAAATGAATATGCCTTTATGTGTTTTTCCCTATTATGAAACAATTGATTTTGCAGTTGTTTAAATAATTTGAAAGGTATTTCAGTATGCTTTTCCTCATGGTCTTATAGAGAAATAGTTGTTTTATTTCGTTGGTCGTGTTCATTTTTGCTCACATGTAATCATCTCTCCACTTATAAGGATGAAAAACAGTTTGGCAAGGGGAGACACCTTTTCAGAAAATTACCAGCTGAAAGGCAGATGGACAATTATCAGTTTCTTTAAAATACAGATAGCAAAATGGAAAAACAAGTATCCTTTTCAATGGAAAGGAAGATGCTTCCTTTGAATGTATCAGTGGATATTTACAAAGTGTACCAAAGAGGAAATTGCTTCCTTTTTGTACTGCATCTGGATCTGAAGGTGATGATCCTGTCGTATTCTTTCTTACCTCAAAGGCTGGTTGTCTGATGCTCTTCTAAGAAATTGCTTTGACCCACTGAAAAATGACAGATTATATTTGTCTACATATCACGGTCTACATGCTGTACAGAATAGTAAAAATGCATGTAATTGCAAATAAAATAAATGATCTCTCTTCCACACCATAAAATCTATTATTATTGTTAGAAGTAATAGTATTATATTGCTAACTATACAGCTTGACTTTGATCTTGGTAAGTGAGGCTTTTTTTCCCCCTTACTACTTCTATGTATTAAAAAAAAATCAAAAACCAAAACACAACAACCCGAGACTGTGTTCCATTTTTCGATTTTCCTTATTGATTATGAAGTACTGGATTCTAATACTTGTGTCCTTCATTACTCATACATGGGATGTCAGCTTTGGAAAGGTCTTTATTATGTCTTCCTCTGTTGCCTGCATTTTGAAATATGTAAGAAAAAGGAGGCGATGTGAATAAGTGACTGAGACATCGTGCTGGGGGGCTGGAGACCTGGGTCGTGTGTCCTGTTCCATCATGAATCTTCCTGTCGATCACATAGCTTAACAGTCTTTGTAACCTGGCTTCCAAAAATGTGAATTGGACTAATTGAAGAGTATTTGCTGACTTTTCCAATACATGTCAAGAACAATAGAAAAGAAGTGGTGTAAAAGAGCCAGGATTGCATCTTCCTCATTCATTTGTCTTGGGACAGTTTCCTTTTTTTTCATGAAGTAGTAGAGGTATATCATTATATATAAATACAGCATTTCAATTTTGTCATCTCTGTAATAATTCAAGTAGTGAATATGTTCAAGAGAAAAGTACCAGAGCAGAAAATGTGAAAAACATGTCTACAAAACTTCAAACATTGGTGGGGTTTTTTTTGTTTTGTTTGTTTGTTTGTTTGTTGTTTTTTTATTTTTTTGTTTTTTTGTTTTTAAATGTAAGTACCAAAACTTAGTAGAGAACATTGTCAGGAGGATTACATGAAGGATATAATTAGATGACTGAAGATCGAGTATCACATTTTTTTTACCCAAGTATGAAAACAAATAGTCTGCTTCAAAATGTTTTTAAATAAATGTAAAAGTCTTAACAAACAAAATGGATTTTGGATCAGACTGTGTTACACAATGCAAAATTAAAAACTATTCATGTTACCTTGTCATTGCAATACTTAAGTTTCTCCTCTTTTGTTTGAATATTTATGGATTTTTATGAAGTACAATAAAATATTGGCCTTTCACTACTCCAGGTATTAATGTTTTTTATTAGACACCACTAATAGGTGAACATGCTGCTAACATACCCCTGGACCTTAAAAATTTAATCATGGGATAATGAGGCACAGGGGAAATAAGATATTTGCTATGGTGACATGTTAAGTATGATAGAAGTCAAAACTGAATCTCGTTCTTCAGAGTTCCTGTACCATGAGTTCAACTTCCCTCCTTCCCTCCTTCCTTCCCTCCTTCCTTCCTTCCTTCGTTCCTTCCTTCCTTCCCTTGCTTATTTCTTTCGTATCTCTTGTTTTCATCTTTTTTTTTTTTAATCTTTTCTTTCCCCTCAGACCTACAGACCATTACCTGCAGTCAAGGAAAATCATTGGTCATTATTGAAGCATCCAATCAGAAATATTAGAGATGAGAAAGACTATGAAGAACCTATTTCTCTGTCAATGTAGGATTGCTTGCTATTGTATATTTGCCGGAGTTTGGCAAGTCAAGTTTTAAAATCCACAGTGGTGGGACTTCCAAAATTGGAATTGAAAAAAGCTGGTGAAAGTACAGTTGGGAAAACTACAGTGGAATAATTCTTTTCAATAGAGTTTTCGTTTGGCTACTGGCAACATTTTGAGGTTGGCTCAGGTTAGACAATTTCTGATAGAAAGTGATGACTGTTCTATAACTCAAGATGATAGCAGCTGTTTATGAGCATAGATGGCATGCACTAATTGGTAATTAGGTGCATTTCTTTGACTTTACAGAATGAAAAATACAAGAGGAGCAGAGAGAAATGAAGGATTCATTTAAATTTTCATTCCATTTGAAATCTTTAGTGTAGCTGAAATGCCTGATCACTGCCTGATTTTAAAAGATATATTAGATGTGTATGGATTGCTGACACTGTCTCAGGAAGGCTTGAGTTTATGATGATTTTCTCCAAGTACTATGCCTTGTTGTATTAAATATTACTACCTAGTGAATAAAATTGGATATTAATAGGAGTTTTATGGATATCTAGGTATTACACTCCACTAAAAAATCTTATTTTGGAATTTCACACCTTATATCATTAGTGTGGTCACAAACACAGACTTAAAGATGTTCATTACACTGGCACATATGAGCTATCATAATGTCTATGCTTTGCAAATTCTGTAACACTTACAAAACAAGGATCACAAGATATTATATGTGGGAAGGTCGAGTCTGTTTACTGATCTATATCCTGATTATGAGATTTATGCAGGGTGATTTGCATGAGGTGTATTTTCCAGCAAGTGTGTAAGCTGCAGGGTTAGACGTGGAAAGGGATTCACTTTCAGAGAACAGTACTTAAATTTATGTGTACAAATGTGCTGTACATGTTTCCTGTGTATTACTAACAGTCTGCTCCCTGAAGTCAATGAAGCAGAGAGACTAATTCAGCCAGCCACCCAGTTAATGTCTGCATCGCAGTGAGCTGAATCTTTTTTTCTGTACTCTACTGTTAGTATTGACTAGTAGTGTGATTGAGTTGCTTACGTGTAGGCATCCAGGACCATTTAAAGTACCCTTGGTCAAGGTGTGCACAAAGCTGGCAGAAAGAACACGGGACACACGAAAGCTTCATCTTTTTAGGCTAGCAACAGAAAGCCAGGCTGTGTGTCCTGAGTAATCTCAGATGACACTAGACACTTCTGTTTAGGTTACTGAATCCTGTTCCTGGTTTTAAGTGATGGTGGAAGGTGTCAAGACACCTATATCTACGGGGCTTCCACAGGTGGACACTGGCATTCAGATGTAATTTGGGGCTGAATCCCTTCCCTCCGCAATAGTGGCATTCATTACACTTGTCTAGGTACCTGGTGCTGTTTTGGCCCTGTGGTCCATCCTGCTTGGTCTCTAGGTAATGTTCCAGAAAAGCATGGGCCTCCTAAAGGTCCAATGATATATATTTGCTGTCTATTGGATAATATAGATAATCTCAGATCACACCAGACACCTGCACTTCTGACAGAACCAAAAGCAGAACTCCATTTTTACGGTACTACAATTTTTACCCTGTCACTCATTATTAAGTACATTTATCCCTTACCACAAGAGGCCAACACTTTGTTACATCTTTAGATCTCATGTATTTTAAATATTTAGTTAGGGGTATAAAGAATACAACATTTTTCCACTGGCAACAAGGCAGTTTTGCCTTCAACCTTAACAAGATCAGACTTGGACCAGTTTAAATCTGCGTAAAAGATATTACTTAACTCACAGCAAATACTTCTGGTACGTTTTATGAACGTAGTGCTTCTGACTGTTGTTTGATGTCTACCATAAATGATTTTAAAGGCTGTCTTTTCTTCCTAAATATACAAACCTCTAAACAGCTATTTGTTGCTGTTGAGAGAAGAGAACAGAATGTTAAGCATTTTTATAAAAAGTAAGTAATTAGGAAATATATTTTGGAAGAATAAGCTCACTAAATGTCTATTGTCTGATAGACAATCCAATCCCCAAGAAGATAAAAATGAAAATTACATTTTAGTAATTTCTTTGGATAAGAGCCCTAGGCCCTCAGGAATAATTAGCTGTATTTTCAAGTACTTTTGTCATGTAAAGTAAAATGTGGATTAATTCACCAGAAATTTACATTTCTATGTTAATACCAGAATTCAGATCTCATCATAGGCAGGTATGCAATTTCATTGATTTATTTACACTACTTGCTTTGGGTCTTCAGAACTGTGAAATAAACTGGGTCAGAATAAGAGTGTTATTGGTCACCTTATATGTTTGCTTATTATTTCTAAGTCCAAAATTCAAAATACCTGAGTATGCTACCTGATGTACTATTTAAATCAGTTTTCTGCTATCATAAAATTATAAGGAGACTAGATCTGCCTTTGATTTTTAGGTCTGCATTTGGGAAGGAAGAGTGATATATCTGCAATCTTTTATTCCAGAAGAGCTTCCTTTGTAATATTTAGCTCTACTCTATTGTTTTGCACTGACAGGCTCATTTAGAGAAAAAACAGTATTCTAGTTCCTTTGTGAGTAATCCCATCATTTTTCCTGGCTGCCAAGAGAATTCACGTTTTGTCCTAGCAGTCAGATAAAGATAGCGACATTGTTCTTCATAGATTAATTGCTTAGATGCCTTTTCCACTGAGATATTGGAGAATTTTTCTCTACATGCAAGAACTTTCTAAGGAGGTGATGCCAATTTAATTTGGACCAAAAGATTTGGATTCTATAGAAATATATTATTTCTTTAGCTTTGCTCAAAATAAAGTTTCCATTTCATTAAAAGAGTTTTTAAATGTCTTTATGCATATTCCCTTCTCTAAATTTTCAGCAGCAGAGGAAATTATTCGTAAGGTGAAACTAAGCTTTAAAAATGTTAGAACAATACATTCTGTGATGTTTTTTAAAAGTTATGAGTGACTAAGGACAGGAGAGCCTAAAGCAACTATAGCTTTTCTCATGTTCCAGCTCTAATATGACAGAGAAATTCATCATGCCCATTTGCTTTAGCATGATAGCTGGAAATGGACAGAGTGGGACTTCTAACTTTCATGCCCTACAATGCAAGGGCTTTGTTGATGTTAACTTGTTTTTAGAAATAAAATAGCTACACTTGTAGTTGAAAATTGTGTAATGGTGCTTGGCGAAGTATCTAATAAATAAAAAATGGTTATTTTTTTTCCTTTGGAGCAAAGAATTCACAGAGTTGTTGAAAGAAGTCAACAGCCTTCAGATTTATGTATAAATGGAGAGTACAAATACACTTTTGCTCCATGCTTTCTTTTTTTGGAGCTTGTACACTACCCATGTTTCAGTGGTAAGAAGAAACTATTTAGAGACAGGAAGAAGAAGGGAATCCACCCATATTTGATCTATTTTTTTTTTACATAACCGTTATTTGTGCTTATGTACTTATTATCCTAATAAGATGTCTGTGTCTAGTGGTCTCGACTGGAAAACTTTGCTGACATTCTAACTGCATGGAATTGGTCAGATTGTGCCATTAATTTCATTGAGATTTTACTCCAAGCTGTTTGAAAAGCACTGAATTGCCAAACATTTTAACTGAGTAAATTAGGAGTATATATATATTAAATATGTAAGATAAATATTGGTGTGGAAGTCAATAGGCTTAACCTGTACAAAAGGGATAAAATTGATAAAAAAAGAAGTGGAGATACACTATCTATGCTTAAACTGAATCTCGTAGTTAGAAGTTTAAAAACATTAGAGAAGTGTTATTCTTGAACCACTTTTCATAAAGAATAGTAGGAGTGTGATGTAGGGGAGAAAAATTTAACTTGTTTTGAGATAGGATCTAACTATTTAATGAGAGTGCTTACATAGTGTAACTTCTCTCATCAGCAGTAATGGACTAGATTCCTTCCTTGTCCTATACCCTCAGTCTTAACAGTAATTTTCCTCATTCACTAACACTGATGGCTCTGCTGACAGCCATTGACTGTAATGTTTATTCTTCTGCATTAGACTGTCTACCTTAAGAACTCTATAGGTATTTCATTAGACCAAAAATGTGGTCTATATTGCATCAGTTGAGGTCTCCGCTTCATTGCTTTTTGTCACACTATTCAAACACCATGTGTGAAAGTCTGTTTCTCTAATAGCACTTAATTCAATGCTGACAGTTGTGCATAAGGCCAGCGGAATCAACCAGACTGGTTTGAAAATCATAAAAAGGCTTTTGGAATATTTTTGATTGTCTTCTGCTTTTTGAGCTTTTGAGTTCATATGGGTTCACATTTTCTTTTTTTTTCTGAAACAAGGCTGAGAAATTCACAGTTAAAGAAGAAACTGAATATTTTCATTATATCTAGTAAGCTTTCTTCAGGAAACATACCAAATGTTTAAGATAAAACCTCTCTAGCACTAGGCCCAGTGCTCACTTCATACCTCTTCTCAGTTTTGATTGTCTTCAAAGTTGCATTTGCTGCTATTTTTGCTGCTGTTAGAAGTTGCCACTTGGAAAGGTCAAAGCACTTCTAACTGTTGACGAACACTGTTTTTCACTCCATGATGACTACTAGCCTTACACAATTTGCATAACACCGTTAAACTGTGTAAGAGTGGCTGACTGGGTGGCCTTGTGCATCACTGTTTGCTTGACCATGGAAGAAGCCTCAGTATTGATTCTACACCTTAGCCACTGATTGCAGCAGTAGGGACTGGGTAGTTCTCCAGAAATCTAGCTTTTATTTTTACAGGTGCCGTGATTTCTCTAATAGGAGAAGAAAAGCAGAGACTTTACAGCTTTTAAACTAAGTTTGTGATTTTGTACTCTTGAACTTGGTATTTTGTAGCATCTGTGAGAGACAAACAGAGCTGTAGTGAAGTAGGACCTGTGTCCTAGAGATTTAAGATGAGACCTCCAAAAGCAGCATATTAAAATACCATTATCATTAGTAACAGATACTTTTAGTCCTAAGCAATCATTAATTTGTGAACTAAGGAGGTTAATTTAGATAATAGTATTGAAATAATATAAATGATTTCTTATATTGGTATTTAGATAATATAAATCATCCCTCCTCCTATGTAATCTAATGCTTTTTCTCTCTCTTTTAATATTATTTTGTTGTTTTATTTTGTTTGATTGAGATACATGAAATTTAAGAAGACAGGAGTGCTTAGTAGCTGACTGCTTAGATAATATTTTCTTGAGAAAAATGCCAGTCATTGGTACGTATTCAATCGATATTGATTGGAGGGGGGATGACACAAGATGTCAGACAGTTGTCTGCCTAACAATATAAATTTAAACTTCAGAATTCCCACAGTGATTGGCTTCATACATGAGTCAGGAGTTGAAAATCAGGGGATGGCCTTTGGAAGACCTGGCAGTAAGGATTCTGCTTGTTCAAGAATACAAGTAGGAACTTCAACATTAATTTAACTATATATGTCTATTATGAGGGGTATTTTAAATCAGCCAGCACATTTATTTTCTATGATTCAGAAAACGTTTCTTGGGTAGAAAGGAGACAGCAAGTCTTGAATTTCAAAGTAAGAACTAAACAGAAACACACTCTTACATGTCAGTGGATGGTGTGGCTCTTGATTTTGAAAGAACAGAGGTGATCCCTTCAGGCAGTGCTCTTTACTTGTGTTAATAGGGTTAGATTCAGCTTTTGAGATGTAGTCCCACAAAGGGTTACTGTGTAAAAATAGTGGGATGAATATAACTCATTGTGTCCAGCTCGGGTGTAAAGCCCTAATCACATTAATGTCGGAGACAAAAAAGCATTTGAAATGCAGTCCCAGATGACCGTAAAATGCCTGTCTTATGTAAGATGAAGCAGAGTCTGTACAAGAAGTTATCCCTTGAGTTCACTGTGAGTTTCAAGTTACACTGCATGGGTTTATGCTGAATGAACACAATATTGGAAGATTTTTGAAAGAGATCTGATATAATACATTAAAATAAAGCAGGTTTTGCAGGTTTTCTGGAGAGTTCTATGTAAAAGTGCCAATATAGTTTAAATTGCTGAATTACAGACCTAATGGAAACTGATATAAGTCTTCAGTATCTTTAGTTATGTTGAGAAATTTCCAGCACAGATGGTAAATGGAAAAGCTTTGGATAAATTTTCTTATCATGTGGAACTTCTGTCTGTTACACCTGTTGATTTGCTTGACAGAAGATACCAAACTCATGACGAGTTAACTTGCAGGAGTTACATCTCAAGATAACACAGCATGTTTCCAAGAGTACAAAATTCAGTATTAGAAAAACTATGTCTATATGGGTAAGCTAAGCAATGCCAGAGAAGTCTTAAAGCACTGAACTCACCTGTCTCTGAGTTTGCCTCAGTTGATGAGGACTGGGTTAGGGACCAGTTAAGCAATTTGGACATCCATAAATCCATGGGTCCAGATGGGATGCACCCGCGGGTGCTGAGGGAGCTGGCTGAAGTCATTGCTGGACCGCTCTCCATCATCTTTGCCAAGTCTTGGGAAACAGGAGAGGTGCCTGAGGACTGGAGGAAAGCAAATGTCACTCCGGTCTTCAAAAAGGGCAAGAAGGAGGCCTCGGGTAACTATAGACCGGTCAGCCTCACCTGCATCCCTGGGAAAGTGATGGAATACCTTATCCTTGGTGCCATCTTAAGACATATCAAGGATAAGAGGGTCATCAGGGACAGTCAACATGGCTTCACCAAGGGGAAGTCGTGTTTGACCAACCTCACAGCCTTTTATGAAGACGTAACAAGGTGGATTGATGATGGCAGAGCAGTGGATGTGGTCTACCTTGACTTCAGCAAAGCATTTGACACCGTCTCCCACAGCATCCTCACGGCAAAACTGAGGAAGTGTGGACTGGATGATCGGGTAGTGAGGTGGACTGCAAACTGGCTGAAGGAGAGAAGCCAGAGAGTCGTGGTCAATGGGGCGGAGTCTGGTTGGAGGCCTGTATCTAGTGGAGTCCCTCAAGGGTCAGTTCTGGGACCATTACTATTCAATATATTCATCAATGACTTGGATGAGGGAATTGAGTGTACTATCAGCAAGTTTGCTGATGACACCAAGCTGGGAGGAGTGGCTGACACGCCAGAGGGCTGTGCTGCCATCCAGCGAGATCTGGACAGGCTAGAGAGTTGGGCGGGGAAAAATTTAATGAAATATAACAAGGGAAAATGTGGAGTCTTGCATCTGGGCAGGAACAACCCCAGGTTCCAGTATAGGTTGGGGAATGACCTATTAGAGAGCAGTGTAGGGGAAAGGGACCTGGGGGTCCTGGTGGACAGCAGGATGACCATGAGCCAGCACTGTGCCCTTGTGGCCAGGAAGGCCAATGGCATCCTGGGGTGTATTAGAAGGGGGGTGGTTAGTCGGTCGAGAGAGGTTCTCCTTCCCCTCTACTCTGCCCTGGTGAGACCTCATCTGGAATATTGTGTCCAGTTCTGGGCCCCTCAGTTCAAGAAGGACAGGGAACTGCTGGAGAGAGTCCAGCGCAGGGCCACAAAGATGATGAAGGGAGTGGAGCATCTCCCTTATGAGGAAAGGCTGAGGGAGCTGGGTCTCTTTAGCTTGGAGAAGAGGAGACAGGGGTGACCTCATCAATGTTTATAAATATATAAAGGGTGGGTGTCACAAGGATGGAGCCAGGCTCTTCTCGGTGACAACCAACAGTAAGACAAGGGGTAATGGGTTCAAGCTGGAACACAAGAGGTTCCACTTAAATTTGAGAAGAAACTTCTTCTCAGTGAGGGTGACGGAACACTGGAGCAGGCTTCCCAGGGAGGTTGTGGATTCTTCTTCTCTGGAGACATTCAAAACCCGCCTGGACGCCTTCCTGTGTAACCTCACTTAGGTGTTCCTGCCCTGGCAGGGGGATTGGACTAGATGATCTTTCGAGGTCCCTTCCAATCCCTAACATTCTGTGATTCTGTGTGTCTCTGCAGTTAAATTGTTCCAGCTGTGATTTCAGGAGGGACCAGCTAGCACTTTTACTAACCAGGGACTGCCTCCTGAAGGGTTTGAATTCAGGCACCTGTGTGTTTAACGGTATAGAGGTGAGCTGTTGTGCCCATAATTTTTTCATGATGGAGAATAGTCTCAGGCACATTTAATTTAGACATGACTAGTCTTTTTTGTGAGTGTTCTTCAACGAACTGATCCTGATTTGTCCCTCTTGGTGATTCATTCTGTTCAGATGAGATGTGAAGGGGGAAAGTTCAGATCCTCTGTATCCTTTTTACCATTTGTTCCAGTTTCTCTCAAAAAACAATCAATGACAGACACTGTATGGGAAAACTGAGTGTTTTGTTGTTTCTTTGTTTTTACATATCAGTATTTTCTTTGGACTTGCCTCACCCAGGCACCACAGAGAAAGGTTAGCTCCAGACACTTCTATGGTAGAAAGTGAATTTAACTAGATTTAAAGGATCGGGGCTTTATTTAGTATCTGTTTGCAGTAGGGTCATACTGTTGTATTGGGCCAGTTCTCAGTCAGGTTTTATGTATGATCTAGACGATACAACTTCAAAAGCCTGCAATAATTTTAGTGCCATTTGTTGCATATGTTAGATTGAGAGTCAACGCCTTGTTTGTCTGTGGTGCATTGTATTTCTTTGGGATCTCTGCTTTCTTATGGTTATGTTTTTCTTGGTGTAAGTTTGGCTTACATCAACTGACTACTGAGGAGGGAGACCTGCTTTTTCCCATCATTGTCTTTAGAATTGTTAGTGGCAGGGCAAGTTACCTGATGCTGTACCAAAGCTGATCAAACTTGAGCTGGAGAAAGACGCACCCCAAGTCTCCAGGTGAGAGAATAGAGCCAGCTGAAGCAGAAACATTAATTGTAACCTCTGATCATGACCTATGCAGTTGGCTCTTGTGAAATGCTTCTCTGCAGTTTACACATTTGCAGTTCTGTGTTACAAATTTCCATTAAGGTTGCAGGTTGTGGATGATGCAAATGTTATGGTGTTGCCCCACAGTCAGGTCCATATCTCTGGGTAAAGTTTCACAGTGGATGAAAGTTCGCTGAAAAACATGTCCCCTTTAGTAAGAAAACCAAAGGCCCCTTTGTAGGATGTGGACAATTGTATGCTGGTGTTTATCTGTGATATGATTCAGGCAAAAGAAAGAACCAGTGCTTGGAGTCTCCTGTGCTGAAGGTGAGGTAAGTCAAGGGAGCTTTCCAAGGCTCCTTCACTCTGGGACTGTCAAGGATGTATGTCACTGGGAATTGATTTGAACTGTAGTTTTGGGAACTGAGCTGGGATGATCTTGTGGTATGTACCAGCAGCCCTCTGAACTGTAGTAGCAATGATCTAGCATTACTAGCCTTTAAGACCACATTCAGAGTAGTACTTAGGTGGGGAAAATGAGCCTTCCTCTACTTTTTCCCTTTGCATTTCTCTTTATAAAGCTCAACCTCATACATAGCAGAGGACTTTAGCCTTGACCTGGGAAAGCACACTGTTGAGAACTGTGTTTAGGGAAGCTAGACAGGAAAAAGCCTGGAGTGGCTTTTTAACACATATTATTAGTCTCTGATGCCCTCTGAAATACTGTCTTCAGTATAGACTGTGTAAGTTAAATAAAGCTATTGATACTTATTGTGCTTATTATTCCTACACAAGTCAAATGTTTTCATTCAGCACCTTCCATTCTCATTTTGTAAACCAGTTCTTAATCCGTATGAGCAACTTTTCTAATGTCTGACCTTGTAGGTGAGACTGCTGTGTGATGCAGCATTAACTGATTTGAAATCAAGATAAATAAAATGTTCATTTTGTCACATCGTCTGTCACACCAGCAATACATACAGTAAATTTGTGATGCGTAGATTTTTTATGAGTTTGATTTTCTCTGGCTGGTCTATGCAGCATAGAGTTTTAAAGATTTTTATGTGAAGCCATAGCAAGCACTTCCAATTTCTGTCCTAAAAGTGAAGTCACAAGTTACTGGATTGCAGTTTTTCAGATCATCCCTTGTTCTTCATATAAATACACTTATTACCATGTAACATATGGTGCTTCCTCTCCCCTATTTAACTTCAGTTCTTTATTCTAAGTAGAAGAAAGGATACTGAAAATACAGCAAGCCTAGCAACAATGACATTCCTACAGTGAAATTGTGCTGTCACTGAAAATAATAGGAGTTTTACTCTGGCCTGTGTGTGGCTGTGGTTTCACCTGGAGCACTTAAACAGCTTTGAGTTCAAGTGCAAGGGGACTATGTCTGAAACCATGGAGTCCCCTGTCACCTGCTAGAATATTTCTTGTTGCTTTTGCTCTGTACTCTTCACTCACGAGATTAGCTCTTGCAAACATCACTGTTTTGGTTGAACACTGTAGACTATGGGTAATGGTAATTCAGGGGAATATTGATTGGCAGGATGATAATGTTGCTGATAATTTTCCAGAAGTGTTTCCTGTGTGCTTGGCAAAGTAGTTTTAAGTCATTAGGTAGGACTTATTTTTTTTTTTTTAAATTTAGAAAATGTTTAAATACAACAAAATATCAAATAAGGCAATACAGATATTTGAACTGGGGAAGACTTAGCTGGGGATTCTTTGAATAAGATATCTGACAATTTTCAAGGTAGTGCTTCAGTTTAAGCCACTTACAGAAAAAAGTGGCAGATTATTATCCATATGTTTAACTACTTGTGTATAGCAGGTAGGTAAATACCAGATCACTAGAAATATTTTTCTTATGTTCCATCATAATTTCTGCATCAACTTGAAATTGTTCTCTCTCAAAATTAGTCTGAACGATGAGCAGCAGAACAGGGTGTAAATGTTGCTACTTTGACCTAGCCTCTTTGCTTGAACTACATCCTGAGACAAATATAGTGGGATATAGATCTGTGATACTGTTTGTGATATGCAAAGCATATCTGTACTACAGTACAGAGTGAAATACAGATATCCTGAAACTACGAGTGATTCTACCTGCTTTGCCTGCTAGGTAAAGATACTTGACTGGGCTCCCAGTTGTGGTCATAAAGTGCTACACCTGACCGAAAAATCCTTGTATCCAAAGACAGAAAATCAGTATGAGTAGATCCAGACCTACATCACTTTACTCCTTTTGGTTAGAGACCCTGGAAAGGTCCCTTACTAACTACTGATTCACCTTCCCCCCAGTGCGGTGGAGGAAATAATTGGAAGGGTAAAAGTGAGAAAACTCGTGGGTTGAGAGAAACAGTTTAATAGGTAAAGCAAAAGCTACTTCCCATGGGCAGGCAGGTGTCCAGCCATCTCCAGGAAAGCCGGGCTCCATCACGTTTAACAGTTACTTGGGAAGAAAAATGCCATAACTCTGAATGTTACCTCTCCTCCTTCTTCCCTCTGCTTTTCTTGCTGAACATGGCATATGGTATGGGATGTCCCTTTGGTCAGTTGGGGTCAGCTGTCACATCTATGTCCCTTGCCAACCTTTGGTGCATCCCCAGCCCGCTCACTGGTGGGGTGGTGTGAAAAGCAGAAAAGACCTTGATGCTGTGTAAGCTCTGTTCAGCAATAATTAAAACTTCCCTGTGTTATCAACACTGTTTTAATCACAAATCAAAAACATAGCATGATACCAGCTACTATGCAGAAAATTAACACTACCCCAGCCAAAACCAGTGGAACCAAAACACAGGTGTCCATGATTCCCAAGTGCACAGGAGGAAATATGGAGTGTCAAGATGAAGTGAAGTTGTGGTGGTAGCCTGGAGGAAGAGCCTTACTTTCTTTCATAGGTGCCTAGCAGCTAAATATGACTGCATAGTGTTTCTGCATATAAATGTGGCCTTGTTCAGAATGCTTGACAAACATCGGCAAACAAGTTATCACAACTATAATAATGCTGTGTAAAAGCATTATCTCTGCACTTTCTGTAGCATTTTACAGGACATGTATTGAAGTCTTGTGTATGTATGCTGGAAAATATTAGTCATCACTCCAGACAGACTTTTCGATCTCTCTGCCACAGTCCTATTTTCTTGTTGAGTTTCCAGCCTGAACCACTTTCATGTTCTAGACATACTCACTCTTTGCTGAACATCCTATTTGGTAAAAGCCCACCATCTCTGGTAATTCCTATGTATCTATTACACGCCATGGGAACTATCTGTGGTTTGGTGGTAGAGTCATTAAGACATCATGGTATGGATCCAAGTTCTTGCTCCAGAAGGCTTCGCTATATAGACTAGTTTAGCTATAAGTGGGATGTTTGATCATTTGATCTGTGCGATTAAAGGTGAGCTGTAATACTTCATGCTTGTTGATGTTAGTATGTTTGTACCATGCTGGCCTTGTGCAACTTCAACAGACCTTTGACAAAACTATGCATTCTTACTTTGTCAAATGAGATTTTTCTAGGATGCTTTTGTTAGCTTGTCATACACATACAGATGAGGAAACTGACATCAGTTAATCCACCCAAACATCACTGCAAGAGCCAGAATCAGACATCCTGATTAATATTTTTGGAAGTGCGGTGACAGATCACTATGCCACATGTTTGCCTAATAATGAGCTTAAAAATCCTTTGTGGCATGTAAGCCACACTCTCTACAAGGGTTACATAGGATAAGAAGAAATGTGGATCAGATAACTAACAGCAGAGTGCATAAGGGATGCTAAAGGAACCAGGAGATGGAAAGAAACCCAAACAACAGCACAGAAAGAAGAAAATGGCCTGCCTCTGTTTGAAGGTGTCGCTTCCCATGGCAGAGAATGAGGGCTTGTACATTCTATCCCATTTTTCTCTCCCCCTAAGAGCATACAGAGAAAGAGGAAATTGCTTTGGAACAATGTACAATTTGGAACAATGTAAAAGTTAGTGCAACCCATATGAACAACTATTTGTCTACCTTCTTCTGTATTAAAAGGATCTAAGACACTGTAAATGACATTTATGTCCACTATAGGACTCCTATTCATAGAAGAATGAAAAAGAAGGCCAGTAGCTGAAAACCAAGTCCAAAAGAACCCATTTCTGATGTTCTTTGTCTCCGATATGATCATGATAACAAAAGAAGAAACTGTATATCAGGAAATGTGATTTTTCTTTATTTCCTTTATTTCTAGAATGTATACCCTCATAAGCTACTGCATCCATATGTAAAAATGTTACTAGCAAGTTCCTGTGGTAATTTTTCTTTTTATATTTTCCCCATGTCCACTTATGCTGTGTTCTAAAGGAAAAATGCATCAGCAAGCTCTCGTTTATGCCTTTTCTTTGCACATTTTAGAAACAAAGCAACTTAAGCTATATTCTTTTCTTTTTTTTTTTTTTATATGTAACAGTTTGTAAAAATCAAAGAGATTTATTAACATGAATAGCTGCAAGGATTTACAGGACTGTAAGTGCAATATTCATGAAACAATAGATCAGTTTAAGGCAGACGAATAACAACTTTTCCCAAGCTATGTGTGTTCAGGAAAGGATAAAAGGCCTGGCTCTGGCATTACACAAAGTCTGAGTCAGAATTAACTTTCTTCTAGTCCAGGTAAAATCAGCGTGGGCATCAGAATCATTCAGCACATTTCCTCTGCTGTCCAACACTTGCTGGTATTCATATCTGGATTTTTTTACACATTCATAATGAGGTCTTCAGATCCATGATACTCAGGCTGTTCTGTGTGCAGCCTTGGAGGCAGACCAGACCTGTCAAATCCAATGGAAAATAACTGTAATGGCCAGCTGGCTTAGCAGGCTGCAGTTAGATCATCGAGAATGAAAACTCCACCTGGAGGTCTGCCCTCCTCCTGTGGTGGAGTTTGGGCCTCCTGCAATAGATTGTGCTAGCCTTACCTGAGCTGCAAGGCTTTAACCTTCAATATTATACCATAATTGAGCAGAGGGACTTTATTTGTTCTAGTTTTCTGTCTAGAGTGCCTCAGAGCATCAGCAGATTTTTTTTGTGTGTGTGTGATTTTGTAGTCTCTTTCTAGACAAGGGAACTTTTGTTCTCTGTATGATAAAATAATAAAATAGTCCAACGTGCCTTCTGTCCAGAAACTATGTGATGGTAAAAGTCAGTCACTTGTTAGTACCTGAATTTTTGGATAATTTCATGCCAAAATATTATTCTGAAAAAAAACCCCCTCCAAAACCTGAAAAGGTATGTTTTTTAAGTCTTTGACCTCCTTCATAAATATACAGCAAAGACAAAAGAAATACATTGATATTGTGTTTTTTAGTTGGTAGACTGGAATTTAAATTAGGCCTGGTGGTTCTGAGACCAGGGGTTGCCTGCCTTTTCTCTTCTCAGATTTTTTCAAGAAATATATTGATCTCCAGTTCCCATCTATCAGCTTTACTTCAGGAGAAATTGGTCTCAAAATGTGTATGGCTCACATATATGCAATTGTTAGTGGGGACACTGCTGCAAAATGTTGTGTGGCTTCTGTTTGTGAAGTTTTATTTGAACATGGAGAATCACTGTGGGAGTATCGGAAATCAGAACATGTCTATTATGTTCACTCAGCCCTGCTATACTTTCAACTAAAGATTTTAGTAAACCAGAAATCTGGAAGGGGAAGCGAGAGACAAGAATATTGCTAAACAGCATTGAGCCAAAGCAGAGAATGAGATTGGCAGTTGTAGAAAAAACCTCAAAGGGATGAGTCCATACTTAGAGTCAGGGTTCTGCAGCCCTCACAGGAGTGTGTGCTGCAGGCAATGGGAGGCTCTGTAAGGACCTTCCAGGGCAAGCAGTCAGAGATGCTCCTCTTCTGGTTTCAGGGTTACCACACAAAAGTCGTGTGGTCCTCTGACTTATGGGCTTGTGGTCTCATACCGTAAAGTTCCCCATTATTACCTACAGAGAGCACACTGTGGCTTGCAAAGGTTATATATATAGTACTATGTTGTATTAGTGTGATGTCAGCATTCCGCAGAATCACTTTTTCCAATAAACGCGTAAGCTTGAGGATGTGGGAATGGGCTAAAGGGAGTGGTTTTATATGGCTTCTGGCATAAACAGGCTTAGTAGTGACAAAAAAATCAAGAACTTTGTTCTAGGAGGTTGCAGAATGTAGTTTAAAGATTTTACTTTATATATCTAATAAAAACTTGACTAGGCCCTCACTTTACAGGTGGTTTTGAGTAATAAAATATGGTGATGTTTAATAACAGTGGACTAGAGAGCATGATAGTCAAAGAATGGCAATATGTAGCAGGGAAAAAAAAAAAGAAGAATGCAGGTTAGAAAGTTAAGCTGATCTAATATAAATATTTCAGAGTAGATTTTCATTTATTTGTTGATAAAACTTACAAAAATGCTGGTTTCATTGAGAATTAAAAAACTCCTTTAAGGAACACAGTACAAAAGCATTTGTCCTCTTTGATACTTTTTTTTACATTTCTGACTACTATTTTTTGTTTAGATAAAAAGTATGCCTGTCTTTTTAAAGAATGATGAGAGAACTCTGAAAATCAGTATTCTACAGCAACTATATTTAATACAGGAAGGTAAAAGCAATCTAAGCAATAAATCTTTTTTCTGTGTTAGGATTTCATTTCACCCCTACAATGGCATTTTAGTAACAAAAATGAGTTCTAAAGAGCATGTATCTTTAATAATTTGCCATCTGCAATGTATAGGATAGTCTGTGTGTTTGAAGAGCAGCAATAGCTCATACTAATAACAGGGGGTTAGTACTTCTCTCATGTAAAATAATAGTTGTATCAGTGCAAATAGGAACTGCCTAATGAGTCATTTGTCATTTAAATTTTTCAACGCAATTAGAGCAGATGCTTTTATATCCGTATTTTGCAGCTTTTTTGTTTTGTTTTGTTTTTATTATACCTATTGTTCACTGCTGAAATGGGCACGGCTGCTCAGTTGATGCCGTTTTTCATAGGCGCTCTCGGCGAGGGAGGGAGCGGGGATGAAGCTGCATGTAGGTCTCCATGGCGACCTTGGTCTTGGCCTGCTGCCTGCCGTCTGGCCTGCTCACAAAACGCCATGCCTCGATGAATTATTTAGCTCTCCTGAAGGAAAAAAAAATACAGCAACAGGCTCCTAGTGAGTAACTGAGGAGAACAGTGAGGTGACATCAGTCGGTTTATACTGATGTGCTTGAGGGTTCACTCCAGCAAGCAGAGGGATCAGTTTGCTCTTGCTTTTCTTGAGGCTCTGCTATGTATCTCTTTCTGTCCACGTTGCGTACCCCTATTTTGTCAATGCTTATGAACAGAAAATAACAGAATAATAATTCTGTTAATTGATAGTCTTTTTTTTTCCTTTGGTGATTTTTTTATTTATGTTCGAACAATTTTGTTCTTCCATTTTTAACAACTTACTTTCACAGAGGGAAATTATGACAAGAGTTTGACAAGATCGTGCACCGAATTATTAAGCCCAGAAATAATTATGCCCCAAATTGCTATGTGTTTCTGTGTATTTAGATGATCGTATCAGTTTGTTAAAGAGCATTTGGGAGCTGTCAGTTGTTTCTGATAAAGTTAACTGACCTATATTCTGTGTATGCATTGTTATTGTGCTTGCATTATATGTATCCAATCCAAAATGCATATATGAAGTTTCGGGTTTTGAGGCATACTTGCAGGTAGGGAATTTAAGTAGAATAGACAATTATGTAGAATAGATAGTTATTGTTGTTTCTAGCAGTATTATCTATGGGAAGTGTGAAGAAAATGTGGAATACTGGGGGAAAAGGTAATGTAATAAGTATACACTGGTTTGTCATCTCAGACTTTGGAGACATTTTACCAGTGAGCAAGATTTTCAAAAGTCCAGTCTGTAAAGGATTATTCATGCTCATATTATTTCAGGGCAGAGTACCATTATATGCATGTATAAGACTCAAAAGCCCTCTATTTCGGAAGAACTCATCATTTTCTTTCTTAGAGGAAAAGATGATTTCACACTACCACCAACCAAATCTCTGTTCATGTCAAAAACATGAAATGTTTCAAGTATTTTTTTTCCCTGGCCGTGGTGTATTTTTGCATAGTTTTGAGCCATACGATAACTTGTCTTATGGCCTCTCCTTGTACAACAGCACTAAGTAAGGATTACAAATGAGCTGTTTGATGGATTTGGCAGGGAGCATGTCTGTCAGGCATCTGAAGTTCAGTTTTTGTTGCTTGACTTACCTCCTTTCAGTTTTGACACAACAGCACAGCATTGACCTGCATGAAATCTGAACATGCAGAAGGAACATTCCCTCTTTGGCATGCTGTATAATTAGTATATGTGAGCCTTGAACTAACCCGGTGAAATGCTACCAGTGCTTCCTTGCATCATCAGTGGCTTGCAAAGCAGTGGGGCGTCCAACCTGCACTCCATTCATCTTTGCAGCTTCAGCCTCAACCAGAAGGACCTTCTTCACAGCTCTGTCAGCTTGTGAGTCCAAGGCAGGACTCAGAATGAGGTGGCTGAGATTACTTGCGGTCTGCTTCTGTTTTAACCAGAAGCAACATTAACTAAACCAAAGCCTTAGCTAGCTAAGGTTATTAGAAATATAAAGCTGCATGTTGGTTATTAAATCCTTATTTTGAAAGAGAATGAGTCAGTCTAATAATCTCATTTTGCCTTGGGACTCACTTTTCTTGAAAATAAAACACGGAACAGTTTGCTAAAGGGAAAATTAGAACGCCTCTGTATTTCAAGAAGTCACATGTCAAAGTCTTCTGAGTGTAGCTAACATCTTTGCATGTCGGCTGCAAATAAAGATGAATTAGTAAATACAGAGCTCAGTTATAGTCTAGAGAACACAAGAATCTTAAGACCTTACAATGTCACTGTAAAGATATACAGTATAAATCAAAGGCAGACAGCTAACGAATGAAAAAAAGGAAGAAAAAAAAAAGAAATTGTATTTTTTTTAATTGGGCAAATGTGCCACAGTTGTAGAACACTACAAAGAAGCAGTATTGATGGCTTCAGCAGAAAGAAAATACATGTTTCTGGCTATAAGAAATTATAAAGTCCATGTTTTCCATGAATAATAAACAAGTACTATTATCTTTTTAAATTAATGCTTAGTTTATCAGGCCTTATTTTTCTCCATTTATAGGAATATTCGTTATTTTGGGGGGAACTGATTCAGAATCTGGGAGTGCTGCTCTACATAAGGCTATTAAGTGGTTACTTGTAGCTGAAATCTGGAGTTTATATAGTGCTTTCTTTTCGATTGTACTATTTTTGACAGGTGGAACATCTGGGTATTGTTATTACATGGATTACATTTACTCCCAAGCAATCAATTATGTAAGCTTATACTTAATTTCACTTTTAAAATCTCACAAAAAAACATGATTTCAAAATTTAAAGCATCTTGGTAGAAACCAGTGAAAACAATTGTCTCTGTATTAAATAACTTCCTTGAAATACCATTGCAACAGTGCAGATAAAATCCACTGTAAGATCTCATTAGACTGATCTCATTAACATTGGTTAGATAATTTCTAATTCTAAAGAAGGTACTTAAAGAAGGGAATAGATTATTTTTGGTTTTAAGGTAACAGCATGTAAGTAATATATTCTATTTTCAGATATGCATATTTTTAGATTTTTTATAGTATCAAATTAGCAATCCTGGTCATTTGCATTAATCATCCAAGGTGATGGCTGTCTTGCTAGTGCCGTGGCCTAAAGCGATTCAGAACCCACCAGCTTTGATTACTAATTGATAGTTATAGTCATTTATGAGATATGACCTGATTTTTCCATCTCTGTCTTTCAAAATAACATGGTGTTATCTGGTGGACATGTAAAAGTAAATTCTACCAGCAATGTATTGTGTGGTTTTGGCTGTGATGTTTCATCATTACTCTTAGTAAAACTGACTATTTTAATAGCATCTCCGCTTGCCATTTTGCCCTGTTGAAATACCTGAATTTGCCACTGAACCTAGTGAAGAAAGGATTTCAGTCTCCATATCTTTGCTCTTTTAAACACTTGAAACTCATGGTCAAAATTCTTCCCTCACTATGTTGAGTTTATTGCTGAATGCCTCAGCTATGTTTAGAAGTCAGGTATAGAACCTGTAATCAGTGATCTTAAAAAATTATCATACCATTAGTTAAAACTGATTTGTCAACAGTCTAGCTGTATAATGTAGTACTAAATTACAATATTCTCCACGTTTTTTTCTTATGTTTTCTTCTGCTACTTAAAATAGAAGTGTCTGGAACACGGATGAATATTATTTTAAAGAAATATTTTGAGGTTTTAACATCTTTAGTTTGCAGTTGTGTTTAATGAAGAGTTCCTTTAAGATAATGTGACTTTATCTATGCCATAGAAAATGCATTTTGTTCTTCTTGAAAAAAAAAAAAATTTTTTTTTTGAAAAATTTCCCCAAAAGAGTTAAAAGCCCATTATTTAGTTTAGTGTATTATTTTCCTGGCATGTTTTCTGAAACAGAGGACATTTTTGTAAGTCAGTTTCAATTTTATACAGTTTTTACTCAGAGCAAAGTGCCATTCAAGTGCACTGCTACTACACCTTTCATTTATGTTCTAGATAAAAGGGAAGAGAGTTTTGCCCCAAGTTGTTCTGCAGAATTCATTCCTATGTCCTTAAATTTGAGGAGGAACTGAAATAAAATATCCTAATTAACATTTAATGCACTGTATGATCTCATAGCTCTGCTGAAGTAGAAGACTGTAATCCATAATTTAAGAGTGTGAAATGCGCTTTCTTTACTTTATGCAATTAAACCTAACATTATTTAAGAAATACATTTCATATTAGTTAGGCCTGCCTTTCAAAAAGGCAGCACAATTGGTATATGGAAGGAGAAGTTTCTATTGTAAATTATGACTCAAAAAAATTACACTACTCTTGTTTGTTAGCACAGTGGACTGAATCTCCTTTAGTGACTGATTACTCTAATCCTCTTCTGGTATTTTCTATCAGATTAGGTTGAACATTTGCATGAACAAAACTGACAAAAAGAAGCATGGGATGATTCTTGCGATGCTTCAAAGCTTCTGTAGAGACTGCAGACAGGGATGAGCCCTCAGGCCAAACATTGTTGCCTGGCATGGGTTTGGTGATTGGCACAGCTGGAAAAGAAGTTGTAAGACGGGAAGCAAAACTTGGCATATTCCCTGGACTGTCAGACAGTTTCCCCCATGCCCCGGTCCTCTGCAGTTGGGCACCTTCTTGTTTGTGTTGGTGCAGAAGTTGCTCTTGGTATGGGTATACTTTTAGCCTGACAATGAGCATGAACACTACCTTGGTATTCGCCTGCATCATTCAGTGTGCTGTTATGTATTGGGTCTGACTGAGACTGAGATAATTTTCTCCACAGCAGCCCTCATAGTGCTGTGCTTTGTATTGGCAGCTAGAAGGGTGTTGATGATGCCAGTGTTCTGGCTACTGCTGAGCAGTGCTCCCACAGCATCAAGGCCATGTCTCCAACATCCCTCTCACACCCAAAGGCCAGTAGACTGGGGGTTGGCAAGATCTTCGGAGGGGACATAGCCAGAACAGCTGACCCAAACTGACCAATGGGATATGCCATACCATATGGGATCTGCTCAGCAATAAAAGCTAAGAGAAAGGAGGAAGAGAGAGGGGCAGTTGTTATGATTACATTTGTCTTCTGTAGCATCCACTATGTGTACTGAATCCCATATTCCCAGGAAGTGGCTGTACATCGCCTGCTGATGGGAATCAGAGAATAAATCTTTTGTTTTCATTTGTTTCCATGTGCGACCTTTGTTTTTGCTTTATTAAATTCTCTTTATCTTGACCCATGAGGTTTTTTCCATCTTATTTTGTCCCTGCTCTGTCCTGCTGAGGAGGGGAGTGATAGTGTGGTATGGTGGGCACCTGGAGTCCAGCCAAGATCAATCCACCAGATGTTAAAATTAGAAAGGAACAACTTCAGGCTGATTTGAAAGACATACACTTCAAAAATACATTTATAAAAGTTTGATTTAAGTTAAGGAAGAGAAGAATAAAAAATACTTGAGCAGTATTGTAAAACGATGCCACAATTTGACAGTGTAGAAGCCCATGGGGCTGCAGAGAGGTGATTTGTGCTGTGGTTTTGGTGTTCCTTGTTTCAAATAGCTGGGTTTAATCTGACTCCATTAGTGATAAGACACTTCTTATTCCATCTGGTAGGTGATTGTTTGACAGCAGACAGAGGTAAAAGTTAGGGGAGTTGAATTCTTAAACTGATGGACAAATCCATGAAGTTGCAAGAGCATCATACTAGGTACAGCTGGATTCCGTTATTAGTTGTTTTTCTTGCTGGTGGTCTTGTTTGTTTGTTTTTGCCAGAAACATCTGAAGCTTTCCTGATTTGGGAAATTGCTCTTTTAGCGTCGTGGCACCCCAAGTCAGCCACAGCTGCGAGGCAGATGTGTGTAGACTTTTCCCCTACAAGAAACTCTTCAAAGAAAAGCAAAAAGGCTTTTAAAAAAACAAGTAAATAAGAAAATTACCTTTAGATTTTATTAGCATGAAACTAGATTAGTTAACTTCCTAAGAAAATTCAAAGAACTTAGGAAAGGCAATAGAAGACGGATTTATAAACAAATGCCTTCCCAGAGTTGATCCTTGTTTCCAGAAAATCCAGTGACCTCCTGACTCAGCACCATGCTGTGGGGCCCATGGGGAAAAAAAACCAAAACCAGCAAAAACGTCCCATCAGCTCTGAGGCCTTTTTTCTCAAAGAGAGGTTCTTAAGACCAGTGATCCTGGTACCTGAGAATGTGTCATTCAGTCATTACTGTGTTGTTGTTTGTGGTGGTCTGTCCCTGGTTGTGCATATGTGTGCTCATACAGCTCATGGGGTTGGTGATTGTGTACATAGATGCTAGAGTTTTCAGGGGTCAATCTTATGCATCCAGAGGCCTTATTCATCCCCTTGGGGACAAGCTATTTAATGTCCAAGAAAATACTGCAAGTTACTTCTTTTCCTTTCATTCATTGTGGAGTTTAGCTGGTGAGGTGTGTAGTTTGGACATATGAAAGCCCTTCTGGTGTGATGTGATAAGTGACTGTTTCAGAATTGAGCACTTTTCCTTCTGAAAGAGGTTATATGGATTTTGTAAGGCTTGCTTGGTATGCAACTCTAAATGAAAGCAAACTTTCCGTTTCCATAGAAATAAGTACAGCATATGTTTAAAAACTTTGAATCACAGCCCTATTTTATACTATCAAAGGAGATTTAACAGCAATGTAAATCTGTGTGCTGAAGTTGCAAGCTACTTGCTGCTTTATTGCTATCTAACATTTTTCAGTTTCTGCAAATATTAGTATATGCATTGCTTCTCTGATTTTTAAAAGAATTATTACATCAGCAGCTGTATGGTAGATTGAAGTTGAACATTCATTCTTTAAAATTCTTTTTCACGTTCACAGTTCAAAGTAAGGAAATAGTAAGTTTAATATCTGGTTTTCATTTCTGATGGTTGCGTGTGACAGATAAGCAAAGACAGTGCCAAGCTGCTCAGAAACTGAAAGGCTGTGTATGGAAAAGCTTTGGCAAAGCACCATGCTGAGTATTGATTTTTACTGGAGAAGATGGTGGCTGTGTATGGAAAAGTCAAGAGAACATAAAAAGAAAGAGAAGTGTGGAAGTTTCAACATACCTTGATTGACGTAGGCTTTCCAGGTCTGTTTGTTATCCTGCTCATATCCTTATGCATATTGAAATCTTTGAAGAAGTTTCTGGCAAGCAGTCTGTGATAAACTGAAAGCTGTCAGCAACTGAATCCAAAGAGAATTATTTAAAAAGCAGACACTAAGTCAGTGAGATCAGCATTTCTTCTGAAATAACTAAGGTTCTGTGGAAAATGATAGTTTTCCATTCCTTTTAGGATACGGAAAATTTTCCAGGAGCCTCTTCTTGTTTTGCTCAGTAATATTGCTAAACTAATATTGCAGACGCTGCACAGGTCAAGTGAGAAAGGCAAGCTTACAATAGTTAATGCAATGTGATTTTTTCCTTCTCAAGCATTGACGCCTCTTGTCATTCCTCTAGTTTTAGGCTGCTTGCATGCCAGAATTCTGAATGTAGTTCAGAACAAGTTGAACATACATGATGGTCCTTACAGTTTAAGAAAAGTACATAAGCATACCGGTGTCTTAAGAAGGTAGTATGTCATGATAGTACAAGCCCAGATTTTCCTGAGAGAAATAATTACACAGCCTTGCAGTTGTGATAACATTCTAGAACATTTTAATCTTATTTTTCATCATTTCTATTCAAGACAGATTGTGTATCCCTGCAATAGATTTCATGGGTCAGGAATCTTGAGAGGCAGCTAGCTAAGTGCTTGGAAAAAAAAATCTGAAATGTTATGGTTGATTATAAAGTTAAAGCAGGCATGGGCATAAACACGATAATGCTGATGCCCTAACCAGACATTTGATATTTTAGGACAGTATCTAGATGAAAAAGAAAAAATAAATGTACAGATGGAAAGTATGCATGCTAAGAGAGGCTTATCTCTTTCCATAATTCAGGAGACTTAAGAATGAAATCTGTTTTCAGATCTACTGAAAACTTACCAAAGAAGTTCCTAATGTCAGGGTAGACATTAGTGGAATATGAACTGGTAAATTCATTTGCCCAGCATAAAGTGCTCCTCAGAGTATGAGAGTGCCACTGTTAAATCAAAGTATGAAAGGATAGCTTTTGAAGGTGAAGTATTTCGAGCAGGATGTAGAGGAAGCCTCCAGGAGAAGGATATGAGTAACAAGTGCCTGTTCTGATTCAGGAAAAGCAAGTACTCTCTTTCTATAACTGTTTATAAAACTATTGGACTGCTGGGGATTTCAAACAGCAAAGAGATTTCTTGGTAAAACAGAGTAGGAAGATGTGGGAAATCTATACAAGTGAAATAAGCTTGCATTACAAAGACAAGTTTTTTTAAGACTGAGCCAGCTCCAAAAGTTCCATGTCATTCAGGCTTCACTATTGGAGCATATTGCAATTTGGGCATCTACCTGGAACAGAAGCTGACACTCATGTTTGCTGATAACTGTGAACAAAATAGCCTGAAACTTACCCAGTAGGAAACCAAGATGCTGTGATAGCAGCCAGGGCTCCACCAAATGAATGGATTGTTTTGGGGGTTCTGAGTCAGTTCAGATTGGAAGGCTCAGCATCCAAACTGTTTCAAAGGGCATGAAGCAGTCTAGGTGCTACAGAAGATACACCATCTTGGAAATTAAACTAAGACAAACCTGGTGTCAGATCTCAGAACTCTCCTAGGATATGTTCCCACAAAACAATGCAATGATTGGTCTAATTAGCTGTGGCAGAACACTTCTGTAATGCAACTATACTGCCTCTAGTATCTGAGCTAGCTTGTGCAACTCCACGTGCAGCATTATATCATGCCGACATACCTCAGAATTCAGCTTACTGCCTATGGCGAGCAAGATCATTACAGCTCAGAGCTGGTCTGCATGGAAATTCAGGCAAACAGGTAAAAATACAAGCAGAAGTGTAGGGATCTATTTTGATTAAAACCATTTCCTATGTTGATATGTCTAACTGCTTTCTGCTGACACACTTTCCTGTTTCCACCATGCTGTACCTCCCCATCATTTCATAGCAGGACAGCTGGGCACTTGATTATTAATGAGTGAAACAGAATGGATTGGTTAATCCCAGCCCCCAGCAGTATCAAGGCAAGTGTGGCAGCTCTTCCACTGATGGTGTTGTGTTGATGTGTCTCGCCTTCTCTTAGTCTAGAATTATCATGGAGAGTTGTTTGGAGGTTGTGTAGTCAATGCCTGCATCTGTTCATAGAAAATCCCGCCTCCCCCCTCCCTCGAGTCAGTGAGGTTTGAACACAGCTGTTCTAAATAAGCCCTTGTGCGAGAAACATCTCCTGGGATCAGCATTAATTACCTCGGTACCAAACTTCTTTCCCAGAACTCGTAAAATCCAGCTTGGGCTACCAGTTTCAATAGGAGAAATATAATAAATAGGAGAAAAGACTCCTTCCTTCCTTCCTTCTTGCAAAGAAGTGCCACCTGTTGGAAACGGTTAGTAGAAGCTCGATATCCATTGCCGTTGCTAGAAAAATCTGAATAATTAATTTCTTCAGGCACTGGTTGACTCAGTTCTTTTTTCTCCACCTTTGTTATTCATTCTTTCTGTATCTGTTCTTCCTACTCTTCAGCCAAGAGTTTCTGTTCTACCTCCAGCTAGAGACCAATGTTGTTGGTTCTTACTGTGTGATCTCATTCACGTACAATGGAGTGTTACGGTAAAATGATCAGTGCACCTCTGCAAAGCTTAGTATTCTGCCTCCCAGCCCCCATCTCTGAATCTTTTTAGCCTCCTTTGAGAGCAAAACTGGAAGGGCTCAGTCATGCATGGAATTAGGAATTCTAGTGAATACGGTTTATTAAAAAAGTCCAAGTAGGAAAAAAGACCTAGATAGTTCTGTTCAAAGTAAAAGGAAATGCCAAAAATTGAGTGTCTGAAATTGACCTCTCTTAATGTAATTACTTCTGAGTTTAGACCAAAAAGCATAAAGACCTATGTTCACAATGAAAATGAAGATGAGAGATCTGTAGCAGTGACTGGAATGGGAAAAGAGTGTCTCTCCTAGTTCATGATAATCACATCTGTTGCCTGGGTATGTTTTATTTGGCATGGCTTGTTAGAAAATTAAACCATGACACATCATTAAAAGATTTTATTTGATCCCTTTAGTTATCAATTAAGTTATCCAGTTGTTCTGAAGGAAGATGTGTTACTTTTTCATTACTGATGATTAGTTGTGGAATGACTTTACTGCATGAAGAGAATTGAGACATGAGTGACAATTTTCAAGCAGGAAGTAGCTACTGACCCACCACATGTTTCAGTGATATCAAGACAATTTGTAGTATGTATTGCAGAATCACAGAACATTAGGGATTGGAAGAGACCTCGAAAGATCATCTAGTCCAGTCCCCCCGCCAGAGCAGGAGCACCTAGATGAGGTTACACAGGAAGGTGTCCAGGTGGGTTTTGGATGTCTCCAGAGAAGGAGACTCCACAACCTCTCTGGGCAGCCTGTTCCAGTGCTCTGTCACCCTCACTGTGAAGAAGTTTCTTCGCAAATTTAAGTGGAACCTCCTGTGTTCTAGTTTATACCCATTGCCCCTTGTCCTATCATTGGTTGTCACCGAGAAGAGCCTGGCTCCATCCTCATGACAGCCACCCTTTATATATTTATAAACATTAATGAGGTCACCCCTCAGTCTCCTCCAAGCTAAAGAGACCCAGCTCCCTCAGCCTTTCCTCATAAGGGAGATGCTCCACTCCATCATCTTTGTTGCCCTGTGCTGGACTCTCTCCAGCAGTTCCCTGTCCTTCTTGAACTGAGGGGCCCAGAACTGGACACAATATTCCAAATGAGGTCTCACCAGGGCAGAGTAGAGGGGAAGGGGAACCTCTTTCGACCTGATAGCCACCCCCCTTCTAATACACCCCAGGATGCCATTGGCCTTCCTGGCCACAAGGGCACAGTGCTGGCTCATGGTCATCCTGCTGTCCACCAGGACCCCCAGGTCCCTTTCCCCTACACTGCTCTCCAACAGGTCGTTCCCCAACTTATACTGGAACCTGGGGTTGTTCCTGCCCAGATGCAAGATTTGCCCTTGTTATATTTCATTTTCATGTATGTAACATACAGTACATTAAAACATGGAAACATCTTATTTCTATGTGATCCTTTTTAATAATCAAAAAGCATTCTAGCATTTGAATAGAAATTCAGGTGGAATGTTAGCACTTGAATCAAAAGAGCATTCTTCAGCAGCCCTGCTGAGGGCTGACCACTTTCCTACAAATGTTTGGAAGTTATATCATTTTTGTGCAGAGTGCTCAGGATCTATAGCCCAGTTGAGGCTATTGGAGCTTCACAAATGAGGAATCCTTAAATTCTGTAATCTCCTCAGCAGTCAAATTTAATAGGCAGCTTTTAGCAAGTTCAACTGTATGAAATTAGAGGTTCTCTTATAAGCAGTAGAGTTGTGCTGGTTTTGCTCTAAAACAGACAATAGGAAATAGTCTGTCAGGTAGATATTTATTACAGAGAAAATAATTCTGTTTTACAGAATCTTAATCAAAGGCAATCCTGGAGTTGAAAAACTATAGTATATTTTAAGACTATCTGAGCCCAAAAGATGACACACATTTTTCAGATGTTGAGAAAACTCTGAAAGAATTTCCTCTGCTTAAACAAGATTAGGTTACTGTACCTGGAGATACATTTTATGTCTTGATATGATCAGAGAGCCACAACCTTTAAGGATAAAAATATTTACGGAAAAGCAGTATGAAATTTGACTTTCTGTGTTTTTGGATAATCCATCTCTTAGAATTTTGAAAAACAATTTCAAGTATTTGATGAGACACAGCTTGATCAAGTGGTCTTCATACATCAGTGTAGAATATTTAAAAGCAGACATAGTATACTAAAATTGTGGTTGCAATAAAACAAGAGACTAATGTCATTGATTAATCCTTGTTGTGTGAGAACGTGATATCACTGCAGAAATCTCTAAAACTAATCCCTAATGTGGTCCTGTCTTGGGCTAGCTCTGTCAGTAGCTGTCAGTAGAGCTATCATTTTGGATGCAGGCAGTATAAGGGAGCTCTTAGAAGACAGACCACTCTCAAGACATTTTTATTATTTTGTTGGTTTTATGACTTCAGTGAGAGCATTTCCTATTCAGTGTTTTTAGCATAGGACAGGACAAGGTAAGAGCCGGATAGCAATTTTTTTTAGGGAAGACTGCATGTTGGAAAACACTAACTTGCTAAACCAGAAACATTTAATGAGTATGTTTTCTTTCTCCACTTATTTTCTCTTGTGATGAAGACTCCCATGAAATAGTGGAGAAGTCTATTTTTTGTGTCTCTGTTCCTTTGGGTAAAGCTCGACCGGTAATAGGTAGTTTCCTCATCCCTTTTCTGGGGAAGGTTAAAGACATAAATGCACATCATTCTTCCTTAGTTTTATGGCATTCATATTCTCTGTTTCTTTCTGTATTTAGCTATGTATTCTAATAATAAAGGCCATATTTGATGGCAAAACATTGTGGAAAAAGGAATGCTGGTATTTGATTTACTGCAATAAATTTTAATGATGCCACCCTTCTGTGGTGCATGATTGAGACAGGGACTTCATTGGAAGGCACCCTTCTTTTGATGTTTTCCCCCCTTTCCTTCCACAATGTATATCAGCAGCATTTCTATTAACTATTCCAATGATGTAATGGGAGATGGTGCCTACAGGGAACACTTATCCCACTGGAAGGTCCTCTGCCCTAAAGACTGCAGCTCATAGCACAAGTTGTTAGAGTCTGTCTGTGCTCTCTTAATATTTGCTGAAGATGCCTGGCTGGGAACACATTCTGGATTTATAGCCTGGGTGTTGTGGATGGTGCTGGTTACATTACTGTGTTCTAGCTAACAAAATAATTTCAAAGCATGATAGCTATTTATTGATAACTGAGGTTTACATGGATTATATTTTCATTGAATATATTGATCCACAGACATAAGCAGTGTAAGAAACCAAGGAGCTCCAGGAGCCTTCACTCAATATGCAAATTAACATTTTTAGTTTCTTTTTTAAAACAATATAGTCTTCTAAAAAGAAGATAAACTTAGGCTGTAACTCTTAATATACTGACTTACAAGGTGCCTGGCATGTGGAATGATAACTCCCTATATTCTTCCCATCTTGTCAGTGTTCCGTGAGGCTGCTTATGGTGAAATTACTTAATCATTTGTTTTATAACTTAGAAAGGCTAAGAGCAGAAGGCGTTATGACATCAGATAAAGTGTTGCTATGTACTGCAGGTGCCATGCTAGTACAAGATACACAGTCTATGGGGACATCCTCCCATATGGTCCGTGGTAAGCTAAGCTCTTGGTTGATGCTGATGCCCACTCTATTTTGCATTTTTCTGTAAGTGAATGTAAATGCTGATCTGTAAAACTTGAGTAATCATTTATTTAAAAATTACCTTCTGGATGGCTGGATTGAGTGCTGATTTTGGTAAGCTCTCTCTCTAAGATATTCACTTATTTTTCTTGTACATCCACTGAAATTTAAAATGTGTATGAAACCTATTAGGAGAAAATAGCATTGTCTTTTTACAAATGGTGTGTTTTCATTCCACACTCTGTTTGTGTATTGAGCTTTTATGTTCAAAGTGTTACTGCACATTTCATTTCTTTGTCTGTATCTTGAAATGCTTGTACTAGCTCAATATAAGTGACTGCAGCTGCAGAATTTTATTTAATCCTGTTGGATAGCAGTTCTCTGACTGAGTCTTCCATAATTATCTATCCATATTTATTTTAGATCGTTCAGAATATGATTACTCATCATTTTTTTAATAAGTAGGGAGTCAAAAATAGGCTGCTTTGCCATATTCTTGGGTTTGCTCTATTAGCCTTTTTTTTTTTTTTTTTTTTTTTTTACCATCTTGCATACCTTACCAGGAAGATATTGCAAGGAGTTGTCTGCTAGTCAGTTGTTTTGTTCTAATACTTTACAGAGTGTTAAATGACTTGATATCTGCTTCCCATGGCTGTGGTTGAAAATGGAATAAATGTCTACCTAGTGGAATTTAGCATTAGAAACCAGTTTTTGATGTTTTGCTTGATTTTATTATTTTCAATAGAAACATGCTGAAATTTCAAGGATGGAAAAAAATATTTGCAGGAAATTCTCAAATTCCATTACAGTTTTCATCAACTAGTTTTGTTTTTATCTATAGTTTGAATTTCCAATTAGTATTACATAGTTCTATGTGGCTGATGAGTTTTGAGAACTGTCTTGGATGATATTTTGTGTGAATGGAAAAAATTTTTGGATCTAGGAAGATGAGATATTTTGGGGAGAGAATCCCCATGGCTCTACCTTCCTTTGGTGAAACAGACTTCATCAACTGAAGCCAACTAACGTATTTTCATATAAGGAGATGAAGGCAGAGTTAAAACTTTAAAAAAAGGGTGATTGTGCTTTCTCAGCCAGAGATTTAAAAAAACTTTTTTTTTTTTTAATAGGCATAGCTATTTTTTCAGTGTTATACCTAGAAATTACTGTCTCAGGTGAACGTGTTCTAAAATATTAAAAAGCTCACTATGGCTTCCTGTTTTTTTCTTTTTTCTTTTCCTTTTTCCCTTTTTCTGTTCTTCACTTTCCACCATTATCTGTTTCCCTTACTCACTTTTCCACAGAACTTTACCAAAAATTCTGCTCCCGGAATGCTTTCATATCCGTCCTGTGTCCCCAAACCTTCTGCCTTCTCGTTCCCTTTTCTTCTTCAACTCTACCTCTCAATGTTTATTACTCCTTCCATTGTATTCTCATTTCTCATTGTCCCTGTCCCTCCCTGGACACTGTCCCACTTGCTACCTTATTCTGTTCACGATTTGCAAAAGCATGTCCCAGCTGAATGAAGTTTTGGTAACATCTCAAATGAGAATATGGAATGAAACATCTGCAGAACATGCCCTGCTTGGCTGCAGGCACAGCAGGTGAAGCAGATATCAAAGCATAGCAGAGAAATGGTTAAGAAAAGTAAGCCCTCCACAGGTAGGTCTGGCAAAAGCTATTTCAGTAGTAAATTAGAATACTGATGTATGCTTAAAAATTTAGAAAGGCAAAGTTCTGCTGAGATTAGTTTATAGGAAAGGATGGAGAAAAAGCCATTGTGTTAAGCTCATCCTTATAAAATGAAGAGAAACATGCTGTTCTGCACATTTTATTGGCCTATTACAGCAACAGATAACCTGCACTGCTTATCCCAGAACTCATCAGCTAAAGGCAGCTGTACCTGAACCTCTGACCTTCACTTTACTTGACTGGCCTAAACTGTGGCTGATGAGTTACTGAAGAAGTTTAATCCCACAGTACCAGCTAGCTAAAGCTATTACTTTAAGATTAACTATTGGAAAAACTATACTTTTCTATCTGTAAGTGACTGCTGAGTCAAATACATGTAATTCAAAAATGGACTGCAGTTCCATAAATGCAACTAACTGCTTCCCTGCTACCAAGCGAAATACCCTGGACCAGCTCCAGTTTTCTACTGAAACAAATAAATTACATGGAAGATTTTATTACAGTTTTTAATATGCTAAGCTCTTTAGCCAAAGTCTTTTTAAAAAATAAATATTTCCACACAGGGGCATGCAAACAAGAATTTTTGGTGGGAAATAACACGTCTGTAAAGACACTTCTTTTTTCTTTCCTCAGTGCAGTAATAGAAGAACTCAGGGACTGTCCTCAAGGTCACTCAGTCTTTCTCTTCCAATTGCCTTTGAAGATCTATATCTGCAAGTAACTAGAACTATGTATTTGTAAGGAAACTTGTAGCTAGCTCCATGTATCACCCATTTACAAAATGTTAGGCATATGGTATTGTCTAGTTAATTTTTTCTTTGAGACATAAATAATTCTTATTTACTAGATATTCCTTACATTTTTTTATCTCTATCTTACTAGAAGTCAGACTCTTCGGGGCATGAGCAGTTTGTTAGTGTATGAAAAACACAAGAAATGAAACTGAGCTTTTTATTCAGGTCCTCAAATGTAATGTGATCAGACAGCTCTGGCTGCAGTGTAGCCAGAAGTCAGCCAGTTATCAGTCTGGCATCATATATTTATTGTGTAATTGTATGTCAGACATCAAATCAGGCTCAGCTGTTGAGTGTTATCTTTTCCTGGGTCTTCGGATCCCCCTTATCTAGACTGGGTTACTCTTCTTTTATTGTGTTATGATGTAAAGATTTTTAAAATCAGTATTTCTGCGGAGTACACAGAAGTTATTTCTGGTTCTTCCCTTGTTATGCTGATACAGTTAAAAAGCAATCACTATTCCTAGAGCTATGCAAGTATCAGTCAAATTATGGTAGTACACAGACAGATATATATGGCAATGTCAAGATGCTGCAAGTTGAAGTCGCTCTTGTTAAACAAATGCAGACATGCAAAATTTCACTTCTGTTCAGGGCATAAGAAGAAAAAATCAATGTTTTCCAAATAATGGAAATATATATAAGTATAAATGTGTGAAAGTGTTTCTCTATATTCTCTTGCTGTATGTTACTAATGTTTCTAATGGGTTGTTGCAGTCAGTGCACTGGAAAACATGAAGATGTATTGATTGTTTTTGTACCTAAAAATAATAGAAGAGTACCGCTAAGGAGAAAATTTTTTTTTCCCTTCAAATTCTTTGCAGATATTTGAAATTCTTTACTCAGTTCCTTAGTGTATAGGTTTATGAGAATGTGGAGTTCAAAATACATATAGTTTATACACTTTTTACATTGAAATGCCCATTTTATGTAACAATGGACAGCTATAACTTTATGTAAGAATGTAAATGAGAATAATTTGCATGGTTAAGAACCAGCACTTGACTGAAATTAAACAATAAAGCGAAGGAAGCCATTTTTGATGGGTTTGATCTGAATTGCCCATCACTACAAGGACATTTGGAGTGAGTTCAGAGAAGGGCAACAAAGCTGGTAAGGGGTCTGGGACACAAGTCTTGTGAGGCTGAGGGAACCGGGGCTTTTTAGCCTGGAGAAAAGGAGGCTGAAGGAAGCACTGGAACAGGCTGCCCAGGGAACTAGTTGAGTCACCATCCCTGGAGGTGTTTAAAAGACACGTAGATGAGGTTCGTAGGAACATAGTTTAATGCGAGAGTTAGGTCATGGTTAGACTTGATCTTGAGGGTCTCTTCGAACCAAAATGATTCTATGATTCTGTGACCTCTAGTGTAGTCTTTGAAAGGTGTCCGTATGATGTGTGCCCAGATACTAGAACCACACTGATGTAATGGAGTAGGTATCATTTTCTGAGAAGTTTAACTATGCTATGAGTGGTTGTTTGAAACACCATTTGCAGAGAAGGAATGAGACCCTAAAAGAAATGCTGCAGATTAAAAAGAGCAATATAAAGCCCTCAGATCTGACATAGTTTGCAAGTTGAGGAGGGTAAATATTACTTGGAACATAACTGACGTATGTACTGCTATATGAGGAATAAAGACTTAGCCTCTGGTTTAATGCAAATAGCACCTTCTCCCCATTAATTTGAAATTAAAAGGCTTTGTACTTTTTGTGTGAGATTCATTAAACAGATCTATAGGCAGATATATATGGCCTCTGAAGAATTATGATCAAATGTTGAGATGACGGGGAGTTAGTTCACATAATCACAAGTTGTGATTCATTCTAAGGTTAATTCTTTAGTTTTACAGTTGGTATAAGGATACTCTACAAAACATTTGGCACGTTTTTTGACAGAAACATTCACGCAGTTTCATCAGGAAGCTTTAGTGGGAGGAGAGTGCAGAATCAGTGGATTTTCCTTTAACGATATTATGCATATGTAAGCCGTCTATACCTATGCATATGATACCATGTGAAAAAGCCACTGTATTGGAAATATATATATATATATATTTTTTTCTCTATCTTGGGGGGCAGGAATTTATGCTAGATATATAAGATTTCTTCTTAACCCTGAAGAAAGAAATGTGACTTTTTTTCCTCTTCAGGGCAACCACAACTGCAGAACAGATTCACATATACTACAAAACATTAATTTATCCCTGTTTGGAGCACTTCATCCACTCTTCTCTCCTTCTTTTCACCATTTACTTTCCACTCAGCACTTTGAGAAACAATGAGTCATTGCAACTGCTTTTCAATCATTCTTGCTTTTATTATGCTCTATCTTTTTTAACATTTTGGATCAGCAAATAAAACCAGAACCTTTTAGAAACGGAACAAAAAGGATGGAGGTATTTGCTTCCTGGAATGCTCGAACCTAATCTAAAATGAATTCAAAGATCTCAAAATGCTCTGAAAACATAAATGAGTTTAGTTATTCCTTTGTGGTGTGATGTAAAATATTGTGAACATTTTTGCACCCAACTACAATATGAAAAAGAGATACTTACATTTTCAATAATTCTATCATCAGTGCAAATGGTTGATGTTATTCTTCAGTTTTAAACAGTTAAAATGAGACATGTTTAACTCCTCTGAGGTCATATCAGATGTTTGAATGGAGAAAGAGGGTAGTCAAACACTCAGAGAACTTTTGCATTGCTTTTCTCTATTATGCTGCATCGTAAAACTCAGAAAAGCAGTTTGGACCAAATGCTTCATTCTAGCTCAGTTACTCAGGTAAAATGTCTGCTACGTGGGTGAGACTGGAGTCTTGCTTAAGAAAGAGTGGTTGTATCCACCCCTCAGTGAGATACAGGCATGAAACCATTTCCTTCTCCCCAGATACAACAAGGTCTTTCCACAAGCAAACCATAAATCTTCCCAGTGACCTGGACCAGCCTTGGAGCACAACAGCTTCTGCAGTCTATATGCTGGTACTAACCTTCAAAATTTCCACACAAAATTCTCATCTTTATGCCTTTTAAATAGACCCATTGACTTAGATAACATAAATTACATTTGTAGTAGTTAAATATATGGTTGAGTTACAACCTGATGAAGTATGATAAGCTATACCTACAGTACACAATGCTGGGCATTATTAAGATACAGTTAATGATGATAATATTTAGAATATGAGGGGAAGTGTTTAGCTTGGGAGGAATAGCAAGGTAAAATCATTTTATAACATGCTTATAATTGAGCACTAGTCCTCATTATACCTATATGAGTCTTAATAGGCATACTATGCTGAGGTGTCTGAAGCTTATATTCTAATTAAAACTTCTGAAAAGGTCAACAGTGAGAAATACAACTATTTCATAACCTAGTCATCTTCTTGATCTGTTTAAAAATACTTTGCAGCTGAAGAATGGTTTTAGGAAAGTCAGCCAGGGCTTATTATTTAAATGATTGATTTTTTTACTTGTTGACCTTGGCCACTACAGCTCAGTGCTGCATCTTTAATTACACAGACAAGTGCTGCAAAATGCAGATGTTTGATTAGGTAGTCAAGAATTTAACCTTTGACTACCTAAAATATTATGAAAGGTAGAGGTTCTCTTTGTGCAATTAAAATGATTAGCTGCCCAAACTAAATTCTTTGTTATCACAGATGACACTTTACCCTTAAATATTTCAAATGAGACATTGATTTATGGTGAAGAGGTGAGGTTTCCTATTGTATAGTTTTAAAAAATATGGAAAGGTAATTAAACCACTAAAATAAACCGACATTAAAAAAAAAAGCCATTGGGGTGCAATCATTTGTATCCTCACATAGCCTGGTTTTACCCAGAAGATGAAGGTGGCTGTAGCCTTCCTGACAGTTGGGAGCACACAGCTAAGCGTGATGCAGCTGCTGGGCTGTACCACCTCTCCATGCCTTCTGCCTGTCTCCCGTCTGCCAGCCCCTTGCAGACTGTGGCAGCATCCATCCTGGTAGCACTGTCCTGGATGCTCTGCTACCAGTTGCTTGGTGAGGTCATCCCAGCCCTTACTGAGGATGATCAATCTGCAGCAAAAGCAGGTGACAAATTGTTATTGAATTTTAGGCACAGAAATATGCATCTGTTTTTTAATGTTGCTCGAGCCCCATCATCCTCAATTTAAATACAACTGCCCCTTTATCCAAGGTGATTTTCTAAAAACTGAAAAGAGCCAGTCTTTTCAGAACTTACTACTTCACAGTAAAATTACACAGAAGAGCATTTTCAAATACTCCTGGTCACCTCTTGCGGCAACCTGGGAGCACAACAACTTGTGTGGTCTATCTGCTGTTTTTAACCTTTAAAGAGTCTGTAAAGACATTTTTTTTTCAAACAAGATGTGCACCTGGAGTTTGTGTCTGCCCAGAATTTGGAGAATTTGGGGTAGATTCCAGATATATTTTAATATTTGTATGGGATTTGTAAATATTATCAAACAAATAATCATTTTCAATAAAGGTAATTATTAATGTCCACAATTACTGATTAGAGCAATAGTCCAGACAAGTGATCTTTGCCATACTTGTCCCCTTGCTATGTACAAGTTGAATCCAGATTACTGGGGAGAATGTGAGAGAGAAACCAGCTTTGTGGATCCTAGGCTTGAGAGCTGCAAAGGCTGTGGGGGGTGGAGCGAGGAGCTTCTTTATAATCTTGTTGCTTGTAAACTGAAAAAAAAAAAACCCAAAACCAAACATTGAAAACCAGTAAACATTGAGCTATGGGGTGCTGTTTTCAGAGGCACACTCTTTAGACTTGAATCTTTAAAATTGCCTGTGCTCACTAGTTCAAGAAGCGTGTTTCGTTGTGCTACATCCTATGGCTGAGACTCCCACAGAGTTTGAAGTCCTTGGTGTTTTGGGGTGATGTTTTCTGTGTATGTGAATGGTTGTCACCATGCATTTCAGCCTTAATTTTTCTAGAGGAAAACTATAGCCCAGTGTGGGAAGGTGTGAGAGAGAAAAGCAGGACTACTGGCATCAGTTCCCTTTGGGAACAGCGTAGATGTTCTCTAGGCAGGGCCATTTACTTTGAACAGCTCTCTGGCCAGAAATCCAGTAGCAAATGGCAAGAGCATTAGAGCAAAGAGAACTTCTACTGAAACAGCAGAAGTAGGAAAGTTTTAACAGGAGCATACTCTAGGATAAAGAAAGCTATTTTTGCCCAGAAATGGAATATGAGGGGGGAGGAATGAATGTAGCTTCTGGATGAGGATAATCTTCATTAGAAGTTTGAGATATAAAATTACATTCAGGAGGTTGTTTCCCTGGGCAACTTACTCTGCCCCCTCCTTTTTTTTTTTCCCCCCTTTGTTTTTCATTCATTTTCACAGCAGCACTTCTGTGTCTTTTAGAAATTCCTTTGCTGAACCTGAGTTCTTTCTATTACCAACTTGTTCTCCTTTAAGAAATTTGTGCTAAGCCAACGCTGTTACAGCCATGTGTTTTCTAGGAGAAATGTAATGAATTAACCGTGACACGTAAGAGCTAGTTCCAGCATTGAGGCAGCTGAAACTGAGGATCCTGCTCACCTGGAATAGTGTCGGATTAGAATTTGCACTTGAGAGCACCAAACTAACCATGATCCTTACTCTTTGCTGAAAAAGAGGGAGCTTTATAGCAAGTGAGGTGTATAATTCTGTCACAACAGACTAGCTTTCTCTGAAAACATCAGAGCTGAACCAAGCTGTGCTTCAGGGCTTGATTTTGACATTTTTATCGAGAATGAAACCATTTAAGAGATGTGCTTATTGGATAAACACTGAAAAATAAAAAGTATATTGTGGATTTTCAGTAGGTTAAAGAGGGAATAGATTATAGACTTCTCATTTTACTCTTTGCATAGCTGAGGAAACAGAAGAAAACAGACTGAAAGAAGTGTCCCTAAATCTAAAGTGAAACATTAGATGGTACTTAGACAGTCCACTGAACTCACACGGAATCTAAACTTTTTGGTTGCACTTAGAAAAGTTAGTAATATTTGGATACTGATATTATTTGTAGGGATGCATTATGTGACAATAGATTATCACATTTCTTTAATGCCTGAGTAGAGATTAAAGAATAATTTAGAATTTTCACAGAGGAAAACTGGATACATGGATAAAGGGATATATTTATTCTCAGCAGAATATATAGTGCTGGCTACTGTGGTAATGTTTTGCATATAATTTGCATATAGCATGTGGTTCAATTAACTGTGAATCAAGTAGAGTTTGGACATGAAGTGTAGACCTCTCAGCACAAGCAAATGAGAAAAATGTATTTGTCATATTTTGTCCTTCACTGATTTGCAATAGCAAATCTGTAATGGAAAGAAACATTGCACTAATGGCAAAAGCAGGGGTGTGGACTTCAGCCAGACATGTCATTTCCTCATTTCTTTTTGTGCCCTACTTTTGTCTTTCCCCTGTCACATAAGCAGATCCTTTTTCCCTGCCTGCAATTAGATGCTTGCTACTGTCAAGTGCTCCTACCCAGTTACGTGTAAGGAAACTATAATAGCTGTGGCACATGAGTGAACTAGTGCTTCTCATTCTGCCATGCAGCAGTAATATTTGAAGCAAATTGGAGTGGTCTGTCTATTCAGTAGCTGTTTCTTGGGTCTAGCATCTGTCGGTGATAGGAGCAGTGTCTCTAACATCACTGGTCATGCATATGGGCTTATTTAAGTTTGGAAAATGATGAATAGGCTGCAGAGTTACTTTGCCCTTTCACAGGAGTAGAGAGATGCTCCAGATGCATCTTTGTGCATTAGATCTACTTAAGAAGAGTGCTAATAAATCAATTCTCACTTTTAGTGTAGGCGCTTTACACTACAACAGAGGAGAGAAAAACAGTGTTAACACTAAGAAACTGTGATTGTAGAAATACAAATTGGTGTGGGAATTGTGGGCCTGTAGTGTACATGCAACTGCTTTTAACACTGTATTTGGAAAATAACATTATTTCTAACTCACCTCCTAAGCACAGATCAATGTTGTGCAGGTTAATATGGGTAAGTCATTTTTTCTTCTGTAACAAGAAATGACAGTTTATGATCTTGCGAGTACTTAAGACAATGAGCAGAGTATACTGGAGTACTTTCTAATAAGGTGAAAATAGATTTTATTAGGTTTATTTTAGGACTTTGAACTTCTGTAGGTCGTATGTATCAGTGTTTTATGCTAACCACAGGCAAAGCAGATTTACCCACAGTTGTAATTAGACAAAGTCAGAATTCAAACCATGGTAGTGCTATAGTAGACTTAATTCATGAGAGCTGCAAGACAGACTTGCTAGCATATTTTTCAATTAAAAAGATAAAACCCTCTTGCTTAAGTTACACTTTTAATATAGTTAGGTAAGCACTGTATTTTACTAATTGTTTTGAAGGAAAGAGAGGAAATTTAATGCCAAGGTAGTACAGCAGAGCACTGGAGTCAGAAGATCTGGATTCTTTACTTGATTGCCCCTAATGCGTCATCGAAAAGTGATAGATATACTGCCCATGTTAAATGATAGTAAATAACATTTTTTTTTTTTTCCCCTCATTATAAAGCAGTTGGAGACATCGGTTATGCAATCTCTTATGAGTCCATTGTAATAATTAACTTTAAGCTTTTCAGAATACTGGTTGAAAAATGATGAATGTACATGTAGTTGACAGAAGTGAAAGCTTTCTAGAAAGAGAAAGTTTCTCTTCAACTATTAAATAAAAAAATGTATAGGTTTGTGGTAGATTCTCAGGTCTCAGTCTTCTTTAAAAAATATACTTAAGGGGACTGAGAATCCTGTATCATGTAGTGATTTCTAAATCATCCTCTCTCATAAGAGCACTTGATGTATACAGGTTGAAAAGGAAATCAGACTTCCCAATTCGGCAGTTGCAGAAGAATCATAAGATTATATTTCAGTCCATGTCCAGAGCAGAGGTATATGAACATTTTCATCAGCAACTGCCCTTCATTCACTTCTGTTGGTCTATTGGTCAAGTCTCCCTATGTGGCCTCTGGGATGCTGTGGAAATGACCCAAAGGGAGGTAGCAATGACCTGAGAGGCTGAGTATTCACCTGGCAATTATCATAGCAGTCAAGTAAACACTGAAATGGCCTTGTTTTCACCCTGATTATACAAACATAGGGTTATTTTTAGTGTCTGCTTAATGACTATTGCATAACCAGAACTGAATCTAACATTTGTTCAGAATTAGCTGGTTGCGCCCTGTAGAATTGACCACAGATAAAAAGATGACAGCTAGCAGGTCTGTACAGTGTGAGTGAAATGTAGATTGGAAGGGTACAGTGTGCTTTGAAAGGCTACAATATCACAGCAGCCTTGAAGTCAGAGGCAAAGTGCCCCTTGGCTTCAATGAAAGCAGTGTGGAACCACTGCAGAGTAGCAGGGTTCAGATGATAGCATACTTTTCCGTCTGAAAGTGGATTAACACAGTTGTAACAAGAAATGATACAAGCTGATATCTTACTATGTCAGGAAGAAGAGTCAGTTTTAAGGTGAGTATATATATTAGGATAGAGATACACGTCTTTTTTAATGTTATTTTGATAGGTTGTGGCTGGATCTATAATTAAACTGGCCTTGTTGAAGGAGTCCATGATGGGTGTTTTCCATTCAGGGAATGAGAATTGATTGTCTCTTCAGCTAATCCGGAGCTCATCTCTTTGATCTAAAACCAGGACAAGTACAAAATTGTACAACTGGCTCTACAACTAGGGCAGAAAAGTGCCACTAGCTGACTTATTGAGTAGGAATTTAAGCATAAATTTAACATAGCAAGAGCTATAAAAAGGAGATGTATATTGTTGTTCAAATTCACCCTTACAGCAGTTATTTTTTTCTTCCATAAAGTGGCTGTAGGCTCTTTTAGGTGCAGTCCAAAGCCATTAGTGTGTGAAATTCGTATAATTAACTTCTAGATGTTTGCTGGGAGATATTGATCTATTGTTTGATAATGACTCCTGTTTATTTACATGTGAGGTTTAGTGTTTAGCCTTACACATAATTACTTCTTATTTTAGGCTAACTTTTTCAAAATCAAATAAAAAAGAAATAGAAGGTTGCAAATTAGTTTGACAATTAAACAAATACAAATCTTAAGGATTCTAGGAAAAGCAATGAAATAACTGAAAGCTCAGGTTGGTAGCCTCATATGTCTCCTTCATTAAACTCATGCCTCAAACCGAATCAATCCAAAGAAATAAAAATAGTGGGCCAACTTGTACCATGCACCTACTGTGTGCATGTAAATCTCCTGGGTTTTGGTCCAGCAAACTGTTGCAGGTTCTTAACTTAATGAGATAAAAATTTTAACACATATACTGTTCATAAAACATGGAAATCTGATCGTTAGTTATTCCCAGGATGTATTAAATGTAACGTTGCTGTTGTTTTGTCACGTTGGTACATGATAAAATAAGATTTAACATGTTCAGTTTCAACTGCACTTTTTAGAAAGGATCTAGTGGGGAAGAAGTCTTTCAGAATTTGTGATCAACTTCTTCTTGTGCGAGCATCAAGTCTCCTAGCACAAAAAAAGGTTGAGGGAATAAATTATAGGTTGCTTGGAACATTATGTGCTTTCCTTTCTGTGCACTTTCTATTCTACAGCCTACAGATTCTTGCATGTGTCCTGCAACTGACTCCAAAATAGTTCAGGACTTTATTATAATGATGAAAGGCAGGGGTTTTTTAATTTTTTTTTTTTATTGTTTACTTAAAACCTTTAAGTAATGAAAGTACTTGTGTGAGAGATGAAAGATGTTGTTAAGATTGGTTGGTCTAGAAAGTTTGGATCCTCTACTCCACATAAAAGAATTGTGGCATGAACCATATTCATTTGTAAAACAATCATTTTATTTGTTCAGCCTGGAGAAGAGAAAGCTGAGAGGGGACCTTGTTCATGCTTATAAATATCTGAAGGGTGAGTGTCAAGAAGATGGGACCAGACTCTTTTCAGTTGGTACCCAACAATAGGATGAGGGGCAATGGGCACAGACTGAAGCATAGGAGATTCTATCTGAATATGAGGAGAAACTTCTTTCCTTTGAGGGTGCCAGAGCACTGGAACAGGCTGCCCAGAGAGGTTGTGGAGTCTCCTTCTCTGGAGACATTCAAAACCCGCCTGGACACTTTCCTGTGCAAACTACTCTAGGTGTACCTGCTTTAGCAGGTGAGTTGGAGTAGGTGATCTCCAGAGGTCCATTCCAGCCCCAAACCTTCTGTGATTCTGTGATTAAATTTCTGTAATGGATAATTCATTCTGCTTTGTTTTATAGGTCTCTAAATTTCAGTGGACTTTTTTTTCAGAACTCTGCTTTGTTCAGAAGTTCTTTGTACACTCTCATTGTGACTGTGATTCTTGGAACTCACTGCTGGATAGCAAAGTATGCAATTTCAGTAAAAATTTACACATAGCACAATAACATTTAGTTTACTGATAAATCAGTTGTTGAATGGAGAATCTGGTAGCAAGCAGTAAATTAGATTAAATTTTAAAAAATAGAACTTGTCTGAGTGCCTATAACTCATCACAGTAAGAATTTGTTTTCAGATCTCTCTAGCCTGTTGACCTCTTTTTGATTCAGTGATTTTCTGTCTCACAGGCCTGTTCATCAGCCAAAATGTCTGTAACAGTTTTTGACAAAGTTCATATAAATTGGAACAGGATCAATCATTTTTTAATGGTCTCCTTTTAAGTATCTTTAGCATCCTAGTGTAATTCTGTGAAGATTTTTCTTCAATTTGTAGGGTGAACTTTGAAAACATGTTGAATTTCTAGAATATTTTCTGCTAACAAGTGAAAAAGCTTTGTTCCTTTCTAGCGGAAGCTGTAAAAACATCTTACTTTGTTGGCTCAGAAAGTGTATGCTACTGCAGAAACAGATCAGAGCTAACTTATTATTTTATCATCAAGGATGAATAAATTTCTTTGTAACAAAGTCTAAGATGGATTCAACCAAACATCTGACCCCTCTTTTTTTTTAATCTTGAAATTCTTCAATTTTTTAATTTCTTTTTAAACTTTTCCTCTCACTTTTTCATAGACTTACATTACCCTTTTCAAAACTTCTTTTCATTATTTTTACTACTACAATTTTATTTCAGTTTTGAAAGTTTTGGTAATTGGGACAGTGACTGAGGAAATCTGGATCTTTTGTTGATTTTTAATGTTCTTGTTACTTCTAGAGAGCTGTAAAGTTTTCATTTGGCCTTTTGGCTTTACCAGGCATATTTGTGCAATTTCAAAGGTTATTGTGCAATAGCTTATTTAAGTTGTCCTCTAGCGAAGAGATGTTATCTGACAGTACTTAGACCTTTGCAACTTCTCTTCCACTTTAATTTCTGTTTATTCTCCAAACCATAGCACACTACTCATTTTAAACTGCCATTATCTGATTCAGCATTAAATTATTGAAATGAGCTAAACTATGAAAAAAGTGTTTTTCCATTACACTCTATTCAGCCCAGAACAAGGAGAGAGCTTACATACTCTCTGAAACAGAACTAGATTAAGGCACCTTTGGAAATCACGGAATACATGAAAGGCTTTTTTGCTCTCTCTGGTAGTTTTTTTATAATGCTACCTGTCTTGTGGTTGAAAAGACTTTACATCTACAGAGGTTTTAATTATTAGGTTTACATAACCTTAAAGTCCTCAGAAGCCATCTCCTAAACTCAAACGAGCGGGAGAAAAGGTCATTTTAGAGGAGCCTCTAAAAAAACATAAGAGAAGGCTGCCTTCTCACCATATTAAGGTCTAGCTAAAAGAAACAGAAACCCTTGTGAGAACTTTCAATAACAGCCTATTACTGTATCAAGAACAGGACAAGGAACTGAGCTTACCACTCTCTGTGGAAATTTTAAATATTTTTAAGCACGTGTAAGCCACAATGATTGACATTTTAATAAATGTTTATACTGTAGCGAGATTGTTAAATTGCTAAGCATTTGCTTGTGACAGTGTAAAAGAAACCATCTCTTAAGTATTAAGCTAAGCTGCTAATGGCCGAAAAAGTTTTAACTTATCAGACTTGTGTATAAAAAATTACATACTGAGAAAATCTCATGTGAATGCAGCAATAGCTTAACTAAATGTAAATCAAACAATTAGTAAAATACAAATAATGTCACTATGCTAGTTGATAGTTACAAATTCGTTGTTTCTGTTTGTTTCTTTTGCAGCAATATATGTGAAACATGAGGAAAACATAATGAAAATATTGTATCTTATTGGAATTTACTATTTATTGGAATTCTTTTTTCATTTACATCGATTTTAGGACAATGGAGTACTACATTTCTGACTCAGAAGCCCAGTTAGTATTATTCTGAGATAATGAATCAACTTTATATGAGCTATGGTTTTAGAATTTAAATGGATTCTTTTAAAATTTTGTTGCATTTTTCTAATTCATATATAATGCAAAATATATAGAGACTTCATAAGTTTTGTTACATCTATTTCAATAATACAGATTATGTCTTTATTTCCCGGTATATGTCACTGTCAAAATATTTGCATGTATGGATGTATCTTTTCATCACTATATATGCTTATAAAATTGTAGATATGATTATCGTAGTTTTTATGTAGAAAGTTTTTTTCTGGTTCAGTGTTTCAATAGATATGTTTATCCTGAAAAAGAGGTCTGAAGTGTGTGTTGCAAAATGCTTGCCTTCAAAGACAAGCTTGTGATGATAGGAATCGAACTGATACAGTGGCCCTTTGGATATTTCTTACTATGAGGATGGATGAATTTATGTATGCATCCCTGTTCCCTCCAAAGCCTACGCACTGAGGAAGTAATCTTCCATCACTGGTCTTCTAATATTAAAAACAAAACAAAACCCAAAACAAAACCAAAGCAAGGAAAACCCAACAAAAAACCAAAACTATATTCCCATAAATTCTTTTGCACAATGAGGATGCTGTGCAGATTACCTCAAAATTGCATCTGAATGTTGTAATGTCAATGGTGGAACTTTGTATTGCACATGTAGCCTTGTTGCACAATTATCTCGATGCTGTAACTTCATTGAATGTAACAGCAACTAGTTGCCCCAGGTATTGTCCAGTGTTCTGAATACATACTTTCAGTGCTTATTTTAGTGTAAACTAAGTTATTTTAGTGAAATCACACTTTTTTCATAATAATCTTTGTAATTCAGAATTTCCTTTTAGTTCTGAAGATAATTTAAGGAAAATTTCAGTCTTAGTGAGATCAAGAGACATGACTGACAGGTATTCACATCATACCTGGTACTTAAGAAAGCATAAAGGCACTTAGTATTGTATTACTTCTGCCTAAAGCAATAACAAAAATGTTCAAATCCTAAAAATCATGTCTGTAACAGAATGGGTTTTGTGTTAAGTATTAATATTGAAAGACTTGATTAATTTGGTTAATAGCATTTATTGTGGTGTTTATAAGTTTTGTAAACACCCTCGTTTTCCCTTCTTTTTGATTTCACTGTGATTAACATACTTGTATATATAGGCACACGATTAATGAAACTATTCTCATGAATTTAGGAAGGGAATACATTCCATTTTCAGCTTGCTCAGCCATGGGGAGAGGGGGATCCGATTTCATAGAATCATGGAATTATATAATGGTTTGGGTTGGAAGGGATCTTTTAAAGATCATCTAGGACAACCCACCTGTAGGCAGGGACATCTTCCTGTAGATCAGGTTGCTCAAAGTCCCATCCAACTTGACATTGAACAATTCCAATGACGGGGCATCAGCTGCTTCTCTGGGCAACCTGTTCCGATGTCTTACCACCCTCATCATAAAAGAATTTCTTCATTATGTCCAATCTAAATCTACCCTCTTCCAGTGTAAAACAGTTGTTGTTTGTCCTGCCCCTACAGGCCTTGGTAAAAAAATCTGTCTCCATCTTTCTTTAAGCTCCCTTGAAGTATTGAAAGAGTGCAATCAGGTCTCCCCAGAGCCTTCTCTTGTCCAGGCTGAACAGCCCCAACTCTCCTAGCCTTTCTTCATAGGAAAGGTGTTCCAGCCCTTTTAAATTAAGTTTGAAATGTAATAATGTTCAAACAAGAAAGTGAGAAGTAAACTTCTCGAAGGCAAACATTCACCAGCTTAGATAAAGTTATGAAGGGAAAAGAAAAGGGACATTGTCCTTCCTGGAATCTGTTGTAGACAGCTTGGTCAGAAGAGTCACTAGAAACACCTGAAGGATTTGGTGTGGTTGAATTGGAGAGCATCAATTACTCAATTCCAAAAATGCTATGTAAGAATAGAGAAGGTCCGGCAGATGAACAGCTTTATTTTAAAAGATAAAGTTATTACAAATAACATTTCTTAGATTTGGCTATGACTAAGATTTTTGAAACTGGATGAGAACCTGCACTTGGAAGTCAATTTGGGTGGAAGTGATTGTAAAATGGCAACATTTATGGTTTTATGAAGAAGCAACCACAGCAGCAGAACATGAACAACTGAATTCAAAAAAGCATACTTAAATGAACTTGGGGATCTGGGAGAGTGTCTCCTGGGAAGATAATCTAAAGGATAAATGAGTGAAGGAGAGTGAGCAGTTACTGCAAGAGAATATGTTAAAAGCAGATTCACAAACAATCTCAATGGGAAGAAAAGATGGGAAGTATTCTCAGAAATGTGGATGCATCAGACTACATCAATAAGGCACATGAAAGCTTTGGGGAAAACATTCTGAAGGTGTTAGAATGATACATTACATTAGAATAATAGAATTATGAAGGATAGTGCTGGTCCATTGCTTAGCAAGAAAGAATAACAAGAAACAGGGAAAAGATCCCCTTCGGTTCTGTAGGCATGTATTTAAGAAAACAACATTACCAAGCAGGTACAAACAGAATTGGGAAGGAACAGTTTAAAGAATATTAATGTAACATGATGTATTCATGTTGACAGGATCCAATTAAATTTGCCCTTAAGTACTTAGAAAACCTAGCCAGCTCAATCCCTGAGCCATTAGCAAACAGAGTACCTAACTAAAAAAGCAAAAATAGTCTATTGTAGAATTGTAGATGAATCAGTGCAATTTGAACATCTGGAAAGCTGCTGGAACAAATTATTAGGTATTCGGTGTGTAGATACAGAGAACATAATAAAGTAATAAAAACAGATAGTATGGTTTTGTCAAAAACGATCATGTCAACATACTCTTAATTACATTCTTTGATGGGATTTTTGGGTTAATCAAATGTGGGAACAGATAGGATTAATTTTTACTTCAGGCAAGGTTTCTGACACTGTCCTATAAAGGAGTCCATAAATAAATTAGGACAATATGATCTAGATGAAATTAAGACAAGTTGCATAACTAGTTGGAAATGGTACTTAAACCTGAGTTATCAGTGTCTGACTGTCAAGGAGGGTGGACAGTACTGGGTCTGTTTTTGTTCAACATTTTCATAAAAGAGTTGGTATCAGACTAACAAGTATACTTCAGATAATTTATGGATGAAATATGAGAATTTGGAAGCATTTTTAACAATAGGAATGAAAGATCATTATCTTGGAAAATTGGAGATGCTTTGTATCACCGCTGAAATTCAGTAATAAATAAGTGTAAAATACTTAAGGGGAAGAGTGAAATGGACAAATATAAAATGAGGATAAAGAACTAGGTATTTATTCTAAAGAACAGTATCTGAATGCCATAGTGGACCACAGACTTTGTCAGCTAAAAAGTTTATGTTTTTGAAAAAGAAACATCAGATGTTATTTTGGTTATATTAACCAGAATGTCACATGCAGTGTATGTAAGTTAATAATTTTACTCAGGACCTGGTGAAGACTTGGCTGTGAAGTAATGTGTCCATTCTTTGCCTCCACACTTTAGAAAAGAGCTTAAAATTATAGTATGCTCGGAGGACAGTAGCAAAATTATGAGAGGTATGAAAAATTCCCTTTTGAGCAGAGAAAACACATTTAATTGATTTCATCTAGATGGTAAAACTCATGATAGCAGACTTTCAGTATATAAAAGACTAGTATAGACAAAAGACTTCCATGTAGATAAACAGGTAATACCAATCAAAGTCCAGTGCTTTAGATGTGGTATTGGCAAAAACCTTCACCTTTGTGGATGAAATGCAGGAATTGTGACTAACAAGAAACATGGATTCTCTTTCACTGGGGATTTTTAAGAAAAAATCTGTCCTGAATAGTCTAGATGCACTTAACTTCGCTTTTGGGATAGACGAGTGACTTGTTTACTCCTGTACACTCAGCCAGCTTTCCTTTTTTGTCATTCTTTGCAAAATGCTATGTCAACATCGTGAATTTGCACTCATCTCTATTCTTTTTTAACTTCTATGTAATTTAATATGGCTTTCTAAGTTGTTCGTTGTATTTGAGGAACTGGACAGGTTACCTCAAATATGATGCCTTCCTAATTAATCAGTTATTCCAAATAGGTTTACACATATAGAGGCAGAGAACAGAACTTCTGAATCAGCTCAGGGTGAGTCACTTGCGAGACTGCTGCTATTTATTACTCCACGGATATTCTCTCAACAGTTTTGCATGAGCACTTCGCTGTCTTATTGATGCTCCAGATGTGCATCTGGAGCACAGCAGTCTCCCTGCTGTGGACTGAGAATATCACCTCTCCAGGCTTTCATCTTGTTTATTTTGGAGCTATTTGGCGGAAATGGCAGCCACCATATCTGAACACATTACATTAGAGGTAGCTGGAATCACAAATTTTGCCCCATAGGCAATTCCAGTATTTTGACATTTGTTTTCTATCTCCCTTACTAGATTAGATCTCCTCTGTCATGTTGATTTCATTTAGGTGAGACTGCAGTGCCTCATGGAAGATGTAGTTCAGACAGGCTAACTGGTACTTCACCACTATCTTAGAACAAGTTGTGCTGGGTATTCGATTTGCTTGCATGACTTTTGTTCTAGAGTAATTATATAAACTTTGATAGAATTATTCCTGATTTGTGCCTGTGTAAGCAAGAGAACCATAAGCAGATTGTTTCAAACTGTGTGTTTCAGTAAAATAACAGAGCCTTATTTCATGATCAGGAGGGTTTGTTTTCAAAAATATTGTCTAATTTCATTTAAAAGCTGAGAGGTTTATAGGAAAGCATAGATGGACAGGTTTTATTTTCATTTATGATTAAATGAATTTCCATAGATATCCCGATCTTCGTTGCTTCAGTAAAGGGAGAAAAACAAAAAGATTCTTTGCTGAATTAAGGAAAGGCATTGCTTCAGGAGTAGCAGTAATGTAATATTTTGTTTGTTTCACTCATAAACAGCTCATGGGTGATACTTGTATGTATACTGGATTTTAAGCAGGATTCTTCTGTTTCTATGTTCATAGAATCATAGAATACCAGGTTGGAAGGGACCTCAAGGATCATCAGCTCCAACCTTTCTTGGCAAAATCACAGTCTAGACAAGATGGCCCAGCATGTGTCCTGCTGAATCTTAAAAGCGTTCCATGTCCAATCCACCACTTCCCTGGTCCCACAGTTGAAGTGATTATGTAGTTATTTGTTTTGGGTTTGTTGGGTTTTTAAAATTACATCTGGCAAAACAGTCACATTTTCAATTTAATACATTATACTCTGGTTGTAATAGTTCATTTATTCTGAAAAATAAATAGTAAACCACCACGTCTTCTTGTTTTTCAATGGAAGTTTACTAAAGCTATAAAGTTCCTTGAAAGCATTTAAGTATTTGCTGTTTTGTGGATAATGAAAGCAATCTCATGCAAAACTTCTGTCGATTTAAACAATAGCAGCCATTGCAATGTTTTTGTTTCTGGTCCAACAAATGACAAGTATAGTTTTCATTATTAATTTATCTTCATTGATTAGTTTTGCATTTCACTTCTCTTTGAGATCAGATATTTCAAGCCTTTTTTTTTTTTTTTTCTGTGGCTCATATCCAGTAGGAAAATGGTTGGAATTTCCAAATCAGTCTTATACTTGTTTTACTTTACAGCAAAAACTGCACAGATGCTTTCTTAGCTTTACGTATATTTTCATGGGTCTTATTTGCAGTTTTTCTCCTTTTACATGGGAAGTGACAATCCAGTGTTTACCTTTTCCTTCAGTCCTCAACAATAATAAATTACTCTTCTTTATTTTCTTTCCTTTTGTCAGAAGAGCATGGGCAGAAAAACCTAGGAAATTGACTTCTAGGTGAGGCATAAGAGAAGAAGTACATGTCTAGTGGAAAATCCATGTGAGCTTGTTTCCTTGTCCTAACTGGCATAGCTACCACTGAAAAGCATCTGTTGGTGGGAAGGAGTGGAAGGTCACTGTCATGCCATTCATAGGCCCTGCAAGCACTGAGCTAAAACAGGAGTACCTTATCCAGCAGGCTTTTCCTGCTTTCTGTTACAGATAGCTCTTCAGTCATTTGGACCTGTGTCTGCATCTATCATGGCTAGATTTTGACTTGTCAGTCTAATTCTAATAGTAGAAGTCAAGTAGCACTGACTCCAGTCTCCCAGATGCCGAGCTGGATCTACTGTGTTGGCTTTTATCTGTGGCTTTAAAACTCCTCAGGGCTTTGTCCCTACTATTCAGTATAATTACGTATTTTAAGCACTGTGTAACTTTTGGCAGTACCAGCTTATATAACAGAATGTAGAGAAAACAATTTTTGATAGCATTGGTAGTTTATATTTTTTCATGAAGCAGGACGATGTTTCAATTTACTTGTTTGGATCTGTGATAAAGTCAAGTCTTATTACAGAAAGCTTTATTATACTGCAACCTCTAGTAAAGCAGACATGTAGTTGATTAAATAATTTACTACTTCCCTTTTTTCTTATCTTTAATTGAATCTAGCCCTTCTCAACTGGACAAACAGGACTCTCTGATGTTCTTCCTTTAAGTCAGCTTGCATGTGTGTCAACAAGCAAAATACAGTTAATATATAACCAGGTTTGAAGCTTATTATGGACCATTCTTATGACACTAATGAAATGCAATGTTTAAAAAAAAGAGCAGTATAAAGCTTCGTGATTCTTTCTTCAGTGCTTTGATGAAAGCCTTACAACATGGAGGACCAGCTTCTTCCCTCCCTTGCACCAGCATAAGCAAGGAATAATTCCACCAAAGCCATCAGGGTTAATGAGACGATGATCAGATCTATTGTTCACCCAAGATCGGTGGGACTGGGGTGAGAAGGGACCTGTATTCTGCACATGCTGATTTTACAATGAGTAAAGTAACTGGAAAAGGATTTCAAGGCCTCCTTTACTTTGATATTCCTGGTTAAAAGCCAGATTGTACCTATTATAATACATAAAAGAGAGTCATAGAGGTGGTTTGGGTTTAGTCAGAGTCTTATCTGGTCCAAAAAACCAAAGAGACATTTTAGACAAAAGTGACAAGGGTGAGCAAGAATTAAGAGAACAGAAATGAAATCACCTTTCTGTTATCAATTATCTGATCTGTATGAATGTCATGCTGTGGGTTCAGTCGGCACAATTAACTCTGCCCTGGCCTTCTTGGGTGTGTAGCATTGCGCAAAAGTCCAAAAGCCACGTGGAGATGGTTGTGCTGCTTTCTGTATTGAGCTGGCTCTACAGTTGGGTGTCATTAATGAGTGTTCTAAAAAAGAGGGACACAAAGTGTCAGGAATGCGGGACCGAGAAAGAAGAGGGAATTGTTAACAGTGTCAAAAGCAAGAAAATGTGTCAAAGGCACAAAACTGATAGATATCACAGAATGGTTGAAAGCTGGAAGGTGTCTTTGGAGATGATCTCTTGTAACCCCCTTGCTCAAACAAGGATCAGCTAAAGCAGGTTGCCCAGGGCTGTGTCCATCCAGAGAGTATGGAGACTCCAAGACCAATCTGGGCAACCTGTTGCAGTGCTTGACCGCTCTCACAGGGAGAAAGATTTTTCTTATGTATAAAGGAAACTTCCTTTATTTCAGTTTTTGTCAATTTGTACCCGTTGCCTCTTGTCTTCTCCTTGGGAACCACTAAGAAGACTCTGCTTTCATCTTCTTACTCCTACTCATCAGTTATTTATACACATTGAAGAGGTCCTCCCTGAACCTTCTTTTCTCCAGGCTGAACAGTCCCAGCCCTCCCAGCCTCTTCTCATATGACAAGTGCTTCAGTCCCTTAATCATCTTCATCGCCCTTTGCTGGACTTACTCCTAGGTGTCTATACCTCTTTTGTACTGGGGACTCCAGAATTTGACACAGTAATCCATGACATGGTAGGAAATGTATTCAAGGTGTGGAAATAGGAATACCCAGAAAAGAGGCAGCAACAGAACCAGGACAACTGTACCTGAGTGAGAAACAGCCTAGGCTAGTGATACTCTCTATCCACATGTTCCTCAGGCTCAAGTATTTTTTTACCTTCAGCACAAGTTTTGTGGGAAGGGGATTTTTTTTGCTCTAGAGTATAGGCTTGTCTTTTTTTCCTTCACCCAGGACTGATTTGCATACATTTATATGAATGCATGTGGAGTTTGTGAGAGTAGGAAGAATTTGAATAATGAGGAAATGTTTCCAAGATAGGTCTATTTGAGGTCTCTTACGTGCAATGGGAGTTGAGCTGAGGCCAAAAGATCTGTGCCTATACTGACATAATGCTGAGATTGATCTGATGTATTTTATATCTCAGGAGGGCTTTTTAATTCATGCTTAGCTCCATGTAAAGCAGGTACATCTTTGCTAGCTCATAGGGTGGGCAGAATAAACTCAGCATCTTCTGTAATGCACTGTGTAGGCTCATGTGGGCCATTGCCAGAAAGGCTGTAGTCTGCTATGGAAGCTGTCGGCACGGAAAAGGCAAGGAAGGAGGATGGGGTAAAGTCTGGGTGAAGTGAGTGAGCAAGTGCTGAACTCAAACTTTGTGCTTTGAAATCTCAAGGCAGATAGTGAAAGAGGAGAAAAGGTAAAATTTTCTTAGAGTTTGCAGAGAGATCAAGTGGGGTGTACATAAGAATAAACCAGAATTATGTAAGAGTTGTAAAAGGCAGAGGCAGAGCTTTCAATGTAAGTCTAAGGAGGCAGAGAAGGCAGGTGGATGACGGAAGGGAAAGCCTTAGTAAGAGTATCAATCAGGTTTCAGAGACAAGTGTGCAAATAAATGGAAATAAACTATATGATCACATAAAAGAATATCAGTTATATGCTTTTGAAGAAGGAAGACTCTTTAAATAGCTTATTCATGAAGGAATGTCAGATTCTTCTCAGCTCAAAATGTATTGCAATTTATTTAATTCACAAGCTGTGGTGAAGCAAGGTGCAGTTGATGTCAACTCTCTCTCCATTCCTACTTCTTTGCAAAGGGCAAAGATATGAAGTTGTTGAAGATTTTTCCAGCTGCAGTTTCTCCCTTTACAGTATAATTACCACACAGCTGCTTCAGAGCATACTTCAGGTTGATCATATGAATTTAGTTCTGCTGATGGCTGCCTGCATGTTTTTATTTGAGAAAGCTTATGCATGTCATTCTGTGATGGTTCCTATTTTCATTTTAGGTCAGTATGCTTATGATGGCAAACAGCTATTAATGGTACCACCAAGTGCAGACATGAGAAAACAAGTAGAAGAAACTGTCATCCAATATACCCTCAAGTTTTCCCTTTGACAGCACTGTTTGTCTTCTGCAAGATACAAACCCTATGCTTCCAAATAACTTATCGTAACACTCCTGAAAAAAAGATGTTATACTGCAGCATTATCATTTCTGAGGCTCTTGGGTTTTTATTGTGGAAGTCTAAAACCTGTTACATGATTTGAAGGTGGTAGGAACTTGAGATTGTGATGTGTTATGGATGATCTTTGGACATGTTTGGGTAAATGTACCAGGTTACATGGTACCCAGCAGCAGCAGCACAGGTGTCCTTTTCTGGTCTGAGACACATCTGGCTATAAAATACAGTTCTGACTTTCATGCTGCAATAGGAGGCTCAGTTTTGTATTTGTTCTTAGAGGGGAAACATTCAAGTGCACATATGTTCCGTAAACTCCACAGAGCTGTCATCAGCCTCCAGGTGCCAATCCATCAGCTGCTTCTGTTTTTTGAAATTACGATGGCTTCTTTTCTTTTGGGCTTGTTTGTGAGGTTGTGGGGTTTTGTTTGGTTGGTTTTTTTCTCCCTTAAATGGCAAAAAATATTTGACAAAGTGATTCGGGAATTATTTACAAATATGAGTAATTTAAAAAAAATCAACTGGCAGTAAGGCAAGCACCTTAAACCATACATGGCTATGTGTCCCGCACAGTGTAGGTAAGGAAATAAGCATCAAAATGGTTTGCACACATCATAGGAATACTGCAAAATGTTTTCCATAGGCATATATTGGAAGCTATTTAGAGACAATTTAAATTTTTGACTTAGAAATACCTTTATTTATGAGGATCTTATAGAAATTTAAATACATACTGTTTTACTATTCTTGTCTTTTGTGTTTTCCATCATACTCATATCCCATTTTTCTCTTTCTCTTTTCTTTCCTCTGCACCCATTTCTGAAGTTTTCTCAGACATCCAGCATTTCATGATGTACAACAGAGGATTCTGGGAATTAACAGTCTCCCACATGAGATGTGATGACTACTTTTGCTTAAATCTTTCGTACATTATGTTTCAACCATGGAAGTCACCTGCCATGAGGCAGTTTATCACAGAGGTCTGTGAGCTTGCATGGCAGTATCGGGGTGAACTGTGAATGTCCGGTGATCAAATGTTCTGAGAAGGATTCTTGAAAGGACAAAGTAACAGTGTAACGCTTATGAAACAGTGGAGAAAACTTCAAGTCAAATGTGTTATAAAATTTGATATCATTCTAATTGGTTAGAATTGCGTGTCATTCTTAACTGAGGTTAACTCATTTTTTTTTGTAGCATTCCTTCACAAGTATTATATCAGCAATATTTGCCCTTGTGGGATGTGCAGTTTCTCTATTTTACATATTGTCCTGTCTTAGAGTTGTCAGTTTTCCTAGAAACTTTAGTTGTATCAATTTCGCTTTGCTTTTGCTTGAAACAATACTGAAGTGTGTATTGGCTGGGATATATTGTAAAATACTAGTCTGCTGTCATTTTGCTGTTTTGAGAGTTGGGCTTTTTAATTGTATCCACAACTTATAGCTGCATATTATGTTTCAAAAGCAATAGCAGGTTGTTACATTATTTTAAAGTGACTTCTATCACAAGATTAAAAGAGAGAGACCCTTACAATTGAAATTCAAATCTCATCTGTCCTGTTGTGTTTCTGGACTTCTTTTGTCTGCATCTTTACTAAAGACAATACTATGAAGGTAGCTGGAACTGGATCAGAAATTGATCTGCCTTGACAGTTGTACCATCTGGAAGCTCTTATCTTTTGTAAGTGAAAGATTTTTTTTTTTTTTAATAAGAGATATTTTGATTTAGAGTCACAGCTGTGAGCAAGTGTTGTTTGGCATATCTTAAGTGGTGGATGCTGCAAACAAGCCAGGTTGGTTTCTCATAAAGCCAGTCTCTGGGCACAGGTGAAAAGACTCCAAGTGGTGTGCTTTGACTTGCGCTGGTTGCCTGTGATACCAAAGAACTTTTAGGACAGCAGCAGTTTTACTTTCTTTTGCCTGGCTTTCCTGCCAGATATATGTTTCTTAGCTGGGGCTGGGGAGAGCTTGGTGCAAGCTTCCAGGACTGGAAGGTTGAATACATTTCATGCTCTAAAAATGTGTGAGTCACTGTTAATCATGACTGTCTGGAGAGCACTGAGCTTAAATAGGGGTGTGCACTGTTTGCAGTAGTTATCATTGCACACTAGATGTGGAAGCAGCACTGTAATGCAAATGTCCTAGCTGGACTTCTTTACGACTGGTATGGAGCTGCGCCACTTCCAGCAATGAGCTGCCATCAAGCCTGAATTTGTCTTGCATATAGCAGAACACTTTGTTGTAATAGCTGTTGTAATCCAAAACAAGGATTACCAAACTGTGGCATGCATTTTTTTCACAATTCATACACCATCTATTTCAAAGCAGCATGCAAAATAATAGTAGTAAAACAATAACAAGACATCTTGCTCCCTTATTCACAGAGGAATGACAGCTGTTGGGTAGCCAGTAAATGCCCTCTGCTGCACCTGCGCAGAGTTTGGCACAGAGATGTGCCAGCTACAACCACCACCATATAGAAGAGGTGGGACTGGAGACTTCCTGAGTGTATGTGTGACCCAGCACTGACTCTGCAGGAGTGGCTGCTTGTTATACAGGGGAACCCTTGTGGAAATAAGGACATATTAGAAATGTCACAACCAAGGGGGGCTAGCCAGAGAGCTATGAGGCATTGCCATGTGTTTTACCAATAATAGCCTTGCTTTTACATGCTTGGTTTTTGTTAAAGAAACCCATGGCACAACTGATGAAGTAAAACACTTCTACCGTTTAACCTAAGGTCAGCCTTAGGTGATTCCCTTCTCCTTACCATTCCACTGGGACTTAGAGATATTAAACCAACATGCATGAAGAGTCACATCACACTGTCAGTGTTGTGTCCACATCACACTCCACATTTTGTTTGGAGCATTCATTTTGAAGCATTCGTCAAAATGAAATCAAAATGAATAGTGGAATTTGAGGTGACTTTTGCAGATAGCTCATTAGGTAGCACTACAGCAGCTAAGAGATGTGATAACCCTTAAATCATTCTCATCATATTTGACTCATCTAACCACTGCAACTGTATTTTTAGTGGCAGTGATTATCATAGATCTGAGCATTTTCTTCACACTCCAATTTTATTTCATGTTTATGATTCTATATGTAGACTGCTTCACTAGCTAGTTCCAGAGGACTATCTAGTCAGGATGTTAAATATTACTAGTACTGAATTTTTCTTTTAGTGCTAATAAAATGGAAAGGAGAAACATCTACACATGGGTGAAAGAATTAGAGCAAGTAGTACTTCTGGAAGATATAATCTGTTTATGGTAAATTACGTTGGTAGTAAAAAGATACCATGAACTATTTAAAGAAAGAAATACATTCTTGAATTCAATGGTACTTGAGTGTTCCATTCTGGCAAATAAATAATTATCATCACAGGTAAATTATTATTATATATTATCTCAACAGTGGGAAGTAACCAAAGAGTTGGGGCCACATTTATACTCTTTCATAGACTTCTGACTGATCAGTGAGAGCTAGTGTGCCATAGAGCATTGTACCATAGAGATCAAACAGTGCTTGCTATTGATTTCAAATGCAGTATGCCCCAGACTATCACACTGTAGCTTTCTGTAGTGTTACTTCTACTGTTTTTTCTACATAATTTGCCTTAATTCTGAACGGGGTTCATTTCATCTGTGCGTAATTCCATGTACTGTTTCTACATGCATTTTTCATAGTTACTTGTGTAACTACAAAGGTGGCGCCACCAAAAAGTGACACCAAGCTTCCTTCAAGACTCAAATGTTGCCTGACTGCTGTAGCACTTCTCTTGCATGTCCATGGAAAAAGAGGAGAACTGAGCAAAGCGCAGTGTAAGTAATTCTGCTTTGCTCTCACATTTTGAAGAGGCATACAGAAGGTGAAAGTGTTCCTGCAGACCAGAAGCACTGAAAAGCTGATGAAGGGCATTGTCTGCATAGACAGGATTGAGTAACTCATGAAGGAATAAAACAATTCAAAGTAGTTTCATGGCCTGGAGTTTGTTGGACCGAACAGCATTGTAAGGACATAACCAGAATTTAAACTTATACCGATTTTTCAATTAAAAAATAGACATTTTTTACAAGTACTTTGAGGCATTATAAAAACTGATCCAAAGAGAACACTATTCCTGAAATATTTTTTTCTGACAACTTTTCTAACTCACTCTTTCTATGATGTCAAATAGTTTGAAGTAGTCTCCCAAACTGGAGTATTATGCACATTTGAAGGTGACAGCATCAAAGAAAAATCAATATTTGCAAACATGTTAGTGCTTGTTTGTAGTATTTTGAGACATTGCCCTGATATTGTGTGATTGATCAGACTAAAAGAAAGCATTTTCTTCATCCAGGCTGCTGAGTTTCATTGTGATGGATGTGTCAAGCAATGTTGTCCTTCTGGACTGACTTTTCTAAAGCTGAACGTATCAGATTTTTATCACAGATGGCTTTGCTTAGAGGTTCTTTGTCAGATCCCTTGTCACTGAGATTGTGTTTGAATTTTGAGTCAGTAAAGTATGGGCTCATAAAAAGCCTTAACATTATTTGATCATTATCATCTGAAAACATAACTCTCAAAATCACCTATCGTACTATTACGCATCAGAAAGTTGATAAATGTTTTGCCAGCAAAATCAAATGAAATGAGAACTGTCTTTCCAAAACACTGGTCATAGTTTATTGAAATTCTGAAAATATTAAAAAAGTAGGATTTATCAATTCTTGATCAAAATGACAGTAAGCAGTTGACACCTAGTCTAACTTGATGCTGCTCTTATGCATTTCACAAGAGTAAACATCTGGTGAGTCCACTTTAATCCCAATTGTAATCATATACTATTTAGATAATAGACTTCTGACTTCCATGTGCTTTAAGCTAAGCTTTTCCTCATGTGCAGGTCTACATGAATATGTAACACACAGGCAGGACATCTGGGTCTGGATTTAATGCCATGTTTCCATAACCAAGTGTTGAAAAAACAACATAAACTTAAGACTTTGTGAAAACCAATGTGTTCACAGTTCACTTCAGTAATTGAAGCACAGTTATTAACAAGAGCTTGGGTGTTACAAGCAACATCAAAAGCATTACTTTGATACATATTGTACAGTGAAACACAGACTTCTTTTTCTAAGTATGTACGGATTTTGTTGCAAAGATGGAAGATATTGAAATGAAAGCCAAGCCATTGTTACTGGGATCACTTACAGTAAAATGATTAAGGTGTCATATAGATCTATGGGCGCTGTCAGTGATAACAGGACATGAAAAATGCCTGAGTAAAACTGTGCTTGTGGAGACTCCCTGCCCAAATTTAAACCTTCTGCCTAGCTGCCAATTTGTATCTTTTTTATGTAGTAAAAAACTACTAAGTCCATACCATAATAAAAGTGAATGCCAGAGTAAACTGAAATGCAAGTATGTTTTATTAAATGAAAGGCATTTTAAACAATAGAACAGCGGGAAAAGTACCTGTAAAGGACAGTAAGTAGAGTCAAGTGATAATCATTAAGATATTTGGGAACCGTGAGACAGTTAATGTAACAGTAATGGAAGTAAAATGTAAACACATTGTGAAATTCATAACTCATTTCTATCTGGCTGCACAGCGAATATGTGTAAAGTATTTTAGTTTAATCAGTACGTATAGAGTCTGTCTGCAATTCCAATTGGAAAATCCATGCTTTTTGGATTTCTCACTTTATTAACATAAAAAAGAGAAACTAGATGTGGTTTTAGTAGCTCGCTATATTTTTTGTACCTCAGATGTATTGTACTATTTATGCATATTGGCTCTTTTTTTGTTTGTTTTTTTTGTTCCTTGTTTTTGTTCCTAATTTGAGATTTTTTAAAAAGAATTTATATTCACAATAACTGTAAAGTTCAGTCATGTGCAACTATCTGTGAAGATAAGCTTTTTATATATTTTTATGTATTTCATAATTCTTCAGAGTAGAAATTAATAGTAGAAGAATAACATGGAAAACTACAAAAAATTCTCAGAAGTCCTCAAGTAGTACCTTAAGCTGTTTAAGTCCATAGCATTATCTCAGAAGTAAACTGAGAAATCTAATAGTGGAGTTGAGCACATATTCAGTGTCAGTTGCAAGCATCAAATTATAATCTGGAAATGCTTCTGTTAAAATCAAAAGCCTGGAAAAATTACATTAAAGCCTCATCTGGAAGACAGCTCAGTAGGTCAAGTGGAACTGTACACAGGCTACATATTGTGAATATTTTTTATTATATATTTCTAACTTGCCAGAATGGTTATATTGCAAAGAGTTTTTTTCCAAATAAAACCATATTTTCACACTGAGATACTGCTGTGGACTTAAACAGCTTAAGCTACTACTTGAGGACTTCTGAGGATTTTTTGTAATTTTCCATGTTATTCTTCTCTTTGTGACATCTATGAGCCTACCATTTTTCGAAAACCTAGATGTATTCAAAATTCTACATACAAGGGCAAAGAAGATGGTTAAAAGATTTCTGGTTTGGATCGCAAGTATGAATGTCTCCCTTGTTTATCTGCTTTTCTATATAGACGTCTATCTTGTTTTACCTGTCATGTTCTTTTTCCCGATTTTTGGAGTCTATGCTTTTTAAGCAGTTCAAGTTCATATTCACTGTAGTATATGGTGTCGTGCAATTACATGTGAAAAAGTTGGACCCAGGAAAACAGGAATGGATTCAAAAATTCTTCTTAAATAAATCATTTATTTGCAAGGTACAGTGTAGAGCAGCTCAAGCTGGGTGCCTCCTGAAGAGGGACCTTTAGTGGAAAAAAACTTGGAGAATTATACCCTACAATCCAAGCCCCCACCTCCCCTGCATCACTCTAGGCCAACTGCAAAATTAGAGATTGGGATCTTCCTGTTCTTCATGGGATCTCTTCATTTTCATCAGATGGGCCATCGATCAAAGTTCTGACCTTCAGCTGCTATTTTACAGCTGCAGCTAGAGAAAAATAAGTTGTTGGTAAATCAAAACTTTCTTCTGTTTTGTCTTCTGTTAGATGCAGTTCTGTTCCTTTCCTTATCTCCAGGGATGCAGCTCCCCTTATCTGCTCGCTTGAAGACTCTGAGGCCTTTTTTACTTAACAAAGCAGAAAGTTCAAAGGTTTGCAGCTTGCAGAAGTTATGCTAAGCAAACTTACTCATGCTAAGCAAATCCTGTATAAGCAGTTTCTAAACAAGTTTTATAAGAAGCAGTATACCAAATAATTCAATAAGCTGAGGCAGTCTGTTCCCTAAAATATGCAAAAATGCTGGGAAAATAACCTGAATTCCCATATCTCTAACATTAAAATAGGGAAAGATCCATTTCTACTCACAAGGCTAGTTGGATGTTCTTTAAAAATAGCTTCCAAGGATAATCTTAGCTGGTATTTCGTAGGTTAGAAGAGACTTTCACTGGGACAAAACTGAAGGTAATTGAGTTGTACGAGTTAAGAGATGAATAAATAGTAAAGCATTTTCATATATGTATTTCATTGATTTAGTTTCATATATATACATTTAGATTTATTTCCATTTTTTTCAATTATTCATGTCCACATTGTACTGAATTAACCTCTCCGTGGTAAAACTTTTCCAGTCATGTGGAAATTAAATTTTACATCTGATCATTTCAAAATTAGGTTCTGTGCCATTCTAGAAAAAAGCAGCTACTCTAGAAGCCTTTCAGAATGGCAGAATAGTGCCTGAGAGTGTTGGATCCATACTGCATGAGGGGACAATCAAGTTTTAAGCAAAATTTTCAATACATGCTATGAGAATCAAAGCAGCATTTCCAAAAGATTTCAGATACTTTCCTGGTGTTAGAAGTTTTCAATATTTTAAAGTGATGAAGGAAAGGAGAACATAAAAATTAATGTCAGAAGAAAAAGAAGCCTTGCCAAGCATTTCTATTATAATGCTGAATTGTGCACTACTTGGCACTATCTGAAATGTTTCAAGACCTTCACAAGACTAAGAACTTGCTATATATTCTTCTTACACTAATTAGTTGTAAGGGTTTTACAAGACTCAGTTCAAGTGTTCCATTATGAAAACTGACATGTAAAGAAGAACTTGGTATGTCAGCTGCTCTATGTGCCCTACAGAAGTAAACAAAATAAATAGCTCGTTCTGAGCCTGCAAGCAGATTTTGAGGTTTAGGGCTTTTTTAATCAAATGACAGAAAACTTGCTTTGGTTAAGTTTGAAGGGATGTATATGTGTTTTCCACCTGTCTAGACCTTGCGTGTACAAATGAAGCCATTTATATAAACAGCCGTTCAGCCAATACATCACCCCAGACCTCAGCAGCAGACTGATCCATTTGTCTCAGATTCTTTTTCCTACAAAGCAGCTCAGTACTCAGTAAAACCACATGAATCTTTTCTAGTTCGTTCCAGCCCCAGACTGGTCTATATTAATCCCTCTGCAGACTTGTGTCCTGTTATTTGTCAGTCCCCACTGCTTTTTTTCATTTAGGCTTGTGCACTGTTCCCTGGAGGCATCAACTGCCAGACCTCCCAAACTCAAATGGTGAGTGTGGCTCGAATATACAGCTTTCTCTTACAGTAAGCATTACCTCTTTGCTTGTCACAACCACGTGTTTTGTGAGGCTGACATAAACTGAACAGGCACAAAAGAAAGACTTATGATTTCTAGATCATGATATGCAAAAATGGAAGTCTAATGGCTACTGCCATGGTGATTGTACAGGTATCACATCATATCTTCCTCTTCATAAAGAATTATTATCTCTAAGATGAATGTTACCTCTAGGAGGAAAATAACATGAGACCTGTTCTCACAGAAGTCTGTTGATCATCTGCTTTCATAGTAAAGGTTGTAGGACTTCCCTGAACTAATTCTGCTTTGAAATAAAGCACATTCATTAGGGAAAAGACAATCCATCCTGATTTTCACATTACCAGTGAAAATAATATTCCCTAAAACTTTGAAACTTATTCCGTTAGCTACTTACCCTTGCAAGTCTTCTCCACAGATTTTGTTGAGAAGTCAGTTTATGATGAGATTTTGCATTTATTTGGAGAAAGGGAGAGAGAGGTTATTATTTCCTGTATGCTACAATACAGTTCTCAGAATGCGTGGATTGAAGTGAATGGTTGTCAGTTTATTGAGGGTGGCAGGTAAAATTCAGTGCTGATAAGGTAATGCATACCAGAGGGGATAATTTGAATTTCTCTCACATGTTGCAGATTTCTAAATTAAATGTAATCACTGAGGGAAGAGACTTGGGCAATGTTTTGGACAGCTCAGCAAAAACATCTGTTCAGTGTACCGCAAAAGGAAAATGCTAGGACATTTAAGAAACAATGCTAAAAATTCTGAAATGTTTTAATATCATTACTGTTTTCTTATGTAGTGTTTGTTAGGTTCTGACAACTTCATCTCAGGAAGTGATTCATCAAGAAAAGAGAGAATTCTAGAAAAGAGTGAGGAGAAATTTGAGTAATGGAATACCTTTTTGCAAAGGATTGTATTAAAATTGTTTCATTTGAGGAGACTAAATAGGATCAGCCTCAGGATTAAGGAAAGCTAAACTGGGTTCTCCCATTTATCTTTTAAAAAAATAATGCAGATAAGCTGAAGTGGACAGCAAAGTTTGAAGTGAAATTGCTTTTTAGCCAAACAACTTTTAACTGATGAATTTACCCTAATAACCAGATTTTTCCATAATTGTCCAATAGGAAGATTTTACTAAAGCAGGAGACAAAGTACCATTGAGACAATCCATTGTGGCATTTACCATGTTTAGTCCCATAGTTAGTTTCCAATCATTTATCGTGATTATCAGTTTATATGGTAGGGATAATGATCCTGGCATCAGCACATACAATCAGTTAAGAGCTTTTGACATTATCAGATCCTTCAGCTTTACCTTGCTTTCACGTCATCTGCAAAACTTACCTAACGCTGAAGCAAGTCTGCTTTTCTGCTCTAGGAAGGAGGAAATGAAGGGAAGAGGAACTAGAGATCAATTAAATTTGATTAATCTAAAAATGCTACTTGCTAAAGACTCCCGTTCCATTAGGCATACCTCACTGTTTGGCAGTACAGCTATGTCACCATATCTCACTTTTTATCCGTAAAACTGAATGAGGAGAAAAATCCAGTTTTCCATCTGGCAGCTTTAGGTTCCTAAGAGTTACAATGCTGAACTTCATGGAAAGGACACATGAGATGCTTCAATGACTATAGGTACCTTAACAACTAGTTGAAAGTTGGTTATAATTTCCATTAAGATGATGTCTTAGGGTCTTTGGATCTCCTTCTGACTAACATGTGCTTGGTAGCTTTGAAGCTCCGTCCTTCAATACTTGTAAAATAGAAAAACTTTATTCAAGTTTACATCAAGTTGCAACCTTAGTCTCCATCACTGCTTCTTCAGACTTTCTGCAATGAAGAGAAAGAAAATAACAGTTGCTGCTACTCTCTGAGCCCCTATTTATATCACTGTGTTTGCTACAGGTAGTTTTCTCAGCAATGTGAGCCCTCACAGCCTGCATGCACTCTCTACGAACTTCTCATTAAAGTCTTGTTCATATCCTTGCTCCTCCTTATAAGATCATCAAAGAGCAGCACGAGCACTTCAAGTACTCTTCTGTAGATTCAGGAAGTCACCTTTGCACCACTTTCTGTTCAAATAATGGCTGCATTATTAAATCCACTATTAAACTAAAAAAGACTTGAATCCTAACGATATATTTTAAATGCCTTTAACTATAACCCAAGTTAGATTGTTGAGTTAGAAAGCTGTTATTGCTTTAAAATCTGATCTCGTACAGCCTTCCAAAATTAGAAGCTAACACTAGGTATTTCTACTTTTTAGTAACATTAAATTGTCATTGTTAAAAAAAGGATGGGTAACTTTATCACTTTTCTCAAACTGAATATTCTTTTTTCAGTTTTAGAGATTACATTTTGTGAAAAATTGCTTACAGCAAAAAGCATGTGGCAAACATAAATTGAACCTTAGAACAGATATGATGAAGGTCAATTGCACTATTTTAAGGTAAAGGACATGATGCTTGATAAAAATGAAATTTATAGTGCAGATGTTTATCATACAGATACCATCTTCAAACAATGCAAAAGCATATTGTTAGCTCTCACCCATAGGAAGTCAAAAAACATTGCCAGGTGTTTAAAATAAGCTCTAGTTTAGCTGTCATACAGCAAAACAAGAGCACTTCTTCCATGATGTCCACCACCTATTGGAAGATCTTAGTTGGAAATGTTTTGTATGTCTGTTCTGTTTTGGGATAGGATCGACTATATATCGAGCCATATATCCTAACCAGTTTATGCCACGTTGATCATAATCTGTATTTGTTTGATTTGGGTCACAGGCTGGAGGGTTTTTGGGTGTTGGTTCCTTAGTTGCAGTTCTGAGGTACCTTAATCTGGAAGGGAGCTTAAAGTTTGCAAAATGAAGGCCTTCATTTGATTCTTGACCCAGTTTTCTTTTTTTTTTTTTTCCAACATAGTAAAATTTACGCTGTTCCATTTTCTTAAGGTTTCTTCCTCCTTCCTGATAGGAGCTGTGATATCAAATACTCAGTTTGTCTATTAACAATTGCCAACTCAATCACTATACTAAAACATTTTTTCTTGCTTCTAAGACTGAAAAATGTGTAATTTTTCTCCTAAGCATATGTATACCTACACAGATAAACAGTTGTAAACACTCTTGGCTTTGATACATGCAAAAGCTGTTCTCATTTGCAGTTTGAACCTGTACAAAAATGTATACATACTTTTCGATATTTAGATTTAATTGCTGAGTGGGGTAATCCCAGCTCCATTTTTTCGTCTAGTTTATGGTAGACCAAGTCTAATAAACTTAAAGCCAAATGGATTTCAATTAGGGTGCTGCTTGGGATATTTAAACATTAGGTTCACAGGATTAGCATACTAATGACATTGCTGTGAGAATACAGGACCTATTATTTTTTATTAATTGCATATGTAATTTCTAAAATGTACTTAGTTACTTGGTTTGCATATTATCCTTCTTAATTGCATGGAAAACCATGTCTCTCAGAAGAGAAAAATGGAAAAGCATGCACATAGAATTTTCCCTGTCCTTTTCTGCTGTTTTGATTCTATCTGCATGTTTGAGCTAGAGAAACAATATATGTATGAAAAACCAACCAACCAAAACAAAACAACATAAAAACCCAAACCATACAAACAAAAAGCCCCCACACTTCTGTAATGTCTGATCTTTATAAATGTTACCAGTGATGAGTGTAAGGAAATAATTTTCTTTTAGCAACCTATTTTTTTAATAGATACAAAAGTGTAGATAAATCCTGATCTTGTTGGTTGATAGGGACACTTGACTGAGTTCTGCCAGGTACTGAGTGCTCTAAACATCCATCTGAACCTATGGCTATTGAGAGTACTCAGGGATTCACAGCATCAGGTCCTAATTAAGCAAAGCTAAAATTGTTCTATTATGTTTTTAAATTGCAATACACATGACCATAGCCCATAGGGGAACTAATAAAAGATAATCCCGTGGTTTGCTTTGAAGCAATTACTGTACGTCCCTTTCTGCCTGCAGAAATCACCTTGTCACATCCCTCACTTGCATCAATTCACCACTTCCCTTTCCCCCCCTTCTATTTCTGTAAGCCTGCCCTTTAACAAAAATAGAGTTTAGAGGATGACATAAAAAGGAGACTTGCAGATGCACTAAAATATATGCAGTCTTTCTGCTACTTGCAGAAGGATTACAGACAGCTGGTGAGTTAGTGTACTGCAAGCAAAATAGACTTATCAAAAGAAATATGAGGACATTTTTATCTTTATGAAAGTAAAAGGCTAATACAGCTAGCCTGATTTGGTCTTATTCTGCCAATAATCTACACAGAGGTGGTTTCAAGAAAAGAGAATGTTTTACTTTAGAATTGATACGTCTTTATTATAGCAAGCAAGACAGCTTTCTCTACTCTTTCAGTCTTCACCCTAACGCCCATGGCAAGAGTCAATTGTGACAGATTTGGTCGTGATTTGAAGCAAGGATAGTTACTGACCCATAGTAAATTCACCTTTTCTTGCTACTTAAGATTTGAACTCTATACAGAAAAGCTACTCTATTCACTGATTTTGATCGATGCTAAACAGAATTTATGATAGGTGTGTGATCACTGTTAAAGATGTTTAACCAGTATTGTTGTTACCTCTTCAGTTATAGAGCATTGCCTGTCTCCATTTGAACCACATGTACAAGAGGAAAATAAGGCAGGTATAAATTGCATAAATTACCAGAAAGAATTATTAGAAGCAAGTGTGTAAAACTGGAAGTGCTACATTCCGATTGATCCCTGCGCTCCCTGTGGCACAGTCACCTCCTACAGGCATTTTCTGAAGAAGGGCTGGAAATGAAAGTGGGAAACATTAATTACAGATCAATATCCCATGGAAACTCCTCTATTGGACTAACATTTTCAAAACTGGGGACTAAGTCAGAAACTAAAAGAGGAGAGAACAGAGAAGAAGGTGGTTTCTGTACTGCCTGTTTCTTTTCCTCCTTACAGCTTCTACTCAGATAGATGTACTGTGTAGCTGAGTGGATTGTCTTCATTGCAAAACAGGAAGAGAGTGGCCGAATTAAAATGTTGCCCTCCTTCCTCCCAGCTGGATTCATTTCTCCAAAGAACAAATCAGAGCTTTCAGGGATTTTACTTCCTTTCTGCTCTATCAGCTCCCTGGCCTCTTTGCAGAAGTTACAAGGTTTTCCTTTCAAATTATGTTGTGTTGTAGTATTTACATTGTTTTGTTGTTTTCATTCTGCTGTGTGGCCCAAATAAAGTAATTTGGGAAATGACAGTATTACCTTTTATGTTCATTGCATTCTTTTCTTGTCTCTCCCTGGGAAGTGACAAACTCTCTGTACAATTAATGTGGCTTAGAAAATCCGTCTTCATCTTCTATCTACATGTTTCTACAGGAAAACATGAATCAGATTTTTTGAAGAGCTATTATAGTACTGAAAATATCACAAATTTTATATCAGCTTGATTGTAAAAAAAAGAAGCGTTTCTAAAATATAGAATGATATCCAGCAAGGAAGCACAGTATCTTAAATTTTACATCTTATATATCTGACTTTGAAAAACATAAGACAGGAAAAAAAGATATTTTCAATTTTAAAATGAGCTAATTATCAATTTATATTTAAAAACATACTGTGCCATAAAAATTTATATTACAAGTAGTAGTGACTTCATTAATTGCTGAAAAAGCATAGAAAGGAAAGAAAATAAAATTAACATTCAACAAAATAAAGGAAGTATCTCATTCAATTAAATAATTTCTTTTTCCACTGAAGGCAACTTTGCTGTTGACTTTAGCATAGCCACTTCTTTTTTAAAGACACAGACTTCCAAATGTGGTTTCTATGCAGTACAGTATGAGTTTACATGTAATCTTACCTGTAAAGGTGTAGTAAAAAAAACTATGAAGTATAAATCCAGAAAAAAATATGCAATCTGTTGTTGCATTTCTGTTCTTTTGCTTTAATGCAGTTTTAATTTAATCCAAAATATAAGAATATTCAATATATTGATATCTATATGGGAAATATTTGCATAGATATTTAATGGATGTGTTTATTATTCAAAATATTATGTTTATTCTGTCTATAAAATGAGGAAAAATATTATAATGAAGCAAATTAAATAGAAGTGGTATGGAGGAAAAAAAAGTTTGGCCATGTCACATTTCCTATGGATGTTTAACTTGCAATTCATTTACTTCACTGATGTAAACCTAAACCTGCATAAACTATAATAGTAAAGATTTTTTGTTTAATGGTTTCAAATACTAAGTGTCAGATATGGTTTGAATAATCATTTCCCTAAAGGAATTTTGCAGCTTGACCTTTTGTTTTTGTTATTATGGAATACCTTCCCACCATCCTTTTTAAAGTAGTGCAACACCATCTGTTGGTACATTATGTATTTGTTTTTCCTATGTAAATGTCTTAGAACAAAGTTTTAATACTTTTAATAAGATCATTTGAAGCAACCTATTGGAACATATAAAGAAATACAGTGCTGATTAATGGGTTTTTTAGTTTATTAGCTGTTGGTATATTTTTCTTTTTTTTTTTTTTTAATGTGACAGTTTGTAATTTACAATTGTGCCATAGAAGATATACCAAATAAGCAATTTTTTTACGTTAGTCTTATAGTAGTATACAGTTTCTATTTGTGTGATGTGGCTGCTGCTGAGAATGATTTTACAGTCTAGAAGGAAAAATCCTATGTTACTGTTAAGTTTCACTGATATGAATGCCTCCCTCTTGAAGTATGTGTTTGACTGCAATGATATACTCAGAGCCTAAAATAGTCTGTGGCCATTCCCAGCTAGTGCCAAGCACTTTGAGACTTTGCTGCTCGTAGGATGGTGATGGAAGCAGTGAGACAGTCCTTATGAATTCATGAGTAACCTCTCAGAAGATACACAGAGAGGGAGAGAATTAGGCAAAAAAAAAGTAAAAGGTTGGAGAAATAAAATGAGCCCTATAGGGACTGAAGATTATGGAATCTTGTGGGCAACCTCCATACCCCACAATATGATGGTTGTCAAATGAGTAGACCACAGTCCTTGCAAAATGTGTTCCAGAAATCAGACTGCTTAGCTATCAGGTAAAAAGTTGTGATATTGCACCCAAATTTTTCTTTAGTTTGAGATTAATAAATAAAATGTGTTATTGGACAGGTATTGTAGAAAGAGAGTTCTGTGGAGAATTAACTTCCTGGCACTTACTTTCATTCTTGAACATGAGGACTTTTTTCCCTAATCTTGCAACACTCTACTAGATAGGTTGTTATCTCCAAGACTGTCCCCTCATTTTTTTTTCAATGACTATGGATGACTATGAAGAATTAGTCTTTATTTTTTCTACTTTAGCTTGTTTAAAAGATTAAATTACTCAATACCCCTTGTACATAGTGGTTTTCAGTCTCTCCTTCCTATAAACTGTTTCGTCATTTCACATTGAACTAGATAGCATCTATTTTTGATGAAGGAATTGACTCCCATTCTTTTTTCAACATAGTACAATTGAGCTCTGTTGCTTCTTATAGCAAACTATCTGACTTCTACTGCATAAATAATAATAATTATTGTTGTTCCCATGTTGATATTTTCTGATTGTCTGCCAGTCCATTTTTTTGTCCTCGTGTTAGGAGCAGTGACAATGCCTTATAGACTGAAGGTAAGAGGGCCCATGAAACATGCTGGGTATTCAAGAAGATAAACATGTAGGCATGTTTTTCCTCCTTGGTGAATACTGTTTTTCTTGTCTTGGAAGTCTTGGAATGACACTGGTTACAAGCATGTGATTTCTAATACCAAGTGAAGTCTCCCCTTCTCCATGAGGAGAGTGTCTGTCTGAGAAAATCAGTCACTATAAACGTAATTCACAAGGAGTACATGCTTAGCCAAAGTTAGAAGTCTTCTTTTTCAAACCAAGGTTTTGCAATGAAGTCAGCTGAACAGTCTGTTTGAATTGCTAATTTAAATCAGGCAGCCTCAGGACACATTCCTGTATGCACCTATGCACCTTTCTCTCCGCGAGCTAAAATATACATTCACTTCAGTTTGAGAGTAGTGTACACAGTAAAAGAATCTATTGTTTTGTTTGACCATGTGAGAATTAGTCTGGAGTAATTTTAGAGTAACTATTACAACACACCTTGGGGGAAAAAAAACCCTATAAAAATATCAGTAATGACTTACCTGGATTTCTAATCCCTCAGGGACTTTTCTATGTTTGAGCCAGTATGAGTGGGATTCTACAAGTCTCGAAGGTATTACAGTTTTGGGAGCTTCAGTCTAGAACCACAGAATCACACAGAATGGTTGAAGTTGGAAGGGACCTTTAGAGGTCGTCTGGTCCAACCCCTTTCTCAAGCAGGGCTGCCCAAGGCCATGTCCAGATGGCTTTTCAGAATCTCTGAGGATGGAGACTCCATGACATCTCAGGGCAACCCGTACTAGTGCTAAGTCACCCTCACAGTGAAAAAGCATTTCCTTATGCTGAGAAGGAAACTCCTGTGTTTCAGTTTGTGCCCATAGCCTCTGGTCCTGTCACTGGGCACTGCTGAAAAAACCCTGACTCCATCTTCTCTATTCCCTCCCTTCAGATATTTGTACATATAGATAAGATCTCCCCTGAGCCTTTTTTCATCCAGGCTGAACAGTCGCAGCTCTTTCAGTCTTTCCTCATAGGAGACATGCTTCAATCTCTAAATGTCTTAATGGCCCTAGATTTTTTTTTTTTCTGAAGCAGTCATGCCTCATGCAGCCATATTATCCAACACAGCATCGTTAGCCCTGCAGAGCTATTTTCCTAGAGGCTGTAGAAATTCTAGTAAGATATAAGGACAGTGTCCCCTAAAATATGCTATATGATCTACTAGAACTGTTAGTTTTATTTGTGGAAGTGTCTCCACTGGTCTGGGTCCATGCCAGACTTCTCTAGAGATTTCTGTTAGTGACTGGAGAAAATTTGCCTGAGCAACTAATGAATAAGCTCCGTATTCTGCAGTCAGTTATAAATGTGCTGTTACAGGGAAAGATCAAGGTACAAAGAGTTTCTTTCCAGGGCAAGGATTTGTGTCATAGTTGTTACAACACTAACCCACTCTCAGTACAGACACTCAGAGAAGTAGTGAATGAACGATGTAACTCCTGCCTTTGGAGCTGGGTAGTAACTGATCCCTGTTCCAAGTCTATTTCAGAGTCTCTCAAGCAGCTTTGCATGTAGATCCTACATCTGAGACTTACTGGTAGGTGCCCCCACCTGTCTGGAATCTGCAAATGGCTCTGTCCTGGTGCTCCTGGCTGCTCTTTCATGCCTTGCATTCCTGCTGCTTTCAAAATACGTTATTTTTCCGTGGACAAATGTGGCAGTAAAGCAGAGGATTTAGCATATTTAAGCTAAACTTGAATTATAAATGAGAGGAAATCAGCAAACAGTTTTGACTATATTTTGCTTTTTTACTTTTGCCACTTCTTGGAATCTGACTGGTTTGAATCACTAACCAGGTAAGGCTTCTGGCATTGGGCTGCAGTCTTGATTCTTGCAATGAAAATACCTCTCACTGGGACCAGAAGCTCACTTTTAAAAATATCTCAGTCACCATACACTTGTGTCAGCTCAACTCTGCTACTTCTATTATAGTACTGCATCTAAGTATTTACAATAGTACAGTCTGCAACCTAGACATCCCACAGATGTTTTTGAATTATTAAGTTCTTATTACAAATTCTGTAATCCACAAAAGTTTACAGTCATTAACGTGTCTAAGACTATGTCAATACCACATCTAAATTGTTTTTTGGAGGAGTTGTCACAGTAACTCACAAGTAAATAAGTTGATCACTTTCTAGATTAGGTCATTGGAGAAGTAAATTTTGCAAGGGGTACTTTTTTTTTGGTGTGTTCATAATGACAAACAAGATAGTTCCTTGACTTGAACATGATTCCTTCTATTTCAGGTCTTTCCACCCTGATATACAACTTCCAATAAGTGGATTTGTTTGTGAAATTCAAGGCATTCCAGACTAATGTATTCTGAACATGCAAGCTCTTTATTACCTGTTAAGGATTAGTTATCTCAAATTGCAACGATAGGTAGCAAGCCAGTCATAACTATTAACCTATTATATTATCTATCATAATTCTTATTCTCATTCTGTAGACTTTTCTGATAGACTAGGTCAGACTTTCCTGGACTTGTTCTTGTTATATGCTTTTTTTTTGGAAGTGTTTTTCTCACTAGATAGATACCAAATAGTTACATAGTATACCTATTCTGTAAGTTCACATCAGTGTCTTCTGTTAAAAACAAAACCAAAAAACAAAAACACAAAACAAACAAAATCACCAATGAGAAACTGGTGGCATTACAAATATGACATAGGAAAAAAAGCAGAAGATTGCCTATAATGCTCTGTGTAAACACTTCTGTCTGTCTATCTGGCTGTAAGGTTGTTACTGGCAAGTCAGTATTAGCTGCAGTGGTTAGCTCTGTAATTAAAACAAACCGTTAGCCATGATTAATTGGCCTCAATGGAGAAATGACCTGGTCATATGGATTCTGATTTTGGAGTTAGCTTAGTTATCCATACCATAGTAAAAGCCTTCAATGTCTTTTCAAAATTGCATCAGCGCTTGAACTGCTAAATCCTGTGGTGATCAGTGTCAGTTAGATACTGAAATGTATGCTTTCTGAAATGTAAGTCTCCTGAATCACTCAGACATTTTAAATAATTTCACTTAGAGTATCTTAGGTCTTACACCTGGGTCAGGGCAACCCCTGTTATCACTACAGGCTGGAGGATGAAGGGATTGAGAGCAGCCCTGTGGAAAAGGACTTGGGGGCATTGGTGGATGAAAGATTGGACATGACCCAAAAATGTGCGCTCGCAGCCCAGAAGGCCAACCGTACCTTGGGCTGCATCAAAATGAGTGTGACCAGCAGGTCAAGGGAGGTGATTCTGCCCCTCTGCTCTGGTGAGATCCCACCTGGAGTCCTGCGTGCAGCTCCAGAGCCCTCAGTACAGGAAAGACGTGGACCTGTTGGAGAGGGTCCAGAGGAGGGCCATGAACAGGAGGCCTGGAACACCTCTGCTATGAGGACAGGCTGAGAGAGTGGGGGTTGTTCAACCTGGATGAGAGAAGGTTCCAGGAAGACCTTATTCAGTACTTAAAAGGAGCCTTTAAGAAGGATGGGGACAGACTTTTTAGAATGGCATGTTATAACTGCACAAGGGGTAATAGTGTTAAACTAAAAGAGGGGAGATTCAGGTTAGACATGAGGAAGAAATTTTTGCAATGAGAGTGCTGAGATACTGGCACAAGTTGCCCAGAGAGGTGGTAGATGCCCCATCCCTGGAGACGTTCAAGGCCAGGCTGGACAGGGCTCTGAGCAACCTGATCTAGTTGAAGGTGTCCCTGGTTATTGCAGGGGTGTTGGACTAGATGACCTCTGAAGGTCCCTTCCAACCCAAACTAGTCTATGATTCTATGATCTTTAGTGGAAGTGTATTAAAAAACAAAATTCAAAATCTTTTGAAACTAGGAAATCTCACAGTTTTACTCAGCACAAATAAGAGCTTTGTTTTCATCATAAAATCTAAAAAAGGAACAGGAATACATGAATAATAATGATATGTAGCTGCACTACTGCAGGTGTACATGAAATTGTTTTGATCCATGCTTTATTAGACTGTTTGATTTACTAAGCTTTCAGGTTCATAGAACATAATTGTACTGTAGCTTATACTATGCACTGTTATTCAGGAACATTAATAATTTGTTGATAAGTTCTATCTTAGAAATTAGTAAGCTCTCTGGAACTGATTATCTTTGTAATGTTCTTGCTTAATGTTTTATGATGATATATGGGTTTTCTTTGTTCTTAGTAACAGTTTGGTGTCAACATACTGGTTTTGAGAGCACTCTTTCTTCCCACATTAGCAAACATCTGAATGATTGAAGTCTGTTGGTGTATTTAATATACTCTAAGATAGCTCATGCTTTATCCTTTAGAGGAGATGAACATACAGCCGTGTGACAAAATGCTATCTATTCCATAGCCAGGTGATCTGTAGAGCATAGTATAAGTAACGTTTAAAAACTAAAATGAAAAGATCTTTTAATCGTGGCAGAAAAAAACAAACCCCTAGGTTTCTAGTCAATGACATCCAAAATCTGGAAAATGATACAACTCGTGCTGAGCACTTACAGGTTCCATAGGCTCCTGCAGAAATGGTGGATCTCCAGCAAACTCCTAGTATCTCTACAGGTTTCATCACCAATGGGTTCTGTTTATCTTTTTCCCTACAATTTCCTTGCAGTTATGAGGAGAGAAAGGGAAGGAATTTTTCTGGTGGAAAAAGTGCATGTAAGGCATAGTTTTATCATTTTAAAATGTATGGATAAATGGGACATAAGCCTTAAAGTTCAATTAGTGAGAAAGAATATTTTTAAGCATTTTTTTTTCCCTGCCAAATGAAATGTTTGTGTGTCCATGTTCTTCTGAACTAATAGCACTCTTCAGCTATTCTCCAGTGTTTGATAATAGGCTGACACTGGGAACTAGCATACAAATGTAGTGCAAGCAGATGCTTAGTAAAGATAGACTTTAGCTTCTAGTTTGCTGGAGGTTAATGTGGACAATGAAATAAGATTAAACAAAAGGCGTTTCTTTATGTAAAGATGTTAAAAAGTGTGACTCACATAAGTGAGTTCAAATACATAAAAGGCTGCTGCAGAGGGGAAAGGAATAATTGGTTCTCCTCACCTGTAGCAGGTAAAATGAGAAGTTACAGGCTTAATTTATAATAAGGGAGATTCAACACAGAGGCAAACTTCAGAGCAGTGGGACAGTAAAGCGCTGTAATAGGGAGGGAAGTGGTGGAGCCTGTTGTCTTCCAGCTGTGTTTTTCTGTGGTTACCATGAGAGGTTACCATGGCTTTCATTTCCTGCAGGACAAGAAACTCCCACCCCAAAACTTCACTTGAAGTAGCAGTATTTTATCTGCATAAACTGTTTAAAGGAATGGGACATATCACTGATTTTGGAGTCTATGTAAAGGGTCTCTGTTGGCATCCCAGACATTACATGTTAGATGAATCTACTTCACCATTTCCTTGTTCCAAGACAGATGAGTTCCTCAGAATTACAGGTGGTTCACCAACACTGCACTGCCATTGCTGAAGTGCATTAAGGCAGGGGTAAATTTAATTTCAGTAGAGGGGGAAATTTTTGTGGTCATAATAGATTGCCTCAAAAATACAAGGCAGTGAGAAATTTGTTCTCCTTTGTTCTCCTGCTGTGACTGCCTCACTCTGTCTCTTTTCCTCTTTGTCGTTTTACCCACCTATGTATTTTGGACTTCATTTTAAAGTTAAGCTTCTCCTCCACAGTTCCCAGCATTTGGACTATGCACAATAGTATCTGAGGGGCATATTTCAGGTGTCGGGCAGACTGAGCCAAGGTGCTTCAAAAATTTTAATAGAAAGCTGAGGAATCTGAGAAATGCAACAGGAACCAGATTTGTTGTCTCTTTTCTTGTTTTGTGATCCTTTCTTACAAGGACAGAACACCAGTAACATTTAATGCTACTAGCTCTCAAGCATTCACCAGTTATTAGCCTTGGGCATCGATTTGTCTGAATTTTTAAAAAAAAGAAACTTGTTTTCAGAGCGTCATCTGACTTTCTGATATGTTGGCTGTGTTTTCTGGTTGCTATTTTGAAGGCTGAAGGAAGACCCAGGTGGTCTACTTCCTTTGCTCAATGATAGCAAGTGACTAGAAGGCATCCTGTATTTAGCTTGTATTTACATCTTTTTATAAAGGGAAAGGCTACAGTGTCCTCTCCTGCTGTTTCTGAGCCACCTCTCTTCGTTTTCCCATGTCTACAGTGGCACTCTGCTAGATGCCAGTTTGTCCTCTCCCCTTCTCCCATGAGCAGTACTCCCCAAGATATTTTTTCTCTCTCTCTTTATAACTTTTCTAATTCAGATATATGAAGGTTTAGCTTCTTGTAAATGTGGTTACTTGTAACCCCGTATGTTTGTCTCCTTCAGTTATCCACAGTGAGGATGGTTTTGAGAGGTGATAGGTGGCCTCACAAGCCTACCAAGCAATCTTGTGTGCCCTTAGTGCCTGAAAGAGAACTTCATGAAAAGCCCTGCTATGTGTCTGTATTCCAAATTCATGCTGAGAAGGTGACAAGAAGGTGGCATAATTTTAGACAACAGTGACATGCTGCTCAGAATTATGTTTTTCCCTGTCCGATCATTTGTTTTAATATCACTGTCTGTGACATCGTTTCCCTTGCCTTTTATGCAATGACTTCAGAGGATGAATCTCAAAATAACCCCATTCTTAGATACACTATTGTAGATATTAATTCAAAAGGACTCGCTACACGGAAACCAACCCACTCTGTGTCAAACTGATCTCTTATTTCCATGCTTTTGTTTCCACATATTGCATTGCTCTTGCCATCATTCCACCGCTAGCTGGCCTTTCAGGGAAACCTTTCAACAATGGGAGGCAAAACAGACTTCCTGTGCAAAGCAACTCATAAACAAAATTATTTGTGTGGTGACCCAAACCTAGCAGAAACTTAGTGCTCACAATTTCACCCTTGAAGCTGAAAAGTGCAAGAAGTCAGGAGTATATAAAGTTGGATGTAGAAATGAGAGCATCTTCCTATCTATTAAACATAATTTTGTTCTTCTTCTGAATGGCTCTTGTATATAGAGAAGGTGTGAAGGTGAAAGAGGTTAGGCTGGGTCTTAATCCTGTCTGCTCTGTATCTCCATGTTGTGTGGAGCTCACAGACATTGGTAAGATGGTGTCTGAACTGCACTATGGTAAGGTAAACCTGTTTAAATTAGAAATATCTGAGCTTATAACTGGAAGATTTCATCTTTTATTTACAAGAGGCAATGTTCACCTATAACACATGTTCAGCATCAGTAAAGTGAACCACAGCAATGAATTGATCCATCTTGAGCTTTTTCACTGGGTCTGTAAAATGGGAGTGTGCCATTAACATGGTTAACCTGCTACGGAACTGAATTGGGTGGACTCTGCAAGCTAAACTGAAGGCTGAAAATTGCAGCTACACGGTTTGGTGTTAGGCTGTGTGTAAACAGTGAGTATAAACAGATAAAAACCGCACAAGTGTTGTGTGAGGCAGTTAGAGCCCAAAACACTGTAAGGGGAGAGTGGGTGGATAGCATTCATTAATGTAATGATTCAGAATCCTTGAACTGGGATGTGATATGTTTGAAAGAGGTGGATGAACCAATTTTTTATTTGTTTATCTATTTTTTTTTTTAAACAGAAGATCACATTTCTGAGGTCACAAGTACTTTGTTACTGGGGAGAGTGAAGCTGCAGCAAGACAATTTAACTGTGTCTTGCAGAGAAGTGATGAGTGTACCTTTCATTCTAGTGAGTAGTTCAGTCCTTAGATGAGAAGCTAAGATATTTTTAAAGGTGTATCACTGCTCTCATTGCCTCAAAAGTCTTACACTGTGCTTTGTATAAGCTAGATTTTGAGAATGCTTAGAAACATTAAGCTAACTGCAGCTACTTGTTTGTGAAATATTGCCTCAAGAGGACAGCATGTTTCAGGGGCTTTTTCCAGGTGTTCTTGAGATAATTGGCTTTAATCCATAAAGCTTTCAGTTATTTGTACCATACTTTCTCCCTCTCACTTCTACACAATTAAGAGCATCAGGGTTGGCATTAAATCCATCTCGATGTAAAAAGGAAGATCCTCTTATCAGGGAGTTTCCTGTAAGTGGGCACAGACTCAGCTGCTTCACTATCTCCTGGCCACCTGCTTTGCCTATAAGTATGTGATTTAAATATTCTTCCCGGAAAGCTGAATATCTCCCCACCCTCTCTTTCATAGTCTTTGAGAGATTATAACAATATAGTGTAACTGTGAGAGCTATTGTGGATTTATTACTGTAGTTGGTGAATATTCTTATGTACCCTGTGGCTGATCAATTATATGTGGCATGTATTGTAGATGTTATATTTTGTCTGCTTTAATAAATTCTTGAAGTGCCTAAGGCCAGAGTTAGGTGCTTAAGTTGTGACTTTGAATAAATAAATATATTAAATAAATAGTTGAAGGACAAGTTTCAGATAATACAGACAGCTGGCTCCTGGATAGAAAGCACTGTAAGTCTTAAAACAGCAGAATCTTTAATAAAGGAGATGAAATAAAAGCCCCCAAGAATTTATTCTCTGAAAAAAAAATTAAAATAATTAAAAAAACCCAAACAACACAAAACTAACAAGATTTATGCTTGGTGAATTAGAGGCTTCATTATATACGGTACAAAACCTAATTACTAGGGAGCATTTTATTTACCTCTAATTTCTATTTAATAGCCACTGCACTTGTCATTGCAGGTATGGTTACAAAAGTATGGCTACCTTCCACCAACTGACCCCCGAATGTCGGTGTTGCGCTCTGCAGAAACCATGCAATCAGCTATAGCTGCCATGCAGCAGTTCTATGGCATTAATATGACAGGAAAAGTGGACAGGAACACAATTGAGTAAGTAACCAGTACTGAACTGCTCTTGACTTTTCTGTTTCAAGCAAGGTAAAATAGAACTGGAAAAACTTTATATCACATGAAGCAGGGTGACCGGGATATCCAAATAGTGTCACAGCTTCAGATGGGGAGTTAAAATGTTTCTCTCTCTCCTTGCCTTTTTTTTTTTCTCATGTTCTGTATTTCATGGTAGCAGGTAGTCACCTGCCTGCCTGTTATTAGGCATGTGGTTGCACAGAAAATGTTTCAGGATTACTTAAAGAAAGGGCCAAAAGGTTGTCAATGTGGAAGTGGAGAAACTGATTCAAGATTGGCAAGAATTCATGTAAGGTTTCACAGTGGAAAGCGTCTTTTCTTACTGGAAAATCTTAAGTGTAATATTCCTTATACTCATTGCAAAGTATTTTAGCACACTCCACTGCCTCATTTATTTAATGGTTTCCAGTAACAAAAGACCAGGTGTGGTCATTTTTACTTGCAGTAAAATCGGATTAGTTTTGCATGCCCTTTGCAATTCTGAAGTTGTTTAAGGCAGGCAGCATCTGATTTTACTGAACACAGACAAACTTTGAGAAACAGAGCAATTAAAAGACACTTCCAAACAACTCTGTACTCTACTAAAATTTAGAAATGTGCCAGGAAAAAGAAGAAAAAGAAAAAAGAAGTAGTATTAGTACACCACTAAGAAAATGGATCTGGTACTAAGATTCAAAGTGCTTGTTGGACTCGTTCCAGTTAAAATGTAATAAAGATTGTCTTGTGGTTTTAGAAAAAGTTGCTTGGCTTGAAAAGCAAACAATAATGAAGTAGTACTGTCACTACATATCCAGCATTTACTTTATTGAAATATATTTCTACTCCTTCTCTAAAATGCTTTTTGGGGGAGGGGAAAAAAAATCATTCTTCATTTCCCATTTACCAAACCCAACTCAATGTGTCATCTTTCATTATTCATTTTTAGTAAAGTAGCTGACATGAATGATTTTTCTACTATTTAGAGTTTAGGGAAGAGACTACCCAAAATACTGACAGGATTGGAAAAATCATTTCATTCCACTGACACATGCATTATTGCATTGAAAAGCAATAAAGCAAAGCAGATTTTAGGCCTGCCCTAAGGGGAGGTGAGTTGATCTCACATCCCTTAGTTTAGGAATTTAAAGGACCTTAGAACATGCAGCGCGATAGCAGTAAACGCCTTGTGAGAAAGTGATGCTCTAAAGTATGTTTATGATTCAACCTGCAGAGTGGAGAGACTTGGCTCTTTATACAGCTTCAGTGATTGATCCTTGAGAGGAGAGTGCTGTTACATCAGGCACAAGTAGCCTTTTAAAGGCACCGTGGTGGCAGCTTTGTAAAAGGCAATATATTTCACTAACACGAAAAGAATCTGTTCACAGTTAGAATATAGAGAGGATAGAAAGTGGTAACCTAAGGAAAAGCGGAGGCTATCTCTTGGTTTAGAGTATCAGCTAGCAAGTTGAAAAACAAACCAAACCAAAACAAAATTTTAATTGCAAAGGGAAGTGGTTCGTTTGCTAAATTGGGCTTGCTGGCCAGCATGTCAGCAAGGTTGTCTTCAGTTCTGCTGTTTGAGAGACAAAGGAATACATCTATGCAGCAGTCAAAAACATTAATTTTACAATCTAGTGGATATTGAGTCTTCCAAATATTTTAATGCATGATATTTCTTCTACACAGAAAGATATGAAAGCATGGCAATTCATAGTTGCATGTAACTCATGCTGGGTGAATTTGACATATAATTACACTTTTGTTATTACATTAACTGGAGTCAAGTTGGGAACATAACTGATTCATAAAGACTTGAGAAAAAAACCAAACTCATTAAACTAAACTGTGGCCTCAAGTTACCACCAATTATCACCACTGAATATTCTTGGGAGATGTGATTATGTAACAAAGGATAAACTTTTTTTTTCCATTGTTCGTTTATGACAGTATTTTATAAATGTTTGAAATAATTTTCCCTTTCGTCTACATAGCAAGTACATATACTCTTGTTTGGCCAGAAATATGTGACAGTTTACCATTTGTTTCCCTGTAATTAATATACTATAATCACGTACAGTACTGGGATTACAAAACAGACAGTACAGCAGGAACCATGTGAAAACAATATGTTGTCATCTTGTGCGTGAGGATTTACCTGCTTCTCTAGCATGTCTTGAGAAGAGATTATGATGTGCCTCTTCGTCTTCAGAAGGACAAAAAATTAAAAGAGATTATAGTAGTAACTTGATAGGAACCAACTTTGGGGATATTAACAGAGAAACAATGTCCTCCAGCATCATCACCAAAGTCTTCTGGTGGGATTTTGTTGCTCTGAAAAAAAGATAATCCCTCAATGAGTATTTTGGTATGCATAAATATGAACAGTGTTCATTTTTCCCCTCACCATTTGCATGGTTTTACTGTGGTTTTTAATTTGTTTCCCAAGTTGCCTGACAAGCATGATCCGTGCTTGTTGCTGGGGATAAGGAAGAGTGAGGGTTAGGGACAGACGACATAATGGCATAATAATATGAGGGACATTCTGAATACAAGTATCATTACAATGTCAAACCCAGTGAAAACAGTGTCTGACATTTCCATGAGGTGCCACAATATTTTATGTGATTAATTTATATATTATCAAACACTATCAATGATTCATTAAACAGGAGACTTCTGGAAATGGAGCCACTGTTGACATCCTGGTCTTTCATATCCCTAAACCAAACATACTAAGCAGAAAAAGGCTAGTTGTCTTTTCTTAAAACTGCTATACATGCTTGGTGTTTTGTTTTGTTTTGATTTTTTTTTTTCCGAAAATGTGTTTTGCAGTTTAAAGGGGTACATTACAAACTTCTTGGTGTAAAGATAGAATGGTTATGTATAGGATGCTGACTAAGTTTGTGCAATAGTAACAAAGCAGTAATTTTATTTTAATGTGATCTTTTATAAATGGATGGCAAATATGCTTATTTTAATGCTCAGATGAAATTCTGAGTTTACTTCAGGGTTCATAATTCAGATATAACCATATTTATGTGTGATCTCTGTTGTTTATATATTAATTATCAGTTAAAGAGTGAGAGTGAACAGTAACTTTTGAGCTGTTGAAATTGACTTGGTTGTCTTTTTTATTAGTAAATGTCTTTGTACAAAAGCTGTGCATAAGGTCTTGTCCCCTCAGCAAACATTCAGTGAAAAGCCTTGCAGACAAATCATCATCAGTAAAAGGGTTGAAATGCAGTATCCTACATCACTTTTGACTGCTTGCTATTACTTAGAGTAGCGTCAGTAAAGTCTTGTAATAGCGGACTACGGTAGGGAAGGGTAAAGATGTTTAGAAAATGTATCCATCTCTCCCCACAAGAAGTTTCAGGGTGCTAGTCAATAATTTCCTTAAATAAATGTATATAGGTTTTCCAGCCAATAATTTAAGTTGCATTGAGTCAAGTTGGACTCTCTCTTTTATTCTCCTTTTTTTCATTTAACTCCGAGAAAAAATCCCCAACCAAAAATCACCACCACCACCACCAAATACATTGTACAGTCTAAACATCAGTTTTGATTAGGGATAAATGAGAGTAGGGTATTTAAACAAAGGCAGGGGTTTTTCTGATGTTTTGATTCTGCATTAGGCTGAAACTTTTTCCTGAAGGCTTAAGAAAGTGAGGAGACAGAAAGAGATTCTTCCTCCTGACCCCCAAAAAACAAGATAAAATTCGTCAACTGGCTTGAGTTATTCATATAAGAAGTTCAGTTTCAGCTGCTTCTCCACTGGAAGAGCATTACAGTTTTGCTGCATATTTTTATTGTAATCTTTTCTGATTTTCTATGAGTCTAAGCTGTTTTAATTCTTTTGACATATATAGCTCCTCAAGATTCAAACTAATGGAGCTAAGAGAGGAATTTGATGTGACATAGTCTAGAGATAGAGTACATTAGTCACAATTAAGCCTCTTTATTGAGTCCTGATAAAGTATTAATTTTGAGGGGCTGCTGCATAAAAGATTTCTACAAGTTCAGAAGCAAACAGATTAAAGAGCAGCACAGTCATTACCAGTATGCACCTTTTCTAAATTAAAACCAATTATTTAAAAAAAAAATAATTAAACTCCAACAAACAATCAAGAACATGGAAGACATTAATCATGTTATGTAAAAAGCAGCTATATTTGGAACAAAATAGAAATGAATGTTTTATTTGTCAGTTCCCCCCAGATGGAAGATCATATTACATACTAAGTAGCCCCAAATGTCATGAACATTTATGCTTATTACTGATGGAAGTCTTCCTCCTAGTCAGTGTGAGAACCATTACTGTTTAAAGAAAAAATATATGACATATTAAAAAAAAAAAAAAGGAAAATTTATGTGCAAGAAGTTATTAACATTTTGCCTCATTTCTGTGCTGGAAATAACTGGACTCTAATACTAACCATGTACTAATCTTTTTAAAATTCTGACAGCTAAACATAGCTCAGCTAAGATCTAGGTGCCAGTTTTGGTGATAGTCCAACTCTTCAGCTGCAAATTGCATCTTTCCTTCAATTTTACATGAAGATAATTTCCTGAAATCTAGTGAACCACTTGTGCAAAGGCTTCTGTTTGTTTTAAGTTAAGATTTGTATTGTGTGTGAACCACAGCCCAGTCCTCTTGTAAGAACAGTAAGAACATCAGTGGGCTAGACAGCACAGCCACATGGAACATCCCCTGCCCATCCAAACCAATAAGGATACAAGCGTAACATTCTTGATAGGTACGCACCACTTCAAAGTCAATGCAAGAATAAATTGTGACTGCTTGAATTTCATAACATGTTATTTTGAGCTATGTTTCTTTTTGCTAAAAATGGATTGTCAGTAGTTCTGTTAAGATAATGCAATGTTGAATTTTGAATCCATACTGCCTATTGTTCTTGACTTTTTGTGTTAAATCTTAAGTGGAAAACATTTTATGCTAACATTATTTTCTGTAAGAGTATTGAACCTTCGACATAACTTGAGAGATTATTTCAATAACAGCTTTGAAGATTAATTTTTAAATTCACAGCTTGGAATGTTTACACTTCCCTGACCCTGGCTTGCCAGTGAGAAAACCCTGTTATTAAAATAGGTCTTCATCAGTTAAGCTAACTAATTTAAACCTTTTTTTGGGGGTAAGCCTAATTCCATTTATTTAAAGTCATTGCCCTTGAAACAATACAACTATAAGTGATATATTACATGTTTTATACAAGACCCTGACATTTTTGTACAGTGCCTGTAACAAAATATAGTAGTTATTTGTTTTTTCTTTATTCTTTGCTTCTTTTTTTTTTTGATGTAGTGATATCACCTTAAGGTGAGAAAACTGAAATCTTGTTACATATATATCTTTTTCTGCAATCTGTGTATGCAGTACCAACAGCATAATTTAAATATACCCTGTCATTAAAATCCGTAGTAACTGCATGATGATCTAACGTGCACTGCAAAAAAGTGTTACTGACAATGCGTCTAAAAGTTCTCCAAGGTCTAAGCCAACTTTAATCTCATTTGCTGAAGTGTAAATATGATATAATTTTACTAAGAAGACTAGACTGCCCTTTGGTCGTAACTAAGATCTGCTTCTTTCCGTCATTTTATTTCATTATTAGAGCAAATTAAACTTTTAAATAATATTTCATCCCAGAGATTGCTAACATTTACTTTTTGAATTGGTGCTTCTTTTCAAAAACATAGAGGAACCTGAAGTTGCAGTGTGTTTCAGCAAATACTGGTGGGATAAAGTTTTATATATTTTGCAGTATTGTCTTTACAGACAGTAGGGAAAGAACATTGTCTTCCTTGCAAATACAAATAATAGTCAACTGGTTTATGTGCCAGTTGTAATTATTCTGAGCAGAAATTAGAGCAAATCATTCTGTGTTTCTTACTTGAAAAAGATGTCTATGAACTCAGTGGCTTCAGTTCAGGCAGTCAAAGTCATGATTTTTGGCTTCCCCACTTGAGCTACTTGATGGATGTGTCACCCACCAAATATTTGCAGGCACTGACCTTGTATATTCTTTATCAGTACAAGTGGGGTGCAGTGCCATCTTGGAACTATCACTAAAATTTTGTATTTTCCCACAGGCTGGTGAGCTTAACTCCTACTTAGGCATTTAAGCAATAATTTGCTTTTATATCCATAACTACAAGTTATATGAAGTGTTATAAGTATGGCTGTATGAAAATTAGGGTGGCTGATTTTGACTGGATTAGCCCACCTCTAAAAAATCATTCCGTGTGAGCTATGGATTGTCTTGTATTAACAGGTGTAAAACTTACAATGCACAGCTCATTCCTTGAGTACAGAACTAAAAAATCAATTATGTCGTTAGATTGTATATTTCTATACTCTCACAAACTACTCCTTTGTACTGTAAATATTTCATGTTTCCATTTGGACAAAGCAAGATGGTTTTCTTAATTTTGCATATCTTGAACTAAGAATAACTACTGGAAAAAAATGAAAGATGGTTGGCTGGTTGGGGTTTTTTTGAGTTTTTATTACCTGCACATGTTTTAAAAGGACTCTGCTATCTGAGATGACATTTCAAATTACTTTTCTGTCATCCAGTCATACATACATACAGCTGCTGCATGTGTATCTATTTATGAAACAATGCTTAAATGCCTGTTTAATGGTCAGAAATTCATTCATGCAAGCCTGGAAATAGGGTATGACTACTCTTGTGGTAAATATCGTCGGGAAACTATAGCTTTTACATCAGTAATTATTTGGCGTGGTAGAAATAAAGTCAAACGAACTGGAAAAGTAATAGAGGACATTTGTTTTTTACTTCTGCAGTGATTGTCTTTAATCTTTCTATCTTCCTGGTGGTAAATTGTTCTGCAGCTATTCAGCTCATATAAAATGATAACTTCAGCTGAGTTTTGTTCACTTTTACTCAAACTAAAGATCCCCTTACGCTACAAGTGAGAAACAGTTCAATGATACTGCCGTTGAATTAATGCTTTTGGTTTAGACATCATCCTAATTGTGACATATCTGGAATTTGAAGTTTTTGTAATATTGGAAAACATAGAAATATTGAAGGCCACTATAAAAAATCAAACACTTCTGTGGAAAGTCTGGTGCTACAATGGTCATTTTTGGTTTTTGTGATTTAGGTCTTTTCAGCTTGATTTTGTGCTGAGCATTAAATATTCTTAGGCAGAATTCTTGAATTAAATATCTCCACTAGGAACTTACAATTTCAAAGAGATACTCCTCATTGTGTAGAAAAAGAGTAAAATAGAAGAAAATATTACCATATAATTAGCAGTTTCAGTATCTTGAATTTTTTTTAAAAAAAGCTGGCAGTTGACTGGGCTTTGATTAAAAGAACTTGAGGCTTGTTTAAATATCATGACAATGAGACAGAAGGTTCACAGAATAATAAAAATAATTTAGGAACTAGTGATTTGACTGAATCTTTGTGTATATACTTAAACTTCACCTTCAGCAAGTGAGTTAGTAATACAGATCATAATTACCTGGAATGAATCAGAATATATGATTGATTGGGAAAGACTTGTCCAGTTATGAAGTCTTTGTTCAGAAGTTGTAGCAAAAGAAAACTAGGAAAAATAACAGGAAATAAATTTGTTTCTGAATTCTATGGGAGACAGTAAAGCTATACAAACTATACAGGTTTTTATTAGATAGATGCAGTGGTCATGATTTTTCTGTCATGTTGCTTTAACTGTGTGGTGCTGTTTCTTGCAGCTGGATGAAGAAGCCTCGATGTGGTGTGCCTGACCAAACTAGAGGTAGCTCCAAATTTAACATTCGTCGGAAACGCTATGCGTTAACAGGACAGAAATGGCAACACAAACATATCACTTACAGGTATCAAAGATATTCATATAGATATATAAATGTCACTAGTACAGCTAACTTTTAATGTACATATAAATTTCTGAAATATTTTTCAATATTTTGAGAAGTTTATTATTAATATGTGATATGCATGGGGGTGTACATCTGTATAACTCTTGAGTCTGGTGTGTAGTTTACACAGTGTGTTCCCTACTGTCAAAACTGATTTTTGTAGTGAAAGTTAGATGCAAATTGTGTACTTGCTAGAGCTCTGTCAACCAAGGAGAGTGTCATGTATATAATATAAAATCCATAATTTGTCAGCAAACGAAGGATTCCAATAGAGCCTGTTTGAAAATCTACACAACCTCATTGAGATTCCTGTAACATTTAACAAGGGTAAGTTCTGAAGGATAAAATTGTTTTCAAATTCGTTAACTGGTGCCATTATTCATAAACCCATTACATTTTAAGTTCATAAGCTCTGATGGTCATATAGACTGTTCTTTATACCACAGTGAAGAGATAATTTTATTAGTAACTCTGTGTCAATACTATGGCTTATGTCTGAATTGGAGAATTCTATTTTAAGACATTACACACTGATAGAACTTCAAGCAATAGAGAATTGACTGCCTTGAGATTAGTATGTTGCATTGGCTGAAGTCCTTTATTGTTCATATAAATGTACTGCATAGTTGGTCAGTATAAGAATGCCCACCTATAGCACTTTACTATCTGCATTTTAAAATTTAAATGTAGCGTGTGTGCATATATATGACAAGACAGGCACGGTCACCTACAAATGTGTGTTTTTCTATTGCTCTGATGTGTGCAGAGTCTGATTCTCTATTTCATTATAAAATTTTTTACAACAGTCTAAATCCTACCACTTGTATGTCTTCTGTACTGTCACCCAAGGCATTAATCATCATAACAAACAAGGGTGCCTGGTATTAAACTATGTGGCAACTATCTACTAATCTCTCTCACTTTGAAGAATTTATAGCAATTATTTACCTCCTGCCTTCCTTCTTGTAAAATATTCACTCTCTCAATTTGACAAGACCTCCAGACAGCCAGAGCTTTGAAGTGAATAAGCCTATAATACTTTTGTAGTGAGCTGTGAAACAAAATACATGTAAAGTAGAAAACTCAAATTTTAATAGATTAAAAAATACAATATGAATCTTTCTGAATCAAACAATAACTCAAAGCAAATAAAGACAACCAAAAAAAAAATTCTTCACATGCTTCTCCTCATCTGCTTTGTTCTTCCCAACAATTCCCTGCTTACAAGCTTAAACCTGGTTAACTAAATGACATTTTAAGTTGCTTTGATCCCCAAACTTTTGATCATATGCCCAGTATCACTCATCTTCTCCATTTTTCTCAGTGCCACTTCTCAGTCACTTTATAACCTGCAGGTTTCCAGCTGTATTCCTTGTATTCCTGACCAGTTGAAACTTGAAGTCTGCAGTGTGTCTGCTAAGCAAGCTTAGTAATTGCTCCAAAGACAGAGTGATTTCTCTGTCATTTCAGTGTCTACTACCTCTTCCACTTTTCTGGAAAACAAAACGAAAACCAAAACTACAAAAAACACCCCCAAAACCACACGACTTCCCTGCCCCCAACTGAACAGAAACAGAACAAACAATAAAAAATGTCACCCATCCCAGTTATCATAGGACTGCGCTCACCTGCCTTTCTGAACAGGAAAGGTAATAGCAAAAAAAGGTGTTTTGTGAGCATACCCATTATATCAAAAAGAGACCAAGAGATGAGCAGAACGTAGACCTCAAGAGTGGGTTTTCCTAAGTATTTGGAAGGTTTTTTTTTTTTTTTTTTTGCCAAGGATTTTGGTTGGAGTAGAGTGAGGCAAGCTGTTCAAATTCGTTTCTTTGTTGCTTATTTCAATAAAATATTTAATATGATACTGTAAATGTATATACTGTTGTTGACTTTGTGAAAACCATAGATGTGGAGCTTTTGTATGCATAGCTGTCAAAAAGGTGCAATTCGTGTGCTGAGGGGCACCCTTTGAAAGAGAACATAGTCTACATTTACCACTTACTACCTTTCTGGCTACTTGGTCTTAGAGTATTTCTTCAGATGTTCTATTTAAATGAAATAATTATCACTTCAGGAAAAACATAAAGTCATTATTAATGGTAAAATAGAATTGAGATCACATATAAATGCTTTTTAAACTGTGTGTACTTACATTTTTACTCTAGCGTTTTCCGTCTGTCACTTATTTTTCTTCCCCAAGAACTGCTCCTGGCACCAGTTAAATTTAAATTAATGTTTTTCAGAATATATTTCCTCTTAGATTGTCCCTGTAACCATGGGCAAGAGGATCAAAACAGATACACGTGCAACTTCCATAATATTTTTTCTACACTTCCATATTTTCAATTTGTAATTGTTCAAGCTGAAAGAGTTCCTCAAAATTTCAAGATGGAACTTCAAAGAAGTGACTTACTATTATAATTTACATTAATTATATCCTTTTTGGCCACATGTTGTATTTTTAACTTAAATGATAATTACTCTTAGAACAAAATGTGTGTGCAGACAGTATCAAAATGCAGATTTCCAGTATTGGGAGCATGAACATGGAATGAGCATCACACTGCATTAGTTACACTTTCTCTCCCTCAGGGAATGCAGCTTTCCACCTGTTTGAACTGGTGAATAATGTATTTGTTAGAATTTCTGTTTCTAATGAAGTTACACAGCAATATTACTTACTGTATGTTTTCTGCCTGGTATAGTTCATGCCACTATGCCTTGTAAATATTATTAGTGCTTATGTTATACACTAACATGACTTTTACTAAGAGAAACAGAAAGTGAGTATTTGAACCTTTTTACCAGCCAGAAGAGTATAGGAGTGAAGGAGAACATCTAGAGTATATGAAAATTACATCTCCATTACAGAACAAACTACAATGATATTAATGGTATGGTCTTGATTTCTTCCTTAGTGTTTTAGACCATATCAAGTTACACAACAATCTCTGAACATTATATAGAGTCAGAGAAGAAATCTGTGAAACCTATGAAGGGATTTTTTTTTTTTATAAGAGATGTTTACAAATACATTTATGAATCTCAGAAAACAATCACCTTCTCTTTTGCTAGGGAAGTAGATCATCCAATACTTTAAAGAAGCAGCAACAATGTGAATCAATAAAGCAAACAGCTTTGTCAAAATAGAACATGAATGTTTATATGTCCTTTTTAGATGGGGAATTATTGATTATAAAGTCCTCCTCATCAGAATTCTGGGCATGCTGTTCATAATTTTAACTTCAGCAGTCAGTTGTTCCGATTATTCAGTCTGCAGAACACTTTTGCAAATAAAGTTGGAGAACACTCTCCAAAAATCCAAGCTTTGCCTTGACTTAGAACTGTTACTTAGAACTCATAACAATTTAAAATAAAATAATAATTTGAAAGCCATTCTGCTTTATCTTGCTGTCTTGAGGAAGAAAAAAATCACAATTTGATTGTTCAGCAATATGTAATATTAATTTAATTATTGGAGGTAGCTGTAGATGGTCAATAGCTTCATCCCAAACCAACTAGAATAATTTAATTTTTTACTTTTTCAGTGGACATTGGGTCAAGCCCTAGATTAATGTTTTTTTTCCTTTCTCAACAAATTGGATGCATCCTGGATTTCAGCTCTCCAAAAACCAACAGAAGATGAAAGATTTGGACATGTCTAACTTTGTGCTGTTCAGTTAAATGAATTAATGCAATCTGGGAGCTTCACTATGCAATGAGAAGTCCTATCTGTCTTGTTAACAATGAACTATGTTATTTCTATGATCTGAATGATCCATATTGTGTGGAATTTGGAAAGGGAATTTTTCTTGGGCGTTTAAAGGCCACACTGAAAGTAAGAATCCTGAATTAAGAAAAAACTTAGAAAATACTGTTGATTCAAAGAAGCAATGAGATTTTTTAAATAAAATAATATTTTAAGTGTACTACTACAGAGGACTATTTAGAAAATATTTCCTAAATCAAGGAATTGCACACTGTATTAATCGTACTTGTCACAAAGTCAGTATATGCTGAATTTCCTTGACTTTCGTTTTCTCATGAATGAAAAAAGGCCAGCTCTTTTGAAATTGAAATAACACAAGCTTTGCATTGTGATGATGTTCACCTTACGTTATTTTTGGAATATATGGCTATACTATTACAGCATCAAGACACAAGCATATTGCCTTTCCATTAAAAATGAAAAGCAGAAATAAGGGGAAACAGTGATTATCTGTTTTTTCCAGAGATGCCAAGAACATCCTATCTGTAACAAATTGTGAATTACTGGAATGTCTGAAAACTGGTCTTCAATATATGAGCCATATTCTATGCTTTAATTCGGTTGTACGTGACTAATATATTTTGAAACATGCCAGAAGCGTTTTCAAAATTGGACTGTACTTTGATATAATTTTTTTTTTTTGCCTATGTACATATGAGGCCTAAATCACCTAAAGGCGGTAGAAATACCTAACTATATGCTCTATAATCCTACCTTACCATTTTAAGTCAGTAACAAATCGGTAACAAATTTTGAAGTTCTTAGCTCCTCTGTATCACAAAGCACATGGTAGTATAGAAAATACATGCAGATTTGTATTTAGAAGTGATTCCTCCAGATGTGGAAAGCATTCTGAGTGGCATGGTGAAGAAGTCAGGGTTCTCTGAAAAGAGATGTTTTCAAAATGACCCACTTACTAGTTCTTAGTATTTCTACTTACATGTTTTGTTGCAACTCTGATGGTTAACAGCTGCAAATCTAGAAAAACAGTAATTTGTAGTAGAAAGACTACTTGTTTTCTACAGTAAAGTTCTCACAAACTGTTAGACTACCTACCATAGGGCTTCATCACTTAAGTACTAATGTGACAGGGATGCTACGATTCCTGACACCAAGCATTACCTTTTTCTAGTAAGCATGGATGCAGAATTAGATGCTAATTAAGGCTCTATTAAACATTATCTTGTCATTATAACTGCATAGTCTACCAACTTTCAATCAGAAATGCCATAAAAAATGCAATTCTAGTCAACCTGATGACACACAGGAAAGTTTTCATATCTATCTACCTGATATCTGCTAGTATCATTACAAGCAATGTTTAGGAATCTGAATAAAATATCATACTTCAGTTGAATTAAGCATATTTACCCCTCTGTTAAAGATCAGTGCATTCCTAAAAATCAGTTTAATAAAGGTAATGCTTACCCTTTTCTTAATGAACTATGTTAGCAGTGTTATGTACCTTAGCATTTCTAACGTTTGAACATAAGGGGGGAGGACATGTAAAATATACCTTAAAGAAAAAAGACTAAATTACATTGTGGTGATACTGAAATTTATGAGAGAGGATTCCTATGTAACGATCAATTAAACCAATTAGTTATGCTTTTCCACAAAGTAATTAACAAAAAAATACTCTTTGCTATTTGTATTTTTAGTGTCAGTCTTTTTCACATAAAATTTGTATACTACAGATTATCAGTTCTCATTTCATTAATACCTACTTCAGCAATCCTGAAGTAGCTAAATATTTGTATATCAGTATGCTGTAATTGTAAATGTTTATGTTGCATTTTATTCATTTAAAATTGATTAGTAGTAAATTATGACATGGGATTACTTAGAATATCTTTCCCATCAAAACATTTATCTGTCAAATATTTCACTACTCTTGGTTTTGTATCTTGGAAATCTCCGTCACTTTTCAGATGATTTTAACAAGTTATGGGAAGAAGAATATTACCTACAAAACTGAAAAGGCAAGAGAATTATAGATTCTTTAGAACATGACAGCAGTAGGTTAGCTTTTAATGTGGTCACAGAACAAGAAAATCAAAAGCAATATGTCTGACGGGTTTAATCAGCTGGAACAGGAGTTATATGAACCAAGATCACATTTTATGTGAGAAACGTTCTTAGGTTATAGCTACAAAGAGTTAGCAAAGTGAGATTGGAAAGAAGTTGAAGCTACGAAAACCTACATGACTGAGAGATTAATGAAGCAACTTGACAGAAAGTATCTCTAGAGCAATGATGGCACAAAATGAAATATACCTTTGACCAGAAGTAATCTATTAATTTCAGTAAAAGTAACAGTGTCATTAAAAAGTAGGAGCTTTTGTTCAGTTTAGGTTTGATTGCAATGGCAATGAGAAGGTAGTGTCAACAAGGTATTCAAATTTAAGATATGTTGCAATTCATTTTGTCTCAAATTTTTGATATCAAATACAGATCTGTAATTGACTTACTTCAAACAGATTACTGACTTCATCTTTTTACCTACTCATTTGAATTTCATGTTATTTTATCTTCCATGTCCTTTATTTGTTTAGAATGGGGTTTCCAGTTTGTGACTTTGCTCCAAGAAAATCTTGGAATGCTTGAGAGAAATGGCATTATAGAAATATTTGCCTCATTTATATTTAATTGACATATATACATTCTAAAAAAAACCAAACCAAAAATAAAACCAAACCACCAACAAACAAAACAACGAAAAAAACCTAAACAAGATCATCTTGCATCGTTATATTTACCTTATAATTTTAAAAGCACTCATTAATATCCAGTCTATCCAGCACAACAGGGTAGTAAATTATTGTTAATCTTATACTCTGGATTTAATGCACAAATGAGTATAGAACAATTTAAAACCAGTATTTGTCATACGCAGTGGAGTATAGAAGTATCAAAGCATACAGACCATGAAGAAGTCTGTCACTGAGTTATCACAACTCTTGTGGAGGTCATTACTGCTAAGGTAAGCAGTAATAATAAGCTTTATGCTTTTCGAGCTTTGTCTAGCTATTGCTGAACTGCCTCTTGGGTCCAGCTTGGGTCAGAAGGGTTGATTTAATATACACAATTGTAGCAATTTACATGAAAAATATGACAAACTGTTGTAATGACAGCTCAGGAAGAAAAAAGGAAATAGTGAAATTAAATGGCAAATATGTGCTACTTAATGTACTGCATTTAAATTTCAGGTGACTGATTTTACACAGCCAAGTGAGGTATATCCTGACAGCCTTGCAAGGCTCCTGAAGCTTTTGCAGCCAAAAATGTGTCACTGAAACATGGATGTTTTATTTGTTTGCTTGTGGGTTTTTTTTGTTGTTTTTGTTTGTTTGTTTGTTGTGGGTTGGTTGTTGTTGGGTTTTTTTGAAATATTTTAGAGAAGGAGGAGGGAGGGGAAGGAAAACCCAAAGCTTTCCTAAAATCAATAGGACTCAGAATTTCATAATAACAGTCCTCAAAACAAGATTCTTCAGGCATCTGTAGAAATAATAAATCAGTGCGAAAAGTGCATAACACAGATTAAATCTTATTCTTCCTGTGCAATACATGAATTTAAAAAATATAATGCCAAAAACAACTATCAGGTTGAAAACCATGTTTGCATCAAACAGCAGTAATAACCAAAAGTGCTGTATTCAGTGGAGATGTGGCCATGGTTGTCTAAGAATAACAGCTTTCCAAAATCGTACAAAACATGAAGGCCAAGCTGGATGGGGCTCTGAGCAACCTAATCTAGTTGAAGATATCCCTGCCCACTGTGAGGAATTAAACCAGCTGACATTTACATGTCCCTTCCAACCCAAACCATTCTATGATCACTCAATTTACTAATTTGCAAAAAATGACATTGAAGTAAATGTTTCATCTTATAGATCACCTTTTGCTTACTAAAACATTTTCCCTTTGGAAGGAATTGTATGTTCTTCAGCCTCTTTAATAGCTTGCACTGGTGATCTGGTCAAGGTCAGCACTGGATCTTTCTCTCTACTGAACATCTTTTCTGTGAAATGTTCATTAGATTTGAAGGTTAGGAAAGTAGTATTTAGGAAATATTGTTTTCTTATTGTGACGGTGTTTGTCTTGCTGTACTGCCACCTTGCAATAGGAGTGGTTCTGAGCTGGATGTCATCCACTTATTGTTATTTGAGCTCCATTATATGGACATGTTGAGTGTAAGATACCCACTTTCTCTTTTTTTACTGGTGACAGTTACTGGTGTTTCAGGTAACTGCTGGCTTTAAGATGCAAGGCCAAGTGTAATAAGAGAATGGCTCAGATAAGATGTTATTTGCTATTGCAGTGATATATCTAAACCAAAGAATTTTAAGAGATGACTCCTAGAATCTCTGGTAGTTGATATATTGTCTGTATGCATTGATCTTCTCACTGTACTTTCTCTTTGGAGATTATATGATCAACACCATGAAAGAAATGTGAAAGAAATGTAAAATAACTTGTATTTCATGTCTACATTGGTGAATTATTCTAAGCAAAGTTCCCAGCTAGACAACTTCAATATTCATGTCACACATAATACCGGAATTGACCTTTTTAGAATTGAACATGACTTGTATTAAACATGTTAAAATGGACAATCATTTTCTGGAAATACTCTTATATTCAAATAGCTACTGACTTATTTAATTTATTTTAGCAGATACATTTTTTTCATTATAATCTTGCCCTCTCCAGAAGATTGTTTTGGAAGCCAGAAATCTGTCTTGTTTTAATACAGAATGTAGGCTTTGAAAAATCTTTCATCTTGGCAATGAATCTTGAGATGTAGGATGCTATTTCAAAAGTAATTCAATAGCTGAATCCCCTGGAAAAGAGTTTCTATCGTAAGTAATCACCCCTAGTTAATGTGTGTGAAACTGGCTCAATTTTTCATTTGTAATTAATGACTAAAACTTAATTCTGTACACTGAAAAAGCAAGAAAATGTAAAGCAGTAAGGCTTAAAACTTGAGTCAAACACTTCTAGATCAAATAATTAACCAGTTTACAACCAAACAAAATTTCAATCTGTTTATATCCACTTCCTCATATCCCATATGGCAGTGTAAGACCATCCTTTTTCTCTGTTTACGTAACCCCAAAGTGTGAATTTGACCCATTTAGTAATTCCTAAATACAAAATAATTTAAAAAAAGAAAGTGTCATTCAGTTGAACTTTCCCTACATCAAAATAACAGGTTTGCTAGACATATTCTGTTTTCTGTGGAGGCCTGTGGATTCATTTGCTGTAACAGAGGCTCTAATCCTTCAATGAGCTGCACTTGGGTCAATTTATGTGCTTTAGAGAGAACACTGCACTGCCTAAGAGAAAATTCATCAGCATTGTGAGTGGTATTCTTAGCATAGCAACAGGTTAACTATTGTCAGGTTTTTGGTAGTGGCAGTGTAAGTGTGCCTTTGTGATGTGTTTTGATTTACTGCCACATGATAAACTGGTTGTAAAATACTGTACATTCTCAAGGGGCACAGGATGAGTAGTTCATGAACTCAATAAAACCCTCATGAACTCAAAAAAATAATTCACAAAGGACAGAACTTTCAGAATAGGGTTCTGCAGGGACTGATAGTTGGTCCAGTGCATCCAATATTTTTTAATCACCTGAAAATCAGCACAACATTGATCATAAAATTACTTATGAGTAAATAAGTATGAAGAATCACATGACATTTACATCACATAAGGTAAGGCCACGCCTACATAGCAGAAGACTTTTTCTCTCTGGCAGGGAGATCAGTACAGCAGTACTTTGTAGTTCTGACAGAGTCAGTTTCAAAAGAACATTGCAAAATTGGAGTGAGTTCACTAAAAATCACAAAAAATATTCAATAGACTAGAGAAAATGTCTTATAATAAGAGATTTAAAGAGTTCAAACTTTTAATTTCAAAGAGACAGAAAAGAGGTATTGACTTTGCAGTGCAGAAATGTTTTTTAAATGTCTTTTTTTTGGGGGAAAAATGTTCTTAAAGCTCATGTATTTGAAAGAGAAAGGCAGAACAAGAGCCAATGTTATGAGCCAGACAAATAAGAGAACAAACACATGTAATGACTGATAAATCATCTTTGGAACAAAAGATCAAACAAAGCAGTGGATTCTCTACAGTATGCTATTTTCTGATCTATCTTCATATCTCTTTGGAACATACATACTAGCTGAAAAGAAACAATGCTTTGGTTAGACTAGCATTATTGGACTCAATACAAGAATATATTTGAGTGGAAGTCAAAATAAGTAACTTTGTGGTTTCTACATGAACCTATGAACAAAATAGTATATATATGAAGTCAAATCTATAAAATTAGACCTGAAGGATATATTTCCTTGTATATAAACTTACAATACCGTATAATCAAGCACATTTAATGCACCAAACAAATCAACCGTTCCAGGTTTATTCATGAAAATATTTTTGTTCTCCATTAACATGCCATGCTGTGTGAACTTACGTAAATTTTACAAATACTCTAGAACTATGCAATTTCTGAGCTTTGTGCTGGATGTTCAGTCAAGCATATGTCAAATGAACAAAGAGCATCTGATTGCAGCAGTTTCAGAACAGACTCAAACCTAACAGAGTTTTTGCTGGCCATACGAATCAAGTAAAAAAGATGGAGGAAATTGGATAGGTCTGAAATTGATTATTGCCATTATTTTTATTGAATTCGATAATAAAAATATTTTTAAAGATGTTTCCACTATAATTTTCTGGTAACTGTGATTCTGAACTCAGCTGTAATTCTGATGCTTTTTTACCTTCCTCTTATGTGTGTCATTTGAAGAAGCAGTGGAGACTGAAATTTCTGTTTAGATGTATAGTTCTGAAATAGCACATAATTGTCATCTATAAAATTATTTCTCTGATGAATTCTACAGTTTTATGCAAGATTTATAGAAGTAATAAGATCATAAAAGGACATCTTAGCCTGTATTGAAATAAAAAGGCTTTGGTTCTGATAAGGAATTATCTATCCAGTTACAAGTGCAACAAGAACTGTTTTTAAGGTTTTGTGAATACTGGTGGGTGGTCACAGTATGGGGCTTTGCTATTGTTAACAGACTCACTAAGAAGTTAAAATTTCATTTAACATGAAATGTTTTTCTTTTGATCAGAAATGACATGCCATTCTTTAGCTGCAATGGTTTCTAATTGTGGTCCAGGAGGTAAACAGTCAGTGGTTGATTAATCTGGTTATCCCACTGTTAAGAATTTTTCATTTTTAAATATTTTTAATCTTCTAAAAATAAGTTTCTTGCACTTCTGAGAGTAACCTAGCTAACGTATAATGAGTTCTAACATAAAAGGATTGTCACAGATTGTCACAGATTGACACAATAATTTCGCACCAGGTTGTTTAAAAATATTCTTCGTAAAGGACATAATGCCAGACTAGCACATCTTATGAAAAGCACAGTGCTTTTAATAATTTGGGGAAAATGGGTGTAAGCAGTGTCACTTACCAGTCTGTCAAATTTAATCTATTTAATGTTTTTCTGTTTCTTTCAGCATAAAGAACGTCACTCCAAAAGTAGGTGATGCTGAAACTCGTAAAGCCATTCGCCGTGCCTTCGATGTGTGGCAGAATGTAACTCCTCTAACATTTGAAGAAGTTCCTTATATTGAATTAGAAAATGGCAAGCGGGACGTGGATATTACAATCATTTTTGCATCAGGTTTTCATGGAGACAGTTCTCCCTTTGACGGGGAGGGAGGATTTTTGGCTCATGCATATTTCCCTGGGCCGGGAATTGGGGGAGACACTCATTTTGACTCAGATGAGCCATGGACTTTGGGAAATCCCAATCATGATGGTAAGAGAAGATTTCAATTTAAACCAAATAAATAAATGGCATTAATTTTCAGCTAACAGAACTATTTCCATGCTTCCCTGTCCCTAGAGTCACATCGTTTTCTCTCCTAAGTTCACATTACTTTAGAAATATCTTCAGCTGATTGGTCTATAGAATCTGAGGCAGAAAAGATTCTATCTTAATGTAAGTTACGGTGTGAAAATGTGTTTCTCTGGAAAATTATTGAATTCTTGTTAGGAACATTTGTGTTCATTCGAACATTGTACTGTTGAATGTTTATATGAACTACTGTGATTTTGAAATGGTTTGCCATATCAATTTATTTAGGTTTAGGGAAAAAGTGGAATGTTATTTAGCAGTGATATAAAACAGGTTAAGAACAACTGAGACTACCTACCAATACAATGAATACCAATGTACATAAAACCTAGTGCTTTCCAGTTTTTCTTTATGGTGATGCAATGGAAGCATTTAAAGTCAACTCTTACAGATGCCATTCCAAGAACGTAGTTAGTGTTTCCCAATGACCTTTGCATGTCTTTTGGAATTGTTAATTCCAACAATAATTCCAATTTACTGAAGTTGTACATTCCCTGCAGTCAAATAAGTGCTTGTGTAGTGCAGTTGACATACCTAAAATTTACCAAATCAAGATTAAAAATACTCTTTAAAGTTACTCTTCACAGAACTATAATCTGGCCCTTGCAAAGCTCTAAGTTCATGTGACTAAATTACTGCCATTATATAGGAAATCTAATTTAAAGACAGCCTTTGCATGTCTGCAGAATAGTATCAAAGAAGCGTTTTTGCATAGACATATTCTGTGTTTGATGCTTTGATGCTTTGACAGGTTTTGGCTTCAAGCAGCCTGAGTTGTCCTAGTAGATCTCTCTGAGTGAGTCTCTTCAGCAAACAATAATGCACAGATGCACAAAGACAATGTTTCTGGCATACAAAAGATCATAAAGATGTCAAATAAGAAGTGCAGAACTGTTGTATTTCAACGTTACACTGAATTTGTGAACAATGAGAGACTTTATCTAATTCCTTTCCCTTTCTCACCTGAGATCTTCCAAGTAAAATTCAGAGCTTTCTGTGCAGTGGTATTGGTAGCCTGGAGTTTGCAACAAAGCTTTAAGTTAGTATTTCAGCAGTATTAGTATGGTATTGTGACTATTCTAATGGTGCAATACCTCTGCTGTACCAGGGTCAGTGAAGCAAGAGCAGTGTACTGCACTGTGAAAACCCTTAGGAGCAGAACAGGTTCAAGAAGCTTATTTCTTGTGGACCGAGTTCTAGATTGTTACTGGAGCAAAACCTGTGGTATTGCACTGCTCATTTTTGCCCTCTTTACAAGTTTAGCTCAAAGAAACAGCAACGGACATTTTCTGTTTGTGCAGTTCAGGTACTTAGTCAGCCACAGCATTGTGAGGCTAAATTCAGGTGTTTTTATGGGCCTCAGTGGGAGATCAACACTGCATATAATGTTTGGTGGTTTTGGAGCTATTATTTCAAGCACTCAGGAAAATCTACAGGCATGTGTATATTGAAGTCAAGGTGTCAATTTAAAATGTGATAACTCTTTTAGAGCAGGTCCACATATGGATGCCTCTAGTCTGTATGAAACTGTTAGAACTTCTGGCTATCTTTTTCTCCTTTAACTTTAAAAAAATTCAGACTGCAAAAGGGCACTTGTGTCTTTATATACCTTTTTGTGGTTGAGTTTTGTAGACTAGTTTTCAAAAGCTATTTCATGTATTAATAAATTTTAAGACATTCTGAAGTAAAAAAACCAAGTGAAAGTAAAATGATAGTATCACTAAAAATATATTTTTATGTATCTTAGAGCATTGAAATTTTATAACAGAAAAAAGTTTTGGTATCTATATAATGAAGGCTTAGTAGGTATCACTGAAAATTTATTTTGCAAATTTACTAGCTTATGTAATTTGGTGTGCTCACATATAGTTTTTTGAGAGAGACATATTCCTCTTAGAATGGAAGTGTCAAGGTAGAAAACCCAGGATATTTTATAACTGGAAAAAACGTACAAAATGCATGACAATTAAAATAAATATCTCAGCAAGGCAAGTTTTCTGAAGAATTTTAGCAACTCCAAGTTTAATTTTTGAAATGGTATGAACCAGGGATCTTAAGTCTTGTCCAGAGAAAAGCCTGATGTCATTGTAACTCCAGAAATCACAAAGTCTAATATGTGCAGTTGATCTGTATACACAGGATGCCTATTTGTCTGACTGGTGACTTCCAGTTATCAGGGAGGCCAGGTTCTGCTGATGATCTTACTGCATTAGCTTACATCTAGAAATCCTGAAGGAACGTCTAGATTTTTTTTTGTGACTGGAAAAAAATTCCAGATGGAAAAAGAAGACAAGCGTGCCATTTGGGATTGACAGGAAGAAAAGACTTACAACTCTCTTAGGCTCTCTGTCATCTTGAGCTCAGTCTCAGAGCACTGAAAAGCAGAAGGTTGAAAAATATATTTATGATCTTAGCTATGACTCATTTTTCCCAGGTGAATGCCATTTGTTTTAAGGTTCATTGCTCCAATAGTCCAATAGTCATCTTCATGTAGTGTTATTAGAAATCCAATAGAAGAGGAAAAAGATTTGGTGATTTATTTTTATTCGCATTTTTAAATTAACTCTCACTCCAATGGGCTGATTTTCACTGATTCTTATTCTGTTATTCCAGAGCGATTTGAAAACACAGACCAACTTAGTTATTTAGCAGCAAAAATGCAAATAGAAGATCCTCTTGAAAAGTACTAGCCTCATTCTGCAGCTTATACTGTTCTTCTAAGGAAAACAATTTGCACGCTGTCTGCCTCAGAAAAGACAGGAAACTTCTTGAAATGTTTTCATAAACTGTTGTCCTTTTTAAAAATAATTTTCATTTCAAATAAGGAATCATATACAAACTTATTATTCTGAGTATAGTTACTTCTTAAAGTAACTTATCCTGACTGAATTGCAGTGTCTTCATATTTTAAGTTTGGGGTTCGTTTTTTTCTTTTTTCTTTCTCATGTTTATTTGATTTTCTTGTGTTTTGCTTGGTTTTAATGGTGTTCTGGACTCAAACGACTGTTCCAATAGAAATATATCATCTCCACAGTGCAGTGCTGCTTTCCTTTGTTCTCACTTAAGTGGTATGCTTTTGGGGATCACAGACCTATCTCATCAATTATGTTCTGGGGAAGAGATCTGTGCTTTAACTCCTCCTGCTTTCTGAAGAATGAATAAGGCCTTTGTAGGAGTAAAGACTAATGGGCCCATCGCTCAGGAAAAAAAAACGTCCTGTCATACACTTGCAGGCTCTCTAAAATGATGTATTTCTTTGCTTTCATAGTACCCTCTAAGCAGAGTACTGGTGGTATCTTAACTTCAGCTGAGAAGTAGAGATATTTTCTCTGAATTTCCTTCCGTAATGCTGCAGGTGATGCCAAAAGTATGGGCCAGAAAGAAGGACAGGAAACATGCCATTACAGGGGAGCAACAGAAGCAAGGACAGAATTTCTTTTGCTAGAGAAGGAGGGATATACTAGAGGATAAAAGGTGTTTGAGGTTTTTTGCAAGATAAGGCAATGGTAGTCTTCCAATACTTTGGACAGAGTGTTTGTGTTCATAAGACTGTAGCCTTCCTCCAGTCAGCTTTCATTTTCCACTTGTTCTTTTAGAACATTTACTTCTCAAGTTGTTCTCTGGGAGTAGGCCTTTTCACCTATAGTAGACCCCATTTCCTTTATGGTTTGCCTATCCAGGCTTCAGTGTGAGAGGAGAGCCTCAGGTTTGTAAATTATTTGGGACAGGATGGTTTCTTAATGCATCTTATGAAGTACCTCGTTCTCCTAGGCAGTCTCATTTAAAACTTAGATTATTCTTAGATTATGTGGCAACTATGGTAGAAGAAGAGGATGGAGGAAACATACATTAAAGGTAGAACAGTGTTCAAGAATAACAAATCAGAAAGGATAGCAATATCACAGGAAAATATTTCACAATGTGTACACTTCAAGACGAAAAAAAGAGAAAAGAATAAACAGGAGCTGAAAGTCAAGTTACATAAATAGCTATCTGAAAAATCAGCACTTATTAAGAGAAACTTTAAATCCTTATTTTCTTCTGAACATAAGTGCTGGAAAGAACAAGAAGTGGAGAAAAAATGAAAAGGAAGAAATCTTCATATACTAGTCTTGAGGCTGGGGAGAGATTTCATTATTCACATGACTCCAATCCATTTAGGTGATATATATCATCTCATTTTTTGAGTGAAAAAATTATTGACAATGAATAATGTATCTTAATCCTGAAAAGGACAATTACTTCTTGCTAACAGTGGCAATATTTTTGAGATCTTGTCAAAATTATCAACAAGAATATTTTTCAAAGTATTTTTTTTCAATTGCAGTATTTCAGATCACCGCAATGAAATTCAAAGTCACTACCAGGGACTGTCTCTCTGGTAAATTTTCTAGTCTTTTCCAATCAAAGTGATTCTATATAATAATGTCTTCTCAGCATAGATGTTTGCTACTGGAAAAAATTGAAGGTGTATTTCTACACTGACACAATTAGGAATAAGACCTACCTTGCAACTCTGACTTCTTAATAGCATATAGTAATAAAACCACACACACCCAAAAAAATTAGTAGGACAGTTTTCCTATGTGTACCTCAGAAAATGCAAATTAGAAGACAAAACATATGTTATATACAGTGCTGACTAGATTGTCGCAGTTGAGACGGACAAATGACATAGACAAAGTTCCTCTTATGTACAGACAGCAGTCTCCATTTATTGCCACAAACGCCTTTTTATATAATCTATACCAGCTCATGTGTCTTTTTGCTATTGGTTACAGACTGCAATAGTAACATATCATTGGCTAATTTTGCTAACGTCAATGTTACTCTTTTACTCCCATCTTTCTCACGGGTACACCTTAATATCTCCGGATACTCCTTTACTCCCATCTTTCTCATGGGTAGGCCTTAATTTCTTCAAGGCTGATTTCTGTTCCCATACCCTCTGTCAGGGAATCCACCGACCCGCCGTAGTTTCCCACACTAGATTTTATTTCATTGCCTCATTCCTGTGACTCGAGGTTGCCTATGAACCCAAAACACATCTTTGAGAAAGAGAGGAGGTAACATTCAATCTAAGAGCTGCTAAATGCAGCCTACACAGAGAGCTGCTTCTGAAGCGATGAAGTAGATACATGTCCCCTATTATAGAATCACTAGCTGCTGTATTTTGGAGAGGAAGTGTTATTCGCATGTTTGGTTTCTGTTTGTTCAAGGAATCCTTTGTAGAGCCTTGGAAAGGACAAGAACTATTCTCAGTTTAGTTTGTCATATTCTCAGTAATTTAAAACTGGACAGTTTCAAAAGCTAAATGAATCTCAGACTCTTCACCATTTCTGAGGTAAGACCCGAGAGAGGGACAGATGATGAGATTGAAAACAGTCTTCTGAACAGTGACTTCAGAAATCTTCAGAAATCTGTGTGTCTTGACTAGTTCTGTTGGCAAACTCCAAGGGCCATTTCATAAATCAAGTTTGTGTAACTTTCTGATATTCCCTGGCAACCCCAGCCCATTAAAGCCAGTCCTTAACCAGTGACTATGCTCAGAAGTTTTGTTTTGGCAGATAGCAGCAGGGAAGGAAGGAAGGAAGGAAGGAAGGAAGGAAGGAAGGAAGGAAGGAAGGAAGGAAGGAAGGAAGGAAGGAAGGAAGGAAGGAAGGAAGGGTTGTGATGAATTTTGCAGTTAATAGTCACTGCTACTTGCATGCTGAATGAAATACAAACTATTTGCATCAGTTGGGAATAGTGACTGAGATGTATCTGTTCTTCTTCCTTAGTATTGCCTTACATATTTTTCGCTAATCTATTTTCCCTGGCTTTATTGCATGATTTATCATAAACAGAATTCCTATTGAATATAGGGAAGTTCTCAGATGGAATCCTAAAAATGATGGCAGAGAGAGCAGAAAGGAAGACGTTCAGAGAAGAGGCCATCATGGATGAAGAAATATACTATTTGTTCTAAAAGAGAGCAAAATCCGTTACTAATACATATCATCATATATTTAATGGTTTCTTAATTTATGTATTTCCTTTCTTCACGTGAGAGGTATGAAAACATTTTTGCTCTCTGTCGGAAGGTAAACGTCTCTAACTTAAGGCATAAACTCTTGCCTCTATTTCAAAAATTATGTTGGTTTATTCAAAATTGATTTCACATTTGTCTGGCTACATTCATTTAAGTTAGTTTAAACCTTGTTTAAAGTGGCTATTTTTTCTGGGAAACTACTGAATGCATCTAAGCCTATTTAAGGGAGTGTTAAATCAGTTTGAATGGAGAGTGCACTACTTTTAACTAGATTAATTTAAGATTGACCTACTTACACAAGTGCAGCTTTTTAAAACAGAGCAAGATTTAGAAGTAGCTCTTGGGGAAAACAAGGATTTCTTGGTAGCTTAGATTTCAAGTACATTAGACAGGATGCTTAATGTACCAATTACTGGCTACAATCTGACCGTAGAGCTGTGTCTTCCAGTGGTAGAAAATATTTGGAAAAAAGTAAGTTTAAGGTCTCCTTAGAGAAACACAGTAAATCAGTAATGGTAGTTTGATATTCTTATCTTTGTATTCATATCTCCAAGAGACATGGTAATCAAAGTAAAATGAGTGATTTTTTACCTCTGTAGCAAATTTACCAAGGCAGCTACTGTACCATACTGAAATTATGGGGAAACCAGTTCTTCCGTCAAAGAATATACATAGAATACACAAAGAATATACAAAGAATAATAGCAAGTTAAACTCTGTTACAGAAGTAATAAATATTTTTAATGTACAGTTACATTTAAATGTAAGGAGATTATTACTGCATAGTGCTTACATTCATGTGGAACGTTAGTAACTTGTGTGTACACAAAGCTGTGTTTTCAGGAAAACAAACCCAAAATTTCAAGTATTTTTTTTGTTCACTGTCCAGCATTCAAAAAATTATTGAAGTTTTGCAGGCAATAAAAAGAAAAAAAAACAAACCTGTCACTTTGTACCATGCTGTTTGTAGATTGCCAATTAAAAGCTGCTTGGACCTGATGCAAATACAGTATCTAGTGTAATGTACTTGGACTCTAGTTAGTGCATAGATTCTGCTGTGGGCACTGTGTTGGCAGCCAAGAAAAATTTATGAAAACCCTGATCTCTGAACTGCATAGATCAACTTGTTGTAAATTTCTTTTGGCTGCCAGTGTGGTTGACACAGTGCAGGAGATATATGATGCTGGAAATATGATCCAGTGAAGCTGTGAAAACTAAGTTTCCTAAGGGAGCTCTGTGCCTCAAACAGTGCTCATGTCATGTGCTATGGTTAAGTATAAAGAAAGCCAAGAATTTCAGATTAAAGGAACCTCTTTATTACAATATTACAGTGACTTTAATTTCATAAAGCATAGCACTTTTACTTAATTGATTATATTTATTTTAATAAGCTCTTATTAGTATCAGTTTTGTTCTGTAACCTGCAGTATGACCTTGCAGTTGTGACATGCTTGTTTTCTAGTTCTGTGCTAGGTTAAATATGTAAAAGATTAATATCTTCTTTGAATTGGTATTGTATTATACTTGTGTATATACTTTTAAACACAGAATTGCAAACCTGGACTCAGATCAGATCTTATCCTAGAAAATATCCTATCTTCAGTTACAACTATTAACAGATACCTAGGGAAGGAATAAGAGCAACATAAACATATGGCAACAAAATCCCAGCATATTCCCTCTTAGCTTCCAGCAATCTGTGGCTCATTGAATTTCTGAGCCACAGGCCATATTTTTGTGTTTAATAGCCTTTCAGGGATTTCCTTTCATGAACTGGTGTAATCTCTTTTTGAACTCATGTAAGCGCTTGGTATCCACAACATCCTGTGGCAATGTGTTCTATAGTTCAAGCAGATGTGAAAAAGTACCTTTTTCTGAATTTTGAACCTGCCATTGATAAATTCACTTTAGGTAAACTGGTGTTTATATTGTGAGGAAGTAATTTCCTAATCATTTTATCTGTGCCATTCATAATTTTATGGACCTCTGTCATATCTTATTTCCAGGATAAAGACACCTAGCCTGTTGAGTTACAGCTTTGTTTATATATTGTTATAAGGTTAAGGAAGCACAACTTATATTTTAAACTGAATTTATTTGAGTGCAAAAAGAGAGAATGAGCAATATTATAAAAATGGCAAAAAACAACTATTACATTTAAAACAGTTAACAATGATGATGATGCCAGGATAATATTTAAAAGAACTTTACAAGTTGCAGACAAACAGAGTAACGATTGATTCTTTTCATTTCACCATTCCCCCTGAAATCCAGTTTAATTCAGGAGTCAGCTAAAATAGATAATACTTTCAAGGCTTCCAGTATTTAAAAAACAAACCAGTCTTTCCCCATCAGTAAGTGTATGTTGTGCTGATGGATTATACTTCCTTGGTGGGCATGTGCCCACCTGTTCCATATCCAGTCACGCCAAGATCTTACATAAAACGGTAAATCTGAAACATTCAGTGTCTGCTGCATAAAATGTGTCCTTGAAAGTGTTAATATAGGACGCAAGGCCACACTTGAGAATAGAAAGGTCCCTTTCAGTTCTTGAAGAGATGGAAAATGATTAAAAGATAAATAAATGTCCCTGGCTGGCTTGTGAGGACTCTGTCATTAAACATAGGACTATACAAATCTATATATATAGAGAAGAGGATCTGTCTGCTAGATTCCATTTACTGGCTGGAAGACAGATGATGGAAAATACTGTTGGCAAGGTAATGATCTCATTTTTTGTTGTCGTTGTTGGTTTTGGGGAGTTTTTTTGCTTTCATGGAGCACCCTTTTGGCTTTGAGAAAAGGACTTCATTCACATGTCATTAAAAGGGAAGTCTGTTAAACACTGGCAGTCAGTGAAGGCAGTCTTGTGGATGAATCCAGCCCCATGTTCTAGGTGTGTGTTTAGCTGGCTGCTTCTAGTCCATCCCAGGGGCTCTCAGCTTCCTTCTTGGCCTTAAATTGCCAACTGCACTATTATGCAAACTGAACGAGAGGCTGAGGAATACATCAAGAAGATGGACTTTATGATATTTTTAATTAAAGTAGTGGAAATGTAGCCTGTTATGCACATCTCACATTGTGCTTTTTGTGTCTACAGAAGAAAGGTGGTATTTACACTGTGGCTTAACTGCCAAACAGAGATGGTCATGATGCAGGCCGTAAACCAAAAAAGGCAGTGTCACCTGAGCCATTAAGTCGCATATTGCTTCTGTCATGGTGTGGGTGAACATAGATCATTGCAAGCCTATGTGGAGTAGTTAGGAAAGCTGCAAACTCAGTTATCCATTCAAATTTCAGCTGAAGGTTATTTCCCACATACCAAGGCCAGTAGAACAAACTGCTTGTATTTGCCATCTGCCTCAGTTTGCTATCAGCCAGCCTATCTCAAACTGAAAATGAAAAGCATATAAAATGAAGTTGGCTGACTTTGCATGGAAATAAATGAGGAAAGTTCACATTGTCTGTTATATCAGCTTTACTGCCAGGGAAACATCTAGCTGAAAGACAGATTGAAACTTCGCAGACAGTTTTGGCAACCATTGCACCTGAATGGACAGAAAAAGAACTGCCTTTTTTTTTTTTTTCTTCAAATATGTCTTTTTCTTAAACAACTGTTTATACCTCAATGAAGATTAGTTTATCTTCCCAAACTGGATTAACTTGATCAGGCACTAGGCGCTTGTATTAAGAGTACTGAGTATGGGGAAGTTTAATTGAAAAATTTTTGTTAAAATTATCAATAAGTTGAAATTAAGAGTTTTAGAGTTTATTGGTGGTTTGGAGTTTTTTTGGTGGTTTTTTTTTTGTGTTCCCCCCAACCGGCAGTAGGCTAGAATAGAGAGAGCATTGGGAAGGCTATTGTCTTCAGGCAAACAGATGTATTTTGAATGAGTGCATACATAAAATGTGGGGCAGCCCTTTCATAATTGTTTTTATGACCTCAGGACCCCTCACACATGGTTACTGTGTGGGAATGACAAGGAAAAAAAAAAAGTGGCACCTCACACAAAACAAATAAATAAATCCTGCTCCTACCTTAGCCTTTCCTCCTCTTAGAAAGAAGCTTAGCAGATTTTAAGTCTGAGTCCTGAATCTGAGGGAGCTTCATATAACTCTTGTTCATGACAGAAAGTCATAGAGAAGGGGAAAATAAAGGCAAGAACTTAACATATTCCACTGGTTTCTTTTTCTTATCACCTATGCATCTTTTTATAAGTGTTCTCCATCAGCTTACAAAAAGGCAATATTTCTTTAAAATGTATGATATAAAAATAATACTAATAAAACTAATGCTAATAATAAAGAAGCTACCTTATGACCTATGAGATTTCACACCAGAGACTGAATTTCAGATTCTTGAAAGATTATTTGCTATGGAGAGCTTGTGAAAAGCCATATTCTCAGACATGTTGGGTTGAAAAAAAAAAAAAAAAAGGTAAAATCACATTTATTATTGCAAATAAGTTGAAATCAGTTCACAACTAAAAAAATCATCTAATGAATTATGGCTTGAAATCGAACTTTTTTTCGTTTCAGTCTGATCTGCTAGTAGTAGTAATTTAGGAAAGATAAACTGTGATCCTCAAATTGTCCCTTTAAACAGAAAGTAGCATTTCTGTCATTTAAAACAGGCACCAGGCTTAGCACTCTAACTCTCATTTGATCCAGAGATCTTCGAGTCTCTGTTTGCTGCTAGGACTGCTTCATGGAGACTTTTTCACCAAGGCAGCAGCTTTACGAATTCTGACTTTTCCCAAAGATGTTCTATAGAATATTATTACTGTGTTGCCCTCTCCTTTTCTCTGGCTTTTCAGGGGCAAACAGAATCTGAAAAAACATGTTTCTAATTACTATGGATGTTGTCATGGTTTCCTGAGAGAATGAGATAAGAATTTTACAGTAATTACATATTTATTTATCTATTAGGCAGAAATTTTACTGGATTCTTTTTGCAAAAGTATAAGGTAATAATATATTTGAGTTCTTAAAGAAAATATATGACTAATTAATTAAAGTTTTTCTACAATATCTGTGTTCTTAAGCCTAGAGAATAATTTGTGCTTTATCCTGACAATTCTTCACTTCGAAATGCGCAAACCATATGTTCTCGAGGCCAAGATGTTTTTAATCTATATTTAGGCTCCTTCCTAAGTGGCTTGAGTTTCAAAAAGTGCTGAGGAGCTAATACCAGTACCTGGAAACACCTACAGTGAAAACATCAGGTTGGGAAAAAAGGTGAAAACAGAAAGATCAAAAAGAACCAGCTAAATTAAAATAAGAATTTTTTTGTGGGAAATGTTTTGTTGCAGTGGACAGGTTTAAGTCTCTAGTTCAAGTCAATGATGAATGCTTCCTGGTTTTGTACATATATCACTTAAGTCCATATCCTGTACTTCTATAATTGATGTTTTGCCACTGACTTAAATGAAAAGACCCAAGTCAGAAGCCAGAAGACTTGAGAGGGTGGAATTAATCTGACCAAATGCTGATGTTTGTATCTCATAGATTCTCTTTCGAGTTAGAGGAGAGATATATTGCCTTGCTGGGTAAGATTTGTGGCATCCTGAAGTAGACGTCTAAAATAAACTAGTTGAATCATGTCCTGAAATACCTGTTTCTCATCCCTGGCTGTGAAAGTTGCAGGTACAGGCACTTGTGTTACAGTTTTCTGCAGCTAGATGACTTCCAGCACTGATGGTGAATCGTGCAGTTTCAGATTAGAGGAGAACTGAATTGATAAGTGCTTCCAAATAACAGCATCGACTGAGGCCCAAAGAAATCTGTCTCAGCAGCAAAGATGGCGGTTTTGGAACAGTTCAGTATCATACTCAGAAAAGGTATTTACTGGTGTAGGCTATCCCCTACAGGGATGTTTGGCAGGACAGACACTCTCTTATTGGTCGAAATATAGTAATTCATAAATGGATTGCATCACTTCAATTTTGAATGCATAGTTGGTAACATGGTATTGTGTAAACATATTTTTAGTTTTCATTTTCTAAGAATCGTATATAGCTCCTTTCTTATGATGCAGTTTAGGATCTGCCACAGTGTAAGGAAGAAGAAATGGGATTATCACTGAGTATTCAGGAAACCAAAGATATGGTAGTGACATGGGATTGATGTTGCTAGCTGTACTCCAGCCAGCAATGCTAGCAGAAGCAGTAAAAATATTAGGTCCTGATTTTCAGGAAGATCTAGCAAGCACAATGTATACCAACAATCAGTCCTTAGCTGGTCTGTGCTTTTAGTGATCTCTTCTGTTACTGACAGGGCCAGCCATGGTGGCTGACAGAGATGGAGAGTTAATGGTCCCAGACCTGCCTGAGGGTGGGATGTGGCAGAGCAGCTGTGCGAGCAGGGTGCCCCCAGCAACTGCATTCAGCTCCCTGCTTTCCAGTGGGAAGGTCTGGTTTGAGAGCCATCAGACACGGGACCTCTGGCATTGTCCCTTCTCCCTTCCTGTGCCAGTGATTGTCCCTCTAGGCTGGGGTCCTTTCGAGCTCCTAACTCACAGGAGGGAAAGTGTGACAGGACTGACCTCTGCCCTGGCTAACATTCCCATGTCCAAGCTCTCCTGCACTTTGGCAGGGCAAACTCACCCCTGCCTTCATCTTCCTCTCTCAGCATCCTCTTGCCTTGGCTTCCCTCAGCTGGGGCCCCAGGAGGATGGCTTGCCTGCCTAAACATGTCATCCTCTCCAGCACCCTTTGCCCTGCCCTCTGCAGTCTTCTATCCTGGAGGCTGCCCCTCCACTGTGGCTGCCGAGGCATCTCCATGCCAACAAGTGCCAAGAGTCACTAGTGCCCAACAGACAGTATTCTCTGAGTGCCAGAGAGGCTCACAGCGTTCTACCTGGAGTGAAACAAACAGCTCTATGGAGATAGTCACTAATAGTAGCAGATTTATTCAACAGATCAGAGCATTTCATTTGAGTAAATTATACCAAAGTAAAACCAAAAGAGCAGATTTGTCTTTCTGTCACTTTCTCCATATATATGATCCCCAGTTTGAAGTTGCCTCCATTTAGAATATGATACACACTTGGATCAGGTCTCCCTTTGAAGTCTGCAGACTTCTTTGGAAACATAACTTCTTTTCAGATCAGAGAACTTTTAATGACTTTTTTCTTCTCCCAATCACTTTGCCAGTTAGGATTCAAAATTCCCACTTCTTTTATCACCAGTCCAAGAAAAAAAAAAAAACAACTTAGGCAATTCTATCTTGACATTTTTTTCTTAATAGGAATTAAACAAGGAAATTAACAGTGAAGGAAGAAGAACTGTTCATATAAAATTCCCAAATATATATCCAACAATATGTTACTTTATCTTTAAAAAATCTTAAAGCCATATGTATGTGTTAAGCAGATACAATTATAATCTAAGAATAATAACCTGGTTTAGATGGCTTTAGTGTGAGTTAAGTTAGCATATAATATAATTACTCTCCGTAGTTTAACTGGCACAGGGTAAAAATTTATCTCTACAGAGAGCCAACATGAGATTTACACATAAATTTAATTGAATGTAATTCTATTATGGGGATTTCAGTGATCTGTAGGACCCTTCCAGATTTCTGCCTCATGGCAAGTTACATCTATTGTGAATATTGGCAGAGTGACTTTGACCTTCCTTCTAGTAACTACACATATTTCTCTTCATAGTAGGAAACACAAAACATTAGGGGAAATTAAGAAAAAAAGTATATCATCCCTTCAAAACAAAAGCAGTCACAGTGTTAACATGCCAGCATTTTAGCTGAGTGGCTTAAAGACAAAACCTATGTTTATTCTGTCAAAGGCAAGGATTTGATTTTAATATGGACTCATGCACAATTAATGTCCTTTTATTCTCACCCAGCCTGGCACTTACTCAGGAGTGGCAGAAAGATGTCAATTTCCTTCACATGAATGACCCTCAAGGACAGGACCATGGAGGATAGCTGAGAATTGTCTGACACATGCTCTTTACATGCACATATCCAAATCTTCAATCCCAGCATGTGGTCATTCTCACAGCCTTCAGAAAGGAGTTTTAAATACTTCTCCAGATTATTGTTCCCACAGCAACAACTAAAAATGGCAACAAAGAGAATACAGGAAAGAGTATAAATAGATAAGGCTGCTACAGTATTTGCAGCATTTACGGTTGCATTGAGACTACTGGAAAAAAAGTGTAAAATTTTGATGTTACGAGAATGACCACTGTATTTTCAAACATTTTTACTGGTGTGAGCTTGCTGAAGTAAATTAATTTATCAAGATCTTTTCTAACTAAATGTAAAATTCCATTATAGTTTTAATGTGATTAATTTAAAATAATTGTCATCTAAAGATGACCATGAAAATACCCAAAATAAAACTTTTCAGTCTGTTAATCAATATGTCTTTATTGCTAATAGAATTCAAATGCTATTTGAGAAGAGTATATAAATTCAGTAGTTAACCTGAGCGATGAAGAAGTTAATTCCAGGAGCTAAAGAGAGGTTAATACCAAGAGATAGAGATTCACCATAAATGTAGTTTTTCATAGTTTCTTAGGTTGATTGTCACAGCAAGGTTTCCTCAAAGCATGAAAGAGATCCATAAGCATTATATTTGCAGAACACACACGATCACATTTACACCCTTTTGGGAAACAGCAAGCTCTCTTGTCTTCTTTACCTCACCTAGGATCACATCCAGTTGCTTCTGTTCTCACTTTCTGGACAAGTTGGTATTGATTCTTTAGTTAGAATAGTTTGTGAAATTTTTCATTACTAGTGATTAAGACTGTGAGAATCAAAGTTGAAATATCCTTACGCCCATACTTTCTTAGAAAAAATACTAAGAATACATTAAGTAAAATACATAAAGCAATTTACTAGAAAGTTGTAGAATATACTTGGTAATAAAGGTAAGTAGTAAGGCAGAAATTCTTACCTTTTGCATGTCCTTGCATTCTAAAGTAAAGGCTGATCCATATTATAAAAGAATGTGGACTTCTTTCAAAATGTTATTTATCAGGCTCCTGACTTCATCTAAATTATGCCCACAATATGCAGAACCATTAGAATACACCCCTCTAAACTCACGTGTCCCTAAGAAATCTCAGCAAAGATCACTGAGTCACCTGAAGACAGTCTTGCACTATAGGAATATCCCCTTGTCAAATTTAAAGCAAGCAAGTTTAAATTTCACACTAATCTGTTGGTCTGTTTTAAATAGAATAGTTTTTCAAAAATATAGACATGGGGGTGTAGGTATACTAAATTATACATGGATTATATTACTACATACTTTGTAAATAATGAACTGCTTATACCTCCATTCCTGTTTGCAAATACATATATATGTGCCTATGATTTCTATTTAAGTCTATATATTCTCTCTGTACAGCATATGGATGCATACATGGTGCTTATGTAAGTGAATACATAATGTATATGCTCAATTCCACTGTATTGCAATAAGGTCAAAGAGAGAAAGAATCTTCTTTTGTCATTGACTGTTGAAATAGCAAGTTCAAAATTCTGTCTGGAAAGAATAATAATAACAAAGAGAGAAAATCTTTATTTTCTTTTTGTTTCCTTTTTCTTTTTCTTTCTGTATGCTATGTAGATTAAGAATCTTTCTCTAAAATTTGCAGCATTCCAGCCAGCTGGAAATAGCAGCATTGGTTTGGTGAGTCAATGGTAGGAATGAACAGAATAATGAAAATGTAAACTCTAAATACATCAGACACAAGTTCATGGGTAACATGTATATTTTCTGATGAACTGTAAACTTGACTTTCAGGTACTGTTGTTGATAATAGGGCTGTAACAGAAGTCTTTCTCGTACAGGTTTACATTTCAGATTCATAGGGATTTAATCTGAAATCATTTGTCTGCATCACATGAAAAAATAGGTGCCATAATCTTTGGAAGAAACAATGTATGCCCGCGTATAAAGCATTTTTGTAGTTTTCCATTTTGTTTGTCACTTCAAATTCAGTTTCTAGATTTTTTTTGGTTTCTCTGGATTGGAAAGATTTCAAAATTGAGGTCACATGACATTTAAATAATGTACAACTCCTGAGCTCACAATGTGTTGTAGAAGTTACTGTCACATGCCAAGGAGAAGAACCAAGTGACATGCCCTGTGGTGTCATTTAGTGCTGCATCAAAAAGATGGCCAAGTGATTAATCTAAGGCTTGCTATGCCATTAGAGTATTGCTTTTACAAATTAAGCTCACAAACCATTTATAACAGGAATTAATGTCTTCAGAACTAGGGTTTCTTAATAGCTTGTTGTGGACGAACATATTAGCTTTATTTATCTGTAGGCATAAAAAATAGTGTATATATTAGCTACACAGAAACAGTTCCCCATACACCACAGAACTGGCTGTTGAATATTTGATATATTAATACATATTTATATTCTGGAGTTTGGGCAGTGATTGTAAAGTCAGGCAGATTTAGTGCCTAAAATAGTTTACAGCCTCAGAGGAAACTGTCAGTATAAAAATAATCATTTTGTCTTAGTTCTCTATACAGAGTATCTATTTTTTTTTTTCCTTGTGAAATCAAACCTGTGATAAAATAAGGAAAACAATCACAATCTTTTTGAGCTTATATCCATTCTATTCGAAATCTCCATGCTAATGGGGAACACAAGAACAGAGATACACAAGTTTTCGACTTGTGAAATATTTTGCAATGTTTCTCTACTACCCTATAGATAAATATAACAAGATGTAACTGTGACTATCACAATGAATATTCACCATCGTATATCCTTCAGTGGCAACTTTTAGTTTAAAAGTTATCATAGTCATACATAGTTTAACTCTGTTACTCATGGTTACTCATGACTTGTTAAAGTTTTGCAATGGTGCGTCATTTTGCCCAGTGGACTGAAATATATGTTTCCACTTAAGTAACATATACTGAAATGTAGAATCATTTGGGAGTCTCTACTTCAATGGTGGGTACTGAAAATATTTTTTTAATTGTTCTCCAATGTCAGTACTGTAACAAAGTTAGCCTGAGCAGGTATGAATGTTCACTTGCCTTTACACACCTTCATCTGACCACTGGCCAAGGAACTGAAGCTGGCCTACTAGGAACCTTGCAGTCACAAGTACAATTCTGTGCAGCCTGGAGAGAAAGAGCGAGCACTAAGGCTTATCCTTCTGCACCCTCAGTAGCTAGTTACAGTAAAATTGAGATGCTCAAGGCAAGTCTGCTCCTGAAAGCAAAAAGAGACTGAGTAATTGTTGCTTGATTGGAGAAATCTAATTGTATGCAAAGGAAAAAAGCTGGAAACTAAGACAGTAGTAAGTCCTACCTGTATTGGTCTCACACAACACATCCTGAACTGGTTTAAACCTCAGTTTCAACTGCACTAAGTTATTTGGGTCAGTTTAAATTCAGGATGCCCTGGAGACAATCATGACTCTTGATGGAAATGGTTATGAATAATGGGACTATTTGACTATAAGTAGAAAATATGTTCCCTGTTCAATCACTGTCACCTCAGGCAAGAATATTATTCTTCCAACTCCTGCCTGTGACCTTCTCCCTTCCCCACTTATTAACTCACTTCACGGACTACTCTGTCTTTACCACATTTAGTAGCTCCCCTGATGGCTACAAGTCGCATTGCAGGAGCTGGAAATTTCTTTTCATGGTCCATTTGCCTTTTTCCCTTTTAGACTTCGGCTGATTTTCCCCGCCCCCCCCCCCCCACATAATCACCCTTACCCAAAAGACATGGGGAGAACGGCATAGTAAGAAACAGTTACCCCTTGAGTAATACCTGTTGTTTGACATAGTTTCACTGTCATTTAGAAGTACTACTTTGGTAGCACTCTACCATATGCTCATTGTGATCTCAGAAGAAAGATGTGTCAGTAAATGACTGTGTTTTATTTATTTCCCCTTCACTATGTAATACATATCCCTTCAAGGTCAACATGGAACAAAATATGGAAATTCCTGGAGATCTTTATGAGGACCCAGTGAAGACTGATAACTAAAGGATGCATTGATTCTTCATGCACTGTAACTGGCACAAATAGAAAGAGTAGATTCTTCCAAGACTGTTTATTAACTTCAGTTTCTTAAAATTTTAGAAACTGTAATAAGCTCACTTCCCAGACTTCCTACAATTGCCATTGGGCAATGACTAATAGAATGAAATTTAACAAGTCAAAATGCTTGATTCTGCACCTAGGATGGAGTAATGCCAGGATCTTATATAAATTGGGAGATGAGTGGCAGGAGAGCAGCCCAGCAGAAAGGGATCTGAGGGTGCTGGTTGACAGCAGCTCAACATAAGTCAGCAGTGAGCCCTGGTAGCCTAGAGGTTCAAATCTCGTCTTTGGGTGCATCAAACACTGTATGACCAGCCAGTCAAAAAAGGTGATTATCCCACTGTATTCAGCATTGGTACAGCCTCACCTTGAGTACTGTGTGCGGTTCTGGGCCCCACAATTTAAGAAGGATGTGAAGGTCCTTGGACGCATCCAGAGGATGGCAACAAAGCTGACAAAGGGGCTGGAAGGCATGTCCTGTGAGCAACAGCTAAGGACTTGGGGCTTGTCTAGTCTGGAGAAGGGGAGGCTGAGAGGAGAGCTCATTGCTCTCTACAGTTTTCTGAGGAAGGGACGTGGAGAGGGAGTTGCTGAGCTCTTCTCCCTGGTATCCAGTGATAGGATATGTGGGAATGGTTCAAAGCTGCATCAGGGAAGGTTCAGACTTGGTATTAGGAAGCATTTATTTACAGAGAGGGTGGGAAAACACTGGAACAGGCTTCTTACAGAGAAGTGGTAGATGCCCCAAGCCTGTCAGTGTTTAAGAGGCATTTGGACAATGCCCTTAACAACATGCTTTAACTTGGTCAGCCCTGAACTGGTCAGGCAGTTGGAGTAAATGGTTGTTGTAGGTCCCTTCCAACTGAAATAGTTTTGTTTTGTTCTATTCTATTCTGTTCTATTCTATTCTATTCTATTCTATTCTATTCTATTCTATTCTATTCTACCTCAAACAGTAGAAGTTGAATACAACACGTGAAGCACTTTTTGGTCTACTGATACTGACGAGCCTAATAATGGTAATATAATCAGATATTATTGATTTATAACCATTTGAAAATGTTTCAGTAAATACTGTGGCCAACTTATTAGTATGATCATTAATACAGGACCTAGACTGGTTAATGTTTTTAATTGTGATGTAGGAAGCACAAGTCTAGGAGGCAAATTTGCCTTTCACAAGGTCTGAGAAGCAAAATATAGTTGCATCTTAAATATATGAGTTAATGTCAGCTAAATAAATATTTCATTCTAATAAACCTGGGTTAGAACTCTAACTTTCATAAAACACAGAAAAGCTTTGAAAAATAGTGAGACATGTCACAGTACAATAGTGATAGTACAGTAATATCTTCCTCCTTCATATCTTTCTATCTTAAGCCTATCTTTTTAAAAATGATATTAATTATTCCATTATGAGTGCAAAATGAAAACCTTTATGGAGCTGCTCCTGTGCATCACTTCCAGTGCTGAGGTTAGCTACAGAAGCTGTAGCTCATTCATATGGGATAATGTCAAGATCAGCTTTGACTCTATATAGAAGGGCAGATTCAGATATCAAAAGCATTAATCATCAGGACAATCAAGTTTATCAAACCTGTTACGACAGCCCATTGAGAATCTGCTTTACTATAAAAAGAACCACATCCAAGAAAAAATATTGTCATGAAAATATTTCATCTGGAAATAACATAAATTATAGGATAAACTCTTCTCATTTCTGAAAACACATTATGTCATATTAATTTTTGAGAGAGATTATTTTTCTTTACAACTGTACTGAATAAAAGAGCAAGAGCATTTAGTTTTCATATTTCTGGGTTAAGAATCAGAAAGACATGAAAAGAGTCTGTCAACTAAGCACATAGTTTTAGTTGTGACTGTTTCCACACTTTCAATCAAACATTTATTTTACAAACATCAGCATGGCTCCATACTTCATGAAGACATCTACTGCCAAGTGTTTCCCCTTTCATATATACTTGGGAGAAAGCTTATTTCTTTGTGTCAACAAGAAGAAATACTTGAAAAATTGAAATCCTGTTAAGTATGTCCCTAAAGTTATGTGCCTATGTATATATAAATTTTTTTGCTAAGTTCAATTTTTTAATATTATTATTCAGTATTGTAATAGTACTTAGAGTTCCAGATCAAGTGCCAGCAGTGGAAAATAATTGTCTGTTTCCAAGGAATTCACAGAATACAGGAGGAGTTACCACTGAGCGTTTTCTTGTTCTAATATACAACTATTAGGCCACAGTATATGCCTTCCATTATTTCAACAAGAAGCTACCTACTGTAGGTGGCACCTGTTTCACTTCAGTCCGGACGTCTAAAAGTTAGATATTCAACATAAGATTCTGATCTAGAATACTTCTCTTGTCAGTAGGACAGGAACACACTTCTGGAGGATGATTCTTCCCATCCATAGGTGGTGAAAATGAGCAATATCCTGGATGTGACCCTCTCCAAGTGACTGGAATCTTTCTCCTAATGTAAAACATTTTTCCAAAGTCTTATTGTATGACAAGTTGACTACACACAGAATCTGTGCAAAAAGCTCATAGAAAGTTAAGCGGAACTAAGCTTCAGATTAATAAAAATAGACAAAATGAATACCATAGAGGTCCAGCTCTGATTTTTTTAATAGAAATAATCCAATTAGCTTTGACTTGTGTTTGTGTGTGCTTTGCTTGTTGTGCCACACCTCTCCTGTGAAAACTTCTACTTGTGCTCAATATCCTGTAATAAAAAATGAAAATATTTTTTTTATAAGAGAATAACAAAAAAGTTATATCTGTCTATAACATAAGTGTGTTGTTTTATTTTTTAGACCTACAAAAATGAAGAAGTTCTAATGCTTGAGTAAGCAACTACACTTATAAGGGAATTACACAATGACATAAATACGGGCATCCTATTTTGAGAAGGATAGTGCAACACCCACATTTTCCTCCTTAGGATTTCAGTTATGATTATTCAGAAGTGGACAACATCTGCAAATAATCAGCAGGGGTCTGTTTACAAGCACTTGGATGACTAAGTTCCCCATGGGGTTTGTCCTAAGTAGGTAGTCCTCAATTTGTGAAGTTTACCACACACAGCAGGGATATTTTTCTTTTGGAACCATGTCTTGATGCAAGCATTTTTATTCAGGTTCACTATCGCATCAACTTCAAGTCGCAAATTGTGCACAAGCCTAGACATGAGTTATGACACTTGAACCCCTCACTAACCATGTACATCAGTTAAAAAAGATAAGGATTATGATATCTCTAAGAGGATCATATAAGTAACAATAATTGTTTCCTTGTGAAAAAAAAAAAAGGGAAAGGTGCCTTTGCTACCACATTATCTTTATGATTCATTATTGAGCATTACCTTGTAGAATTCAAATTCAGTGAAGATATCTTTCAAATGCAGAGTCCTCCACTTGTATTATTTCTGTTACTATACATATGGTTTCAAAGGTCTTTTTTCCCTTTCCTCTCTTCATAGGAAATGATCTGTTTCTAGTTGCAGTGCATGAACTGGGACATGCTCTGGGCTTGGAGCACTCTAATGATCCCACTGCAATCATGGCTCCATTTTACCAGTATATGGAAACTGACAACTTCAAACTACCTAATGATGATTTACAGGGCATCCAGAAGATATACGGTATGTCATACTCTAATTAAGTAACATAATTTTTTCACTTTAGAATACATTTGAAGTCCGCCTGTCCATACCACCTCTCTAAAAGAGTTTGTCAGTGTATTATTATACCAAAGGTCTTCTTATGAGTAGGCCAAAGATTTTGATACTGTTTTATTTTTTTCTCACTGTTCACAACTTGCATTCAAATTTGCACTCATCTGGAATAGTAATTTTAAGTGTTTTAAAAAGTCATACAGAAAATACCTGCAAAAGGAATCCAAACTACGAAAATATTAAGAAATGCAGGTTAAAAACCATGAGGAGCTTATCTCCACAGTAGTCCAAGCTCATGTAACTGGACAAATTGATTGCTTCTCAATTTATGAGTTAAAATTCTAAAAAATTCCCTGGGTATACAAAATTTGTTGTCCCAGAAAAACCCTTTCTTGTGATAAATATAGCAAATTGATCTCAAAAGAATGTTATTACCAGCCCAAGACTTTGAGCTACCTAGAGGGAAAAAGGCCCACTTCTTTAAATTAAGTTGGGTTAGGGTTTTTCTGCCCTAATATAAAAGACACATGTGATGTAAATAAATTCTGCATGTATTGAATTCAATTTGACAAGGCAAGGTAATTGAAATAAAAAAAATATTCTGATTATGGGTTGAATGTAACACTAGCTCTCATATGACTGTTCCTTACATTTCCAAAGACATGATTTGGTCTTGCTTTTAAACACTTAGATTCTGTTAAGTAGTATTTTTTTTCTTCTTTAAAAATATATTTTATTTTTTTCTCCTACAGCGAAAAATCTGTGGTATCTGTATGTTAATGCTATGTATCCAGTACATATCATTTGGAATTAACTTGTTTAATATTCCCCAATTAATTCTGTATTTGATTCAGTATTATTTTCAGTTTAAAGGTTTGAGAGTCAGGTTTATATTGAATATTATCAGGGCTATTCCTTGTTTATCTTTGCTAGAAAGGACAATTGCAATCGTGTAGAATTATTGTACTGCTAACTAGAACTCTGCAGCCTCCATGGTGTTTTATGTTAAAAAGAATTTTAAAATATTACATTAACAAGCACTGATATATACTTTCATAAAGCATAAATAGCAATTACATAGTGATTGACCGATCAAGTTTTTGGCTGGGTTTTTTTTGCTGTGTGATTAGCTGGAAGGAAGGTTGTTTCTCACGACCTCATAAGTTGATAGTCTAGACTTATGGGCTAGACAAGAATACTTTGCTGAAAACTAGCTGCTAAGCTCTAACAGCTGTGGACTATACATTAGGAGAAATATGTTACCCCTGGGAAGTAATATCTGACATCACCACCAAATGGCATATGAAAACTTTGGTTTGGGGTTAAAAACTTTCCAACATGAGCTACTGCAAACTGATTCCTTTGCTCCCTTTAAAATCAAGAGGTGATCTGGAATCATATGCCTCAATAAAAATGTCACATCTATTAAAATAATTACTTTGGTCTGTAGTATTCCTTGAAACACCATTATTAGCTGTAAATTATAAATGTCACAAACCTTAAAACTGTGAATTAAATAAATGCCTTATTACATTGTATGACAACTATTTGGCAAGTTTAATATTTCCTTACATAGTCCATCTTGTTCTTTAAAAAGTATACATTTTTTGAAAAAGTTGCAGAAATTCAAATGCCATTTATACAGTTTTAGAGTTGTCTTACTACTCAAAAGTTTTTCTGAAGCTGGTCATGCAAATGATATTTATTTTTTAAAGTCAAAATTGATTGTGTATTTAAATGACTTGGAGAGGTGCCCAAATAGAATGAGCAAAATCAAAGTGTTCATCTTGTTTCCAGAAATCTTACTGATCCAAGTGAAACTTCTTTTTTTTTTTTTCATGGAAAATAAAAGTAAACATAGTAATATTGGTAAAAAAAGAAGGTATTTTCACCTATTGCAAGTAATTCAGTTCCATTAGGGTTATAAACAGTATCTGTCTGGGATGGCCTTTTGACTTTCAGATACAAAAATTATGAGTGTGATAGTGATTTTACCTGCTATCAAACTCTGTATATTATGACAGAAAATATATTTGAAAGAAGAAAAATGTTATAAAAAGACTATACAGAGTTTTAGTTTTTCACTTTAGTTCTTTTTGATCTATCTATCCTCAGAACAATTCTTTTAATTACTGGGTATCTAGCTTTATAAGACTCAATGGAAAATAAAAATTAAAATAAGAATTAATTTCAGAATATTGAAGAAAACATGTGAATTATGGGGTTTGTTTATGTGGATGCCTAGGATTTTAAGTGCCATTTCAAGAGCTCCTATACATAGCAAGAGGCATTGGGGAAAGCTGGGAATGTCCTGTCACTAATGCACATGACATTACTGGGCCTACAAATTGGGTCATTAGGAAATATCCAGAATGCCACGTATGTGCACATGTGAATTGATGGGTGGAAGTTACAAATATGGGTTGAAAACCTATTCACTGCTGATGATCTTATTAGGAAAAGGTTTTTTTGTTTTCCTTTATTTTTTACAATAGGCAATGATTCTGTTTTAGTGGTTCTTACTCGGGAAATAGGTGCTATGAATTATTTCTCATCTGAAATGATGATGGATTATGCATCCTTTGCACGTTTTATTGGAACATTGCTCCAATAAAGAAGGAAAATTCTGGATAATGAAACAATTATTTTGTTTACTCATGCATTGGTTTATGGTAGTCGTTCATTATACCCTTTAGCAGCATAGAAAATGTACATTAGGTAACTTTTTCTATTCCCCGTCCACTGATGGATTTGAACTGATTAGCAGGTGTTTGTTGTGTATTTCTTCTTTGAGTGCCACTGGTGGGCATGTAAATTGCATCCTGCTACTATTTTTAAAGGTCCTCCTGACAGGATCCCACCACCAACAAGACCTCTGCCAACAGTGCCCCCACATCGTTCAGTCCCTCCAGTAGACCCACGGAAGAATGACAGGCAACCCAAACCTCCCCGGCAACCCAACGGTGACAAACCTACCTATCCTGGAGCCAAGCCTAACATCTGTGATGGGAACTTCAACACTCTGGCTATTCTTCGCCGGGAAATGTTTGTTTTCAAGGTAGGAGGCTGTGAATTTTTCAATTTTACATCCAATGTCTACATTTATACTGTTGGGTTATTTTTTTTTAAAGCAAACTCCCATTCATCATGACTCTACTTTCCCAGTCTGCTTACAGTTAGAAAGTTCAATAAATAAATTAAAAAATAAACATACACATGGCTTAAACATCTAGCAGAGTACTGCTGTAATGTTCTATTTTGGGAAAATGACCATGTCAGCAGAAACCGTAATGCCTCAAAATGTAAGGGTAAATAAATGCTGCATGTTATGGAGACATAAAAAGTGTAAATTAACTCAGGAATAATAGGAATGATTTTGTTGGGAATACAGCCACATCCGGAGATACAGTAGATATTGTGTCTTCAACACTTTTTCTTTTTTTTTTTTTTCCCAATGAAACTATAATTTTAACTTTACAAGTAGATCTGTAATTTCCAAAGGAAGTTTGTCATTGTGTTGTGATTGCACTGAAACCACAATATATAAGTAAAGGTCTTTGCCACAAAAATCTTATTATAAATGTGTCATTGTTTATTTCCATTCATCCTCTTGCTCTGAGATGGTAAGTGTGGTATATACAATAAATCAAAATAAACAAACTGAACTGCAATCTTTTGGTAGAAGGACTTTGCTAATTCTCGTGGACATCAAAGCTATGGTAGGAGGTGATCTGCAGTATAGTTTCCAGAAGGCATTGAATGTTGAAGAATAATTACAGAGTAATTATTTTTCACTCTCTTAAATCTTAAACAAATTTGCTGAGAGGTAGTGCTGTGCAAGTGTTCCAGAAAAAAAGCAACAGGATAATCTATTATTTTGAACTATGGGTGTGTCAAATTTGCTTAAGCAATAGGAAGTGTTGGATCTTTGTTTTGTAAATATGTGATATTCTTTTAAACTTCAATATTATAGGTAGAGAAGAAGGGCCTTTCGCATGAATAGGTAACACTTTTCAGTACAGCAATAGTGTAAGTACAAGGGAAGTGCAATGAATTTGTCCCAAAACATGAAGCTCCCAGTTCAATGGCTTTTGATGTCCTTTCTAATAGGACCCATTTCTCCTTTATATGTTTTCTTTTTATGTAATCTATCACTCCAGATAAATCTTAGTAGCAATGCTACCCAGCTTTTCACTTTCTTTAGCATACCAAAAAAAAATATGTACAAATAGCTTTACATGAATTCATTCAAAATTATTGAACTACCTTCACAACCCAATGGGCAGGAAATATTTCTCCCATAAGCAGCTAAGGATTTTGCCAGCCCTGGGGCTGTCAGCCCTTTCCATTTAAATATATGGTATATTTTCAAACACGGGGAGGTCCTGAACCATCAGTCTTTTTATGACTGAAACTCAAAGGTTAAGGAAGAATCTAATTTTCTAACTTGACATTAAACAGGATATTAAAATGCCTACTTCAATCTCATGTTATCCACCTCAAGAGCAATAGAACATATTCTCATTTATTTTAGGCATAAATTGATAAATAGTGAAATGCTATCTCACTAATACAAAAATTCCTGTCTAGCCAAGTCTGTGTTCCTGGATAAATAGGTTCACTACCATTACTAACCACTCTTACCCATTCTAATTGAAAATAAAAATTAGGTTTTCTCTGAAAGTGTTTACTGCTTACTACCTTAACACTACATATTTACTATACATTTACTATACTTACTAGTATGCAAACCGCATTTGTGTTCCAAAATTAAAACTTCATTCACGATCCACACCCTAATGAGGAAACACAGTAAAACCTTGTCGGAGAAAAATGACCAGTAACAGACTGTTTACAGATTTAACGTTTAGAATCTGCCTCTCCAAAATGAAGGTGCTGCAATCATAAAAGCAATGTGTTGGGAAGGGAAGAAAGACATGGCCTTTGCCCACATTAATTTATTTAAGGGTCTCACAGCTCTTAATTTATTTAAGGGTCTCACAGCTCTCCTTTTCTCCTCAGGGTACCTGGGAGCGTGACAAGGCATGACTTGGGTTATCACATTGAGCAATAGGGTTTCCTTAAGTATACAAATCTTGATTTTGTTGTCTGAGTATCTTTGAATGCTTGAGTTACTAGGCCTTAAATTTCTGGTTTGTACATTAATTTGCTAATGAAGATTTTTGTCTGCTAAAGGAGTTTCATTACTCGTTCGAGGTGGGGTTTTTTTGGCAGGGGGGAGTGATTTTTGGTGTATGAGGAGGAGTACAAAAGGAGCAGGAAAGGGGAGAAGAAATTAGAAAAGTCGGGACTTGTTAGTAATTTTCAGCTTACTTTGTGAATCTCAGGGGAGCAGGTTATAATGAAAAGCTCAGCATGTCAGACTCTAGAGGGAGCAGGACAGGAATTCATTTTTAGATGGTATAAACAGGAATAGGGGCTGAATACAGGCAAAGCATCCAGCAGTGGAAGAAGCAAAGCTGGAGGTTCTGTGTTCTGACACACCAAAAACCAAACCTCTTTGCCCTTGCCCCTTAATGCTAGTACAAGGATAGACTGGGAGGGCAGGAGTGATGGGCTGAGAGCCAGGAACAGAGATGGAGAAGAAGTGGGGATTGATGGCAATACTGTACCAGGTGGAAACAATTAAAGAGGAATTATTACCTTCATTGGAAGAATTATTGCTGGATAGTTCCCAGATGAGTTAAATTAATAAAGTTGAAGGCTAATCAAATGATATCCTTTCCTTTCTTTTTCTTTATCCAGAGGTCTGTATTGATTGTATAGTGGCATATTTTACTGCCTTCTGAATGGCATGTATGCCATGTACCAACTTCAAATTGCAAATAGGCACTCTTTTATCTCATGGGCAAGTCTCAAGCTCAGGAGCTCAATTTGTTTAAATAGTCCTTGAAATTGCTTGGGAACTTAGCCACAGAGTTGAAGAATTTCAGCCCATTTAATAATTAAATTCTAATTTAAACATTAAACTGGATTTTTGTAGTAGATTACAAACAATATTAATTTCAAGAAGGTTGTTTTCTCATGGCTGTTGAGCTATTAGGTATACTAAGGAGTATCAGAATATTAGAAACAATTTCTATGTTCAGTCAAATTGATGAGTTTTGTCTGTGGTTTTAAGACTATCTGACATTCTCAAATGGATATATCCAGGGTAAAACGATAACAATAAACTTAGAGGGAAAATGGAATTTACACTTATCCATCCCTTTTTATTGTTTTACCATCACCTTAATAAAGTAAGAATTTTAGTAAGACTTGATAAAAAATTGTAGGGTTATAGAAATTAAATAAAGAGGAAATGTTCTTGATCTGCCATGAACAGTAAACACAGAATTAAAGCAACTAACCTGTTAAAGATTCCCCAAATATCACCAAATAAATTAGACTTTGGCGGATCAGTTGTTTTGGTAGAAATGATCGGATTTTAAGGAAAAAATAAATTAATCAAATATACATGGATTAATGACATATAAATGTTCTGTCCCAAAAGGACTTCTTCCTGATTTCCTTAAATTAGATGCTCTTAAAATGCGCTGCTAGCCATAAGGCTTGGTGATATGGTATGGTATAGAAAAATATATAGTTAAAATCAATGCAATGTAACTATTGGTTTCAGTTATCAATAACTGGTATTTTAAAAGTGTATGAAGTTTTTCTTAATTGAATGCATTTTTTTGTAACTGCTGTTATTTAATACATGCTTGAATTGGTATAAGCAACCATCAGGACAGAAAAATTTCTATGCCAAAATTCATGAGTGCCAAGTTTTTATCTTGAGATTTCAATTAGCTTCTGTATTTATGCTGAATGCAATTAGTATTTAGCTGTCACTCTTGCCAATCTTTTCTCTAGTTATTTTCTCCCTCTGTTTAGTTAGAACTCCCCTGGGACACAGAAAATGGCTGAAAATGGAGAAAAACAAATTGTTCTTCCTTTTCTGGGAAGGTTGTGCAGAGTAGCATGACACTGTCTGCCTTTAATGGAAGAACCTCTCAGCCATTGTATATAGCAATATGTGGTATCAGACAATACTGTCTTCTCCTTAAAGTCTCCAGAGAGTACCTCCAGGGCTACTGCATCATGAAAAGGAACCCCATTGTCTAAGGTCATCAGAAAAGATCCATTAGTGAAGAAGTTTACAGCATAGATTTCTACTTTCCTCCTGTGTTCTGTGCAATTCACACTGCTTTTCCAGTCTTCTGTAGCAAAACGGTTTCAAAGGTAATATAAAATGTCTTGTCAATACAGGTACTTACGTTAACAGCTTCTGAATCTTTCACACAGTTAAAAAAATGTTATAGGGAGCCAATGGTTGCACAGAATGTATTATCCCTCAAAGGATGCAGATAATTAACAATGGTTGCTTATTCTGTTATTTTTGAGGCATGTATAGCTTGTGTTTGTATGCTGGTTGTTCCTTGGCAACAAAATTACCTCTTGCTCTGCTTCAGCAATCTGTGTGACTGCTGTTAATATCCTGGGTTTTTTTTAATGTCCTCTTTAAGTTTCACAGATTTTAGCAAAATACTTAGTTTTTTGAAAAGGTTACACCTAGAAAAGCACTAAATGTGTGGAACTTGTCCTGCATGATCAGCAAGTTAGAGGGACAGGTCACTGCTCTTTGTTTATGTGACCCAGGTTTTTGCTTCACAGAAAAACATCTGATAGAAGTTGCACTGGTCCTTTCTTTGTTTAATGCTAAATGCTTAAGAAATAAATGAATGGATCTTATATAATCAATAATGTTTTTAGTATTCGTGTTGGAAATTTAACTCAGTCCTTGAAGAACAGCATTTTTATCCGCTGTCATATACTAAGATGTTTATTGAAATGTAATGTAAATGTAAGAGGAATAAGCTTTTCTGTCAGACAAATAGCAGTTACAGCTCAGAGAAATGTCTTCTGAAATGTTAACATTACAGATGGTAGAATATGGAACCAATTTTAGGAAGGCCTTAACAGGCTGTGTTTTACTATTTTATAGTAATTTCTCCACAACTTGCAGAAATTTGTTTTCTGACTCTTCATCTGCTAAGAACCATTGTAAAAACATTTATGACGTGCCAAAGAAGCCAAGCCAATTAGACTGTCATTACCCCTTGGCATTAGTTTAGACTGCAGTTGCTTTCATACATAACTGTATAGATGCCATTTAATATCCCTTTCAGAATTATGTATTTGTATAGAGTATGCTGTTAAACACAAAGAAAAAAACCCCTGTTTCTTGGTGTTCGGTAAACATATAAGGAATTTTTAAAGCATTTTAGCATTGGCTATTTAATCATAACTGGTAGGTCTAATAAAAAATCCATGACACGGAGGAGAAATACTAATAATAACAAGTAGAGACAAAGAAACAGCTACAGTATGAGACTTGACTCCACCGTATTTGAAAGCAGACATTTTTTCAAAGCTCTCTTGGTCTGTTTGTGTAACTGGTTTTTGTCACGTGATGCTGTGGATGTCTGGGCTGACAGTTGGAACTTGGGAAAGTTCAGCAGAGGATGCTGTGGAAGTAGACACTTTGGGATCTGAGAGAGAAAGCCACTTAACATCTCACTGTAAAAGAGTGGGAACAGGAGGTCAGAAGTAGCTAGATCTGCAGAGAGTGGACTTCTTTCCCCCTGCTTTTCATATCACTATGTTAGGAAGAACAATCTGGTAGAATTTACCATTTTTGAACTCATCAGGGAGGAGAGCTGCTTTAATTCAGGTAATTCATGTTATATGTCGAAAAGGAAGGCGAAAGCAGAAAAAAATAATGGGTGATTCAATGTATCACAGTAGACCAAGCCCATTAGAAGTGCACAGAATGGATGTTTTGTGACATAAAAACAAATTGTAGGGTGTCAAGAAGGAATAAAACAGGGATGTGATGGAGTACTAAGAAGTCATAGCTTGTATATTTTTGATAAATGAATACTTTCACTGACAGAGGTAAAAATATTTTCCAAATGTTACCTAAACTTTTTAGTGTGCTTCTAAGCTAGGGAAGGGTTTTTTAGCTAGCACATTCCACAGGTTTAAAATGGAAAGCACAGTCTGCTCATCACTTTATGGAAAGTAGGTAGTATATTCCATCCAGCTGCAGAGGAATTTAGACAAGTATATAATCACCTGGGTTATAATCGTACCAGAATAGATCAGTTAAAAAGTCCTTCTACCCTCTCATCTTTTGAAAAATTGTCTTGGACTTTATTTTACATAGTTTTATGTCCATTTGAAAGGTGACAAGCCAGTCATAGCTATACTTGTTATCTAGCACCTACTAACCTCCAGGTATATTTGTACACACACAAATATTATGTATAGAAAGTTCTAAAAAATCATATTATTAGGGCTTTATTTATAAGAGCATCAGATATTATTGAAGCTTGTAAGCAACTTGAACTGTACTATCTGGATAATAAAATTCCTATTATTCATGTACTAGCCCATTAAAAACTCAACCTTAGCAGGATGCATGACTCAGTATCTTCAGCAGGGCTTTAGAATTGTCAGAAGAAAGAGTGCTTTTTTTTTTTCCAGAAAGCTATGTTTTCATTGGCAAACAATGTGGTGTAGAAGGATTTGATCAGTAGCAGAGCAGATGGTACTGAGCTCCTCTCATGTCCATCATACGTGCTTTGCTTTTAATTAGATACAGTCTGTCCTCTGAGGCCAAACTGTTCCACTATACATGTGGTTCAGATTTTTCAGAAGGGCAGCTATCCCTTAGACACTGGTGTCTTTGACGGTGGACCCCTCAAGAGCGTACCAAACAAGGGTTTCTTCTCCCGCAAGTGGTATTACCATCTTGTTAGCTTGTAATTGCTCACACCATCTTGACCCAAATAAACTCTCACGTGCAAGACACATATTAATATTTCTCCTCATAGCATTTTTTGCATGACATGATGGTACTTGTTACTTGACTATCTCCATACTGCAAGTTTGGATGATGTGTATTGCAATGCAGTCTGGGGAGAAGAGGTAGATTTAACAGCTGTGCTGAGGCATCACCTTGACCTTACAGACTAATATCCTTCTGAATTTTCATTTCTCTGAAAGAAAAAGAAGGCAGAATGCTTTGTTTAAATTAAATTTAAATGTAAGAAAATACTCTTTCGGTGTAAACACAGATTAAACGCTGGAATGAATCATCCAGAGAAGCTGTGGAGTCTCCATCTTTGGTGATACTCAAAGCTGACTGGACATCGAGTGGGTCAACTGGCTGTAGCTGACTGCTTTGAGTAAAGGAGGGGGCTGAATCTCCAGAGTTGCCTTCCAACCTCAACACTTCTGTGATTTTGTGTAGCAATTGAAATATAAGCACTGAAAGGGCATTGCCTCCCAAAACATTTGCCTGTTTTCTTCACTTTTCTCCAAAGAAGAGATCAAGCATTTCTTCATACTCCCCCAAAACCTCCAGAGATCCCTTCCAACCTCAGTCATTCTGTGATTCTGTGAATCCACTGAAATTTTACTGTTTCACCCACTCATTTTCCAGTAGCATTAGATCCATCATCTCTTTTGGGACATGACTCTCACAGGCAATAGCTAGTGAGATTTGGTCAAGAGACTGTTTTGTGACTTCTGTATTCAACTCATAAGAAGAGGCCAGGCAGAGAAGACTGGGGTGTGTGGCTGCTGCTCACAAAGCACTACCAAGGGGACTGCAGGGGAGGAAACCTCCACCCCTTCCTGCTGTGCAAAAGACCCTCTGCTGTCTCCTTCCCCTCTCTCAGCTTTCAGAGGAAGCTACCCTCCTTTCTAGGATCAGGCCCTGGGCTAAAACACTTTATTCAATGACTGACCTGGTCATGTCTCTGTGAGACTCACCATCTCATGATGAGCCATTAATACCCACAAAATGCACTCCCTACCCCAGAGAGTCCTCACAGGTCAAGGAAAGCGACTTCAGACTTCAAGAGTTTTCACAATGGATGGACAGACTGAGTTAACAGAAATACTTAAGTGCTTTTGTGAACCCATACACAAATATGGCAGTAGGATTTGGGACAATGTTCATAAAGGTTTGGACAGTTAAATGTGAATCTTAACAAATTCTTATTTCTGATATAGTTTTAATCTAATAAATACCAGAAAATGTGAGGCTAAGTATTAGTCATTCTTTAGAAGATTTTTTTTCTGTTTTTATTTATTTTTTTTTAATTAGAGTCAATCTGGTGGAATCTGAAGATCTCTTGTTACTCTCTTAATGCAAGAAGATAGAGTGGGTCAAATTTTTGTATGTTCTTAGGAAAATACTTGTAATGATACTGAATAAAAAATAGAATTATGACATTTCTTGATCCCCAAAAAAGTAATCCACAGGATCCTCCAACAAATGGTAGCATGCTTATATGGTACTACTTATGTATCTAGAATTGCTATATTTCTTAGTCATTGAATACCATTGTTCCTTTTTTCTCTCCATATGTCAAGAGGTTGTTCTGAAGTCTAGTTGACCATTAATTCTGCTTTCAATCAAAATAAGTTTTACATACTAACAAATGCAAGAAATACACAATTATAATTCTGCATAGCACTATTAAATAAGTAAAAGGTATTAAAAATACAGATAAACAAATGCACGTGAAAGACTTTGATCTGGCAGTTTTATTTCTTATGAATAACTCAAGCCTAGACAGAGAATGGGGAAAATATATGCACATAAGTCCACAGTGGGCATAATCACTTGAGTAAGGGCTAATGATTAAAGTTGAAAGATCAAATCCGATTTTTTTTTCCTCACAGTTACAGTATTTGCTTGCTACAATCAGAGAATCCTGTAACCCTATTAATTTTACTTTTTAATTTACTACAACAAAAATGATGAACAAAAGGCATTAATTGAATGCTAGGGAACAAAAGGTATTTAATTTTGTAGAACTTGCCTGTTTTCAGAGACCCAGTGTTTCAGTGAACTGATTAAAAATAATTTATTGAGAAGAGAATAGAAAAAACCATTATTGACAAAAAATAATTCAAAAACTCACAGCAAGGAATAATCTAAAATTACATGGAGGCATATCTTCAATTTTGTACCACCAGCAAGCGTTATCTTGTTAATATTAACAATACATTTTAATTGGGACTACATCCTAATGGAACCAAAGGGAGTAATTGCAGAAACACTTCAAGCACAAGGCTTAATTAAAATTTCTTGTTGTACAAAATTGTGGCCTTTCAACTTATTTAGGTAAATATTTTGGGAAACAATTGGAATAACTTCTAACATAAGCTTCTTCAAGCAGTGGTTATTGATCAGTCTTGGAAATATTTGCTTCATCCTGACATAGAGATAAAGCTTTATATTCCAGAGGTATTTGTGTATTTTTAATTTCTTTTTTTTTCTTTTTTTTTTCCCCACGCTTTCAAGGGGTGAAGGGTCCACAATGGAGTTAGCAGGCTTTTAAATGAAAAGAAACTAATTTCATTTGTTCCTCTGAATTAGTCATTTCCTATGGACTACTAAACAGTTGAGGTCTTAAATGGCTTAAAACAACATCCATGTTTATTTTTTCAACAAATCATGAAATGCTATTCACAGTATTGAAAATCTGTTGAAAAATATTCAAGTTATAATAGATATTTATTTAAATCCTATATTTTCTTCTTTTTTATAAGCTATAGCTTCAATATTTTTAAATGTAGCCTTCCTTGCCTACTGAGTGAAAACTTTGCCCAGTTGAAAGCAGTGGGAAATAATTCCATTAACTGTAACAAGATTTCGCTCAGAGTAAAGTACCTTTGACGTGACAGGGAGACATAATACATTTTAGGTAAAATAACACGAGAAACAGCTGATTGCCTTACAGTACCAATATATGAAATAAAAAACTGTTTTCCTGTACAAGATCAAATTTGATTATAATACATGTCCAATCTATAAATCAAAATGAGGCAGAGATCATTTTAGTTAATGATTTGACATATCTGTCCAGTGAGAATATCTTCATTGAGAATAGGCTGTATTAGGTCAAAGGTTATAGTTGATAATGACAGATTTCAACCCTTTCCCATTGTCCCCAACAGTACACCAGTGGTTCTCCTCAATGTCATCATGATGGAGCCTTTGCTGATGTTTTAGAGTAATGTCTGGCCTGCCCTTTATAACACCCATAGTCATTTACTGCTTCAAATTGTACACTCCCAGCCTATCTGTAATCAGATGTAATTTACAATATTGCATATTGACTGTTAGAAATTCCTTCACTTTCTTCATTATCTGATCCCTATATCTGAGTGACACAGAAAGTGAGCAAAGACAATCAAATATTTACCGTTTTCATATTTGCATTATCATGACAGGTGTCACTTCGCTTTTTGCTGGAAATGCCACTCTTAATGGCCTGTTTTTCTTTTTTTGCTGTTTCTGTCAACCTCAAAGTTGACTCACTCCAAGAATATTACTGTTCACCTGCTGATTACAGTGGGAACTTCTACAGCCCTTTTCTAATCTTGCCACTTCCATGGGAGAGAAGGTTTACATAGCCTTGCCCCATGCTGCTCATAGCTAGATTTGGCACCAAAATTCACTTATTTTCATTGTCAGCACATGTTTGTGGATTGTAAGCATTAAACTGAGATCAAACAGCATATATTAATTTCTTAGCTTGCAGCAGCTTGAATCCAAAATGACCCCCATACACTGTCTTGTAGTGTTTCTTATGTCATGTCTTCCCCTATTTTCATGTTATCAGCTTATCGGAGTTTATTGTTTAATTCATATCCTTAACAACATGAAAGATTGAGTTATCAGCAACATATTTTAGACTCATGTTGTGTATTTTAAAAATCTGAACTTGCTTATGCCCTGGTCTGCACATTTACCAGTGTGTGGACTTCTGTAAGCCATTTGATGATTTACAAACAGCCTCTTGTTAGTCCGTTATCTAAGTGTTTAGTTAGCAAGTTTGTTAGTTTTGATCTGTCTCAGAATACTTGTCTCCTCAGCTGCCCAATTACAATAGCTAGATTTTGAGACAAAAGCTTGGGACATTTTGGCCTTTGGAGTATTGCATTAGTTGACTTGCATGGCCACTGATGATAATACAGGAACAGAAAAGGAAGCTTAACAGAAATATATACTTATTCTTTGCATTTAGAAGGGTTGGCATGTATAAAATTAGACGCCTTCTTTCATTGTTTAGAAGTATCTGGTTCCTTTTGCAAAGAAACCACAGCTCTGACCTGAATAACTACATGTTTTCCACTTTGCAATTTCAGAAATCTTACATGAAGGTATACCAACCCATGCAGTTTTGAAGGCTGATATACATATTTTCATATCTACCTGTTATAGATATGCATATGTGGACAGGGGTGGTATGGCACTGAAATGAGTAGGGTAGGTGCTCTTCTATTTCCCCTACACAGAGTGAGATACCCTCTTGGGAGCCCCAGCCTGGTTAGAGCAGCTTCAGTCTCTTGTTTATGCATGGACTGTCCTAAACTACTGCAACCAGGAGGAAATACCTAAATTACTCACTGTTTCTTGCTCCCACCTGTGGTTCTGACATGACTCACCAGGGCACTGCACTTTCTTTTGGTCTCCTCAGAGAATCCACGCAATGTGCGGTGTGGGGAAGGCAGGGGGACAGGGTAAGTGGTAGCATGAGCACATACTGCATCTGCACTTAGGATCATATCAAATTGCATCTGTATTGCAAAATCATGAAATTTGGCTTCAGTGATTATGAAGCTTCAAGGGAGGGACATGATTATTTTAGGTCTTCAAAGAGGTAACAAATGTCAATGTGAGAGCTACCAACACAGCTGGTTTGGTGGGTTGTGCTTGTGTATGTGCGTATGACACGTACATTGTGGTTTCCATCAGCTCATGCTCTGCCCTCACCCACTGACATCCTTCTTTTTTTTGCAACTTGTAACATTACTGTTCTGTTAGGAACATTTTTCCCAATTTTCATTTATTCTTTAAATGTTTTTTTTCTTCTTACTTTCTTATGAATGCTTTCCTATTACTAGTTGTAGAATCATATAATCATAGGTAGAGAAAACAGTTATTCTGATTTCATTAGAATGGTTGTTCTGTTTTGCTCAGACAAATGTGGAGTCAACAATTTCACACAGATCAAGTATCATTCAGGGGGGGAAAGAGTGGAGAAAGTTACAAAAAAAAATGTAGGCACACAAACCCAAATACTCCTTATTCTCTTCTCAGGGCCCAAGATGCGTAGCAGAAATAAATTACAAACTGGGGGGGGGGGGTGGGGGTGGGGGTGGAAATCACTACTTTTTCGATAGGATCCTAGATGGTACACTTGGTCTTCTCCAGGAACGAGATTTCTTTTTTAATGTCTGTGCTATTGTTGGTAAGGCAAGATAGCAGACTGCTAGGGAATACTGTGCAGCTGAGAAAAGAATCTTGAAAATACTTTTATGTTGATATCCTATCTATTTCTGGGGAATTGCAGTTTTATTAAAGGCAAAACAGGTAGTCCAATGTTCCTGATTTTTTTTTTTTTTTTTTTTTTAATGAAAGGGTGAAAGAAGCTGTGAAAGTGTGGAAGAAAAGTGGAGAGTATGGCATATAATACCAGTCAGGACTTGGGGAATGAAGGCAGTTATAAAATTAGTACTACTGAGCTTTCAAATAGAATAGCAGGTCACATTTGTCAGATTTAAGCTAGCAAACTGTCATTGAAAAGTATTGGTTACTTAGTTTCCCACAGAGCGCATCAGGAGGGGAATGAGTTAGTGTAAGTACCAAGAAGTAGCTGTTGGTAAATGGAAAAGGAGATTTAACAAATTTAACCATTATATTCATCATATATCCTGTGATATTTCTGAGAACCATAATCGTGTGTTCACACAGCCTGTATAAACGCAGGCTTCTCAGAAAGACAATATTCATTCAAACTCGGTTTTACACCATGATTTGTAAAGAAACAAGGATATCTACTGCAAAGCAGACATCTTCACTTCATATTTTTATGTAACTATTGTTAAACCTTTTCACACTTTTTCATTATTTAGCCCCTGATATATACCCACCTGGTTTCAAAGATGGATCTATCAAGAATCCCTTGTTTAGATTATATTACATACACAGGCACATCTACTAATGAAAACATGTCATACTTTTTCTATTTGAGTCATCATTGTTAGAATATTTGCAGTCTAAATATAACATACACCTCAGCAGAAGTTTTTTTTTCAATGCAATGAGAATTTTTTTCAGTTTTAATCAAGAAAATGAGTAATTATTTTATAATTTAAAAAGCCCAATTTTCTTACCCTTCCGTGGTGCAGAATGCACCATTGCTCCATGAACTTATGGAACTCATTGACTTCTATATGAACTCCTCATAGGTACAGGCAACTGAATTGAGTTCAAGAAAATGTACAGATGGCTTTGTAGGCTTAAAGTTCAGTCACTACTGGGGAAATAAACAATCAACTGCTCGTAAAGGCCTGATGTTCATCCTGTGGATGAAGGAGTTTGTGCAGTACTTCATGTGCATGTCCTGTTACCTACAGAGCATTAGAGGGAATGGGAGCATTCCAGGCATACTGGGCTGCAAGCCTAGATTTGATGTCTTTAGAGGTCTTTATTGTGCCTCTTTTATGGCTGGCTATTTGTTTGTTCATATAGAAACATCATCATGTGGCCATGAGAACATTTTATAGAGTTTCAGTTATTTTAGTTATTTGGACAAAATCAGAATGAATTGAATATCTGAATTCAGTTAGGAATACAGCAGAAACCCATCCAAAGGGAGATAGTTATAATACTTTTTTTTTTTTTTAATTGAATAATCAGTTGGCAAAGACAAAGCATTTGATGACATGACTCTCATGCCCAAGTTGTTACCATTAATATGTTCTGGAACACATCAGAAAAGCAATAGCACCTACACCATAGTGCAAGGTCTGTAGCTGTCAGACTTGTTATCCAGATAGATATATTGGACAAGTTCTGATGTGGAAGATTTTCCAGGAAGAGCCAAATGCTTATGGAAGTACATGATAGTGATATAGTACATGGTAATATTCCTCCTAAGGCTCAGGTTAACCCATGGTATTGTTAGGGGTCTCTGAGATTGCTGAATTTCATGTATGATATAAGATCTAGTGTCACCCAGCCACTGATGGTAACCCAAGACTCTGCAGCACATTTAAAAAATATTCTGCATTATGGTTTTACCTTGAACTGAAAGTATTCTATAGATCCTTACAGCTTTTGATTGCTTCAGAGTGGTTTTGAAAGGTTAATGTATACAAAGAAAATAGATGGATAAGTGCCATTGCTGCTGTCTACACAGGAAAAACAGAGAAGACGGATGGATGTACATCAAAAGTTCTATAAAAAGCTCACATACAGTTTGATAATGAAGAAATTATGAAATACATATTTGAATGTGACTGACAGAATTAAAATAAATGATATAAGGAAAGAATCGTTTGCTAATGAGAACAGAGCTGTAACAAAATGAGGTTACAATATTTCAGACTTAAATATTAACCAAATGTACATCAAAGCGTCTTAATAGATGCTTATTTTAGAATGAATTTGCTCATATGCACTAATTTAAATTTGTTAACTTGAAATGTAGAGAGGTTTTGGTGTTTTGTTTTGGTTTTTATTACTTGTTTTGACCAGCACTGGAAAGGGCAACAGCAATCACATGTCTGTTGCTGAGCAGATGAAAGTTAGTTAGAGTTACTGCGGTTAGTTACTGCACTCAGCTGAGCAGAGACAGGTGAGGGCTGGGATTTAAATCAAGGCATCTCTTCCAAAAGAGAACTGTAGCCATGGTTGTGGTTGCCCCTGCAAATAGGCTGCATTCACTGCATTTTTTTAAGAGGTCATTTGTCTGGCAGTTCTCTATGAATTATACCAAGCCTGTTTCCTTAACCTCTTTGGACATTTTTTTAAGCCTAGGATCTATTTTAGGACCTGCTTTTCTTTGTGCGTGCATGTATGTCTTATACATTCAATATTCAATGAAGCACACAGGGTATTTGGATACAGTAACAGTGAACGAAATAGATGTCCAAAACCATTTCTGCACAGCAAATGACCAAACTGCATGAGCTACTCAGCTGAATATTTTGTTATATTTTGTTTAGGAAGAGGCAATGTAAGTTCACGGCATTGTGATATTTTTTCTTTTTTGCTTTGTATTATGGAAGATATTTAGCGAAGTTTCAACATATAATACCTCAAATAAACTTCACAGTTATATTCTAAAAATATTAATAGTTTTGTATTCCTTTCGTGTTGGTGATTTTAGACAAAATAATACCTCTTTGGCTGAGGGGCTCAGCTGTGTCCTGAGGTGGATCCAGTGGAACCGCCTGGAACCAAGTGGAACTAGCTGTGTCTGGCACGTGGCAGCCCCGGCCTTTCCTCTCAGAGGCCACCCTGCAGGTCCCGCTGCCAGCACCTGGGCACCCACACCCAATAAAAATGACTGAAGTATGAATTAGAGAAAGAGTAAAAGAAGGAAGCTTACAGAGAGTAGAAGAAATTAAAAAATAAAATAAAGGAGAAAATCTGCATCTTGGATCTACCACTGTGCAGCACTAGAAGTGGGAAAACTGGGATGCAGCTGGTAGTACTTTATTGAAATTACTACAAGAAGTCAGGAGAGGTTTCAGAGGGGTTACCAATGTTTTGGCTAATTGACTGTACTTTAGAATTTGGTGTTGAATGTGAAGGAGGTATTTTTGCTACAGCCTCAGTCATTGTTCCTTTTGTTACATCCAGCGCCCTGGTGGTACATAAAACAGAAACAGAGCAAGAGTGTACGTTACAATTTCCTTTTATTTAGTGTCCATGAAGGAGATCTATGGAACAGTTTAAAAATGAGAGGAGAAAAAGGAGGTCTCTCTTGTGAAGAGAGAGTGTATATGGAGTGCCATAGCCTTTGGAAAATAAATGTTATTTTTCATATTTTCCCTAATCTCTGAAGCCTGATTTCTGGATTACTGTAGCTTTTTTATTTGTGTGGTTGGTTGGTTGGTTGGTTGGGTTTTTTTTAAGAAAAACATAGCAAGATATTTCAGCATGAGCAATGAAAAACAGTTTTGCACATATCTCAAATGAGCAGAACTGGCTATTTAGGTAAATAGTTAGGACTCAGAATATGAAGCCAAGAAGTTAGTTTTTAACATAAACAGAGCCATTTTTGACCTTGAATAAATTACTTGACATTACTTCACTTTGTCAGTTACGTAGTAAAACATATAATATTGGTACTAGGAAAAAAATATGTGCTACTCTCTAGCAGAGGTTTCCCAGGTAAAATCACTAGATAGTTTTTCTGCTTGAAAATGCATTTACACTATCGAACTTTACATGTCAGTTGTTCAGCTGAAAACAGATACTTTAAAGCAGGCCCAGTGTCAAACTTCCCATAAACAACAAGTGGGTAAGTTTTCCCATTTTTTACTTGCTCCTGTGCTGAGTCACAGCAGTTAGTTCTTTTGTTCATGATGTTGTTTAGCATTAACATATTGTTAAGAAAAAGAATAAGATCACAACAAACAATGACTTTAATGTGTCTGGAGAAATGCTTCAGTGTCTGATTAGATGACAATAATAAATGGTAATTAGCAGTGGTTAATAAGATGAATCAAGGACGTGTATTCCTTGCTTTAGGATATAAGGAAGCAACAAAATTAGGACTAGGATTTGGTGATGCTTTTACATCCATTCATTTTGAATCTAGTGAGTTGGTCTCATCTCCAGTGGGGACAGGATTGGGAGGTTCAGGATCCTAATTTAGGAGGTGTGGAGGTTTTCCTGAGCAGTGTTAAATGCTCTGACTTCTCAGAGTAGTTCTCAGACCACATTTTTACCCTATTACAACCATGCTGTTGTCTCAAACACATTAGGAAAGATGAATTGTCTCCAGAAGTTCAAATAAGTCATCTTCAATGACATTACACATTCATTTGCTAATGAACGGATAACAGCCTTTTGTAGTTTTAAAGGAGCTTTGTTTGTTGTTAATGTGAATCGGCTTAATAACAAGCTCAGCTAAAGTATTCTGTGTGTGTATACAATAGTCCATTTAGTTAATTGTTTCCTAAAATGAGCTAGATTGGTAGCATCCATTTAATGTCTGATTCCAGTCTCACTACAGCCAATTGTTTTCTGCTGTGGAATTATGTAAGAACTGAAACAGGGCTATTCTGTAAGTTTCCTTGAAAATCCTATATTGGAAAAAAAATGCAAAACAGAAAAAAAACCCCCGGTCATTTCAATAGCCATTCTCATGACTAGAATTGTGCTAATATTTTTTCTACGTTTAAATCTCCTGAACTGTAACTCTCTTTTTCTGCTCCTGTAACTCTTTTTCTGCTCCTTGAAAGGTATATCACAGAAAGTTGCTCAAAGGCATTTTATTCTCTTTTTCTTTCCTGTTCTGTGCAGTGGTGTCCTTTGAGTTGAATGCTATAAATTCCAAATTTGGAATGTTGAAAATTGATGTTATTAAATAAATAGTGGAATTCCCCAAATGAGTAGGAACAAAGCCTTTAATCCCACATGCTGCAGATCCATTATTGCCATCGAGATCCCCTGGTGAAATTCACATGAACAGATGACGTAGATGTGGAAAAGTGTCTTTTGAGATTAGATCAAGATTTTTAAAAGGATATTATATATCTTGCATGCACCAAATTGAGGAAGTTTCTTAATATTTCCATAAAGGTATGTAATACGGGAACGTCATTCTCTCCTGGATTGCAGTTTTGAAATATAGTCTCTTCAGGTTTTGTCCTCCAATAAGTTTCTCTGCACGTAACTGAAACTCTTCTTTATCTTCAAGACAACAATTTAAAGATATTGTACTAAACAGCTTAGTAGATTATTTAGCACTGTCTGGTTTTGCAGTACTCAGATGGAAAAAAATTAGAATGATTCTCATTTGTCTGAAAGTTTCGGTCTGCTGCTCCTGCTTTGAATAGCTGCTGAGTAAGTTTGATCTTCCATTGACAAAGGCTTGCTTTTCCACATGGTCAGGACTGGCTTGTGGGAGAAGACATGATCCAGTGTGAAACCTTGATGTGTTTTGTCAATAACATTAAGCTACAGTATCAATTGGAATTCAACATTTAATGAACATTGATTTAGGGCAGAAGTATTACATTTACTTGCCCTTTTTTTTTTTTTTTAATGAAGTAGGCCAAGCAGTGATCCCAGTGGAATCTACCTATGGTAAAACTTCTCTCCCTCGCAGCTGTAGGTAATAAGTTTTCCAGTTTTATATCTCATTACATCTTTTGTTGGTGAAATACCCTTAACAGTACTATATGTATACTTTAACATCAAGTCAGAGTCTCAGTATTCACTGAGATAGATTCACACAGAGATATTTTCTGTACAAGGTGAGGACATTTCACAAATTACTGGCAGTTTCACACACTTTTTTATAGTCTTTATCAAAATGTTATAATTTACAACTGTGATTTGTCTTTGTAATTCACCTATCCCACTGTCTGCCTTAAGTCTTTTCCTGCCTTGTATACCCACAGTGAGTTTTAAGATTCCCTGTAAAACCAGCACAAAACCTAATTTTCCTGAAGTCAGCTTAATTTTCACCTCCAAGTAGGTATAAAAGTTACCACTTGAAAAGTTTTCATTTTTTTTTTCTTTCTAGCTCTTTGTAGACTTTTTAGAATGACTCTGACATTGAGCAGCATTTCTGTTTTAGTAAGTATCATTTGGACCTCTGAGTCAGAATGTCACATGTCATTACAGAATTACAGGTAGAGTTCATTAGGTATAAAATAAATGGCAGAGCTCTAGAGACTTTGCAGCATATTGATGTTTTTTTGTTGGCAATAGTTGTTGATGCAGAGATGCAGGAGAAAATGAGGTGCCAAGAGAAGAAAGCTCCATTAATTTTGCACTAAAAACTCCACTAGTTTGTGTATTAGGGATGAAATGATATATCTGGAGGTTGCTTTTAATTCTCCTATCCATCAGTTGTTTCCCTTAAAGAACCTGGAAGATGTTTAAGGTGAGAATAAATACCAAATTTGAAATTAATTATTCATAGTAATACAGATTTAAACATTCATTGTAAAAAAAATGAGATGGCATCAATGCTTACCAGCATCAAATAGAAATAAATAAAATGAAAGGTACAAAATCTTTGGTTTAGAACTTATTCTGAAAGGGTTCATGGAATCAAACATGAAGAACAAATTAACACAATCATCACTAAAAAGCTAAAATCAGTTTATTGCAAGATTAGGAGAAGACTGTGTCTAGCAACAAATTCTGAAAATTACGCCTTATGAACCAGATCTTTCTACTCTAATACCCCCTTCATTCAAAGTACACAATGTACTACATTTTAGTCCCATCATCTAACCTCTGATTTACATATGCACAGGAAAAAATACCTAGAGCATCTACCTACAGTGCAAAATAATTTATGTATAAGCTCTGTTCAGGTTTGGGTTTTGTTTGTTTGTTTGTTTGTTTGTTTTCTTAAAGGCTATATTGTCTTTAATTTTTTTTCTCAGTAGTATCCTATCTTCTAAATAAAACAAGTTTCATAATGATCAATTTGAGTGACTGCTCCTGCTTTTTCATCCTACAATTACTCTTTATCTGTACAGTGGTTCTGAAGCAGCTTACAGTCTCTCATTACTCAATACTCATTTTCTGATGCTTAGATATATTGCTCGCTTTTCAATTGCATTTTGATTTTTTTGTTTTGTTTCAGTTCTGCTTTTTGAACTGGGAGTAATTGTCCAAGTTTAAGTCTATAGTCATAATATTTAATGATCCATTATTATGTAAGATCCCAGCTGCACAGGAGTGATTGATATATTTGAAGCTATTGGGTAACTATGGATGCTTGCAAAAACGCATTTGCTAGCCATCAAGGAAAAGCACTAAAAGCTATGCATTAAATGTACGTGTTTGTCAGGCTTAGAATTGGAGTGTGTGTGACAAGTTGTGTTCAATCTGTCTGCAGGAGTTATTTTGTTTTGGAGAAAAAAAAAATATATTTAGTAAATATAGTGGAAAAAACAGGTTTTCAATACACAATATTTCTCAAAAGAGACAAAACTATGTTTATTCATTATAACCAAATACTCTGAGATGTGTTTTGTCAGAGAAGCCGTTTCAAGCTATTTACTTCAAGTGTGAAAGAGCTTTCTTAGAGTGAAAACACTTTCTCTTGGACTACACCTCTTAGCAATTTCAGTAATAGCTGAATTGTGTAGAAAACACATTTTCACTAATTGTATCTCTTTATCAAAATTTGGATGATAAAATTGCTGGTAAATATAACTTTGTTTAAGACAAATTAAGTATATTTAGTTGTATGTGCTGAAACAATCCATTCTTTCAACAAGCAGAGCCTATCACATCAGAAACAACAGAAAGATCCTTGGCATGCTTTGCAGCCTCATGCTAGAGTTTCTTGAGTTCCAGTGTTTGAACTGTGGCAGTCTAAAACTGCTCTGTCTAGTATATTCATAGGAGAGTCAACCAGGAAAATTAAATTTACGTAAACAAATTATTCTGTCAACCTCTGCCAATACTTACTTACCTTGCTCAATCTTATAAATGATGCAAACTTCCAGTTCTGCTCTCAGACATTTCCAGATATTTGCTGATTCTTTTTGATCTGGTTCTCTCTAAAAATACGTCCATTGGCAAATAATGTGCCTGCTTCTGTCTGTTTAAATAAGACCATAAAAATGCTAAAATTATATATTTCCAATATTTTAGTTCTGTGGAAACCTGTAGGGTTCTTACTGATCACCAATACCACTTTGTTCATCATTATTGCAATGGCACGTAAATCTGTCGAAAATAGAGCAGGAAAATAAGGATTCTACAGGATACCATCAGCAGAAGAAAGAGCATGGTATGTTTTGTTCACAATTATGTTTCAGAATGGAATAGTCAGACATTAAAGGCAATGGCACAAGAAGACCTTATTTCGAGCCACAGATCCTCTATCCTTAATATTTTCCAGATATGTTACAGTACAGAAAGATTTCACGAAAACAATCAGAAGGATTTAGTCTACGAGGTAGTTTTAATATGAAGCCATAAAGATCTTGCGTTAGATCTTACAGTCAAAGTGCTACTATTCTTGGTGATAAAGAAAAGGAAATAAGGTGAATGAATGCAGAAGACCAGTGAGCAGCTGTGATTGTTGATGATTGCTTATGGCTTTTCACACTGTGGGTAGTTAAACTGTTGTACACATTTCTGCAGATAGCTGTGGATGGTCTAAGTTTGCATATGTTTAGGAAAGAGTCCAAAGGAGTAAAAGTCCACCAAGTGCTATTAATCACAAAATTATTACCTTTGATTCAGAAGGTCCCTGAATCACAAGTGATGGGTGACTGGGAGAGTGTATCAGAGAGGTGTCATTGGCTGTTCCCTTTGTTTTTATTGTGAATAGAATTAGGAATGGAATGGAATGGAATGGAATGGAATGGAATGGAATGGAGTAGAATAGAAGAACAGAACAGAACAGAATAGAGTAGAATAGAATAGAATAGAATAGAATAGAATAGAATAGAATAGAATAGAACAGAATAGAATAGAATAGAATAGAATGCATTTGGAAGAGACCTACAATGATCATCTAGTTCAAATGGCTGACCACTTCAGGGCTGAAGTCTTATCTGTTAATTTGCCAGTGGCTCCACTGGAGATAGGCTACCAGCCTAGATGAACCCTGATCTGGCCCTCTGTGGTCATCCTTATGATTTTATGTTCTTTGCATTATGATGAGTTGAACCTAGGACACAAAAAGTAGGAAATGGTTGGGATTTATGTCACTTGCCGTTAGATGCCTACTTTGTACAATGCAAACACCTGAACAGGAGACAGGTTTCTACATCCCCTTTATAATCAGTGTAGAGAAGTAAACAACCAAGTGAAGCTTATCTTAGAATGTTTCCATAAGGACCTTATGGTGTCAGGTTCAGTGATTCATTTCTAAACAGATTTTTACATTGTATACATAGAAATCTGATCAAATCAATTCTACTTATGTAAGTCAGTGAACACTAATCTAGTAGTATTAGTACAGAAGTAGTACTCTCATTTCTTTGTAGAATTTGGAAAGTAACAAGATACATATTAAAATCAAGAAGAAAATATCTTCAAGATTTATGATTTTTCATGATACCATTTCAGAGAACATTTCTATTGGAAGTATCTCTAAAATTACTATAGGATAGAGTGGGGATCTGTAATAATCAGTGTCAGGTGAAAAGGCCTGTGCCAGTGCAGGGTGGATATGTATATACAGAAAAACCCTGCTGAATTCATTTCTTGTCAGATACCTTGAATTATTTCTTGTTGAAAGCTTATGGATACATAGTATTGACATTACTATATAAATATATAAAACCAAATTCCTGGGACTGTACTGCATTAATCAAACATTATAGCTTTGCCATAATTGTATTATTGTGAAGATTTTAGTTGTGGTGTAGCACAAAAAATTATTGGTTTTCTAAGGAATTTAAGCAAAAAATAAATAAGAATAGTCTCGCACTGCAAATTGCTAATATTAAATATTAAATACACAATTTGACATACAACTCAATACTGGATCTTCAGAATCTAATTTCATTGGTCTCGTTATCAAAATCAGTTAATGCAAATATATTCTACAAATCAGTAAGGCTGAAACTGAACTCATTCACAAGAAGATCTTTGTTGTCTTGTTGATTTTACAGGCTTTGTTGCACTGTGAAATCTGTGTTCGCTACAGAGTCAGTGGCTTTTAAGAATGCAAGTTTAGTCTCTTTACTGAGGTCATTCCATTGACACTTTGATATTATACCAGAAATCACATGATGGGATAGTATTAGCCAATCCGCAGAGCAGTACCACCCTAACCAAAATGACGGCTTGCTACTCCAGCCACATCCATCTTAACACTTGGAAGTTTGTGAACTATTGAATATAGTTATGACTATTTAAAATTTGGGGGATATTTGCTTGTTTGCTTGAGAGGGTTGTGTTTTGTTGTTGTTTGTAAACAAACAAACAAACACAAGCTAATGGAATTGCTTGAATATTTAACAATGTTGTTTAAGTCTCATCAAAAGAAGATTATGTCCAGACTTGCCAGAGTATGCGCGTTGTATTGAGAAACTCCTGAAAGCCTGAACATTTCATTTATGATCTTTGTTCAATGAAGTTATTATGTGTGTACTTACAGCCTTTGTATTCAGCTAAGTAGTCAGCCTTTGTTCAGCTTCTAAACATCTTGATTATTTTGCACCCACAACTTGATCAATGTCCTTCTGAGTTGGTGGACATTTTATGAGAGCTGGATGTGTTCCTTCCTGGAACTAAACATTGTTTTCTAACATTTGCTTTTGCAACAAAATCCAGACAAATAAAAAGGGTTATCTGTATCTTAGAGTGAAGAAAGACAAGACTGGAATATTCCATTGTGCTGAAGATAGTAACAGATATCACAAAGACTGCAGTTTAAACCACTGCAGCTTGCTGTTTGTTTGTCCTTTTTTTAAACTTTAAGAACTGATCTCTGATATACTGCCTGGATTTTGAGGCATTTATAGAAATTTGGGGAGGACAAAGAATTGTTTGGTCTATTGAGACTTATCATGACATCATTCCTCCCTAAGTCATTCCTAGATTGATGATGCCTAAAAAATCTGACGTGAAAATCCATTTCAAGCATTTCTTACTGTTTCAATGAAAAAGTGCTTCCAAATGTTTACTTTGAGAATATTCCCCCTATTTTTGCTTATTTAAAGTCCTCTTGTCTTATCTCCATGCTGTAATAAAAAAATAACAGAGATTGACATTATCTGTTCCAGCATTCAGAACACATGCTTCACTTAGGCCTTCCTAAATATTTGTATCTCTAAGTTGTATTCCCTCAGTTTTGCCAGCTATTTTACTGGAATTTAGTCAAATAATCCTAAAAAAATTATTTGCTAACCTTCCTTAAATGCAAGAGATTTTAGTAGAATTCTTTCCGAACAATTACAACTTTTCAATATAATATTTTTCAGGTTTTGTAAGCTATTTGAACTTTTTTAATACTAAAGTTCTCAGAAATCTGGGACTCGAGACAACTCTCTCAATATTAGACTCATTTATGTACATGATTAAGATATATTTCTATATATATATCTGCTTTGTTTTTGTATGGCTAATACATTTAATGGAGATTTATAAACTGTTGAGTCATTGGAAAGATAAACAATTACAAAGAGCTGTGATCTCAGGTTTGGAAAGATGGTGATTACAGTTCATCATAAGCCTGGTCCTACAAAGTATTAATCTCTCTCAGCTGCGCCAGTTCTCATAAGAGCACAGATCTCTTTTGCGTGGCAAGTTGACCTATACGGAAGGAAGGCTGAACTGTCATGTAAAACTGTGACAGATATCTGACAGAAAAGCACTTTCTTTATCATTCAAGGGTTTTTTTGTTGGGTTTTTTTGTTTGTTTGTTTGGGTTTTTTTTAAATATAGTACTAATGCTTTAAAAATGTGCAAATATGTGTAAAAAGTTAAATACTTGCTTAGCCCATCCTTCATCTCTAAATACTGGATGAACTGGCACTGTTGTTGTTATAAGAGCTGAAGAGGTGCAACAACATCTTGTATCAACACCCAGCTAATGTGTCACATCCTCCTTTCTCAACTGGAACATTCGTCATTCCTCAACAATGCAACTTCCGTATGACTCTCACTTAAAATAATAGCATATCCCAGAGGAAGAAGCCATTTTAAATGGCAACGAGCTAAAAGAGGTCTACCAGGACACTGGATTTAGCACATCTAACTGGCTGCAAATTAACGTTTCATATCGCACAGAGAGACTGCAAATCTTCACTACAGTAAAGTTGTCATCAAAATGTAATTCTTGTTGGACTGATGGTGTAATGTTACAGCTGTATCTATCAACCTTTCGCTGTTAGCGGCCACTGCAACAAATGGCTTGTTGAAGTAGTTGATCTTCAAAGCCTATCTGTAGTCCCATTACATTAGGCTTACACATATACTTACAGTTTAATCTAAAAGCACTTGTAGTCAGTCCACAAATTTTAAATCGGACCCTTTCTAGGAATGATGTTGAGAAAGATACACGATCTCATACAGCACACTCTATGTTCTGCCAAAGGCTATTTACACCAAACACACCACATGGGTAACTTATTCCCACCTCAGGAAAAAACTACTTCTGACGCATTTGTGATGTGTGGATGTGACACAAATGCAAACATAAATATGGTTATGCAAACGCCAAAAGGTCATACTCTAAAAATGCTAGGATAGGCTGTGCAGTATTTTCAAGACAGCAACTGATCACAGATAAGTGCCTCAAAGCATAGTAAGAGATGTATATTTGGTTTCCAGGATCAGTGGTTCTGGCGAGTCAGAAACAACAGGGTGATGGATGGATACCCCATGCAGATTACCTACTTCTGGAGGGGTCTGCCTTCCAGCATTGATGCAGTTTATGAAAACAGTGACGGGAATTTTGTCTTCTTTAAAGGTAAGGAAAGTAAGATTTTGTGTAATACTTTCGGCTGTGATGTTTTCTTGGAATATATCTTGCTTATTTTTACTAATGATTTGTAAATTACATTGCAAATTGTTAGCTAAATGAAGAGTAAATGACTTATGTTTTCTCATTTTGGCACCTACAGCTTTGATTTATTATTACATTTCAGAGTAACAGATTATATACTCTTACATATTCAGTAAAAATTTGGAAGTATAAATAAGAGGCATAGCAATGCCAATATCTACTATGAAATCCTTTTTGAAAAATGTCTATTGGGAATCAAGAATTAACACAGTTCCATATTTTTTTTGTGGTTCTCTTTGTTCTTCTTCCTTTTTACAAATGAAATTTGTGTGTATCTAAATGGCATCTGTTCTACTTATATCTCACCATAGTGTGATGTATTTATTTCATCTGAGAACTGTGATGTTAGGAGTTTCAGGTGTGAAAAATAAATATATTTTTCATAGATATGTATTTAGATTTTTTAAAGAAGCATAAACTCCAGGAAATCTGTTGTATGGATTGGTTGTTGCTAATTATTCTTTTCAAGAGTTTAACTCCAGGCATTGGACATTCAAAATTAAAGTTCTTGAACATGCATCTGATTTAGATTTAATGAGAAAATTATCCTATATGTTAAATAAATACCCATTTGGCGACAAAAGAGTGAAAACCATGTAAAGTATGATAATCATTTGGGAGAAAAAAGGAGAAACTGAATAGGTACTTGAAAAATTATTGACCTATTTAGTATTGTGATTCACTTGTTCACTCATTACAAAAAGGTAGAAAATTTTTTTTTAAGTCGTTATATGAAAAATAGGTTCCTTTTTACAAGTGGAATCACAAACAGGGAGATAGAAATAATATTTCATTCCCTGTGGATACATGTTCATCTTGGGAATGCTAAATGGAAAATGTTTAATAATGTCAGAAACACTGCATAACAGTACAATGAATATGAAGTTTATGTTTTACTAATAAGGAAATTTTATTTTTTTATGAAACACAAGGAAAATTACATTCCGTATAGTACATTTTTTATTTACATGAGTTCAATACAGCATATGCTTTTATTTCTGTTGACGTAAAACAAACTTCAGGTCATAAAGTTGATAAGATCCGGAATCATGATCAAGGTACCTCCAAGTCTCCAGCCATCTGCTTGATTTTTGGGTCCATGGGACATGAGAGGATACAAAGATTACTCTGTAGATATTCCATTGCTTATCACTGCTACCTAGAGCAAAGGAACCATCCTATGCATTCCAGACCTGGATAATGCTGGAATCCATTACCTGAGCTTCAGACTGAGAGGATCAAACTTAGTCTTAAATCTGCTTTCTTTTCCTTCCCAGTGACCTCAAAATGTATAATAATTATTTAACTCTTCACTTGATGCTGACTGACTCTTGTTAGGTCTTAGAGAAATGAGTTGATTCAGTAGTCTGTAGGTAATAGCTAAAAAATAAAGGGAGGAGAAGAACTTTTTTATTTTCTACCTGGGTAATTAAATAATCAAGATTAATTAAGGCAAGAGAAGAATCAGGTTTGTGCTGTTAGAAGTCAGAATATTGTGTAGTTTTCATCATCCCCAGCTTATGCTCTCTGATTTCAGACTGGCTAGTTTTGTGCCTTCTAGCTGATATCATGTGATATGTGGATTTTCTATTGCAGGTATTTTTCCACATCCTTTCTTTTCAAAGTTCCTTCCTTATTTTTCCAGTGGCATTTCTACTGTCCCTTTGACTTGTGTGATTTTTTTGAATCTTTGCTTCTCCACCAAACTTCCTCTTCATGATTTCCGATATCTTCCTGATCGTGTTTGTTTATCAGCATAATACATGTTTTTCCACTGCCACAGAATCAATAAGTGCAGCTGAGTCTTTTGTATGTGTGTTCCTGAATATTCCTGTTAACCAAGGATCTCAGCTGTCTTGTGGAACATGATTGCGGAAGTCTATATTAAAGACTCTAAGTAACAATCATCGTCTCATTTCTTCCATTCCCTCACAAAATTTCTTCCTAGGAAAAGAGTACAAGTAGTCGTCCCAAGGTGCAGAAATAGACAAGTTGATTGTTGTTAAAATGATGAGCAAACAGAACGTTATCCAAAGAGTGTGCTTTACCAATCTAAAACTGGTTAAACCAAGTAAGTTCTAGAAGGAGCTTTAAGTCTGAAGTCTGGCATACAGATGTATTCACAAAGCACATATCTAAGCCAACATTTATGTCTGTGATACAGAGGAAACATAGAAAAGATGGAGTGAGTGCCATCACGGAGCTGGGACTGGAACACTGTCACTATGTTCTTCTTTCAGAAAACATTTTCCAGATCACTTCATTTTAAAGCTGGTCAGTTCTTCACAGCAGAAAAGCGTGGTGTTTGAGTGAAGACGGTGTGTACCTGCAGATTTTTAAATAAAGTCATCAGTAACATCCAATGTCCTGTAAGGTATACAGTCTTGAGTCTCTGGTGTGTGCTGGAGAAACAGATCAGTGTGTAAATATCCTCCCTTCAGAACAGCCGCTGTTTCTTCTGCAGGTGCTCAAAGGAAAGTTCCAGACACACCGTCCATCTCCTCTGCTCTCTTTCACTCATTTTTGAGGCTTTTTAACTAATGTGAAACAGGACCTCCTGTGACTGACTGTTTTTTCACTCCTGTTTTCATATTTGTGGAGCAATATCTCTACTCTCTGAGGAAGATGAAGAAAGGAGTAAGCCAATTTACTCGTCTGTGATTGCTAGTAATTGCCACCTTGTTTCTCCTTACATGCCTACACTGTCATAAGTTCAGGATAAGTGATATTCTGTTAGACCAGTGACATTTTTAAGATGCACTCAGGATTGACCCTGTGAACCATCCTGGATTGAGACATTCTGTTTATCTCTTTAGAAATCCACAAATCTCATGTATTTTCAATAATCTATAATCTATTTGATTTGTCTCAGACCTTGTCTTTCACAATGTCAAACATCACATTTGAAACAATTTATTTAAATTATAAAACAAAGCCTTTGTGTATACAGTTGGATTCATGATATTAGTGGACTTCTCTTTACAGTAGTAGAAATATAGATTAGTAAAGGTCTAAAAGTATTTAAAAACTAAGATTTTTTTTTTTTTTAATGGGAGCTATGTTGGAAAATATGAGCCATATGCAAATGATACGAGATGGCAGATCAGGATGGAACATCCATTTATGAACCTTTGAAACATCTCTGTAGCTTGTGTTTTTGCTATAAGAAATGTAGTTATTCTTAACTTGTGCTAATGAAAATCTATCAGTATATTTATACCTATTTGACATTACTCTTCTGAGAATACACGAGGAGCCTGTGAGATCATGCATGCTGTGTTAGATGTCTATGGAAAATCAAGCTGAATCAGGTTCAAGACTATTGGATCAAATGTCTTCTTTGGTTTTGAAATTTCATTGATTTTTTTAATATTACCATTTTGACTTCTATTTCATTTCTTCAGTAATATTTATTTACTTGCACAAGGGAAAACAATTGTAAAAATTCAGTGGCATGATTGTAGTGCAAAGTGATGCTCGGTCATTTGTGTGGCTTAAGGTACTTGGCCTACCTCCTTGTGCCTCATAATGCTCATAAAGTACATTGCAATCTGGTGCATGGCTGCTTATAAAAAGATGTTTACATTCTTGTTACTATTCAGTACTGGTGTCCATGCTGAATGATAATAAGAAGATGACACCAGAATGAGACTTTTTTTCTTAAATGAGAAAGCGTGAATAGTAAAATTTATTCTGTCTACCTGTGGGAATTTATATGGTGCTAAAAATGAAATTGTCAAGCCATCTGCACTCTTGAATGTTATGGTAAACCAAATGTAGCAACAGAAAGGCCCCTGTAAAACTCATATGACCAGTGCCACCATCATAAGTTTCAACTGCACTTATCCCAGTGCTTGACAGTTTTATTTTGAAAAATAGATGTACTATAGTGTCAGATCATGGAGCAGAGAAATGACAAAAACTTGATGTGGGAAAAGAGAATGAGAAAAAAGGAAGCATGAATAATAATTTGGGGATACTACTAAGAAGACACTTGATCCTGGCTTGAAAGTCCAGAATTAAGAGCAAGGGTGACCGGAGGAAAAAAAAAAACACTTCAAAATTATATATTAAAATTTTAACTGGTTTCAATTGAATATAGTTCCCAACAGTTTTGAGAATTTGTCTCCACACAGGTCTCACAGTGCACACATATCATAATTGCATATAACATGAACAAAAAACTTGGTCATTAACAACACAGGAGCATAACTGTTCAGCATTCTGATTCTACAAAGGAAGAACTACAGTTCCTGAAAACTGCATAATTGTTTGCAGTAGTCAGTAGATATTGAAATAGTCTGAAGACTATCTGGAGTTAAATATTCAATATTTCAAGTGAAGCACAGCAATACAGATACCCTTTATTTCCAGTAAGTTTTGTAGAATGTCAAAGATAGATGTTGAGAGCCTTCAAATAATTGCAGTCACAGTTCATCCTTCTCAATTGTTTCCCTACAGTGATGATATTTAACAAAGCATTATTGCAAAAAGTAAGACATTTTGACTTTTTTATCACTTGCTTCATTCTCAGCTTGTGACCTTACCATTCTGCTTGTTATTATATTAGATCTAACATGAGGGAATAAAAGCAGAGAGATGAAACATTCTAAAAGTTGGCCAGACTTCGTGAAACATGTGGTGCTTTTTTCTCTGTAAGAATAACAAACCCACCAACCAGACCTTAAAAAAAACCCTTTGTAAAATAAATACAGTGGTGATTTCTGCCAAGGGTATCGATTAGGACTCTGAACAAGCATTAGTTATCTATGAGAAGGATAAAATGATAACTATTCTGTTTTTTTCATGTATTCTCTATTTCCACTATAATCACAATTAATGGAGTTTATTGACTGTTTACCCATGGAAGTGGAATATGAGCTAAATGAAAGCATACTGACTTAACTATTCACTTTTAATACATTTTAAAGTGCATAAATATAAGTTATAAATAGAAGGAGCTACTTCTCATCCCAGACAGGCAACTTTTGCACTATTTTCATCTGTTACTCGTAATATTTGGTTCTGAGCCTGAAAGTTGCTCATTTCTTTCTGACTTTTTGGAAATTCTCTGATCAACAGCCACCCACTTTCCTCCAGCTGAGGGATAGAAGCTAAACAGAAAAAAACAAAACAAAACAAAACAAAACAACAAAACCAAATTTGACTCTTGGGTATGGCTGATAATGGCCTATCCCTAACAATTGTTACTTTTATTCCTTCTGAGGCACAGAGAAAGGTAATGGCATTACCTACATCACAGCATATGCCTCTCAATGCTGTGCAACAGCTGTCATTTGAATGATCTTCTGAAAGAGAAAAGAGCTGGCTCAGTATCATTCACTGGATGCCATCTGTTGTTCATGCCATAAATACCAAATAGTAAGGTCCAAAATGCATGACTTCTTTTATTGTTGCATTTGAAACTGCCATTACCATCTGAAGCCTTCTGTGTCCAGTCGTCTGAATTGGCAAAAGAATAAACCGTGGGAGGAGAGTCAGTGAATGACTGAAGATGCTCATCTCTGTCACGATCAAACCCTATAAGTGAATTTTGTAAGGAATCTCTGTAAAGGTAAATGTCAGGTTAGCACAGACCTTGATCCCAGGTCAACAGAGACCTCAGATTTCCATTACTGTTCTTCATAGATCTCTGTGTCTGTTTTATTGTCAGTACTTCAAATGGCTCTGTACATACTCATTCTTTGAGCCCTTTCTTCCTTTAACTAGCAGGGGGGAGAAGATGGATCAGTCTCTGCTTGGAAGTGGGTGACAAGCAGCTGGAAAGAAGCTGGAAACCCAGCACAGGAGGGACTGAAAATATATCCCGTCTCCTAATTAAAACCATGATAAAATGAAAGCATGGTTTAAATCACTACAGTACAAACAGGGAGATAAAAACAAACAAACAACAAAAAACCCACAAACAAAAAACCCCACCAAACAAACAAAAAACCAACAAAAACACACAAAAAAAACCCCCTCCCTTTAAACAGACATTTAATACCGCTGAGGGATAGATGAGGTATAAAACCAATTGCAAAACAGCTCTCCAGATTTTCCATCTTGGTGACTCTGGCATACACCTGATCCTAGATTTTTGGGGTAGGATTACATTTCCTTATAAAATATTTATACAGCACAATGCCTTAACTCTGTACGTCTGTGCAACAGCCTGCCTAGCCTTACAGGTAAGTGCAATGGCTAATATGAACAGCCATGATTTTATCTCTTAGGATATCTTTCCAAATGTTTTTGAGCAAAATATATTTTCAGACTTTTCCCCTTATATTTTAAATATCTTTGTCATGAATAACAATGGGTAGACTAAAGTGAAGCATCCAACAGGCCAATCCAATATATACATTCATAGATCTTCTCTGGACTTTTCTGTGATGTAACTCAGAAGGGTCTACATGATGTCAAAGAGTATCTTCTCCTTCAGTGCTACTATTACTAAAAATAGCATTGCTTTTTTGGAAACACAGATAAAGGTAGTGTTTTGAAGATAAAATAAACACATGGTTCCTACGCAATGGAGCCTGCAGTCTAGCTTAGAAAGAGTGTCCCTGTGGCCTAGATGACATAATGCAAAGAGAACTCAGGCCTCAAAGCAAGCTCTTCAGATAAGTACTAAAATTCAAATTAAGCTCCATTTTCCCTGTTTCGAGGGGGCATATGAGAATCTTTATTCCCTTTTTTCAGCTAGAGCTGTTTGTGTTTGAAAGAGAAGTCTCTGCTGAAAAGACACAAGTATGTTTTGAAGAAGAATTAGAAGAAAGCAAAAATGTATAAAGGAGAAGATAGCTTTAAGAATAGGACAGGAGGCACAGTATGTTGAGAAGGCCCTAGTAAAGAGTGGAGGGCAACTCAATTATTGGGAAAATGTTAGACCAAAGGTTTAATATGAGATGACTAACCAGGTGAAGTAATTGTGGAAGTGTTCACTGAGGAAGACAAGCTTGGCTGGATAGCTGGAATAAGCTGAAGGTGGGAATCTGGAGCTGTGGGCTGGTGACATAAGCTCCCCAGTTATAAGAGAGAGCACAGGTAGCATCCTCTCCAAAACCAGGTACAGGAGGCCTATACTACAAATCACTGGTGCAACTGCTGCTTCTGTAGAAATGCATACCCCTATATAGATAACAAATTTAGCTAGTAACTGCAACAGTAGGGGTTCAACCACTGAGCACTGCTGTCCAGGAGGCACTTGCCTATTATTTATATTAAGACAGTTTAGGTAACCTGAGATTTGTGTGGGAACTATGCTAACACCAGCTGGAGCTGCACAACTACCTCGTATTATCAGCATGTAATAAGTCAGTTGGGTGGTTTTGAATGATTTGTCACCCACAAACAGAAGTCCAGTCTTACTGCCACTGGTACTAAAAGCAACCCCCTGTTAATTTCAGGAACACAAGGGTTACCTCTGTGGGACTTCAGAACCTCAGTTTATAGTCTTTAGACCACACTAAAAAAATGATAAAAAATTATTTTAAATGCTGTGGTCATTTCAGAAATAATCTGTACATCCTTCATAAGTAATTTAACTTCTTGAAAAGGAGACTACAGAGCAATAAAAGTATATGAGGATAGGCATTTCTCTTTCTTATTTATTTATATGTTTTCTTACCTCATTTTATCTTAAAATTTACCTTTCTTTCCTCATGAAATGTAAATCTGTTGTGTAGTAAATCTGTTGTGTAGAATTGCTGTAAATGTATTACATTCTCAATGACAGAGCCTCTTGGGATTATTTCATTTTCATTCTGGGTTTGTTCCCTATATAGTTGGTATCAAACTATTCTGTGGGCTTATTGAATGAAAGATGCCTTAATAATTCAAGATATCTGTAAGGCATATTTAATTTTGTATTATCTGCAGTGGTAGAACATTCTTCATTTCATTGTGTTTGGCAGAACCTCTGTAGCCCTTCAGGAGTCTTTCTTACTTCTTAGGAGTGTATTTACACTGAGAGTACTGAAAACTAACACATATGTATGTATGCGTATCTATGTGCTTTTGTACAGGTAACAAGTTCTGGGTTTTCAAGGACACTACTCTCCAGCCAGGTTATCCTCACGATTTGATAACACTTGGAAGCGGAATTCCTTCCCACGGCATTGATTCAGCAATTTGGTGGGAAGACGTTGGGAAAACCTACTTCTTCAAAGGAGATAGGTTGGTATAGGAATTCTGTAAGGAAGCTATTTGGTGGTTACCAGCTAAGCCTGTAACTCTTTTCCTCTGTTTCTCAGAAGAAGTAGTCAAGCCACTTCAACAATTAATTTCTTTGAAGGAAATTAACTCCTCCTGCATAGAGGGCCATACTGTTTTCATATTTTTTTATAAGCTAAATTATATTTCTGTGAATATACTGAAGTGAATATTTGTATATCCAGTGGAAAAGTTACATTTTAAATGTCAATAGGCAAGTCACAGTTGTGGCAAATTTGACTTAAATATTCAAAGTAATGTAGTTATGCCCACTCTTACCTGCTCCTTTTTATCTAAATTTCTAAACTCTAGCACATCAACAAGCAAGGCATGATCCAAAGATTTTTAAGGTCAGTGAAAATGGGTTCTATGCTACTATTTAAAAATGAGGTAAGAAAGGGAAATGACAACTAAACCAGGAAGATACAGAACAATTTGAGCAGTTCCCTGGGAATTATTTTTAAATAAATCTTACAGTTCCCTTCAGAAAGGACACTTATTTTTATGATTAATACAGAACAGAAAAAAAATTATAAAATCTGAGTTATTTTCCAGTCCTGAAAGAGACTTGCACTAGTCACTTAGTGTGTCTGTGTTTTTGTTTCCTTGTCTGTAAAAATAAGGAAAAGAATATTTGTCTGCTTTATAGAGATGTTGAGAACTCATTAATTTTTGAAACCCTGCAAGTTATCTGTATGATGGATTTTACAGGTTTTCAGGATGTTACTATGTTTGTTGATTGGTGTATCACTGTGCAATTTCTGAGTGCTCAGAGATAAATTATTCTTTATTAATAATTCTAATGTTTATATTAGTATTATTAAAATATGAAGACTGTTTTTGTTACTGTGTGGTACTCAGGATTCTGAGACAGTAATAGTATTCATGGATCACTTAAGAAATTAATTTCATGCACATCATAGAATATGTTTAGGACACTACAGTGATTTTTTTTTTAATGTATGTTCATTTTCAGGTAATAATTTTCCACCTCCACACTCCTGGGAAAGTATATACAGTAGGAATCTTATATGACCTATACTTCCTTTAGGCTTTATTCAGCAGTGTGGTTTTATATTTCCATGTCCAGGCAGTTATTTAAAGGCAAAACTTTCCTAAAACTCTAGTGATAATAACAGAAAGCAAAAAGAACTATCAGAGAAAGCATCTGTTGATGGAGAAGTTGCTACTTAGAGCTAACAAGCACAATGAAACTCAGCAGCCTATAAATGCAATGCAGTATATTAGAAGATCGAACTACATGAGCCTTACAGAGATAATTGAGCTATTATAGGATATTGACCACCAGTGGGAATAAACCCATATACCACTAAGTTTCTCAATGTTTACATCACAATTTTTTCTTAATATGAAGTTAGAGTTGAATTCTCCTGCTGGTTTTAGTAATACGTATAAGTCTACTATAGTGGTCGATCTTTTCCTGAAGAAGTTATAACATAAATGTAGCTCTCAGTGGCAGGAGGTAGGAATGAAAGGGAACCAAAAAGTTATGGCAGCATCAAAATAGCAAAGTTTGCTCCTCCTTATGTAACTTAAGGACATGTATACTTGCTTTGTTTTGACGGTAATCTGTAGTTAAGGAGCTCCAGGGCAGAACCTAGAGAGTTAAATGTCCCAGAACAGTGGTATACATAAAAAGTTAGAACAATAGAATACAAGGCATCAAATGTTGGCTATAAGATGAAAAAAAAAAAGAAAAAGAAAAAACCCAACCAAAACCAGTAAGAAGAAGTCCAAATAGTAAATGGTATTGTAATACCCATATGTCTAAAGCAGCTCCTGTATGGATCATCATTATTACTATTTGAAATGATCCATTTAAACACTAAATATAATTCTTCCAAAGAATTGTATGGAAACTAAAGAGGGAATAAAAGATGACTACAGAAAACATTTTGCCCTCTCTCATTCCTCTCCTACCAGAACTCAGTAGTAGTGCAGGACAAGATGAGAACAGGTTTGCTGCACTTCTTGACACATGGCCTTGTTTATGGCCCTGTCTGGTATGACTAGTTTTTGTACTTTAGAGTTTAAATGAATATTTTTTTCTTCATAAAACTTAGTCATCCAATGGTTCAGAATAACATTAAGTAAAAAGGATAAGATACAGGAAAGGACATGTTTTACCAAATATTTTCCAAATTCCCTTTTTCTAAAGTACACTTTATTTTCCATCTGCTACTTTATGAGTCTTTGAGATACAGTAGCACAATTTATATAGTTTGTAAATCTCAAATCACTCAAATCACCACTGGGCAGTCTGCTTGTGAACATTCGCCATGCCAAGGAGAATCAGGAGTAGGCTTTTCTTTACTCTGTAGTCATGCTCATTATTCCAGCACAGATTGCCAAGATGGTATCCTGATCACTCCTTCCCTCATAGGATTTCTCATCAATGCTGAAAAAAAAACCAGTTTTGGGACTTTTCAGTGTGCACTGGGTGTCTCCTCAAAGACTTTTTCAATGACAAAGTATATTTTTGAAAGTCCTATAGGACTCTGTTTCCATCATGCAGCCCAGCGGAAGATGCAGAGGTTAGTAAAAGAAGAAGCTCCAAAAGGTGAGAAGTTTGGAAGAGAAAAAAGGAAAATCAGTGGAAGTATGCAGGAAGGAAATAGCGTTCTGGGAAAGAGAGACAGAGGAAAAGGCAAGATAGTTGATAAAGAAGAAATGCGGATAAAAATAGAAACTAGAGAATAGAATATTAAACTCCAGCAAAGAGTGAGAATAAAGAAACAGAGAGAAAGAGAGAACAGGCAAATGTGAAAGGAAAAGCTAAGGATGAAGAAACGCAGAGTGAACAAATGAGCAAGAACTGGTTGCAATAGTATTGATATCAGAGCTTTGTTTACTACTTCCACACATTGGTTCTTTCTCCATGTAAACTCTGAAAGGTGTTACTTTTCAAAATAAAGGTCATTGCTTTGTTGGCTGGTTGCTCATGCGTATGTGACTAGATTAAGAAATCAGACTAGAAAGAAAAAAATAAATACAAATGTTTTTTAATGTAACTTGCCAACTCTCAACCTACTTGATATTTGCCACCTTTTAAATTAATTGAAAGATTAAAACTAGAGAAATGCCCCACAGGGAGAAATATAGAGGAGTTTAGACCATTTTGTTTTTAAAAAAGATTAAGATGTGAATGGATTAGAATGTCTAAGTACCTTGGCAGGGGCAAAATATCATCCACTTCAGGACTCTTTAATATATCAGGAATGATCATAAGAAGGATTTCTAAAAGCTGAAGTCAAATGAATTCAAATTAGAAAAAGGGTCAAGTTTTTAGCAGTGGCCAGATTATCAGTGGAAGTGGTATATTCTCTGGCTCTTGATGACCTGAAGTGGTGAGTGTCTGCAGTGTCATGTAATTTTTCACATGAATAAAACTGATTTTGTGACTATCGAGCCAGTTCCTCAGCCACTGAACAGTCTACCCATCAAATCCATACCTCTCCAATTTAGAGAGAAGGATGTTGTGGGGAACCACGTCAAAGGCTTCACAGAAGTATGGATAGATGACAACCATAGCCCTTCCTGTGTCCACTGAGGTAGTTACTCCATCGTAGAAGGCCACTAGGTTGGTCAGGCAGGACTTGCCCTTGGTGAAGCCATGCTGGGTGTCCCGAATCACCTCCCTATCCTCCATGTGCCTTAGCATAACTTCTAGGAGGATCTGTTCCATGATCTTCCCAGACACAGAGGTGAGGCTGACAGATCGGTAGCTCCCAGGGTCCTCCTTTCTACCTTTTCTGAAAATGGGTGCGGTGTTTCCCTTTTTCCAATCACCAGGGACTTTACCTGACCACCATGACTTTTCAAATATCATGGAAAGTGGCTTGGCAACTACATCAGACAATTCCCTTGGGACTCTGGGATGCATCACATCAGGTCCCATAGAAATATGTATTTTCAGGTTCTTCAAGTGGTCACAAACCTGATCCTCAAAGTGGGAGGGACTTTGCTCCTCCAATCCCCATCTTACAGTTCATCCACTCAAGAGGTGTGGGAAGAGAGCTTGCCAGTGAAGACCGAGGCAAAGATGTTGTTGAGTACCTCAGCCTTCTCCTCCTCTGTTGTTACCAGTCTGCCAGTCTTGCTTATCAGAGGGATTATACTTCTTTTGACCTTCCTTTTCTGGTTGACATACCTGCAGAATGGCTAAATAGAAATAGAAATACTAGATAATAGTATTAATAGAAATAGAAATATTCTACTAATAGAAATACTAAATAAGTCTTAGAACCAGCTTATAATACAGCGATTTAGCTAGCTGCATAAGGACGAAGAAATTATCAACATTATCTGTAAGTGTAAATAAAATCACAATTGTAAATACTTCCTACATATTCAGGTTGTGTAGAATTTCAGTGCTGAAGCTTTTTAAATTGGTGAAGAGCTGCATGGCAAAAAGGCACAAAACCAGGTTAAATTTTGTGTTACACTGTATCTCTTTAATGATAATGAAATGAAAAGCTACTGTAATGCATATATATAAGGAGTTAAGATTGCTGGAAGCATTTTAATATTAAGCTACTGTTACTTTCATGATTAAAATGTTATCTAAAATATTCATGTACCTTTTTTGCATATGTTGCATCTCTGTGTTACTGTGCAGAAGTCCTAGGCATCAGAATCACTGTGATTATTAGTGATATGCATTCTGATTTAGTTGTCAAAGTGCAAAAATCTTTTATCTTCTTTCCATTTACATGAAATGGTTGTCTGGTCTGCAAATAGATTTCTTTTTAATCTGGTGGTATGTTCAAAGAAAAGAAATCAAGTATTCCCTTTTGTGGCTAATGAATGTAGCAAACATTATAATGAAAAATTATGTAGTTACTCATCTGCTATTTTATAAATGTCTTTTTTTTTTAATCAGGTACTGGAGGTACAGTGAAGAAATGAGATCCATGGACCCTGGTTATCCCAAACCAATCACGATTTGGAAAGGTATCCCAGAATCTCCTCAGGGAGCCTTTGTCCACAAAGAAAATGGTACGCAAACAGACTCTTGTTTTAATGATTTAGTAACACCTTTTATGTAAGATAGAGTAGTAGAGAGGTGATTCACTATTCAGGTGAAGTAACACAGGAATTCTTGATTTATGAACAGGGTATCTCCTGTTATAGTACTCGCTGTTGTGAATATGGCTTTTTGTTTACATGTGCCATTTAACACAATGGAGAAAAATCTTTCAAATTTAGTACCATAAGGCTTAATTTCCAATCTTTCTTTTCTTGTGTCTTAGTTCATTTAGTCATTGTTATTCTCTGCTGAATTACAATACCCTTTAAAACAAGATTCCTAAACACAGTATGTCTCTATTTGAATTGTCAAAGTGTTGGCTGAATAAACAGCTTAGAAGGTATTACGTTCATGCTGAACAACTAGAAAAGGGAAGCAAAATCTTTATCTAAGCAGAAATATCCCCAGGAATCTATGTAAATCTGAGATGTCATAAGCCCATGATGCAGAAATGCAGATTACAGGGATGTTAGTACTAGGTGCTATTACCTGCCTAGAATCTCAGCTGGCCTCACCTCCAAATGAAGGAGAGTAGCCAAAATCTCCTCCATTTTATGAGAATTCAGTGCTACTCGGGGGGCTGCTGGCATGTTGCCAACAGAGTCCTCAGCTGCACCAAGTTTAGATCCCTTTGATGGGAATAAAAATATGCATTTGTCATCACTTATCACTGTTAGAGACGTTGTATGGCATTTATGATTTATTTATTAGTAGGTTCTGAGTTTATTCTGTTTGCCTCACAGCACACGTATATATTGCCATATTATTTTAATTTCCTTTTACTAAGCAGATAAAAAAGATTTCTTTCCTTGTATAAACCATTTCAGTCTCCTATTTCAACCTCTAACTTGATTAAGTAATTTACCATGGAAATGTTTGGGTGTTTTTTCAGAAATATGTTTAATTGCTTCCTTGCTTTGTCTCTTGTTTTTTCCAGAAGCAGAATCCCTTCTGGATTCTGGCCTTTTGTCTAGAAGGAATTTTTTAGTGTTGCTTTCATTTGTTTTGTTTTATTTTTAACTAGAAAGTAGGTCAGTCAAGATGATATTCTGCATACATCACAATAACTAGCTGTTTGCAAATACACATATATGTGGAAATGTACACAAACTTTATGTACACACAGATAAACATAATGGATATAACCTCTGCTTTCTTCTTGTCATTACTTTTAAAGCTTATTTTTAAAGATTGACATCCAAAAGGCATTTCATATATATATATATGTATGTATGTATGTATGTGTGTATGTATGGGTTTGGGTTTTTTTTTCTTGCCTTGATTGCATTCCCCATAATAATTTTCCAGAACTGAGCTCAGGTATATGTGTTTCTCATTACAAATGAAAATTATTTTACTGCAGCACTCAGACCAGTGGGTTCAAAAGTGCTGCCAAGGCAGAGCGCTCATTCCTAAGGCAGTAAAGACTCATAGTTACATCAAAGCCACTTCTCTTTTTTCTTTTACCCTAGTGGCTTTGATAGTCTGTCTGACTCTTAAATGAGGAGGGTAGTAAAATATGACATGAGACCATGGAAGAGGGGAAGGGAAAGAGGACATGTTTGGACTTCTCAGAAAGCCTAAAAGTGCCCCAGGGCAGAAAGGAGGACTGAAAATGACACCATAAAGTTCCCAAGAAGACCACTAAGATGTTTTCCCTGAAATCAAGAAAACAGATGTCTTAAGAAAGAGTTCATAACAGAAACAAAAGCAGATACAAATAAGAAGCAGCACAGCTTAGTTGGAAAGAAGTTGATTACTGTTTTCTTTTCTTTGGGCAGAAGCAAAGTTGGCAAGGAAATTTTACTATATAGCTTTCAGGGGAACATCTGAAAGTATGTCTTCCAGTTAATCCATTTCATTTTAAAGAATACTTTTTCTTTCCCTTGTCTTTTATTGTGTAAATTATGCAAATGAACAACTGCAATCAGTTTGACCATAAAGGAGTTTCCTTCACTTTCCACAAAAAATTGGGGTAATCTTGCAGTAAGAGGTTTGGGAAAGATAAGAAAAACCAATTTCCTACTCTAGTCAGCATCCTGACTCGGTGTTCTAGAGGCTTGGTAAGGTACAGGTAACATCTTTGAAATTCTCCCTGCTACCTCCCGTAATGTGATTTGGTTTATAATGCTGTCGTAGAAATTCTTAGGAGGAGGCAAAGAAGAAATTTCCTTTCTGTTGCTCCATTAAATCTGAGATCACACAAACTTCTACAGATTGGAGAAATTTTTCTTTCTACCTTGAGAGCAGCACAGAAAATCTCACCTCCCAACTAGAAATTCTGCTAAAGTGGATAGTGGGGCAATTTTAGAGAGAAGAAAGAGAAAAGGTAGTGTACTTTAATAGCCCATTGAGGTTTTTTTTCCTTGTGCTTGCTACCACTCGTGAGTTGCTATTTGACACATTACTAACTACTAAACTCTTCCACGTTGTTTGGGTCAAGCATTGTGCTCACTACTCTCAGCAACCAGCACCTGGGAAATTGTAAGAAGCAGCTCTCAAATCTAGCTCAAGAAGTCAAGCTGATTAGATGAAATGACTTTCAGCAGTTGTTTGAAACCGCTTGCTCTGCCATGAGAAGCAGTAAAACTACTCAGTCTCTTATAACTACCCTTCTCTGCTGCTAACTTCTGTCCTTCAACTGTCACTGACTGTTATCCTGGTTCCTACCTCAGCAAAGGGACAGTAAAGTTTAAACTACCTTCAGGTTTTTCCAGTGGAAAATATACTCTGACTGAAGAATTTTTACTGCATCTATAGGGGCTGGTGATTCCTTTGCTGCTTTGATTTTTTAAATTTTAATTTGATATTTCAATGTATAATGACAATTAATACTAATGTCAGTATTCTGACTCATATATGCCCCTGATATATACATATATGTCTTCTGTAGATATGCAAGCATATAGATTTAGAGATGTCATATCTGTATATGGTCTCTATATATGTATTGGAATATTGATAGAGATAACATATAACATATATACCTGAAATATTTATCCAGGGTCAGTATGTACAGTGCTTTCTTACATACATGTTATATGAAATGCATATGTAGGGTAACCTATGGCTGAAAATACTGAAATTTTGCATTCAATAGTATTTTTATTTAAATTGCAGATTGTTATAAGGAACTTTACATATGCTAAACTTTTAAAACTTAATTGTATTTAAAGATTTACAATCCTTTGTTTTGTTCCAAACAGAATTGAAGGCATTTTATGAACAAGGCTTGTAGCTACTGTTTTGATATAGCTCAGTGCTTTTCTTTTTAGAAACCTTTCTATAGATACACTAACTATAGATACACTAACACATTCTCAGATAATAGAACTGCAAGGGATTAAAGAAAGGAAAAGAGTACCTTTTCAGTGTCTAGGAAGGCCATTAAAATTACATAAATAGCTAATGTAGAAGAATGTTCAAATATTCTAACTATTCTGAAAAGGTGCAGTAGATGATGAATTTTCTACATAGTTTGAGCTAGAAAATATACTTCCAAGTTATTTTTTGGGTTTTTTTAGAACTGAAAGAAACTAATTGCTGTTTGAGTAGGTGATTATTAATATTACCTCCAGATAGCCAGTTACCAATCTTTTCAGGAAGCCTTATTAAAATGACAAATAGTGCCCAATCTGTCTTAGTATTCTTAGTGGCCTTTTGTACTGCAGGAAATTAGCTGAGGTCTATAAAGTAAAGATAAGGAAAAACCCAGCTTTTTGCATTCAATGCATAAACAGTAGAAGGAAGTTCACCCATCCTGAAGGTTTGTTTCTTGCCAGATCAATGCCATTTTTCAGCTAGGATAATAAAGCAATGTAGATTTTTGGCAGGGAGTCAAGTTTGGTTTTTTTTTTCCATTTAAGCATGTTTAGTAATAACATTGGATTGCACCTGAATGATCAAAACCCAGCTCTTTGCAGAAAACTTAAATCTGATTATACCTGTTTTTTCTTGGCGAAGCTGCTTTTATTTCATCCAGTTTCCTTCTTCTGAAGTACAGCAGTAGGTTATGTGGCATTAAAAGGGTCAGTTCTCATTTCTGGCTAGCATAGCATTGCAATTTGTTTCAGTAGACTTCCCATCTTGAAGAGGTTGTGGCCTTGGGGATTCCAACTCTGGTTGGGTTTTGAGTGAATGAACAAATCAACTGGACTCTGGTCTGTCAAAGATCATATTATCTGGAATTCCTTTTTTTTTTTTTTGTAGTAATGGAAGAAAATAAAATACTGAATACAGTTTACTGAATTTAAAAAAAAAGACCAAACCACCCTGATGTTAGATTTTCTAGAAACGGCAAACAAAATTTCTAAAGAAGATTTGAAAGACCTATAACAGAAGTCTGTTCCTTTTTTTTTTTTTAATTACAAAATAATTTGATACCAGTAGTTTTCGTCATGGTGTATTGACGACATGATTTGATCTGACATGACCATGAATAATTGCAATTTTCTTCCTCAGGCTTCACATATTTCTACAAAGGAAAAGAGTACTGGAAATTCAATAACCAGATGCTCCGTGTGGAACCTGGCTATCCCAGATCCATTCTCAAGGATTTTATGGGTTGTGATGGACCAACAGATCGAGACAAAGACCGACACAGCCCTCAAGATGACGTTGACATTGTCATCAAACTGGACAACACAGCCAGCACTGTGAAAGCCATAGCCATTGTCATCCCCTGCATCCTGGCCTTGTGCCTCCTCGTCTTGGTTTACACTGTGTTCCAGTTCAAAAGGAAAGGAACACCCCGCCACATACTGTACTGCAAACGCTCTATGCAAGAGTGGGTGTGATGCAGGGTTTTGGTTATTTTCTTTCCCTCCCAGGAGTTTGTGGTAACTTGAGATTCAACACAAGAGGTGTTATGCAGTTTCCTAGCTAGGAGCAGGCATCTGTCAGTCTGAAACAAAGCTGATCTTTAAAACCCAAGGGGTTGCCTGTCCTGCACATGAGTGGCGATTTGCTCAGCTGGGAAGCTTCCATGATACACAGTATCTGCTGTTTCTTCAGTCCTTTGTCTTTCTTTGTCATTCAATTCTAGGCCTTTCCTCGGCACGCTCAATGCCCGATAAACTATCAGGATTAACTAATGAAGAGGAAAAAAAAAATTCCAATGTTTCTACATTTTTCCCTTAAGGCCTGTTCCCCTTTGAAAAATTTTTTGCTGAAAGTAAATTTTTTTAGAAAAACACAACAACCTACAACGGAACTTTCAGGAAAGTGAGAAGACCCAAAACAGCTTTGTCTCCAAAGAGGATTGCTTTCTGTCTGCTATGGATAAAGTCCTATACTCCTACTTCCAGTTATGTCAGGTGGGAGACTCGGATGACACGCAGGACTTCAGACTGTTCGGACAGCCATTTTCCAACAAACAAGGGGCCAAAATATCTGCAATATAGTAACAGCCTTAATAATACATTCATTTTGTGTTTTTTACAGCTGCTCTGGGCTACGTCCTCAATGTTTTAAACTCATTTATATTCATTACTATATTCAAGCAGAACCTTTTTATTGGTTTATTTGATTCTTGGTTGGTTTTCCTGCATAATCTTTCCCAAGCTGTACCAAGCCAACTGCCCCAGGCCTTTCATAGGTCTGTCAGGAGCACTCATTCCAAAGCATGGTAAAAAGCAGTTTGTCTCTGAAGTGGATTTCAGTGAACTAAAGCAACAGTCACGCTATAGAGAAACTTGACGCTGGTATTACATTGGTGGTGTAACCCTTTGAGAACTATTGCATCCATTTTCAGAGTCTGATGGATGTTAATCTTGGTTGTCATTAAATTATAGGATTGTGTTTGGGTAATACAGGTTTTAAAAGAAAATCGGTTTTTCAAAACAGATTTCCTGTGACTGTGAGTGTTTTTAATTATTTGCATTATTGATAGAAAAGCATTTGTAACATAAATAGAAAACAAAATATATTTACCAGCTACTTTCTGGTTAAAGGAACCAATTTTAATAACTTCTACCACTTACCAAGAACTTTTCTAAACTGGTGACAGTTTTATAGCTTAGCCTTTTACCTTAAGCATCTTGAATTTCTCTTTTAAACTATGTTGCATGATAATTCAATTTGCCTCTGCAGAGGTAGAGCTACAGTTTCAAAGGAAAGCTAAAACGATGACTCTGATATTGCATGAGTATCCTCCGGTGTGTGTTACCCCTTTGCATGTTCACTATAGTTCTCAAAGGGTTAGTCAAATTTCTGGCCTTCAGCCGAATATGATATCACTGACAGAGCCAAGAGACCACCAAAGCACTTTGTCATTCTGTGTAATTTGTGCTAACAGCAGTATTGTCATTTTCATGTGACCTGCAGAGCAGGTTTGTATCAATATTTTTTTCCTAGAGAAAAGTCAGCAACTGACAGACCTCTTTATTGATTTAAGGAGCTGCTTCTTGCAGTAATAGGCTTTACAGTCACTGGGCTGTGAACTTATTAAAAGATGGTCAGAATGATGCACCCCAAAAGTCAGACACCTGGTTTTTTATGAAAGCCAGGATTTGAGGGGAGTAGCTTTTGCAACAATGAACAGCTTGCCTTGAACTTGATTATTGACCTGTTGACTGTCATTACCAAGTTAAACATTGTCTTTTGTGAACAGCTTCACTGTCTAAATTTCCTTAAAGTGTACTGTCCTATGTCTTTGATCTTTGACCTTTAACTTGCAAACTGGCACAAACTGAAGGAAATCTGGTGTTGCAAATGAACTAAGACGAGTTTTATTTCTTAAGAGGCCTGATATACATTATCCAAAAATTAAGAAAAAAATTTTGAAGTGTTTTCTTAGAAAAGAACTGACATAAACTAAAATATTTATGATAGATCTGTAGAAGGGTATTTTGCTATGTATACATGCACACTCTAAAAATGAACTGCAGTAGAAGTTAATTTTTATTTAACTTGAATACAATTTTCAGTATAAAATTATCATTTCTACAAATAGCTAGTTATTAATGAAAAGGTTATAGGAAAGTATTAAAATACTTGAAATGGCCAGTATTGGCTTTTACATAAAATGAGACTTTTGTACTACATTCAACCAATTTCTTACTGGTTTCTTAATCCACAAAACTGGATCATTTTTTAGAGAGTGTAGGTATATATACATATATATTATGGTTATTATTATTTTGGTAATGGATAGCTTGACTGCCTTGAATTTATATTTATATTGAGCATAGCATGAAAAATAGTATGCCTTTTTGTTCAATTACATGATTTTATATTGATTTGAGGACTTATTTTATGAACATATGTGGCATGCTATAAAGCATTGCAAACTTATTTCTTAGAGCATAAACAGATATACATATGTACGGCTATCAAAAATGAAGATTAGAAAAAGATATAGTTTTACAACAAATATGCAATGCAGATGGCATTTTGGAGATGTTTTGTAGAGGTAATGCATACTATAGGTTAGAAGCGCACCAGTATCAGCCCATAGCATTATTTCGTAAATCCAGTTCAGATGTTGGTGAAAATATAACTTGACAGTAAAGTAACATAGGTTATTTACTGCACATGAGCTCATTTGATGAATTTGGAATTCTATGTTTGTTTGTCATATATATTAAAATGTGTGTGTGTGTTTGTATATTTCTAAATGCACACAAACTCACACATACACATATTTTAATCCATGGAGAGATTGTTATTGTCAACAAACTACTATAACTTATGTTCTGCTACAGACAGAACAAAATGATGCTTGTAGCTGTTCCAATTTTGTCACTTGCATAGTTGATAGAAAATACTAACGGCACTACTTATTCTCCATTTGTTTTTTCTCTACAACTTCGAAAACGTATTATCTTTAGGTCAGAACAGCATCTCATTGGTTTTTTTATTTACTGGAAGATTTCACTTCAATTTTGAAATACCTTTCATGGCAGCTTTAATTTTTTGTGCAACTGATTCCCTGACAGTAGTGAAGTGCTGAGCATGTTGACTGTTGTTTTTTGATAAGGTAACAAAAATGTTTGTATTTGGAGAATTTAACTTTAATTATGCAGGAAGGTAAGTGTCATAAGTTTAGTGCTTGGTATATGGTACATCGTAGATACATGAATACATGATAAGTTGATTGTTTAATCTATTTTCTTTTACTTAAAAGTGCATATATATTATATACAGAGAGAGAAAAAAATATTATATTGGCATGTTTATGTCATGCTGAGCAAGACTGTGTCAGCATTTCTATTACATACTTCTGTCTTCAGTAGGTTATAACACAGTCATAAAGGTTTGCTTTAAGTAAAAGATGTAGAAACAATTGTGTTCACTGTAACTGACAAATACATACTGGCTAGTTTCAAATTACAGAAGTTCAGAGTAAATGAGTGCTGTTTCCTGATTTAGGTTTGAATTCAAACATGTAGAAGTTCTAAGACAATGTCATTTTTGAAAAGTTGTTTTTCTACCAGGGCCTATAATTAGGACAATTAAGGAAAAAAAAACCAAATTGAAAATATTTTCAGTTCTGCAATCTGGGTTCCTGCTTATGTGCCGTAACTTTTTTCATAAAGTTTTTAATAAACATTTCCATATTGCTATCGCCATGATCTGTACTATGGAACAATACAAAACTGAATATGCATTATGTTAATCAGTTACAGTCTACCAAGCTGACTATACAGGGTTGTGTATCTTCAGAGTACTATGGGTCTGTACAATGCAGGAGGCCAGAGCAAATTACGGCAGTGTTTCCTCTGGCATTTTAATGTATAAACCTATGAAAAGGTTATTGACTGTAGCCACGAAATAATTTTTTATCAAAAAATACATGTAGAAAACTATGTCACTCTATGTTTACTGGATAGGCTGGGATAGAGAGACTCAAATGGCTCCAAAGGAGCCCTTTCAGGTCTCCTGAATAAATGTAATGCATATTTTATATCTTCCTATGAACTTTTATTCTTTTTCTTCTTTCAAAGTGGGGCAAAGGGAGGGCATAATTAAAGAAATGATCTTTTTAAGGCTAATTGTGTGAAGAAAAAAAAAAAAGAGCCAGAGGCTAATAGATTCAAACATAAGGGGAAGGCTTACACTTTTTCTTAAAAGTGTACTTCACCTCCCCAGTTGTTTGGTAAAGACACCTGTGCTATTAGCACTGTGGGTTAAGAACAAAGCTTAAGGCTTAATTTTTGAATTTTCAACTTTTTTGGGGGGCTCTTACTTCACAATCTTAATGTCAGTTAATTGTAGCTTTTGGTACCAAATTATATAGAATCAAACTCTAGCTTGTTGGTTAGAAAAAAGTGCGTAGAATAGAAAGTAGGTCTGCCTGTAAACAATGGAAGCATTACATTCCTACTCTCTTTTTTTGCATTTGAACCATCGCTAGGGAAAACCTTAATAAAGACATATAGCAAACTGAACAGTGAATGTTCCAGGCACTGCATTTTTAAGAAAGTAGAAATGCAAGTTACTACACCATTAGCAGCCTAAACTGGAGATAGCACAAGATGACTGGTCTGAGGAGCAAGGATATGACTGCAGGGGTTTGCTCTGTCTTGGCTCCTGTATCTTCTCACAACATGCCCTAAGTTTTATCACCAATTGCAGAGGTGGAGGAAGCCGTGCACTGTGGCAGTAGGAGATGTGAAGCAGCCATTACAGAACAATAGCTCCCTGTCACCTTTTGTTGTTGTCAAGACTGTCTTTGGACAGTTCTATTTCCAGAAGCGTAAATAGATGACTGCAGCCCTATGAGCCATAAGGAAAATCATTATTATCAGTGGAGGGAACAAATGTTACTGGCCACTTAGGTGTTCAACTATGCTGTAAATCAAATAATATTGCGTGGGAGCTGAGGAACAGATAACCTGTTATTGAATACAATGGTCTAGCTGTGACTGATACACCAGCACTGTAATGTCAGGCGTACTTCCTTAGCTCACGTTACACGCACTGCAGACAAACAGAGTGATTCACGTAAGATAAGACCATTTAAACATATGTCAGTTACAAAATCAGGTGTAAATGAACCATATACTCATAATCTCTGATTTATGCATGTAAATCAATGTCTGCCACTTGTCTCATGGAAAAATGTAATGTGTGAGTCAAATCTGCCTAACCCATTCTTGTGACTTGCCATCTGAGATGTCAAGAGACTGATAGACATTGTCATCAGTGTCATAGATGCTGAACATGTCTGGTAAGCATCAAAAGCATACCCTCACTTGTTGCAGACTGGCTCCATTTGGTGTTGATCTGAGGCATCCTCTAATGTTAGGCGACATAGATTCTGTATGATGTGGCACTGTTTGATTTATGTATGTAACTAGGAAAGCCCAGTGATAATCGGGAGATCATATTACGGAGGATCATCAGTATGTGACTACCGCAAGCATCTGTTCCTAAAATCAAAATGTATTTCAAAGAAGCATGTGGACAGCATTAAACATATGCATCATAAGCAGGTCTTTTTTCACAGTATACATAAGCTTTAGCATATCGTCTACAATTTACAGTCAGTTTATTAACATTTGCAGTTGCAGCTACCCATTATGTTTTTGAGATATGACATTCTGTGAGAGGTGTACATAAAGTATGTTTGCCCTGTGGATATAGCCTTGAGTAGCACTCCAGTTTGCGCACAGTATAGATGAAATAAATTTTAGAAGCCAAGAAGACATAAATGAAGAAATGCTGATGTAAACTAGCATGCTAAAGACAATTTTCTGCACTTGGATGTGCATGCAAAGTAGTGCTACTTGCTGTCACAGTAAAACTACATAAATGATAATCATTACACATACCAGACATTTATGGTGGCACAGAGCTTTCCAGTCACACAGCTTAGTTTCTTCTGCTTCTGTAGAATGACATTGTCCACAGACAATATTATAATAGCTACTACATAAACCAAAGCTTTCTTTTTAGTTAATAATAATTTCTACCCTATGAAATTGCATCACATCATTTTTATAACTACAACTTTAATCTCCTTGGCGAGCTATCAGCATATCTTAATTCATACCCTTTCACGCTTTTTTTTTTTCTGTTGCAGTAAAATATATACTGAACATTCTCTCCATCTTGCCATCTGGCACTAACACATGGAATGATCACTTCTATTCTGTGCCATGCATGTGTCCTGGATCATCCATTTGCCCATACATTGTTCTGGAAATTGGCTTTCTGGGAAGTGGGATTAGTGACAGAAGGCTGGGAGAAAATACCTTCCCGACGTACCTGGCTAGCCCTTAACAATACGACAACAGAGTTTGAAGAGTTTTTAGCACAGTGTTACATTATCCACTGGCAACAGAACAGTGTAACTCTGCCAATCAGTGCATGCCCAAATGGCTTCATCACTTGCAAAGAGTAGTGAAGTAGTCAGTAGTAGTCAGAAAACGCTGTTTTCTAAGCCATATTGCCATCTTGATGTGTTGGTATAGTTTAACACCCAGTCGACATGCATATTCATAACTCCCATGGCTGTACATAAAAACCTCTGCCTTGTGGAAGCTGAGAGGGCCTGGGGTCAGCAGGCAATCAATGCTAACTTGTTTATAAGGTGTGAACTAATTTTTGTTCCCTTACTATCATTTTACAACCTCAACAAAAAGTAGGTTTTTCCATAATGTAAAATGATGGTTTATAATGCTCTTTGTCAGCATTCACAATTGCATGATATTATATAAAACCTCAGAATATACTGTGGCACAACTTAAATATTCTGGTTGAAATGCACAGCCCATCTTTAGGCATACAATGAATCTAAACAGAGATGCACATACTGTGTATGCTATGCTTGGCTATTGCCACAAAATCGTCAGTGCTCACATACTGATCATCTTCATATCTTACAGGAGCACCATGTTGAAGCCAGCTCCAGGCAGTATGTCTACCTGGATATAAGTAGAGAGAGAAGTTAGGAAATGGTACGTGTGCTGGTGTGTATTCAGAAGGCATAATGAGGAACCTACGTTACTGTTTGAAATTATCAGGACAACCACAATTCATACCTGCCAGGCATAACTGCAGCTTGTCTTTACATGGTTGTGTTTTACCTTGTATAATAAAGTGCTATGAACTCTGGCTATACATCACAAAGTAGATGAAAACTATTTTAAAAATATTTCAGGATAGCCATTGTCAATACTCACACAGCTCACAGGAATACCTGAGATCGTTATACCCAAGAAAATTTAATCTTCAAAAGGAATCCAGAAGTGAATGAATGTGTGATGAGGCAAATAATCTATTCCCAGCTCTTACTCTGTGTAACACATTTGGTAAAACATTGTGAACTAAATATATACCTAGCATCAATCTTTACTCTGTTTCCAAAACCATGCAGGCATTTCTTGTCAATTCATGCACAGTTCTGTCTTATTGTGTCTGGTTGAAAACCATTTTATAGGATAGATTAAGTATTATGAGCCTCCCTTCTTGTCATCCAAGATACACAGGTCATCATCTGCCATCAATATGCATTCCTTTGAAGGTCGTAGTCTTTGGATCACAGTGATGACAAATACAGATACAAAGGAACACCCTATTGAAATCTTTCTCACAGGAAACTTAAGTTAGTCATGAACTTTCTTTCCACAGCTTCTAGGATCCACAGGAAAGCCAACTAGGTCTTTCAATCAAAGGCTGCAGACAGACACAAAAGAAGCAGCATAAGCACATTTCCATTTTGCATTTCCAGAAGAATATAGGAAAAGCAATGAGAATATTTTGGTTTATAATTAAAAGTGCAGAACCAGTTTTTCGGAAGGGGAAGGAGCCAAGAAAAACTGGCACCACTAAAATTTTGTGTAGCTGCTTCGTAATCAAAAATAGAAGAGATATCATTGGGAAGTTGGTGATAGCTTTGAAAGTATTATTGATCTCCAAGAAGGGTACCTGTTAGGCTGTAGAAAGTCCAATGAATTACATATTTGGTGTCATAACCCACTAGAGAGTAGTCAGTCAAAAGGCTCCTCAGTATTGTTACTCTAAAGCTGGCTACAAATATATAGAGAAAGCACATTTTTTATTTGATGCAATCAAAAGTCTTTTGAGACAGATTTAGTCAAGCTAACATCAGCCTGAATCTATGTGCAAAAACTTGTCACAGTGAAATGTTCTTACATTTGTTTTCAGAAACTAGATCCAGAAAGTTATCTTAGAAGAACTCTCCTGGATGAGATACCGAAGGACAAAGAAGGCTTTACTTCTATTAGTCTATATGACAGCCATGTATCTTTATCTCCATGATTTAATCACACACAACTTTTTTACAGTCTGTCACTAGGAAATGCAGCTTTTTGTGTCTGTAGTGAAGAGGTAGTACCTTCTCAACAACTCCTGTGAACATTTGAGGAACTTGATGTATATCTTTCACTAAATCTTGTTCATTGTCCAGTCCCCCAACACTGAGCTCCAAGTTACTCACTTCAGATTACTGAAGTCTCTGCTATCCATTGACACTGCCATCCTTAAAATCTTTTATGAAAATTACGTGGTACAGCCAGCACTGACCATCGTGGACTCCTTATTTGCATCTTGTGGCTACTTGCTTGGTCACGTGTACAACGGTGTAACATCAGACACCTACCATTTTTGATGCCAGCCACTGCATACCATTTGCATTAAGGTTTATGCTGCCTATGAGAGATGAGCAGTCTAGAAAGCTGCATTTCAAAAATGTTTCTATTATTTCCAGTGGTTCCAGTTCTCATCCTTAACCTTTTCTCTTTCACTTTTGCATTCTGATGCTTATAATCTGTGTCTTGGATATTCAGACAATTACCTGGCTGGACTCCTCCCTCTATGACAAGTCAGTTCCTACACATACATCAACTACCATTACATTACTGCTGTAGCATAATATGCTAGCACTGTTGCATGGCAGGATGCTTTGCTATTATGCATTGTCCTCTGACTGATCCTAATTTTTAGGCATCATAAATAACATATTTATGAGGAGCTTTGCCACTGTAGTCTGAGAATCGGATTCATTGCATGGTTCAGTCACAGCTTGCAGAGGAAGATGCAGGTGTTTGACTTCTGTAGGTTTTTGTAAGTGTTCCTATATGATCAGAAGCTGTTTGAGGGAGGTGATGTCTGCTCCTTGCCGGTCCTGTTGTTAGTACTGCTAGAAATTAAAGCATGCACAGCTGGTTTTGTCAGTGTGTAGTCAATCAGAGTTTGATATAGATATGTACAGGAATGGTACATTGTTTGCCATGCTTCATACACATTCTTGTTTCTCTTACTTTCTGAATAACATGCACCTTGCTTTCTTTCCAAGTGCTGTATCTACCAGAACCTGATTTCTTCCTTAGTTCTGCTTGTTGGGTATTATTTTAGCTGCTGATTCCATTTTCCATCTTCTCGGCATTCCTTTCTCCCTGTAATTTGCTGTAATTCCAGCAGAAGTTGTTCTAGGTCCAATATGTTAGCTAGAAGCTACTACAATGGTGACTCTTCCCAAACTTTGATTTGCTTGTTTATCTTTCACCTCTGAGAAAGAGGAAATCAACCTTTCATGTAGAGACAAGGATTTTGGTGCAATTGTTAGGATATCTCTGAATGTAGTTTTATATGTAGCATGACCATAAAACTCACACATTGTTAAACATCAACTCTTTTCAAGCTCTGCTTCTTTAACTACCCAGTGATTGTTCATTTAAATTACAAAGCTTGACAAATAAGTCAGAATATGGATGTTATGATTTCTCTGTGATGCAAATTTCTCTTTTTTATTCCCTTTTCTCTGCATAGCCTCATATGCATTTCATGTCTATGTTTGGCTCATTAGGATGTGTGTTAGTAATGAAATAACTGGAGCATTTATTTGCTTTCTGCAACTAAATTTCATCTTATTATTATTATTTTATTTTACTTTATTTTATTGGCTCACACAGCATTCTATACAGTAACCTTTTTATAACTGACATATGTTATTCCTTCAGGTAGCTTCTGCTGACAAACACAAAGCTTGTTTGTGTGCAAATGCAAGGCTGACTAAATGGTGCTAAAGTGTATTATGACTGTCAGATATAATCAGGCAAAATTTTGTGGTGCTTAGACTGATTTTTTCATTGATTTTATTGTTCAATGCATTGAACAGTGTTTTATTATACACAAGTTGTCTTTTATTAGTAAATCAAGACCTCATAGTGCATTGTTAAACAAAATGGGTTAATTAATCTATGTAACAGCTCACCAAGCTATTATCTCTTTAACTCCTTATAGTGTTGTGTCATTAAAGGTCAAGGGGTCATGATAATAATCTCATTGCTGTAGACCATTAACATGACTGAACATTTTCAACAAAGTACTTATGTTTACAATGCTATAACCCTTTGACTGCTGCGGCAACCTTTAACCACAGAAAGTCACATGCTAGAATTGTCATTATGGTTCTTGCCATGGCAATCAAAGAGTTAAGGGCTGTGCAGTGATTTGTTTTATATTTATTAATTTATATTTATTTTTTGTTTTCATTTGAGAAGGGGGAATTGGGGTGGGGCAGTTCTTGTCTGCTGTAAGTGTCTTAACCAAGGGAAGGGTTGAAATGGCTTTTTATACTATTGCATCTTATGTACTTACCATCATTTCATTGTGTTGTAATTAAAAAAAATCTGTCAATAAATAACAGAACAGAAAAAAGTTTCATAAAGGCATTGTTGTTTAATTGGTATATATTACTGTAAGATTTATAGCTGCTGCTCTTTAGGTAATGTGTACCATTACAGCCAACTATCCTCAAAAGAAGAACACTTTACAGATTATGACAATATATAGAAATATTATTGATGTATCTGGGTATAAGCAAGGTGAAAGAAACATGAGTTAATTTTCCTAATCAAAATTGAGTAGGAATAACTAATTTGTATGGAAAAGTGGTGGAATCTGTGACAGTGGACCTGCTTCTGTAATGTCTGAAGGGCCAGTCTTTAGAGATTGCTGTCACAGCCACTACAAAAATGATGAACAGGTGGCTGAATTTCTTCCCTTCTGGAGTCTAAGTGAAGCCACGATAATATAGTGTAAAGAAAAGATGAGTGTACTGATTCAAATTAGAAAATAGGTGAAGAATAAAACCAAAAAAATATAGTTTTCTTGACATCAAATCACAATAGACAACCACAGGACTAAGATGCAAAGAAGGGTTTTCTAAAACTTTGGCCATCCAGCTCAGATTTTCAAAGATCTATGTTCCTCTCACGTCAACAAACATGTAATTCTTCTTAGGCTATAGAGGATTAAAGCTTTTCTTCACCCATGCATATGTGTGGGCGTAGGAAACGAGAAATAAGTTCAATCTATTTGAAGATACACTGAAAGTGTTTATAGTTTCAGAGTTTCAGAAAGAAAGCACTGCTTGTAGACTGATCCAAGACCTGAGGCCAAACTCATCACATACTTAAGCTACCCCAAACCTCACTCTTTTCCATTAGAAATCAGAGGTGTGTGTCTTTTACACTGTGTAAAACTCAAAAGTATCTCATCATTGAAAAAAAATAAATAAAGAAAAAAAAATTAAAAAAACGGAAATTCCATGATTTGGCTGATTAACAGAAGAAGGGAAGAGAACTGAATAAAACAGATGTTGCAGTTCTTGCACAGGAGAGAGGAAAAGGCCCCTGGCTGGGCCTTGTCTGCACGGACAGGAAAAATACCGGTTCTGAATGGAAGGCTTTGGGGAGTGTCTTAAGTATCTTACCATCTTAAGTACATGGAAATATACTTTTTCTGAAAGACAGGAATTAAAACAACATCCAAGCTGATCTATGTCTTCTTCACTCCATAGGTGAAGATGCTGCTACAGGCAGAAAACTTATTAGTAAACATCTAGCAACCACAGTTGATGTGAGAAATTTGATATCATAACTCATCTATTTCAGATCTATTTTCATATAATTATTTGGCAGATAATTATTTTTTTATGTTTGGGCCCAAATTCAAGATTTACCTTCCAGGAATTATTCCCCTCCAAAAATCTTTCCAATCAAGAAACACAGTCAATATTAGGCTTACCAATTAGAGAAAACTGATTATGAATAACAAATATTCCTAATCAGTGCTTACCAACCACTTTCATGCAACTTGTTTGAATTATTACAAACAAAATCAACTAAACATCTGGAAATAGTAATTGTCGATGGAATATATTATATATGCCTTTCTTCAGTTCTACATGGCATACAACTGCATGGCACAGACTTATTTTCCACTCAAGTGATGCTAAGGATAAAAGTAACAAGTATTTTATAGATCTCCTACTAAGCCAAAGGGGAAAATTCTGGGAGCTTATTATGAATTGTGAGGGCTGTACTTTAATTAACTTTATTCAGTCCCAAATCCTACAACACACATGAATCAAACTGCCTTTTCTCCAAGTGTACTGGCAATGCACTGCTGCTTGTGGTGAAAATGAGTCTGTATTAATAAGGAGATTTTTGTTATAAGATATGCAAGGTTTAGGTGCACATTTGAACTGTGTTTCACTAGTACAAGAAGCTAGACTCTGATCAATGCCTAATCAATGTTCATCTAAGTCATGTTCAACTCAAAAGGAGGTGTATTATGATCCTTTGCAAAACATTCAGAATGCAAAGGAGCTTTTCCAAGGCTTAATAAAAACACCTTACCTCAGTATTTGTCACATTAAAGGCAACATATAGATATTTTCACTTAATTGCTTCTTTCCCCCATGAAATTGTGCTTGCCTTTTTTTTTAGTCTGAAATATCTGAGTTATAATTCAGGAGAACCAGAGTAGGTAAGCTGTAAAAGTAAAGCAGCGTCCAAGAAAACAAACAAACAAAAAAGGTTTTGAAGAATCAATATTTTTCAAAGATATTTTTATCTTAGTATTTAATTTCTGGAAAGTTTCCAAGCTGAAATAAATATAATTGCTACCATGCCGTTCAATAGATTGATGTGAATTTTGATTTGCAGCTCCTTCATCCCTTCACAAGTCACTGCAAGAAGCAAGTCCTAAAGAACATGCTTAATTTCCCAGATGTTTGTGTGAAATCACTGTCATTAATCACCATATTGATTATCTTTCTTTGCTTTTCCAGGATTCTTCTATTTTAAATGTTCCCCTGAAGTGACATGTAGAGGTATGCTTGTTATCCATGACTTGTTCACTTGCTGTCTAATTGCTAGATAAAAGATTCACTGTGCAGTGGTTTTGTGTAGCGATTCATAGATAATTTTTGCTTTGATTTTCAACATCAGTCAAACATTCTCATCATGACAAATGGCAAGCGTGGCTGCACTCCGCTTGTTTCTATACCGGGAAGTTGTTACACAGTGACACTGACCAGCTTCCCACTGCATGCCTTTGCTCATACTTTGATTAAAGTAATAGGTTCAGGTTGAAAAGTTCCTGAAGAGTTTTTCTATTCATGATGTTCTTTTGTAAGGAAATACTCTATTATCTGTGAAGGACTAGTTTTACAAGGAAGATATGGAGTATCTGAGTACTGTCACAGTGTCAAATAACTTTGTTCCCAAATCTCTTCCAGGTCCTGCTTCCCTGGCAGTTTGCACTGTGTGTGCATCACAGATTTTCTTTTCAAGTGCACTAGCTAGGTCTTTTAGAGATAAACCTTGTGTTTTCTTTTGGGAGGCTGGAATCTCTCTGACATACTGGATAAGATAGCATCCTTTGTTCTCTATGATCCCAGCAGGTATAACACTTGCAGGCATAAGGCATGTTCTGAAAATTCCTCAATTCAAAAAGAAATAGAACCTCACAGTTCACAAGGAGTTCAGTTCAATTAGAAGAACAATGAGTTTGTAAGCCTTGTTTGGGTATAATTGACAACGAGTGAGGGTATTGCTTACACTCAGAACTGTAGCAAACTCAGAGGTAGAGAAAAGTTAGTCCACCTCCAAGGTCAGCCTAGTCTATCAGAAAATTGATTTGGGATACAGGAATTTAAATGCCCCTTAAAGATCTAGAACGGGGCATATTTGCCAAGTTGTAGCTCCTAACCCATGCCTAAAGTAACCACATTAGGGCTCTACCTGACTATAATAGATTTGTACCCTAGCTGGTGGCCTTCAGAAGTTGGTTCCTCTCTCCACTGAACAGGCAGCTGAATTTGGGAGTTAATTTAAGACTCTTTCTTTAGATAACACACGTAAGTTAAATGAATTGTATCCCTTTCACCCCTCAGCTGGGAGAAAAGAAATGTAGACAATTAAAAAAAAAATGCTAGGAACAGCAACACTCAGAGATCCCACATGATTAAAAAAAAAAACCAAAAAACAAAGCATGTCAGGACTGTCAGGAATCACTGTAAAAACAGGAAGAAAAAAAAAAAAAAAGAAAAAAAGGAAAATGGAAAGGAGTCTCAACACATGCTTGTTTTCAAATATCTAACATGCGCATGCACACCCGACTGTCATACAGTTGGGTACTACCATTGGACACTGACCATGCGACAACCAAATCTGAGTCTCCCATTTACAAGTGTCAGGCAGAGATACTGTTTCCAGGTGCACCACTACTGATTTCTTTTGTTTGAGTCAACTAAAATTCAGGTACAGTTAAGTCGTTCTTATCACCTGTAAGGAAGGTGCCTCCGCTGATTCGCTGTTGAAATTAATGTGTGTAGGAAAGCCTTTGCACATTATAAACAGCACAGATAAGACACAATCATTGAGCTATCCCATAGGGACATCAGCAGGACAAGATATAGGTGACAGCAAAAAGAGGCCTTGCAAGAGTAGCAGTGCTGAAAGCCCTCTGACTAATTGTGAATGACACCTACAGCTTTTCCACACACAGCTCTTTGTACAGTGCTTTGCTTTGTGCTGGCTTATAAAGCATAAGCTTATACCTTGCTGAGAAATGTTACTACACTGTGTATACTCAGGTCTTTCAGAGGATGAAAGAACAGACAAATGAAGACACAGACCATATTACTAATGTAATAAAAAGATGCAAAGGGGGGAAAGATAAACATTCTGTGAGAAATGAGAAAAACAGTAAAGACCAGAGTGTTTAGATAGAGTTGTTCTGAGCTTTGCTTCACATAATATGGAAATAAATTTTAACAGTGAAGTTTCAGTTTACTTAAGTTTTGGGGAAATCTGGACCATGTAAATTTTTCTGGCTGCATTACTTATCAAGCCCAGGTATAGTCAATAGTTAAAGAGAAAGCAGTAAAACAAATCCAGATCAACAGTACTGGGAAAGTATAAAATGCCTGGATTTGAGATTTCTCAAATACTGTGATATGAAAGGGACATTGCCTAATGCCATAAAGTCCCAACGACCTTTGAAAAGGCAAACAGGGAATTGTAATCTCATTTAAATATTAATTAAAAGAATTGAACTGAAGTGGTTCAGAGAGACAAGGAATTGAAAGTTCTGAAGATTAAATTATTCCTTTGATGGGTCAGGCTACATGGCGTTGCACAGTACATATGCCTCTGTTGATGTGGGCTGCAGGAACAGTTCCTTGAGGGACAAAACCTCTTGCTTCACCTCTCCCACCTTTCTCCAAATTGCACTGGCACAATCATACATGCCGGTTTATCTCAGAAGCTGTACAGTTCATGCAGAGCTTTCTTCTTTAGACATAAAAGTAATTATTTTAGCATTTGTAATCTTAGTCCCCCATGTCTCTTTTTCCCTTCGTGCTCTTTACACAGATTGTTATAGCAGTTTGTCCCAGTCTGCAGCCCAGCAACCTCAGGAGTTCCTCTAAGGCTCATTCTTTCCTTCTGCATAAACCATAATGTGGTTTTGCAGCTGCTTTTGTAGTCTTGTGTCTGGAGTGAGAAAAATACCTAGGTGATGGCAACACTAGCTGAATTGGAATAAGATTCAACTTCCCAGCACAGTCAGATTACTTTTTGACCCTTGGTGAATCACATAATCACCAGTGGCCAGCTGTGAAATGAGTGGGATGGCCAATGCAGAGTTGCATGTCTAAGCTCTCCATACCCTGAGCACCAAAAGTATGATTCATAATAGTCAACCAGTTCAGCAAGGTGATATTTAAGCTTACCATTAAGAAGCACTGAAGGAGGAAGACAGTGCAACTCTGCCTCCAGCCCTAGACACCAGCCAGGGGAAGAACTGGGCATATCTGGAACTCTGGATCATCATCAATTGATGAATTGGGTAAATTGCATGTTTGGAGATGGGTGACTCATTCAAACACTGTCCTTGGGGTGTGGAGATTTCCAGACTCCAAAGTCCCCTGAGCTCAAGGGGATCTGGCTCTTAGGAATTAAACATCTTTCGTCAGTTCAGTCTTCTTTCCTCTGTATCTAAAAAGGGAAAATTTAGATATTTAACCTCCAGACAGCTGTTGTCATTCATGTAGTTAACACAGAGAGAGAAGAAGGATTTTAAATACTGTGTTTCCTCAGTATTGTTTTTAACTTGTTCATTTAGGAAATATTATGGCAACTGCTATGAATCTGATTCTAAACTGTCTTTCTAATCAACACAGAAGGAATTTAAGCACTAGCTTAGATATGAGAGCAAATACTATTTGCAGTGGATGTCTTAGGCTGGGTCAATGATAAATTCTGTGAGTATTCTGTGTTTCTTCACGCTCCAAGGTTGCGTTTGTCACCGCAAGTTCCTTCTGAGTGGAACAAGTTGGCTGATCTTCTCCCCATAGTAGCTCACGGGGTCTGAGTCGTATCTGCTGTCAGTACCCACACACTGGAAGTGGAGCTAGTAGGGTGGCCTCTGTGAAAAGAGGTCAGGGCTGCTCCATGCTGGCCACAGCCAATTCCAGCTGGCTCAGATGGATCCGTTGCAAGACACAGCTGAGCCTGTCAATGAAGTGGGTCATGCCTCTGGGAAAACGTATTTAAGAAATGATGAAAATGCTGAACAGGCAGTGAGGAGTAAGAAAAAAAAAAAGAAGGTAAAAAAAAAGAGATAAACATCCCTGTGAGCATCTATTTCAGAGAAGGAAAGGGAGGTGCTCCAGGCACTGGAGCAGAGATTCCCCAGCAGCCCATGGAAGAGACCACAATGGGGCAGACATTCACACTGCAGCCTGTGGAGGACCCTACGCTGGAGCAGGTTCATCCTGAAGGGCTGCTGCCTGTGGAGAAGCCCCACACTGAGGCAGGGAAAAAGCGTGAGGAGGAAGGAGCAGCAGAGAGGAGCTGTTATGGACCCACCAAAACTCCCATTTCCCGTCCCCCTCCACTGGCTCAGGTGGAAAATGGTGTTTTATTTTGTCTTTGTTTCTCACTATCCAAACCTATTTTACTTAGCACTTAAATTCATTTCCCGCCACCTGAGTCTGTTTGGCTCATGATGATGATTGGTAAGTGATGTCCCTGTCTTTATCTCAACCCAGGAAGTTTTCCATCCTATTTTCTGTCCCTATCCTGTTGAGCAGGAGGAGGGAGTGAGCACCTGGGTGGGTGTCTGGCTGCTGGCCAGGGTGAAACCAACCCCAACCATTCTTTATTCTACTTATTTTGATGGTATACCTGGCACTGTTTTCCTGAAACAAACTTCTGTGGAGATGCAAAGTTCTGTATCTGTTTAAGAATGGAAGAATATGAATGGGTAAAATCATATTGAGTGTGATTATCAAAGCATCATCTCAAGCTGAAATGTCAGTACAAGACGTTAAAGAATAGTTGACAGGATTATAAGTATCAAGTTTCTGCTGGAATTAAGTGTTCTGAAGGAACTGAAGAAAGAAATAAATGATTTATGAATTGTGCTGTGTCATGTCTATCTAAAACTGCCTCATGACTGGAAGATGTTTAAAGTGGCAATGATTTTCTAGAGGGCTATCTTCAAAATCCAAAAAACTGCAGCCAAGCAAACTGTCATCTCTAGTGAGCAAACTGACCTTAGGAGAGGTACTTGTAAACATATGGATAAATATGATATATGAGGATGGAATCAGATCTACTTTAGTAAGAGAATAATCTTAGAGTTCTTGAAATATGTAGGTAACACTAATCAAGTTGATACTGTTTTCTGGATTTCCAAAGAACAAGATCCTTCTCCAAACAATCTCAGAGAAATTTTGCTGTGATAGCAAAGGAGGTAAGGTCCTCAGATGGATGAGCAAGTTATTAAAGTGTAGGAAAAAAAAGCATTACCTAGTTTCCACAATAGAGAGACATCATAAACAAAACTCACAGGAGTCTCTGCCAGCGACTGTTATTCTCCATATTCATAAATGATCTGGAAAGAGCTATATGACCAAGTTTTATGATGATACTAACAGTAATAAAGACAAGGAACGAGTGTTAATAATTGTAAAAAGAAAAGCTACACAATACTAAGGGACTTGGAAATGAAATGGCATATAAACGAAATTACGTACAAGTGAAACACGTGAAAAAAATAAAATTCTTATCTATAATGATGCTTTCTGAGCCAAGGAGCTCTTAGGAATATGAGAAATCTATGAAAGTGTCAGTTCAATATACAGTAGCAGTGAAGAAAAGCAAATGAGATGTTAGAAGTCGTTAGGAATGGAATAGAGAACAAAACAAAATAATAATCATAATCATTATGCTGCTGTATAAATCCATTACACACCTGCATCTTGAATTCTATTTGAAGTTCTGCCTCATTTTCTTCACTTGCATGTCAAAATTCTTGCAGTAGCGAAGTAAAAATATTGTACAATGTACCCGTGTTTGGATAAAGGCTACAAGGCTGAACAAAGTTATCAAAGTTGTTTCTGTTTTATAAGAAATAACTACATAAAGGAGAACTCTTCTAAAAAGATAGCTGAGGGGACACGCGAAATAGTCCTGAGTTATAGGAGTAAGTGTATAGAAAGTTATTTTTCACTGTCTTATCCCGTAAGTGAATCAAATGAAACTAACAGGTGGCAAGCTTAAAGCTAGCCGAAGTAGATACATTACAAAACACACAGGTATGATAATAATCTACTTGTTACAAATTATCATAGGCCCTGAAAGTTAACACATACTCAAAAAGTGAATTGACAAATACAAAGAAGCAAAATCTCTTTAGAGCTGTTTAATACTAAGTCCCACCATGGGCACAGGGAGTCCTCCAGGCAGGACTTGACTCACTGGGATGCAAGATTGTGGAAAAGAGTAAAAATAATGCAAATTTAAAGTAGTATCTCTGGGGAAGTGGCTCAAAATACCAGACTAGATCTCATACTGTCATTTATGTGTTTATATATTGAGCTGGTAAACAAACAGCATTTGTTAAAATCGACTTGACTCAGTGAGGAGTAAACTACCAAGCGTCCCACTGCTTTGGGTAACTGAGACTTCAAATGTAAATGTATCTTCATTTACTGAACTTTGTATTTCTTATCAACCCATACATTAGTAGATATAGTTAATATCAATATTTAAATAAGTGCATGTAATTATTTTCTGCCTCTTTACTGAAACCAGACACAAAGATAATCAACCACTTGGGGGATGATGAGTTTTGGGATAATGATCTTGAAAATATGTCTTTGAGAGCTGTCATAAGAGTCATGCTCACCATTAGTAATTGAATCTTTACACAGATAAAGGCCTAATCAGAGACAAGGTTTCCTGTGTATGATATTATGACAATCTCCCCAGTACAGACCATTACATCATCAAGATTTCTATCGAATATGCCTTCATGTGGTGGTACTCAGGGTGACTCATGAAAAGACTGACTTAACACTCTGAGGTCAGAAGAGTACATCTATATTAAAACCCAAATATTAATCCTTGGAATAGTTTTCATATAACATTTGCCTCCCTCACATCGTAAGTTGATTAGTCTAATTCTATGTGCTTATCCCATCACATTATCTGTAAAAAATTCAGTATGTGGGTATATATATATGCAAACAGAAGGGTTAAGTAAAACCTATGAAACTAATGTACAGTTTGCAATGAATGAGTGATTCGTCATAGGTTCTGAAGAGAAGGAAAGATTTTTTTCCCTAATGTGTGAGAAAATAATTCAAGATATATGATGTAGAAAGTGGCTGATTAAGGAAGACTTTCTCAGATGGCTTCCTCAGAGATCATCACTTTATATGGAAATTTAAAAGCAAATTTCCCTTAGTTTTAGTGGATTTAATACCCCTTGATGGACTTAATAATGGTGATAAGCTGTGACCAACATATAGTATCTTCCTGACTCTTGGGAGCAAGCAAGGTAACACAGGCAAATTTTGCCTTGTAATTTTGCACTGGATTTTCTGCAGTGATTGCCTGCATGGTTAACAGCTGTTCAGTTCTTTCACATTTTTTTAATTAAAAAATGGACAAAGAAGTGTCAAGATGAATCTGGGATGTGAATAACATTTTTAATCCTAAAAGAATTTGTCAATGAAATTGAAAATCTTCTCCTCAGTGAAAACTAATGAGTTTGTTCTGATGGTTCATATATATACCAGTGTTTTGAATGAGGCCAAGGAAAAGTGATGTCAGCAGCCTACATATTACTTACATAGATACAAAACAGAACAACAATAAAATAAAAATCAAAACAGAATGAGAAAAAATAGCTGGCAAAAGAAATAGCACTAACATTATTTCCCTTCCATCACCATTTCTTCCTCTTTCAGTACCCTGAAAAGATAAAAAGAAATGGGTTATTTATCAATAGCACTCGGCCATGAATTTTTGATACATAACAGACAACATATTCCACTGTATTTGTACACTACTAAATTGATTCTGTGCTTTAGATTTTCTTCTGTGCACTTCTGTGGACAAGAAAGATTTCTTTCGCCTTGTACTTGGGCAATTGCATATCAGAACTGCATTTCACCTTCTTTAAGAGATTCAGAGGATGGCCATGTTAGGTAGAGAACATGGGAAAAAAAACATTTGTGCTTTTAGTAATGTCAATGAGTCTGTTTGTTGTCTGTTTAATGTGCCCCAGGTCCAACCAGCTGTCAAGATGGAGGTCAAGGAAGAATTGTGTCTGCTTCCAGATCAAATTCACAGGAATCAACAGCTTTTTGAAAGTCTACTACATGGCATGTGATATGGCTCTAGGTTTCTTTGGAAGAGTTTTGACCTAATTAACTTTCCATTATTGTACCAAACGGTGCATTGGCACCCTGATTCTGCATTCCAGTACCTATCCTCTCTCTTTCTGTGTCATATTGATGGCTTTTGGTATTCTCCACAGAAGTTTTGTGTTTGGATTTGGGTTTCTGGAGGCATGTGGGGGCTCCAGTGGGGCTGGGGGCTCCTGAAAGGAGCAGTCAGGGTAAGGCTGCTTATGATTACGGTGCCTGCAGCTCCCTACTCTGTGGGCAAGGTATGATTCAGAAGGGTCTCTAGGACTATCAGCTAAAGAGATGCCAAACCCAGTGAGGACACAAGGGTGTTATTGTTCCTAGCCCACCAGAGCCAAAGAGTCAAGAGAGGCCTCCTGGCCCAGTCCCCAAGAGCCAGCCCAGGTTTGGGCCCTAGTGAGGCCAAGCAGGTAACCCCTCCTCACTCTTTCTCTCTCTTGCATATGCACAGACACATCCACGAACACAAAACCAACCAACAGGAAAGTAACATAGACAGGAGAGCAGTGCCCTTGTAGGAACTATGTGCCCACAAACAGCACTCCACAGACATGAATCACACCAATGGCCTGATCCTGTTCTCACCTGCAGGCTAATCAGCTTCAAGGCTTATGAACAGAGCCCACATTCACAGTGGCTGTCCCCAATCTCCCCAGTATTCACCTCAGACTTAAGGCCCCTCCAGTAACTGCCTCCCAGACCTATGGTGTGACTCGCTGGCTAGTCCAGCTTGCAATTTGATAGCATCATGCACATGTCAATGGATGCCTCCAGGAGCTGGCCTTAGACTCTCAGCTGATCCAGTAGCTGGCCCAGGACTCAGTCTCTCCAGCTGCCAGCTCTGCCTCCTATAAACCCCTTTTATCCACAGTCTCTGTCTTCCCTAACAACGACTTAGACCACTCTTCCTACTTGCCAACTAGTCCAGCTTCATGCTCACTAGCAGGTCTCATATGGACATGCATACGCACACACACACAAAGCTCATTCACACAGGAAAACACTTAGGAGAGGGTTTAATAAGAAGACTCAACAGGCTGTGATGACCATGTGCAGGGCTCTGCCAGTCAAGCACGTCAGACCAGCAACTTGTTTATGCACTACTTTTTTTTGACCCCTCTCTTAAATATCCCATAATAAACTTTGCAATCTCACAAGACCCTTCAAATATCCCATAGTAAGTTTCCTCTTTCTGGTGAGACTCAGGATAATCTTGTTTCTCCCATCTTATCAGTTACAAAACATCTGCATGAACCTCCTCAAGTCTTTGAGTGGTTCCCTTCATGGCCTGTCTCAGTCAGGCATTTGAGAGTTCTGGTCTTTGATATGGTCTCTGTTATCTATGGCTTGTAAGGATATGTGTCTCTGAGTGTTTAATTTATTACTTCTCCTGTCTCTTTTCCTAGTCTTTTGTGTTGATTACCCACTAACAAGATATCCTCACAAACTACACATCTTTCATATATTCCACTACATCCATGCAGTGCACATATAATTTATTTGATCAGTTTAATTAGAGACTATTTCCTAAATATACATAACTTCATGACAATTTAGCAAAGAAATTGTAGCAACAACTATTTTTGCAAAGCTTCCTGCATTTCAGAGATTTGTTGGTGTACCAAAGTCCCTGTAATGATTCCAGCAAAGATTCCAGGAATACTGATTATATCTATATGTTGTAAGTGTCCAAATCAGTTAAAATATCTAACTGGAAGAAGTGTATGGTTCAATGTGCTTTAATAGCTATGCCATAAGTAGCAGTTGATTTTCAATGGGTAATCAGAACTGTACACATGTACTTGAGAGAGACATTCCGATCCCGTGTACTTATACTGAGCCCTTATAGCCCCAACTGTGAGGCATTTAAGCAGGAGGATTAAGTCCTGTTCAGCAGGGAAATTAAGCTTACATGTCTGTGTATGTTCAAATATTTCCCTAGAGGGAGATGGGTTCCTGAGTTTGGGCCCACTTGCCTGAAGCCTGTGGTTATAGTAGAAAGGGACTGATCAACAATAAAAAGCCATGGTGTGTGATGTACTGAAAGCGATGATCATCTCATAGTCACCTAGAATCTTTTAGCAAAACATTTTTTATGAATTAAAATATGATTCATAAAATTGAGGTAAGGGAAACATATCTTCTGAGATTATTGAGTACCAATCAAAAGTTACTATCATCATATTTCTTCAAGTTGAGTTAGCAAATCTAATTCTTTCAGAATGTTTTATTTTTCCTCATTATATCTACAAATTAGTATTTTTAAATTGCTAAATATGTTGTGAGCATCACTAAATGACAACATCAAATAGCGTAGCGATTTCTCTGGCTTGGGACATATGCAAAATAGAACAGTTATGAACAGAAGGACTCTTCTATTTGTCTGTTTGTTCTCTCTCATCTGCATCTCAGGGGTGTACTATATACTACATTAGATGAACAAATAAATTGTTAACAAAAGCCAGAGTGGACAACTGCTTTCATTTACATTTTCTTACTACTACTAGTTGTCTGGAAGGCTTGATGTAGAAAATTCAGTCTCATTTTCTGTACAGGACGACCTGTCTAACCCTGGGAGTGAAAGCTATGAAGGGCTGCAGGATGTGACTCTGAGAGACAGGCAAGAGGAATCACAGAATCACAGAATGTTAGGGATTGGAAGGGACCTCAAAAGATCACCTAGTCCAATCCCCCTGCCAGAGCAGGAACACCTAGGTAAAGTTACACAGGAAGGCGTCCAGGTGGGTTTTGAATATCTCCAGAGAAGAAGACTCCACAACCTCCCTGGGCAGCCTGCTCCAGTATTCCGTCACCCTCACTGAGAAGAAGTTTCTTCTCAAATTTAAGTGGAACCTCTTGTGTTCCAGCTTGAACCCATTACCCCTTGTCTTATTGTTGGTTGTCACTGAGAAGAGCCTGGCTCCATCCTCGTGACACCCACCCTTTATATATTTATAAACATTAATGAGGTCACCCCTCAGTCTCCACCAAGCTAAAGAGACCCAGCTCCCTCAGCCTTTCCTCATAAGGGAGATGCTCCACTCCCTTAATCATCTTCGAGGAAGGTAGCCATGACTGCAGTTTTCAAAATGTTGAACTTTTTTTTTGCTGCTGGGGGTGTCCATGGGAGCTGTGCTGCCAGGTCCATGCAGACATCCAGTGCCATAGGGTTATATCTGTCAGGGCCACGTCAGCATTGCTGCTGATCTTTCTTCTCCAAAGTCTCTCTTCTCACCATTACAATTTTCATATTTCTTATACTTCTTTTTGAGCTGACTTCCTGCACTTCAAAAGTCCTTTGATAATTCCCTGGTTACTGTTTAACCTGTCTGTGATCGTCCTTGTTACTGTGTTTGAACTAGGGTGAAATGATCTCTCAGGCAGTTTTGGGAGTCCCATTCACACACACTGTTATACCCGTGTTCCTGCTGTGTCACCTGACATTTTGGCAAGGTGAGCATCCCTGTGAGCACCCCAAGAGCTAAAATATCTTACAATGAAAAATTTGAACCCATTTTTTTTTTCTCAATCACTCACACCATTAGGATTTTTTAAAATGAAATATAAAAGAAGAAAGTTGGGAGAAAGCTTTTATTTATATCGATATTTAGAATAATAATATGCAAGTAATATATATACCTAGCATCTTATAGAATAACTGAATACTTTCCATATTTTTTTTTCTCATCTCTTGCGAGCTATACCATGGAAATATTTTGTCTTCCTAGTAGGCAAATTTTAAACTTCAAATTAGAATATTTTATTCAAACAAAATTACACAGTCAATGAATCTGCTTTTGTGAAAGTAAATGCAAAAATAATTTCCCTTCATATTTTGCATTACTTTGAGATTTCTTGGAACCTAAAAGTGTCTGGGCCTCTGGAACTTATCATAAACTTAACAGTGACACATTTAATCTGACTTTCCCTGTTGGAGCTTCCTCACTTAACAAACATCATCTAAGTCTTCCTAGGGCATACACCTTTGACTTTCAAAATGCAAGTTTTCAGTCCCACTAGAACACAGAACAAAGATCTCCTTTCACTTGCATGCTATTGAAAGACATTTCAGCTCTTCCATCAACACCAGGAGTAGCCAGCACATGTAGCCAAAGAGCTTTTTCCTGTGCCTGTTGGCAGCAGGATAGGGATCCTAACAGATCCATTATCAGTAAACATAGTCTTTATTTTCAGATTTTTCAGGTTGTGGATTATTATGTGAGATATCAGTTGTGCATGTGAATTTGCTACTGTTATTGCTCTGAAAAGCATAATTTTGTCATAAAAAAGGGATAGTTCTCAGTCTGTATTTCAGAGCCTAACTTATAAACTGAAGCTTCTATGACAGAGTAAAGCTAAAACATTAAAATGACATTTTTATGTAATTTTTCATTTTAAGGCAACCCTATGCAGAAATTGTTCCATGAGGTAAATGTGGATCCCAATTCCCACCTAAATGGCTGCAAATTAAAATTTTTGCACATCCTTGTGCCTACTTTGGAATCCTTTTCCAATCCTCTGGATTCCTGATTTCTAGAGGGTCAATTTAGCTCAAGGGTGTATGACTTCATTATAATCCTACAGATGTATTCGTGCAATTCTGAATCTCTTAAAATAACTTGAGATGTCTGCAAGCAGATTTAGACACCCTGCAAACAGTTTGGAGAGGTATTACAATAAAGCTCTTAAGATCATCTGCCCTACTTTGACTTTTTTAATATAGGGTTTCTACAGTCTCAGTTCTTTCACTTCTGGAATAGTATACATCCTTTTAAAATAATCAGTAATAATATTTTTTTTTCTGCTATGTAAGCTCAATGTTGAAAGATTTAATTGAACTAATTGGTGTGAAAAATACCACAGGTAGGTTGCTGATACTTTTAGTTTGAAAAAAAAAAAAAAAAAAAGCCATACAGCTGCTGAACTCTACTTCCAGTGAAGAAAAAAAAGTCACTGAAGGTTTTGTTTTCTGAAGAGATAATACTTCAGATACTGCTAACTAAGAAGTCATTCAAAGAAAAACAGTCTTCCACTTCTTTTTAAGTGGCCTCTACTTGTAAAGTAAACACGTCCATAAAAGTGTGTCAGTGACTATTGTTTCACTTCAGATTGAATGATAAATGACATTGGAAATGAGTCTCAGAATATATGGGAACTCTAAAGCTATGGACTGGTTTTTTTGGTTGTGTTTTTTTTGGTGATGGTGAGTTTTTTGGGTTTTTTTTGTTTGGTTTTGTTTTTTTTTCTCTTAGCTCAAGTGAAATTTTGCTGTGATGGGGGTCTAAGAACATCTGCCATCAGCTTTAAACTGCTTGCTGTTGTCTTCCTGCAGATTAATCTTTGCTTTGGTTTTTTTGTTAAACAAACTTCAGGAAATTCAAAAAACACATCAATTTGCTTTGAGTCTGAGAAGAACAAGACAACTCATTTTAAGAGGTTCTTAGCTTCCTGCTAAAACTAAAGCCCCTCTGATTCTGGAAGGACTGGATATATAATATACATCAGTGGTGTTTGCTTTCCTCTGACTGGAGAAAATCAGGCAAACCAAACATAGTATAAAATAAAGGGAGCTGAATCGCTGTGGTGAGCATCACTAGACTCCTACACAACATAAGAAGGCTGATTTACCAGAATTATAGGCAATATATCTGGGGCATCTGTCCTTTTTCCTGTTTATTTTGTGTTTCTGAAAAATCAGTCACTTCAAAACTCCTGGTTTTTTAAAGTTAACTTTTAGCAGTATTTGTACATATGGCAAAATCTCCTGTGAAAATAAACACATTACCATGCATAGTTAAATTACACGTGATGGTGTAAAGACCTAAGTTAAAGGGAAATAGAAACTGTGTTTAAATATTATGCAAATACAGAGTGTCCAATCAGTTCCTTGACCAATATGCTGAGTATTCACACCAATCAAATTTATAAATTACATTATACATAAATAATTGCATAACTTATAATTGAAGAACGTGAGTTTTGGAGGACAGCTAGGGATAATGAAACCTTGCAAAAGACACTGCCGCTAAGGGTGAAAGGGAACAAGCAACAACCAGGCAGTACTGAGAAGAATGTTCTAGTTAGCATCTGTCATAGAATCGTAGAATAGTTTGGATTGGAAGGGACAACTTCAAAGGTCAACTAGTCCAACCCTCCTGCAGTGAGCAGGGACATCTTCAACTAGATCAGGTTTCCCAGAGCCCCGTCCAGCCTGACCTTGAATGTCTCCAGGGATGGGGCATCTACCACCTCTCTGGGCAACTTGTTTCTATGTTTCGCCACCCTCATTGTAAAAAATTTCTTCCTCATGTCTAGCCTGTCTCTCCTCCTTTAGTTTAAAACCATTACCCCTTGTCCTGTTGTAACAGGCACTACTAGAAGTCTGTCCCCATCTTTCTTGTAAGCCTCCTTTAAGAACTGAAACGCAGAAATAAGGTCTCCTCGGAGCCTTGTCTTGTCCAGGCTGAACAACCTCAACTTTCTCAGCCTTTCCTCTAAACCAGTTGTCATTCAGATAACGGCAGCCACATAACAGATGCTTTATTTAATGACTGTACATCTGTCCTCTCGAGTAAAAAATGAAAAACATATTAAATGCACAAACCCAAGCAAACAAACAAGGGATGCCACATGAAAGGGAAATGTTCAAAGGACTGAAAGGCTGATATCCATTATAGAGCCTGAAATTCTCCCACCCTCTCTCCTGTTAGTGGGCAACTAACTGGGATATCCCATTCCAAAGCAGCTAGAGAGATATCATTCCTAGAAGGCTGAATGAGAGAAGCTGAATCCCACTGTAGAAGTGTCTCTGCGCAGCAGTCAAAGGATCTAGGAATATCTGTCCAATTTATGTGTCTTGGATTGGGTGAATCCTTCCATTTCATTAGGTCCCACATTTAGATACCACAGAAGTATTTTAAAGCTCTACTCAACTACTAATTATAAATCCTTCATCAGCCCATAATTATGTTTCTATCGATTAAGTCTTGCCCTTTCTGTAGAGCTTCCTTTAGCAAGCAATATCAGAGCATATCTAGTCAAATGTCTAGACAGGGAGAAGTAGAGGCTCCCTGCATCCTGTAATCTAGACCTTCAGACTCCTCCTTGGGTTTAGGAATTGTTTATAGGGCTTCTGGCTGGAACTAGATGGGATATTCATAGTGTTAAGAGGAGGCAAAGCAAAAGCAAAATAAGCTGTACCTTTCCATCTTGAATCTTTATCTTAGTCGGTGATGCTCTTGTCTTAGGACTTATTTTTATTGAAGCGATTGGCAACAATTTTTATATTTGTCCATTTGGATTATTCTTTTGAGATGGATTCATTTAATGTATTCTAAGTGTCAAGATTTAAATAGCTATACAAATTATTTCCAGAGTTACTGTTTTGAAGTAAACGTATCCAGAAAGGAGCTAAAGGCAGCCCCTGTATCGACAGACCTCCTATAGCAAAGAAGAATGCTATTTATTTTAGTTGCTTATTTTGTGGTGCTTATTGTAGATGGATTGCTTATGGATAGATGGATATCCTAGATGGCTTATTCTAGATGGATATTAATGTCAGTTAACATGATATTTTCCCCATATTCCATTTTTGCTAAATAGAAAGAAGATGGAAGATGTACATATCAAATCTGTATTGTACTTGAAGTTTTTAGCCAAATTATAGAGTGATTTGGACTTGAAAATAACCTATGCTTTCCATTTATTATGCTGAGAAAAATAATAACTTCACATGATATTACATGTCCATGCTCATATATTACTTCAGAAACTAAATGTGTTTGGGAGAGGAGGGAACAATTTATGCAAAAAAAATTTCTAATGTTGAATTTAAGATTAAACAAAAATGTCTTCATCTACCTAGTTGATGTGTTGTGTCTGTTGCCTCCTGACCTTCTTTTTGAAAAGCAGGCACACAGGCACCTGTCTTCAAAAGAGGTCTCAGCCTCTGATACCCGTGTGGTCAGAGACATCTCCTGGAGCCTTGAATCTAACTGAAGGACAAATGTAAGGTGCCTTTTTGTGTGTGTGCGTGTGTGTGTGTGTGTTTGTGTGTGTGTTTGTGTGTGTGTGTGTTTGTGTGACCTGAATAGAAGGGCTGTGAAGGGGAGTTTTGGATTCCCTCTTACTCTTAAGTGAATAAATGAGTCTTCTTGCTCCAAGCATTGGGCTGTTGGGTAAAAGAGATACCTGCCTGTATGGGAGGTCAGAACTGTTAACCAAGATCTGGAACTGCTACTAAAACAAGCATGAAAGAGGAGCTAAAGATGAAAACACACAATTTTTGAGTATTCCTGACATACACAAAGAACGATTCACTTCTGTTATGCCATTGGTGGCTTCACATGTGGTCAGCAATACGTCTGGTACCCAGGATATCTTTACTTATGAAAGCTTAGATATCTAAGGAATTTAGGTCCCTTCAGAGTTAGCTGTCAACACATAAAGTGCACTATGGGAGTTTACATTTTAAATATAAGTGTTTGAGGTGACATCTGGATATTCAAGCCCTTGTGAAGAGCTAGATCCTTGTGAATTGTCTGAGTTATAATGCTTAATGGTTGTGTGTGCAAGTTAATAAATATTTTCAGTCCAAATGCTCAGGTAAGTCATCTAAATCTCTACACAGAGAGCTGAATAGGCGCTCTTAATGACTGGCATTTAGCTCCCAGTTCATCAGGTTCTCATATTGTAGTAGCACCAGTTAATCATTAAGGCACTGCTATTAAAGGAGAGTCATTTAAATAATGTCACCAGGTGCTTATGATTAAATATTTTATCAAAATAATACAATGAAAGAACAAAAATCACAAGTTTTATTGATAAAGGTGAAAGCTCTGGTCTTGTACTTTGACTTTACTGGATTTTAAATCAGAAACCAGATACAAAACCAACATGGCATATTTAAGACTCCATGACTCTGAATGTCATTCTCAATGGAGAACCATCTACTCCTCTTATTTTCCTGGAGCCACATGGGGCTATATTCTTGGTTGTGTTAAATATAACGAAGAATACAGTTTGATAATGTAGAAAGCTGGATCATCTTGTAAATTGGGCACACTCTATGTGTTTCTGTCTCACTAAGTGTAAGGTAATACATCTGGTAGCAAAGAATGTAGACTGGGCTTCAAATAAGGAACTCAGGAAAAATAAATCTGAGATTATCATAGTGGAGAGTCAGATGAATGTGAGCTTCCAGAGTAACACTCTGGTTTACAGTGATTACCTACACACAGCTGAAGACTGAACAGTAGTAGGAAACATCTGATGGCACTACTAGTGAGTATGACTGCTACTGCTGTGGTGGGATGTGTTCCCAGCTCTGGTGTATACCTTTTGTGAAAAGAATATTGGTAAATTGGATGTGTTCCAGAGAAGCAAGAAAACATTTAAAAACAAAACTTAAAAGAATATTGAAGCATAGGACTCAAGGATGAGGCTGGTCATAGGTCAGTGTTGCTTACACTTTCTTCCTCAGGAAAATTTCTTCTTAGAGTACTCTCTGAATTACAGCAACTTCCTTTAAATCTTTGTCTTACATCTAGACTCTTCACAGCCTTTTTCACCCAGCTTTATTTCAGTAGGCCTCTGGTTGATTTCCCAAATTACTAATTATTCAAGCAAAGCCTTTCCGGTGGCCAGGTAAGAAAAGCCCTTTCCCAGCAGTGAGACCTCAGTTCTAATCCTTAATCCTATGTCAGATACCATAGTCAGAGGGCACATTTTGCCAACATATTAATATTTACCTGTCTTTTATTTAAAGGTAAAGACTATTGGTTCTGATCTAGTATGAAAAGTAGATATAAAATTATGATAGTTATGCCTTAAAAGATCAGAACACACATTTCAAAGCACTGAATTAGCCTAGTGTGCTTTACTTATGGATCATCAGCATAGATATTTTTTTCTGGAAAATTTTGAATTTCCTAGTGTTTTCAAAAGAGTGAGCCAGAATAGCTTTCCCTTGTGAAATAACATTAAAAATAATTAATGGATTTAAAAAATACTGACTTTTTGTCAAACACATTTGTCACAGGTATTCAAGTGTCAGAATACTGGCTGAAATGTGAAGTCACACATCATCAGGTAAAATGTGGCAAATTCTTGAGAAAGCATCTGCAGCACATTATTCCTTTTGGCCTGAGTTTCATCTGTTATACTGAGAGTGTATCTCTGAAAAGAGAAAAATAGGCTGAGGCTACAACTACGAATTTATAACAAGGATAATTCCCATTTAAGAGGATTAACAGTTTCCCAGCCAGATTTGGTCTTCTTCTTCCTTTTCAGTCCATCTAAACCCTGCTTCAAAACTCCTATCTAGTACCCAAACAAGAAAATATAGAATAATAATGTGAAAATCAGTACCACCTCTGGTGGTATATTGTAATGCATCTGCGGACTTGAGATAAAAACTTCTAGTTGAGACAAGACAGAAGATGAGGATGTGCTTCACTGTTACACAAAGTGAGGTTTCAGGTATAAGAAGACTGGAGGCTCTATGTGCAGCAGTTTGATTACTCTATATTGAGTACCTGATGCTAGTCCTTTCACATTTCAGCTTTACATTAGAGTTGCTTGCTGACTTAACTAAGCTTGGATCAACATTTTATCTTAACTTGTCACTGTTATTTTATTGACTTTTAACCCAGGACTTAATCCAGTTATCCCTTATACATTTATTGATTTTATTGTAACTGTTGTAGGAGAGCTTTGATATATAAGGAAAAATCAATCTACCCTAACTTTTTTCTAAAACAGTGTCTCATTATTTCCTAACAGGGAGGTTTTATTTTTTCCAGATCCCATGCATGTTTTCTGATTCCATTTTCCTGAACATCTTCTCAAGTTGGTTGGTTTATCTTCTGTTAGAGCAGCAGCTGGTAAAATTTGGAAAAGAGATCTGTAATTAAGGAGAGAGTCAAAGAAAAAGGTTCTAAACAGAAAATGACCACATCCCTCCTTCAGCAGTTTTGTGATGAGAAAATTAGGACTTTGAAAAAGAAAACAACCTGGATTAGTCCCAATTTCAGTACACAAACCTACCTACCAAGATACTTGAGGCAAATAGAACATCTTGTTACATTTGGCTATGTTAAATGCTCAAGTAAAGCCATTGTGTCTGAAAAAAAGATCTTGTTCTGCTTATGCATCCAGGATGCCACCTTTTGAATTTTCAAAACAAACCCATGGTAACAGAATGTTTCTTCCAGATGGCAAAAATGTCTTTAATCCTGTCTCACAAATAAATTACAGTACTTTGACCATATTTGTTGCTAAAAGGGGCTGTTCCTTTTCTGGAACTGCAGGCTGGAAAGAGCTTTATTTTCTGTAACTGTGGATGAAATTCTGGACTTAAACTCCGTAGACTCTTGTACTTGATTTGAGTGGAACGAGACCTTCACAGGTCGTGTCATAAAAGGAGTATATATACGTATAGGCTGAATATAAGTATATAATAATATATACTGAAAAGAACTCTGAGATTCCTCTTACAGGGGAAATAAAATGTACAATAAAATCAATTAACCTGAAACTTAAGAGAGCTGCTGTGACCCATAGTTGGAAATATAGATACTGTTTTGCTTTGGCTCAAAGGTACCAGGCACACATAAACATTTCTTCAAGTGTCTTGAACTATAAACATGTAAAAAACATAATCTTTGTGACTGCTGAAAAACTAAGTCTGCATCTATAGGAGGAACTGGCTCTGCTATGGGATCTGTAGTTGTGAAAATGTGCGGGTAGGAATGAATTGCCTGTTTCTCTTGTAAGTTGTCTTCTTGAAAGCGGAGATGGGGAAGGAACATTTATCAGACTGAGGGATAGGCAAGCTTGTTTTGGAAAAGATCAGAGCAAATTGCATGTTCATAGTTGCATACACTGTACAGAGCAGGATTTGCAGCACCAAGTGTGTTGCACAGGAAGATGACAAATATATGCAGTAGGAAATGCGAAAAAAAAAAAAAAAGGTCTGTAGCTCTCTCTCACCTTCCCCAGACCTGAGTATCTGTCTTTCCCAGTGTTAGAGCAGTAGATGTGGAAGTGGCTGACATAAGGCTCAAGCTTTTATTAGCATGGATATGTCTAAACCAGGCTTTTCACTTCCAAGAAGAGTATCCTAAGCACTAGACCTTCACACATACTTTACACTTCTCTGCAGAAAGTATGTCATTCACTAGAAAGTTTTGTGTGGAGCTAGTGGGGAGGTCCAAGAGATACAATATTATTCTAATGATGGGGAAAATATTCCTATAGGAGAGGGAGAAGGCAATATAAATTTTTTCATTGCATTTCAAGGGAATGTGTATTTAAAGTACTACCTTTAGCATGCTCTGCCATTTATGTCTCAATATGCGTTTGGTACTAAAGGAGATATGGCCCTTGGGCCGTTTCAGTGCTTCATCCCTACAAGTTTAGCAGGCACCTGTATACTGCATTTCTTGCCTAGTTACTTACTATATTTTTAGCTGTTGTTATTGCAGCTGTACATTATACCGAAATCTCACATATCAAATTAAATGAGAAAAGGAGAAGGAAAATTACACTTACTTGTAGTGGAGAGAAATGTTTTTTGTTAGGGAAGCAGAATGTACCACCTGGTGTATGAAGGGTGGTTGCAAATAGCAATACATACACATACTCAAAACTTCCCCCTCACACAGTCTCACTTCACCCACACACTCTGGCTGCTCAGTAAGTAATTGTATTTCATTAAATGCAGCTTCAACTCCTTGACTAAATCCTGGGGTTCTTCCTCAGACCAGACTCCTCTTTATTTGACAGTAACTCAGCTTTTCTAAGTCTGTCAGAATCTGTGCTAGTTTATGTATCATTTCATAGTACAATGGAAATAACACAACTTCTGTGAATACAGAAAAAGACAGCAACTGGCTGGATGGGGAATTTTCAAGGCTCGTAGTATAAGCATCATTGTGTAAATTTAGAATCTCTTGTGAGATTATTTAGCCCTTTAGCAGTCAAATACGTTAGTGATGATTGCCTACTAAATGTGCCAACAATTTCTATTTTGAACGTCAGGCAAGGTTTCCAGAAAAAAAATCTTCCCTAATGAATGAATCATGACAGAAACACATCCAGATCCACAAGCAGTTTTAGGTGTGATAGTATGACATGTTACCACACAAAACATTTACGTGTCAAACACCTATTGATATCCATAAATTGAAGCTAAGCACTTAAGTTCTTGAGATAATTTCTAATGTGCCTAGTAAAGGCGATTCACAGCAGCCAATAGGCTAAGCAAGGTGACATTTCAACCAGCCTGTAGGAAATTATGTTACAATGCTGTAGCAACAGAAATGTAGCAAAGCTGAGCCTGAGGCATCACCGGAAAAAGTGCTTTAATTTTAAAACCTATTTCACTCATTCACACTCATACCGTCTTGCCCACATACTCAAAACCACTAAAATCCAAGTATTCCATCTGACATCCAAGGCATTTGTATTCTGGTGGTGTGAGCAGGATTCCTTGTGATGACACAAAAAGTGAAGAGTCCTGTCCTCCTCATGTCTCCTGGCACCGTCTTGTGCTGGTTTTGGGCAGCTTTTTGTCCTCTAGGAGCTGACAGTCCTTCCATTATTTCGAATCTGTATAAGTAATGATAATTTACTCATCGTCCTTTGTCTTTTAGTCTGGTTGTCCTAAGCAGTTGCAAATAAATATGTTGGAATCCTTTTATTCTGGGGAAAATCAGCATATGACATTCTTGCAGCCATTTATCTGACTAGTGTTTATTCCTCCTAGTGCCTCATACAATCCTGTTCAGAGAGACTGGAGTGCGTGCATAGTGTGTGGATATATATGCCAGTGTGTGATTATTTGTGAATGTCAAACTGGACTAATCTAGAACACAAGTCTTATGAGAAGCAGCTGAGAAAACTAGGATTGTTAGCCTGGTGAAAAGGAGGCCGAGACGAGACCTTCTCTCTCTCTGCAACTACTTGAAAGGAGGTTGTTGCCTGGAGAGTATTGGTCTCCTCTCCTAAGCAGCAAGTGATAGAATGAGAGGACATGGTCTCAAGTTGCTCCAGGGAAGGTTTAGATTGGATATTAGGAAAAACTTCTTCATGAAAAGGATTGTCAAGCACTGGAACAGGCTGCCCAGGGAAGTGGTTGAGTCACCATCCCTGGAGGTGTTTAAAGGACATATAGATGATGTTCTTAGGGACTTGGTTTAGTGCCTGAATTAGGTTATGGTTGGACTTGATGACCTTGAAGGTCTCTTCCAACCAAAATGATTCTATGATTCTATGATAAGTAGGGTTGGTGGCCTGGGAAATGCATTTTGAAATGGTCAGAAGTGGAGGCTGGAGACTGGAGAGACCAATGAATCTGCTAGTTGATTACTGGAGGGATCACGAGGACCATGCCAGCTGCTGGGCTGACCATGGGTCTAGGGTTCAACCAAGGGACACTTTTGCACATGCATGTCAGTGCATGAGGCAACAGGAGGTGAGAAGATCACAAGGCAAATTACTGGGTAGACTGAGTGGCTAAGATCAGTTACGGGCTGCACTCACAGCATGTGTGTGTGTGTGCAGGTTTTTGCCAGAAGCTGGAGGGGACTGCAGGCCTTGAGGTTCCTATGTCCCGCTGCTTACAACAGGGGAGAATGGGATCCAGGGGCCAGTTCCAGTGCAGAATGAGTGTCTAGGCTGCCTACCGGAGGGATCCATATTGCCCATATGTGCATGTTTCCACTGAGAGGTTTTTATCCTGGTGGACTGGAGAGGGGAACTGGAGGAGGCCACCAGTGCTGTCTGCATTTGCCTGAGTGCTGTGTTTTCTGCCTGTGCTAGCTGGTGTGGCTGATCATGTGGATATGCATGTTGTATACATGTGTTTCTTTGTGTACCTGTTGGTATTCCATGCTCAGCCTCATTACTGGCTGGAGTAATGAGCTGGGTGGAGCTGCAGCCACCACACCTCTATCAGGCTGCTGGATTGTGCAGCTCCTAGCAGAGAGCGATTCCTCTCCCACTGCTTTTCTCCTCTACTCTTCCTGGAAGTGATTCCAGTGAGATTTCCGTGTGCAAAATGCATAAGATTCATGTTGCTATTAGCTCAAATTTTCTAGCATGATTGATTACCTCAGTTACCCGATGTATGGCATGCTAAAGAAACACCATTTTAGGAAGTGCATAGTACCTGCCATATAAATTTCATAACTCTTTAAGCATTCTTTGGCTGGACAGATGAATACTGTGGCATACAAAATGATTAATTGTGTTTAAAAATCTGCACCAATATTTATATAGTGCAATAGGATGGCATAACAGTTTCTAGGAAAGTGAAAAATGGTTTCTGCCTTGAGGAGTTTATAGTCTAAACATAGATCTGACAAGGTAAGTGATTGCAAACAAGAGAACATGTGAGTTACAATAATAGGAAAGTTGCATTTGTGATTTGCTCCCTTTCTTGTTTACACTTGTTTCTGTCTTTGGGAGCAGTTAATCATTACTTAATTGGTGCGAAATTAAATTTGTTCTGTGGTTAAGCAGTCACATAGAGTAAGTGTGTGGAAATGAGAGGATATGATAAAGATATAGGGAGAAGCACAGGACAAGAGAAGGATAAAGAGAATAAAATAACTGGGTGAGTGCAGAAATAATCATGAAAAGCAAGGTGGAAAGGAAGGAGAAAAAAACAAGTAAAGTAGGGAAACACAGACTACTTGCTACAGAGCATCTGTAACTCTAGATGAACAATGACAAACCATCAGTTACACATCCAAGACCAAGATGCTGGAAATTTCAATACAGTACATATTTGGAGGCCTCTGGGACAAACCCCTTAGGAAGGTGGTAGGATAAGCCAGAATGGGGTGTCAGCAGCCCATTCCGGTTGGTATTGCTGCCAGAGCAGAGGGACCTATAGAGGAAAGCAGAGCTTGTTGTCTGCCTAGGTTGTACATTTTGTGCAGTTCTGTACTTACACAGGGGCCATCTAGGACAATGGTTTCCAAACATTTTTGATTGTACACCCCATCAGCAAAAAATTTCTGAGCACACACTCCCAATACATTTATAATTATTTCGTTATAAGTTATATAAATTTACTACTGTAATATTATGTTATGAACATTCTAAAACATAAAAATCCCTTAGAAATTAAAAAAGAATGAGGTAAAACGAAAAAAACACTCTATAATTTTTTATTTTGTTTCTTAATGAGACAAAAAAAAAAATCTTTCCGAACTCTAATGGATTGCGCACCCCAATTTGGAGGCCGCTGGTCTGAGGTTCCCTTAAAAGGATGAAAATATATGACAGTAGTATACTTTTCTTGGCTAAAGTCATGTGCAGTTCTTTGCTCAGATATTTTCTCTTCTGCAAATATGCTTCACTACCACCAGTAGAACAGAGAAAGACAGCAGAACGGAGAAATTGCTCTATGAGATGAGAAACGCTAATTCAGTAGGCTCCATTTCCTGGAAAAACTCCCTCATGAATTGAAATGTGTGTCTATGGTAAAAAGTGAGGGATCTGAGATAAGAAACGCATTCAAAACTGGTGAGTAAAATGGGAGAAGCTTTTTGCTAAACCCAGGTTGGAGCAAAATATTGACAATACTCAATCTCTACAAATGGTTAGTTTCTTAACATGAACTACCATTGCTTGTTAGTAATTCATGACTCTGCCTTAGCTTCCTGTGATTTGTGTTCAAGAGGAATACACTTACTGTGGAAAGAATGGTATCTATTTTGTAACGTAAGTTTTGTAAGTCAGAAAAATGCCACAAACTTAGCTAGCTCAGAGACATATATAGTTCTTTATCAGTATTCGAATACTATGCATAACTGATCTATGACAATAGGGGAATTTATTTGTATAAACAATTCTTTATCCCGGCTATATGCTAAGAAAGTTTATTTTTAAACAGTCTAGACAGAAATGTGAGAATACTTAATGAGAAATATATTAACATGAAAAAAAAAGCCTGCAAAGTCTCACCATATACATTATCTTCCAGCTGAAATCTGACATATATTGCCTGTATGGATAGTATCCAAAATTACAGTTAATGAACAAAATCACTGTCAACTAACATTTTAAATCAGGCATGCATAATTTGCTCTGGTTAGAATAAAATGTAATTTTGAACTTTATACACAGTTCAGCATGTTGTGAGAAATAATTTCTATACTTTATAGGACAACATCCAAACTGATCAAAGAGAGATTGTAGCCTTTTACATAGCATGTAGAAGAGAAATATTTATTTATTTCTGCAAAGCATATTCTGGTTGACACTGTGTTCCTGTAAAAAGAAAATAAAAGGCAAATGAAGCTCACTGCACAAGTCAAAAAAATACTATTCTAAGAGCAGATATGCTATTATGAGTACACATTGATAAGAATGTATTGAAAATCAAACAAAGTAGATTTACATTATTTTTGAAAATCCAAATTACATTAGTTAAACTTAGGGTTTAAAACATAAATTTACCATGTAACAGTGAATGGCTTGGAAACAGGTACAATGGAAAAACTAAACAGCGAAAATTATGATTCAAGGTTATGAAAAAGCACGTTTTGGATTCTATTTCTATTTGTATTTCTGGCATAGGAATAAAATATGGAATTTATTGTAATAGCCAGACTACTATTAAAACAAACAAACAAACAAACAAACCAAACCCACCACCACCAACAACAACAAAACCACCTCAAACAGAAACTTTTTTTATAATCAGGAGTAACATTTTAGTCCTGTAACAATAAATGCTAGATAGAACATCCCACAGATCTCAGTAAAAACAAGATTAATCCTATACTAGTTCACAGTCATATAATCTGGAATAGATGTGGTTTTGCTATTTGTAATGTTTTCTCTAGCAAATCACATGTGACACTAGTAAAATATATTTAGTTTTAACTTTTGTTACATTTTAAAAATTGGGCAATATTTGGCTATTTGTATGTATACGTGTGTGTATTGACAGATCTTTTGCTGATCTTTAAAAACCTGTTGTCAAAAGGAAGACATCAATATTTAATCTCATCATATTTGGTAGTGATGTCTTATATTATTATAAATCCTTCTTAACAGATTTTTCAAATTAGTCTTTTATACAACAGGATATGAACATTTCCTGCTTTCCTCTTTCATTAATGACAGATAATTACTGCAGGAAAACAAAAAAACAAACACAATAATCATGCTAATCAGTAAGATGGATTTTCATACACTAGCCTACGAACTTTACTATCTTTCATGATGCCAGCAGGTAATAAAAGTTCCAAGCCACTCAATGAAAAAGAACAATAATATCTTTCCCACAGGTATTTTTCTGATTGTCCTTATAAGAACAAAGGAACAACTGCATGGGTATAGAACAGTCCCTGTAGCCATTGCACAAGATTCAAAAAAAGTACAAGAAGGTAATGATATAACAATATTTCTTTGATAAATCCTTCAAACCCTTAGCAATCAGCAGCACGGACATTTTTTGAACCAAAATCATAACTTTTTATTTAATGTCTCTTGATGGACTTCTTTTTCCTGTGACTCTTCTTTTTCATTCTAAGAAGACTTCTTTGGAATTCTTGGAGTGTCTTAACGATGAACAGAAGAATAGATGTATTGAAACAAATTTGGGGAAAAAAAAAAGAGTCACGGGGCAGAGGAAGAGGACAAGCAGTTCTAGACAATCAAATGAGATCTCTGTGTGGAAAAAGGTTAGTGAAAGGCTTGTGTCTGTTCTCTGGCACTGAAGCCAGCTGGCAGAAAACAGTCCATAGTTTATTATCACATAGCACTACATTTTCTTACCCTTCAAAATAAGCTACTTGAAATTACCTACGAGGAATGGATTCTGTCCTGTGAAAATCTGTGATTCAAATCTAAATATTGTTTGAGAGAGTGTTTTGGCTCAGGCAAAGCTCATGTTAAAGGCCATACTGGAAATTTTAAAACTATACTAACAGTTTAACAGCTGATCAAGCTTCAGTGTCCAAAAGTCTTCACTGGCAATATCTAATTAACTATGAAAGGTGAAACCTGTGTGTTTATGCTGTTGGTTTAAGTTTTGCAGGGTTGTGTTACACTAGAATTAAATTATCTTTTTAATGTCAGTTGCTATTAGTAAAAAACTTCTGAACTTGAGGCGAGAGTCTCAAATTATAGCAGGAAATTTCTTTATCTTATGAAAAGCTTTGCTGTCTCTATTAGAAGTCACTTGTGCATATTGAAGAGATGACAGAATAGAACTGAGTCTTTCTCTCTTGTCCAAAGGAGATCATCAATTACAATAATAATCCCGATTGCTTAGGTCAGCTATTCTTCTCCATTTGCTCTTCTCAAGTAGAAGATAAGAATTTAGATCTTAATTTTTGCCAAACACAAATGTTCCCAACTCAGCATTAATGAAATATTTAGGAAACACAGTGCAATCAAGACATATTCATTGTTCTGAAAAAGGCCATGACGCCTTCCAGCTGATAAGCTTAGTGTAAACTTCCTGACTAATTAGGTTGTATAGTTTAGAAACAGTAAACTTACTTTTATGTCTTCAGACTTCAGCCCATTACAAAACTACATTTTATAAAGGAAATAATATTAATTAACCAGTTTCTGGAATTTTTCCATGCTACTTTTTTGTTGTTGTTGTTTTCTTTCCCCTAACAGCCAGTTAAAATGATGAAGTTATTATATTCAGGGTTGCCAGGACACTGGAGCTGATAATGATGTTTCTTCATACTACAGCACTGCTAACTTTGATATGTAGTAGATAATATATAAATAGAAAGGACAGACAACCCTACCTCAATTTACTTAGGAAGTTCAGTGAACTCTGTGTTCATAGATCTCTGTGCCTGGGTAGATCCCAATGCTGCTCCTTGCAAGATCAAGCCTGTATCATGCCTGCTCTTTAAGTCAAGGAAGTTTGAAATCAATATATAGATTTTCCGAGGTGAATCCCCTTGAATGGTTGGTACATAATATTGTGTAAAACTTTGAATGTAAGTTGCAAATAAGCCTGTACTGAAAATTACCTTTCAGTGGCTTGCTGATTGATTACAGTTCATCAAATCCTAATACAGTTAAATTGATAGAAGAATAAGAAATCAGTGGAAGGTTTTTGTCATATTTTGTTAAGGTATGTCAGTAAGCAGCAAAATAATGTATAACATTTTTCATCAGTAATTCTTAATATTCATTGCCTGTTTCTAGTCTCTATATGACTTCTCCTTTTCCTTATAAATGTCATAACTGATTAAAGTCTAAACGCCTTCAACATCAGGAAAACTTGCTGCTGATGCTAGAGTAAATGTATTCTTTGGGCACTAGTATCTATCAGCTTTTGCAGACAATTTAATCAATGTTGTGCACTTCATAACAAGTCTAACTTCTTGTGGCTGGCATTTGTAGTACTTGCAACTGACTGTAAAAGAGTTGCAAGTAGTTTTGTGCTTTCATTTGCATTCACATTGCACTTAAAAGCACTGTAAATTGTGTTAAGGCCAGGCCCTGGCCTAAGGTTAGGCTAACCAAAAAGAGCATGAGAAACTATTGGGCATGACGTGACTTGCTGGATGAACATGTGAAATAACAGCACAGCAATGCCATGTAGTTGCTGATGATAGCCAAAGTGACCTGGCCAGGGTCTCCTCTTTAAACAACCATTGCTACGTCATTGCCTCAGGAAAGTAGTATAATGACCTATTGAGGGGCCCATAAAGGATGGAGGATTCTAAGCCATCAAGAAGTAAATTGTTTCCAGTCTCTTTGCAACATTTAACTTGTGCAAGAGTAGCAGAATGGGAGAATCTGCCCCAGGAAGAGGCTACAGTTCCAGATGCAGCCCTATGACCACATCTGTCAGATTTAGGTCCTGCTTATTCTTTTGCTTTATTTTACTGTTGTCTTCTCACAGCCTGTTACTTGCCAAAGTCTATTCTTTGCTAAAATGCAGGATGTTTCATGCTGTTCATAAACTCATACTGTAATAGCAATTATAGCTGAAGAGATAACACCTAAGGTGTTTGACCTTATCTAGACTGATTTTATTGACTAATACATTAATACTTCATGATGATCCTACTTGGTGATTACATAAGGAAGATTATACCTGACACTTCAATTCTGTAGCCAATTCTCGACGCACTATTTCTGCATGTTTGTCTTGCTAGGGAGGAGTTAATCTATTGATTCTTGTCGCAGAGTTTTTTTATAACAATTTTCTGTAAGAGCTCAGTAATTCATACTGTGTGGAGACATGGAAATAATAAATAATTATTATCATTACATTTTGACTTGCTGATTGTTTTTGCAAAATTATAGTTTCCTTTTTCATATTTACAGACTCGGGGAGAAGGTATAATATGTGCATCTGAAAGTCATCTATCTAACTTCATAATACACACTACCTCTTTGTGGCTATCTCCATATTATAAGGGCTATGTTCTGAAAAATACTAAATACTTTGGCTCTGATCCTGCAGAGTACTTACATGCATGAGACATCATACTGAAATCAAAGGGATGTCTCAAACATACAGAGATAAGGACATGTTTAGGTGGCTGGTCTATGAAATTTGTGGAGTAAAAATATATAGGGATATTAGCAGTACTGCTAATGGGTCTAGGCCAAAATGCTCAGATCCAGAAAAAAATATTATTTTTTATCTCAAAATATTATTTTGCTTTATAAAAAACAAGCCCTTGAGGACTGCAACCATGGCTTTAAAGCTTGATTTAACACAACTGTAAAATCCAATCAGAAAGCTTAATTATTTAGCCAAACTTCTTCAAGAACTATGGTAAGTACATCAAAGAGTTTGGCCTAAACCTGTCTTTAATTACGTTCCATAAGAGCTGGGTCATGCAGCACAGTGTACTCCTGTGGTCTCAGAGAGGCTCTGGCAATTAACACTCGATACCAACTGTTTGGAGTAATTTTATCTGTTCTCTGCTGCTCAGTGTTCTAGATATCTCTGTCTCTGCTTGCTATATGTTACACAATATGAGTCTGTGTGCTTCCTTGATGGCTCTAGAATGATCCTTTTCACAACAAAATAATCTCTTTTCCCTCTTTCATTAGCTAACGTGGAAATAATGTATTTCTTCACAGACTGTTTACAAAGTTTTCCATCAGCAGATATTAACTCAGATAGGAATACCAACTTCAGCGGATTTACTCATATGAGGAACTAACTACCAGTGTAAGGCCATCAAAATCTTCTCCAAAATTTGCCTGTAGCTAAAGCAGTGCAACTGTTGCGACTGCAAAAGAAACAATTTACATACTGAAAAATTCTCAAGTACAATTTAGCTGTATTATATTTATTAGCCTTGAATCTCAAGAGGCTAGCGGTGATATGGCAAGTTCTGTGCAAAAATATATGTATGATTGAGAATACCTAGATATAGCTTTGGTTGCTGTGCAAGATTTTGCAGTTCTCTTCTTTATCAGCATTATCTTTCAAAGTCTGGATGACTATCAAGCTTATACTATTAAAGATGAGAAATGATTACTATGTGAGGTGAATGACCTTGGCACATGTCAAGTCTCACATTTATCCAGTTTATCTTCTAAAACAGTGAATAAAATTATATCTAGCTTTCTTCATTTCTTCCTTAAAAGATAAAATGCATATGTTTTTAACAAGTGAAGTCTGCCTCTGCTTATTCAAACCTGTGGTGTTTTATATACTTTTGTGTACAGTCCTTTCTACATGGCCTAAATGCTGGCAGCCACCCGCCATGTGTTTATATGAACATGGGGTTCACATAAATCTTATTTCTCTCAATCTATTTGCATGTTCAGGTATGCAAATCCATAAACTATACACTCAAGAGTCACTGCATCCAAAGGTAGTGCTGGCTGAAGTTTCCACACCAGTGGAGGGCCAGGTGAGGCACCTGAAAAACTCAGGTAAGACTGGAAACTTTTATTCCAGGTCTTGAAAAGTGATTACAAGGCATAAGTGCAAGCTATAATGAAAACTAAGGCACAGTTAGAAAAGCACCAAGCAAATCCCATTTGATCAGTTTAGCTTATTTTTGAGAAATGAGTATCATATATTGGTTATGAATGACACAAATCTTTTACTGCTGATAAGAACGGTAGAAAATGTAGGACTACATTACTGTTAGTGCTTTTCTAACTTTTTCCTTCAGAGAAATGCAATAAAAAGGATGAAGGGGCTATAGAGACTGATTTATTAGAGAAGAATAAAAGATTTATGTATGCATAGCTTGGCTAAATAATGATTAAAGGAATTACACTAACACTAGAAAATGCTGCTTAGCAAACAATCCTGTAATGGCAGAGAGTGGGACTAGATGTATTATTATTTATTAATTGTGTTGCAGTTGTGTCTAGTGAGCCCTGTTGTATTATTAATAGCTACTACACAAACATCCAGTAGGAGATAGTGCCTAAAGAGCTCACAGTGGGAACAAGGAGGAGGAGGAGGAAACACCTTGCACCAGGGTCACGCAGCATGGGAATAACTGAGTTCACAGTAGAAGTTCAGAACCCTATTGAAGACTGCTGAATTTAGCAGTTACACTGGTAATTTCTCTGAAATACACCCCTGCTTCTGATCTGATGGGCATAACAAGAACATTATATCAGAAATGTGGTCTGGTTTTCAGTGTGTTGAGATCAGTCCATTTGTAACTGTCAAGAACACTGTAACAATCCCATACAAAAAGTAAACGTAACTATCCAACAGGATAGAGACAGTATTAGATGATGAACATGTGCATTATCCATGCTAACATCTCCACAAGTGAGAAGCAAAATACAGCAAATGAAGATCCATTTTTGTGCTGTTTTCATGGCAAAGTATTTTAGACAAGAAAATGTCTTTACTTGCAGCACCCTAGCCCTTTCCACAATGAAACTGAAGTCTGTTTTTTCATCTTCTCATATGCTTACATGTAATGAAATGTGAGATTTTTTGAATGCCATCTTCTGATCATTCTGATTCACATAAAACTAAGCTTGTTGAGCTCATTACAGATTCTCCAGTTGAAGGCAGCCCCATCTGGACTTCACGCTGGCTCATTGCTGTGGTGAAACTTGACTTCCAACACAGCCAACAAACTTTCTTCCAGCCCCTGTGCTGGTCAGGAGCCATCAGTTGTGGAAGAGAGGTCAAGTCTGGAGCACCATCGAGATGGATACAGAACCAACATGGACTCCCTGACTGTGCAAAGAAGGGGAGCAGCCCTCACTGGCCACTGCTGCAGGCACCGCTCACCTCCACGGCACAATGCCTTGGGCGTCCCAGAAGATCAGAACCAAAACATTGGACAATTAGATATTTGCCTGTGTGTTAATAGGAATGACACAGGAACAAATACATTATCTGAAACAAGACTTTTCATGCATGTTATCTCTTTGCAGACCAATCCAACACAGGCAGGCTTAGAGCTTAAGCTTTTTATCCTTACAATTAGGCTTTATTGTCCCACAAGATTTATGTCATAACCTCTCCTGAAGAAGTAATGGATGGCTTGCCTGCTGCTAATCTGAAAATGATGTTTTTGTAGTACAGAAAATTCAGAAGTAATTTCTGTTCAGAGCGGAAAGAATACTCTAATTTCTCTGCAAGACAGATGTTTAGAGAGCCTTAGAGTAAACACTAGTACCATCTGGATGACATGTCACTCTACACAGATGGAAAATTGCTACTTAATACTGGCTATGGGCAGAGTTGTGTAAAAATATCATAAAATTTGAAATTAAACAGTGTTGGAAAATCCATTTAAACTACCAGTAACTACTTCATTATTTCCTGGAGTTTGAAGAAAAAAAAAGTCTGTATGAAAATTAGCAAAACTTGCTATAATAACAGAACATGACTCTATATTTTGAAGTTATCAAATACATGAGGAACAATTTTTTTTCAATTACAAGATTTTTGAATGTGTTAAGTGAATATACTGCTGAAGAAAGCTACAGTTTGTATTTTTTCTTCTGGCAGATACCCTGATTACTACCTTTCATTTGCCTAATAAGAATGAGAACAATATTGCATATGAACGATAAGATAAGAAAATCTATTATTTCTTGGAGGAGAATATTTTGAGATTAGCTCAGATCTAGATTTAAGATTTTACCAAGAGAGCTGTGTGTGTTAATTAACAGGAGCTTTGGAAGAGAAAACATGTAGGTTCCTCTATCCATTCTTTTTGCTATGCTCAATTATTAATAAATCTCTAACCTAGCATACGACAAAGTCTGAAAGAAACAGAAACCATTTAAAAGAGCATAGAAACTGTGTTTGAAGGCCTGTAGAGAAAGAATAAATATTTTGCTCCTGACCCTGTTGACAGAACTAACACCTACAGTGGATGCTGAAATGTTTTTCTAGCCATTCCCAAAAGTAACACCCAGAGAGAAAGAGTTTCTAGGAACGACAGTCCAGACTTGCTCTGATTCAGTTTTTGGAATACAAGAGGAACCTCTCACAGTGGCAGTGAACAAAGTGAAGCTCTTGTAACGCCGAGAACCAAAGTCCCCAGGTGCTCCTTGGCTTCGAGGCACATTTCTGTTTACACCAGCTTCTCATTTCCAGGGACTGAGCTTTGTGTAAACACAACATTGGCCAGGCAGCAAGGCTCCAGGATGTGGCTGAGGACAGCATCTCCTTCCTTCCCTTCCCCCGTGCCCTGCAGCCCAGCGGTTGGTGCAGCCCACGACTGCTTCCCACTCTGCTGTCCCCCAACCTCCACCAAAAGCCTCTTCAGACCCCTGGCACCAGCATCTGCGCAGCCACCTGGCTGCTGCTCTGTCTGCTGCCCACCACTAGAGTGGGGATATTTTCCTCCAAATAAATCTAGAGCAGCCTGATTTGTAAGGTTAGGGCCTTTTTTTCCTTTTCCAATACAGAAGAGGACCCCATAATAATTTTTCCTTTACTCTGAAAAGGGAACAGTGCAGAAAAAAAACACCACTAGAGACTCACCTATACTTTGGCCCGTCTATGATTTCTGGAGAGGAAAATATCTACTGACAACCCAGACCAGCCAGCTGGCTAGTTTTGAGCTACTGAGAGAAATCTTGCTATCAGCATTGGTGTTCACCAGCAAGATGACTGTTACTTCTTCTGCAAATCCCATTGCAACGTTACATACAGAAAGAGAATTCACATTGGCTTTTCCGTCAGGAAAATATGGAGAGGTATATTAAATTAAAACATTGATTTAAAGGGTTTTGCTGCTAAACAATAGCTATATCTTAAAAAAAGAACTGTTAGAATCAGAATACATCAGAAAAAGTAAGTGGGTGCCATGCTGAGATCTGACTAGTAGGGCATAACGGGTGCTAAATCCCTTGCTAAATTCTACAGCAGAGTTTAAAAGCATAACAGCTGCAATAATAACAGTTACGCAATATTTCCTAACTGCCCACAAGGTAAACTTGGATCATAACTGAAAAACTGTGCCATATTCTGTCTTTGTTGTGTTTATTCTCATACAGATTCTGCAAGGTAAATTTCCTTTTGTCACATCTATGTAATCACCTTGACATTAGATAGATACTCCAGTCTGTATGTGGTTGCCTTTTGCTCTGCACAGTGATTGGTAAAAGAGCTGGTAAATAGTTTGCTACACTGATTTTTCTAAGAGTTACAACAACATTTTGACATTTAGCTATGGGTGCTTCTATTGTTCCTATTGATGACTGAATTATAATTTTGTCCACTGTTTCTGTAACACATATGAATTTGAATAATAAGTTGCTTTTTTAAGACTTACTGCCTTTAAGTCAACGACTCACAATAGCTGAAACAACAGCTATAATTCTGGCTCCTTTGGTTCACATTTCAGAATACCATGGCATCAGTCTTTTTTGTAAAATTTGTCCTGAATTCAATGTGGAAGTATCCGTATTGAAGGAGAATCGAGCCACACGCAGGTTCAAATGCCACAGTGTGTTACAGAGCTTATGCCATGGTGTCAGTCCCCGCCAGAGCAACACATCCCCCTCCTCCTCTTTGCCACAGTCTAAAGCAGGTAACCTACCCAAGGCCAGCACTGTTATATCCCTTTTACTGCACAAGTAGGCTTGTGGTATGCTTAAAATGCCTCAAACTGCTCTGAACACTGATGTAGGCATGTTAAATTGATTGATCCATGCTGCTTCTTGTGTGGTTAACTGGCTTAACTCCAGAGCACATAAACTCCATCTGTCCTCTAAGACGCTTCCTGCCCTGAAGGGTAAATTCCCTTAAACAGTACTTGTTTCCTGGTAGAAAGACATTGCCTTCTGCCAGGGGTATTTTAATTTTCCCAGCTCCACTAGAGATCATGACATAAGTCACATAATCAACATGGTCTGAATTTACTAGCCTGTGGCTAGAGCATACTCAGCATTAGGCTTCAGATTTGGAACAATATTTAGATAATACATAGGATTTTGAACTATTTTCCAAAGTTATTCTGGCCTTTTCACTTGATCTCATTTTTTCCAAATGTAATTTTCACCTCACTTTCTATTCCCAGATGACCATTTAGTGTTATGATCATTTATTGTGTATTACTTATCAGGTAATTCCTGGAAATTCAAGTAGACAGTCAAGAAAACTCCAAACCCTTCCCTGAGCAGCTTAAAGCCAAACAGGACACAAAATTAGAAAGGGCTTAGAAACAAAAACTTTTAAAACCAAGAACAAGTTAATGTAATAGAGTTGCCTTGCTAAGGGGAAGATCCAAATGTTAGGAGCTTCTGTACAAATTGGAGGTGAATACATTATGCCAGATACATACTTTCCCACTAAAATAACAGATATCTGCAGAAAAAGAAGCCATTTATAAAATAGCTGGTGATCTGACTTGTTAAGTGTTTGCCTAAGATTTAGAACTAAAGATTTAAATACAAAAATCTGTTCAGAAAAGATAACATAATTCCGCATCACTATAACATCTCTGTAGATTAACCTTAACTACTCTGTGAATCTACATGCTTCTTTTCCTAGAAAACTGAAATGACAAGACTCTTAGGAAAATTATGTGACATGGATGGACAGGTTTTTCTTGAACAAGTAGCTAAGTACTTCAGCATGGGGATCTTCCTGTCATGTTTTCCACTAAATACCTCCATGCATTTGGTGTTTCAAAGTAATCCAGACTACAGCTTGATGTCCAAGTTACTGACCTTAGAGGTAGAAACCCAGAGGAAAAAGTTTTGTCTTTCAAGACAAGCTTTTCTGGAAACACAAATCTTTGAGGACATGAAGTTTGACTCAGGTGGCTGAGCCCTCACTGATGAGCTCTTACAGTAATCGCAGCATCACTGTTAATTGTTCCTTCAGAACAGAGAAAGGGTGTCCAAGTCATTTATTGCAATTGTCTCTGTCTTCTGTTGCACTTCATACAAAAGACTTTCCCAAATTATTTTGTACTCATGACTCCCACTGCAAACTTTTTGTAGCCTTCCAGTCTTACCTCTCAGACATGTAAACAGTATTTTAGTGTCATTATAAAGCTGTAACTACCCTTTCCTGGATGTGGTTAATAATTTGTCTTTGAATTTAATATAAAAAGTTTACTGTCAAAATGCTCTTCACGATGAATTCTTATATTCCAGGGATCAAGTAATAACTACAAGAGAATTGGAGAACTGATTGTATTTGTTTTCAAATCTTCCTTTTAGTTCTTTTTTTTTCATACAGGCAAACAGCAAGGAAAACACAGTGGCGTGGGTTCCACTCAGGGAGAGAGGTAGGATCAGGGCTGCTCAGACTTGAGGGAAGAGGTTAATTTTGAAGAGAAGATTAAATCTATTCTTCACATAACATTTATATCCGATGAGCCAGGTTTTGTCCTGGATTCAAATTAAACCAAAACCTCCATGCACAATATATATTCTAATCTCTGAATTTCACTTACTCTGTGTCAAAACTAGAAATCAGTTTCCCAAACTTTCTTTAAAGGGTTGCAAATATTTTGGTTACCTGAACTCACTTTTGAATACATACTGAAATATAAAATCTTTTACATGATTCTTACAGGGGCTTCTGAAGTGCACTTAAATTTTCTGGATTGTGAGCATTTTATGATAGTGCAACTTCAGTTGTTCCAGCTATTAAATGAGGCTAATGCTTACCAAGCTGGCAGGGAGACTGCCAGGATCAGTTGCTTTCTTTGAATGGCTTTGAGATTCCAATCACAAAGTACACGGAAAGTGTATATAATATGTTTTGAAAGAACATGAAAGAGCTCAGCATCTGGCTATTTCTGTTCGAGATTCTGCATATATAAACAATATATTTAACATCCTTAAGTCACATAAGGGAAATAGTTGAGACAGAAAACAAACAAATTCTTTCCAGGCTGTTCATAATTTTTAAATTTGGCTCGTATTTCTTTTCAGTGAACACGTAATTCTACAGATGGTTGATTGGAATATATAAAATATTTTAAACAATCTTCCTGCTGGAGAACTCTAAATATGTACAGATAAATTCTCTTACTGTATTATATAATTTTAAATAACTGATTATTTAATGAAGCTGTATATTGTTCATTCCAGAAATTTTGGGAAAATGAAAAAATATTAGAATTTTGGATGATGTCTTTCTTACTTTTTCTCAAAAGTATCCAAACTTAATGAACCTGAAAGTTGAATATTTTTAAACTATCTTGCTTCACTTCTACATTTTGCTAGAAGAAATTTTAGAGAGAATATGACTCAACAGAACATAAGTAGGATAGAATAACTGTGCACTAAATAAGTAGAAAACAGAATATTACCTACCACACATGTTTTTGACATAGTAACTGTTGACTTATTCTCATATTATATAGAGTTTGTTTTCAGCTCTCTGAGATGTCTTGACTCAAGGTAGAACATCTTTAGCCCCAGAAATTGTAATAATGAGGTTATCTTGTATACTGAAAAAGCAGATGCACCTCAAGCTGATCAAAGCTGTGACACACTGAATTCCAGCAAGATTTCATTGGAATTATTTCACTGGTTCAGTTGATGGAGGATTCAGATTTCTTGGTTTGATATTACTTTGGAAATGCTTTGGCTAATCTTTGTTTCCAAACCAGAAGATTCCATGAGACAACTGAATTGTGTTAGGTGTAAGAAACATGGCTTGGAGCAAAACTGCCCAGCTGTTATATCAACTATAAAGACCATAAATCTTCTTAGGTTAAAAAAAAAAAAAAGAAAAAAAAAAAAAAGTTGTATTTCATGAAGTGGGAACACTTCCCAACTGAAAAATTATGCTAAGTTCAGGAGCTGGGTGAATGGAGTCTGCATCATAGAGAAATATGCAAAGTGTCATGATAATGTAGAAAGACTTGGAAAACATTTTATTGAGTACGTTGTTAGTAAAATAGTTTAGAAATCTTTGTTTCTGATCATTTTTCCAGTGTCATATGCCAGAAATTAATATGATTCACTTATTTGGGAGAATGGTGTTGACAACAAAGTCCTTTAAAAGCAAACATTGCTCAAATCATCATATTCATGAATCAGAACATGCAGCTTAAAATGTCTGAGCTAGAAAGAAGCAACAATACAGTGTACATTTTCCTGCATGATACAAATTGGTATTTTTATGTTTCAGATTGATTGAAAGCTCTAAATGTTTTGAAGTGATTTCCACATTATTTGGGTACATGCCTGATAGCCTTTTTTTTTTTTCTTTCTTATACTGAGGTTCTCGATAAAGTGGAAGTATGTTCAAATGAGCAATTTTAAAAGTTAGCAAGTTAGCATTAGAAATATCATATCTGGTTGCATGTCATTTTACTGAAAGACAGAATATGTTATAAAAGTATTTTCTTTGTACTTCACTGGAGGAAGGAGGTCTGAAACAAAGGTACTTTTTCACTAAAGCTCTTCTGGAGCATATGAATTAACAAAACGTTAAAAAGTATTCACCAGGAAAGTAAAGCATTTAAGATAGTCCTAATGCATTAAATTAATTAATTTTGGGTTGAAGATCTGATTTGTTTACTGATCTTCAAATTTGTTTAGATTTAAGGTTAACTTGTTTACTGCTCTTCAAATTTTCTCATTTTAGAAAATAAGACATGGACATATGAGTTAATAATGTAAAAAATATGCACAAAATTAAAACTAAATATTTTTTTAATAAAAAGGTTTCAAAATTCAGAAACTTGTCATAGGTCATCCTACAGAAAAAAGCACTCTAAACTCAGATTTTGCTGAATGCCAATTATAACACTTTCAAATACAAACGATGTAAGAGGTTAATCCCTACATACCGCTATCAGAGGATCCAGAAATAATTTCATTTTGTAACCAAAGGGATTTCTGGGTTTTAAGATACAGGAATGAGCAGGTTCAGAAATGTGCATAAGCCCTGATGGGAGAGAAAGGTTTTTGCAGCACTGAACTTTATCCTCTATTATTAAATTTACATCACTTTGGAGTTTAAAGAGAAAAAGCCATTTGCCAGGAAAAATAAACAATGTGCATGCTAGTGCTAATACCTGACCTGGAAAATATGTCCATGTTCTGCAGAGGTCTGTCATTTTTAATTTTAAAGCACACAGAAACATAATTAGGCTGGATTTATCATTAATAATAGAGTATTTGAAACGAGAAAAAAATTAGGCCACCTTCAAGTCATTATAATACAGCAAGCTTAATTTGAAAATTGAGGTGTTTCTCTCCACAAAAATGTAATAGAAATGTACAGGAAGAGACAAAAAGATCCAAGAGTGAGGTAAAACTTTCATTTGAATTAAACTGATTCCAACTGTTAGGGTAATTGGTTGGACTCTGAGCTCCATTTGTATTAATACTTTTAAACAAAATTCATATAATATATTTTGCACTTCTTTAGTACCTTCATTCCTTCTCTAACATCAACATCCAGAACAAACACAGAAAGTAGGATCACAGTAGGTACTCAAGATCTGCAACAAAAGGGCCAATGTTCCCTAAAGAAGTTACATCAAAACCCAGAAGGCGCATAAATTGGGGAAGAGAAAAAGTTAAGAGGAGGTGTTTTTCTCAGTGGTTTACAGCTCCATTTCACACAAAGTGACCCATGCTGGTGTAGTTCCTACGCTGGTCTTGCTCTTTCTCTCTGGACTGACTGCTGCTCAAAAAGATCAGTCTGTGAAATTCTTCTGCAGGCAAAAAAGGTTTCCCAAAATGTTCTGCAACCTGGAATCACTGCTACTGGCAAACAATGGTGCAGAAGCTTTTTGTTAGACCCTCTGTGCATCGTCAATGTTATTGATGAATGAATTGAACTGAAGACATCCTACTGTGCCGAGCAAAAATAACTGCAATACATGAAATTTTGTAATAGCGTGAATTCAGGGCAGAAATGAATAATCATCTACAGCTCTAAGAGTCTGAACACCAAGTTGTACAGTTGATTTTCTACTGTTTCTCAGGAGGCATAATTGGAGGTCTGCATCTAACCATGGAAATTATATGCTGCATTTGTCTCATATTAAATTTTTTCTGTTATGAAAGAACAGTTCCTTGTTCTGCCTATTACATCAAAGTACTGAAAAACTTCTTTTTCTGCTGTATATTCTTTTCTTGTCATCCTCACCATTCAATACTGATGAGCATGAGTCAATCACAATGCACCCTAAAACCTTTGTTTCTTGTTCAACATTTCTCCTTAATATCAGTTGTGCTCCAGTCTTCTCTTAACCATATTTTTTTCTGACATTCTCCATCCATGACAGTTTAAAATACTTTCTGGAACTGCAGGTTTTTATGTGAGATTAGATTTTTGTGTTTAACTGTTATGATTTAACAGTAAAGCTCACTCACATGTATTGGTTTTGATTATATACTATTTGTAAGAGGAAAGTAGTTCCTTCTTTTTCTAAAACAAAACTCAGAAATGTATTTACTATTGAAGGAATACCAGTTCCATAAGTAAAAATACAGAGCTAGTTCTGATGTAACTTCTGTGAAATGCTGGAGCTGTGATTGAAGTCTAAAATTCTTTCCCCTACTGCTGTAATTTAGCCAGCAGACCAAGTTCAATCTCCTTTTTAACAGGCTTCTCTAAAGGGGTAATATTTAAGACCAAGTTTGATAAAGTTCCACTGACATATTCCTGGAAAAATTTTTGAGGGATTTTTTTTCTTTCTTTTCTTTTCATTAAAGATATTCTTCAATTTCTACCACAACTTACAAGGACGTCAGCCATAACTTAGTGAACTCCCTTATTAGCCCTGTCCAATCTTAATAATATTAAATGGAAGAGTCAAAGACCTTGTTTCCATGAATCAGAAAACCAGATTCTTGGATAAAGCTGATAAACTCTATTAGGGAAAGGTTACACTGTGAGACCTCTACATTTCATAGAAAGAATCCAGCCCAGGAGCTCACACTCAAGATATAAATTAGTAAGAAACTGAGCTTGGTTGCTTCTGCTGCTCACAACATATCACATTTATGGTTTTTTTACTATACAGTAATTATTTTGAGAAAGAGAACCTTTGATTTCTGTGTTCGTTAGTAATGATGGTATTCACTTCAGTCGAGAAGTCCACAAATGACTTCATACCCTTGGTTTTGTTCATGAAAATCTGAGTGAGGGCTCATATCTATCATCTTCCACCATATTCTAAAGTTCTGTCATTTTTTTCCCATTCTTATCTCATTGTAAAAATTACAGTTTTTCCAAACATGACAAATTAAAAAAAAAATAAATAAAAGGACACAGCACTATATGCTATGAAACAAAACCTGAGGAAAGACATTGAACAAGGGGGCGGGATTATTGGTTTTAATTGTTAAGGAAGAGCAATTAAAGCAATGTGGTTCATAAGATACAGGAGTGACCATATAATTGTACATAAATGGAATGCAGGGTCCTATTTAACTATATCATCTCTTTCCATCCTTTTAGGCAAAGATAAGATTATTTTTCCTTTAAGCTTCCCAGTGTTTTCTAGATTCTACATCAATCAGTTTTTAATTTGTTTTTTCTCTCTCTCCACTAGTTATCTAGAAATCTGGTTTAAAGTCTTTTTAAGTATTTTCCGTTGTTGTTTTGGAGGTAAGAGACTAAACCCAGCATACAGCCTGAACTCTTCTGACATATCTCCTCACACTGTAACCAGTGATTGCCATTGATGCTGTCAGAAGAAAGTTTCTGAAGAGGTGATAGATGGTTTGAGAATTATAGTGTGCACTTTTCAGAATCTGATTTCAACTCTCTGCTGTACCACAAACATATTATGTGAAACTGAGGCCACACCTACAGCAGGATTTAGGTTCACAAGGCAAGATTTACATAACATTTAGAAACTTAACCATTCATCAGAGTAGTTTGTGTAACCAATAGTTCTGTTTGCTGCAGTAAATTTCCCACAATGCTTGAAATGCTGCAATGGAAAATTTTGCACAGAAATAGAAACTCCAGAAGCACAAAATCTATCAAAGAAAAAAAAAGTGCTAAACCTTTATTCTCTGAAGTGCTGGGAAGAATAGTTTTTAAATTGATGTCCTTCAAGAGTGAGGTCTTTTAGAGAAGATTTTACTGTATCTGACATTTTGACACTTTTAGAACAATAGACATTCTCATCACTTAACAAACATCTTTGTTCCTTTTGCAGCACCATACACCTCCACTGTCTAGTAATTTTCCAACAAAGATTTCCAATGTGAGCATCTTAATCGTACTATTTATCTTGAACTAGTTGTACATTTGAATAATAGTCTGTGTAGCTGGCACACCAGGTCTGAGAAACAGAGGAACTAGAAACCACAGGAGACATAGCCAATAGTAAAAAAAGATGAAAACTTCAACAAATTAACTAAAGTAAATCCTGCCACATAATTCACTGTGCAGCCCTTTTAGAGACTGTTGCTTGTGTTTCCTTCTTTGAAAACTTTTTCATCTGTTTGGTCTATGTAGGAGCATGCACTGTGTACTTTGCTGATGCAAAGGGTACCTTTTAATCCTAGTTCAGACTAGTTCCAGGTTCAATGTTAAAAATTAATTTCCGGTGATTCTCAGGTGTAAATGAATGTAGTCTCAATACTTCAAAGTTCCTAACACTTCTTCCTTCTCGTGGAGGCTCTATATTAAGTGAACTGAAATATTAAAGTTGCTTATAAGATACAGGGGTTATTACATAAAAAAACATAACCATCTTAAATTAATTACTTGGAAATCAGAGCTAAGCTGGAAAGGAATAAAGTGTCCCTACACTTACTTGCAAACATAGACTATACTGAAAAATTCACATAACTCATATCAGTCTATAGCTGAGTTAGAGTATTTGGAATGAAAGATATTTTGGGGAAAAACTACCATGGGAACTGGATACAAAAAATTGTCCAATTCATTTTATCTGGACATCCTCCAAACACTGTAAGAAGGAAGGAGTGGGATGGGGGGGTATGAATAATAATAATAATAATTAAAAAAATACTAGCTGTCATTCAGAACAAAAGCTCTTCCAGCCACATAATCTGGAGAGTGCATCAGTACCAGTATTTAGATTATAAAAAAAAAAATCTAAACCAAGTGTTACTATTATCTAGACTCCTTGGGACACCAGACAAAAGAACAATTATATCTTTAAGGTTGTTAATTATATTTTTAAACACTGAATTTGAGCCATTTTCAGACTGTACTATGACATAGTGCAGACCAAGAGTCTTCAAACCGAGTAATTCTGTTTTAAATAACATTAATAATAGTTTTTTCCTTCAACATTTTTTCTATGTTCTGGGCTACTTTTCTTAAAGAAAAAAAATATATTTATTTACTGCTTCTCTAGAAACTTTCATTTACACAGCTTGCTCTATAACAGAGGTTCTTGGATTATTTATAATGGAAAAAATGAAATCATTTAACTCTCCCATGAAACTCTATATCAATGTATTGTTGTGATACTGCTGTGGGAATCTCATAACCATATTCAATGGAGACAAAAGTGTATTAGGATTAAATATTAGTTAAATATTGTGAGAGAGCAGAAAAACAAAGCCAGATTGACTGTTAACATGAGAATGAAGTAATGGCCTTCACTGAATTTTCTTGCAATTTATATCAATGTAAGAAGAGAAAACAAAAACAAGTCCAAAGTATTTTAGGCTTTAGAATATTGGAGTTCATGTAATATAAATGTGTGGAGTTTGAAGCTTTCAGCTCTCTTTTATGTTCAAACTTTCACAATAAAAGAAGCCCAAAAGTACTACCGAAAAGTCGATAAGATTTCTAGTTCTAATTGGTCAAGTCGCACATGCTCATTCTTTCTTGACTCAAGAATGATTTCTGGTATGCAGAGGGGATTACTCCTCATTCAAAGGCTAAACCTTTTTTACACTGTCCAGATTGTCTCTTACAAAGATGTACTTACCACTGCATAGCTAGATTGAGAATGCAGCACATACCTTGTAGGTCACTGCATTATTTTTGAAAGTGTGTCTTGAAATAATGGTCTGCTCTACATTCTCTTTGTTAAAGAAACAGTTAATTAAAAACTACCTAAATCACAACCTTTGACCTGAGTGCTAGGGAATAAATGGTCAAAGCTTTTCACTGTAGTCTGATGTTCCTTGTGCTATTCCGATACATAGCACTGCTTTCACTCACATGAAACTTACTACACTGACATTCAGTCCCACAAACTCCAGGCTCTTGCATAGGGATCTTTAATCCTTTTACATGTCTGCAGTAATTTATTCTATTATACCCCAAAATGCTCGAACAACAAAACTTTTAATCAGGTGAGCCTATATATATATATTTAATATATATAAATAATTTCTGTACAGAACCACGGTTATTTTGAAGTATTAATCCACTTAAACTGGGCTTAGCTTTTGTCTCTTGGTTATTGTGTATGACAAAAAAAAAAAAAAGAAAACAAAAAAAACATACAGTACTTAACAAGCTCTAGATCTTCAGTCAGGCTTTGGGGTTTTGACATAAATCAAATGTAAATAATAAAGGCTCTCCCTCTAGGCTGCACAGGATGAGGCTGGGAAGAAAAGCCTTCTACTGAATGCATAGGTTTTATGAAATTGAAACTTCAACCTAACTCTCTAGCAGTTGCTGGACCACTTATCTCACGCAGAGTCAACAGGTCTGGACGAAATACTTCTACTGAATACCTAACAGATAGTGCTACTTAAGACAAGGCTGACTCACCACTGGGACTACAAATATTTCAAAAGAGTTTGGAAGATTTTGTTAGTTTTGACTTTCTCACCTCAGAATGCATTTTGATAAAAACATGGAAGAGAATTTCTGTTTCCTGAATTGGACTGAGGACCGTTGATACGGCATCCTTGAAAGAGTTTTGTTCCTCTCCTTGTCAAGGATTGCCATTTCCTTTCTCAGACAGTGACGTTTGCGTCATTGCCCAACCATATTCTACAAATAAGTATAACCATGTCCTGTGCAAGTGTCATTTATATTTACATAATCAGTCCTGATAGGTATACATGACAACCATCTATAGCAGAGCCACAAAACTGGGCTGATACATTATCATGCTCTACACCCAGGAAAGAAATAGTCACCTCAGTCAATAAAGAACAAAACCAGAACTGGGATTAAAGAAGGGTTATACTTTCAAACCAGCACAAGAAGCATCATATTGCACTCACTATCAACTTAAATTCCAGTTCTGCCTTCTTCTCTGCTGCTGACTTATTTGCAGGCATTCTCTACCCTGTGCGTTTTTACAGAGAAAATTCCGTGGGTCTGAGATTGTATCTCACAATGAACACACAATGAAGACCTAATCTGTGTCAGATGATGAAATTGATAACTGACAAATATTCACTAAATTATCTTTTATTATATATATTTTTTTTATTTTAACAGCTGGCTTGATAATGTGCAAGATACACATTCATTATAGTGTTGGCTCACCCTCAAGATAATTTTTCCTCATTCCTACTGCTACAATGTGGAACATGTCTTACAGAAATCCCATGCTAGAAATCTCGTCTGTGCTTGCAAACTCCACTTGCAAGCAGATAATACAAGCATGCCTTCTGTCAGATTAACACATTGGTTAAATTTTCAGTTTATTAGAGTGGAACACAAATAATTCTAGCCTTAGGAACAATGTTAGGAAAATCTTCAATGAGACTTTTTTTCCTGTGTTCTCCCTTGTCTGTATTTGTTTATCTGCTCTCTTTTGCTTGTAAATTCTGGGTTACAAGATCCCAGCTTCTTATTCCATATTTATAGAGCATAACAAGCACCTTGCCCAAACTCCTATTCCCCTAATTTCACTCTCAAAAAATGTATTCATTTTGTGATGAATCCTAAATAACTGAAAAGAGAAGAAAACAGTGTATTATCTTTCTAGGTCTAAGAATTATCTTTTAATGTAGAAACAAAACACATCTAAAGCATATGTTGTAGTTTAACCCCAGCTGGCAGCTGAGCACCCTGCAGCTGCTCATTCACTCCCCCTGGTGTGATGGGTAGAGACTCAGAAGAGTAGAATTGAGAAAACTCATGGGTTGAGACAAAGACAGTTAAATAGGTAAAGCAAAAGCCACACGCACAAGCAAAGCAAAACAAGGAATTCATTCGTCACTTCCCATGGGCAGGCAGGTATTCAGTCATCTCCAGGAAAGACAGGCTGCATCATGCATAATGGTTACTCAGGAAGAAAAACACCATGACTCCTAACAATCCCCTTTTCCTTCTTCTTCCCCCAGCTTTTATAGTGAGTATGGCATCATATGGTGTGGAATATTCCTGTGGTCAGTTGGGCTCAGCTATCCTGGCTGTGTCACCTCCCAACCTTTTGTACACTCCCAGCCTTCTTGTTGACAGGCCAGTATGAGAAGCTGAAAAGTCCTTGACTAAGTAGCAACAGTTAAAACATCAGAGTGTTATCAACTTTATTCTCATTCTAAATCCAAAACACAGCACTATGCCAGTTACTAGGAAGGAAATTAGCTCTATCCCAGCTGAAACCAGAACAGCATACGACAAAGAGAGAACAGTTCCTTACAAAAATGGAAAGCTGTGGTCACACAGTTAAGACTGCCTCAAATGATGGAAGAGTGTATATATTCTAACTACTAGTGATAGGTGCACCTAGATACTCCTCATGTCATTTCGCTAGTGCCCATCTACCTTATCAAAATTTTAATTTCTTATGAAAGATGTCAAATGAGGAAGATAATGTTGGAATCTCCTATGTTTGTTATCAGATTAAAGTATTTAACTTCCTTAGCTGTAAACTTATACAGTTATTTGTCAAGTAATTCCTATACAAAACAGTAACATTCCATCTAATTGAATGTTTTTATTTAGGTTTCAATTCCTTGTTCAGCTTGCAATCAGTAAGATTTTGGAAAATGCCCATTCCCAGTAAATTAATTTAGCATAGATTAGATGTCAATTATATGAACCTAAATGCTTGTTTGAAGCAAGTGGAGTTGATCATTACTCAAGTATGGACTCCTCATTTATCTCTTCTTCCAGTATCGTAAAACTTTTCAAAGTTATAAAATACAATTCGCATCTCAGCATGTAGCACTCTCTTCATCAGGATTTAGATAGAGTGAAAAGATACTCAGTGATGACATGTTCATTTTAGACATTCCTTTATATCCATTCCTAGAGATGACCCAAGATGAAAGTTAGAACAGAATTTTAATTTTCAGTGATCATCATTAGAGACCTCCTAATTGCAAAAAATATCTTTCTTCAAGTAATAGTGGAATTTTAGTAATTTTATTTAGTGTAAGGTATCACAATGCACAATAACATAAAATTCTGTAACTTCCACAACTGTTATGTCCATGGAAAAACTGTATGTGGAAAGTTATTCATAAGTTTAAGCTATGCTTGTATAATAATATCTAAGCACTGTTTCTAAAACAGGGGCAAACTCTGGAGCATGTGAATCTGTCCTAAAGGCAATGAATGTAAATAGTCACAGGGAGGGCCACAGGAGGCCTTTCTGGAAGAGGGTGAAGCCCTCATAAGCTTGTAGGTAGAAACTGGCATTAAATGTCCTTTTAGTGGAGTGCATCATGGCCAAGATTTTCAAAAGTGGCTAGGAGGCTGGAGATGTTTTAGGTGAAACATGAAGAGATTAACCATTTTGAGTTTGTTTGCTTATGATACTAGAAAAAGTTTGATACTAGGTTTCAAGCAAAAATACATGTGTAATCAACTAGTAACTTTTGAAAACCTTGGCCTGATAATTTAAAGGCATAATCTGATCAGTAGGCTTGGACCTCTTTACCTCTTCTTTTGCTTGTTCATACAGGTGCTTACCTGACAGTGCACTGTTGTGAGCTCATTCTACTTTCAGCAGGTGAATAAATGGGGAAAATGATAGCAAAAGAAAAGAAGTTGATGGAGGTTGGCTTAGATAAAATTTCAGAGGGCAGACATACAAGAAATGCAAATGGATACATTTCCTAATGGTGTGATCAGGTGCTACAGATGAACTAACCTAATGGCTCATTGTTGCCAAGGTGGGGAATCCTACTCCATCCACTCCCCTTCTTGCTCTCTCTTTTGTTACTTTGGTTACATGTTCTCACCCTGGCCTTCATCTGGCTGCATAAGGAGCCAATTCATTTGACTCATTTGTAAGAAATGTATTTTGTTTTGTTTTTTGCTGAGTCGCTGAGGTGAATTGATCCAGGCAAGTCAGACAGCAGCCCAATGTAGCACAAGGAAAAGATGTGCATCACTCAGCTGGAAGTGAGGCTAGGGGGATGCACACTGAGGGGAGGATGACTGTGAATGTAGAGAGTGAGAGAGACTCTTTTGATGCTAACGAGAGAGTAGGAAGGAACAATAATGTGGTCACATCATAGCTTTCCTTCTAGAATAAAAAATAAATGAAATGCTGGCATCTTAATTTTATATTTAGTCTACTATACTAGTTGGAAACAGATGTTGAATAGATAGGTGTACAGTCTCTTATAGAGCCTTCTAAAAAATAAACAGAAGATTAAATGACCTAAATTAACAATATATCAAAAGTGTTAGAGGATAGGATTCTTGCAATTTTAACTCCGTTTGTTAAAATTTAAAAATATATGTTTTTTTTAAAAAAAGAACAAGCAATTTTTAGAAAATGTCAAAGATTTTTGCACAGATGTGGCCTGAGGTCCTCACTCCAGAATGTACTTATCAACAACATATAACAGCATATAAAAATTTCTGAATTAAAATCTGTGTTCCACAGTATGGATCAATCAATAATAACTCACTCTTTCTCCATTTTATTTACATATTGGGTCCATTCTCCAGAAGGGACTGATCACGGATTTTGTCAGTTGTGACCATAGTAGTGCCTTTTATCCATAGATGTATATGCTGCACTATTTTCCAGCAGATATACTTCTGATTTATCTCATGAACATTAAATAAGGCTGGACCAAGTTTATATCAAGGCCTGAAGAATTTTTGAGAGTTTATTCAGAATCTCATTATTCAGTAACTTTCTACAGAAAACTATTTAAGATAGTCCTTCAGCTACTTATCTTCTTCTTTACAGAATGTGAAGCAAAATTAATTCAAAGGTCCATACAATATTCAGCTGTATTATATCTAGACAATTATGTTTAGGAATCAAACATGAGTTCTCAGAAAATAATGCAGACAGCATTTTGGTTTTGGCAAGTTCTGTTTTTCCTAAACTAGCTGGTTAGAACTTGACAATTTTGATGCCTAATTAAATCACTTCTCTCTTACATCTCTTTTCCTTCCCTCCCACCAACAATGTTTGTACTGATAATCCAACTGGACTGTAACTGCCACAGTTTCCTTCTGTGCCCTTTATATTACTTACACATCACAAATTCTTCTAGTTTTGTAAAATTCACTTGTTATCCCCTGCTTTGTGAAAATTCAAAGCATTCAGCCAGCTCTTCCAGCACTTTTTGGCTCATGTTGTTCAGACAATCATATTAAATAAGTATATCTATAGTAGAAGATTTTTCCTGTTCTCTGTGGCTAGTCATTACCTGAAAAAGCATTTCATTGTCCTCATCTCATACATCTATAATGTTCTTCATCTTCTTAATTGCAGAACATTAACATTTCTTGAGCATTCATGCCTTTTCTTCATTATTGTTAACATCTTACCATTTGCAGCTAGTTATGAGCTTTCATCATCAACAGAATTATATTTTCTTCCTAATATGCTTTATCATCTTTATAGCTATGTGCTTTTCCCTAACTGCTCATATGTACTGTGTTCAAAAGGTATACACTACATATAACATTATGTACAGAAGTTATCCAACACTGGACCACCAAGTCCTGAGTGTATGACTGCCACTGTTATTACTGCAACTGCTAAGAAAGACATTATTATCACGCTGTAACTTCATATTATTTAATTTAGTTTTACTTGTAGTGATCAGAGTGGTTTCAAAAACTGATAAAAGTGTCTAGAAATTTTTTATATTACACGTTTAGATCTTCACTCTGACATTTACATTGTACTTATATCAGAACGCATCCCTAGGTGTTTTGTCAGTAACACTACAAAGATCGGTTTCCAAGTTTCACCTGACTTTGAACTCACAAGCTCACAGATGCTTCAGATATCATTTCCAAATAAACTCTTATGAATTGAAATAGCTAAAGTAGTTTAATTTCAGAGATATACAGCTCTTTTGCTTATTTTTTAAGTTTATTCACTTGAATACATGGGTTATTTATCACCTTTTCAAATCTTCAGTAAACCAGCAGTGTGCCTAGTCTAGGAATGAGCAGCATTTTTGCTCCTGTAAATCAATTCCTGACCTTTCTGCTTGAGACGGACTCTATTTTCTTATCTCTTGTGACTGAACTCTCTCAAATGCTATCAAATTTTCAATGGTCACACCTCTCAATTCCTCACAGGACAGCCTTCTATTCATTATAACTCCAAATACATCATTAAAAAGCTATGACAAATGGGAAAGGAACCCATTTGGTGTCAGGGCTAAGTGAAGGCTAACTGTTCCCCAAGTGACAGGGAGCCAGGAGCTGGGAGTGGGCCACTGACACGACACTGTACCCCAGGGACTGAGCACTGGGCCACAGATAGGGGCTGGTAACAGGGTAACTCCATCAACAGGGCCAGGGGTCAACCAGGGGTCCCATCAGGGTCACAAAGAGACAGGCTCAAAGACAGAGCTGAAGGCAAGTTACAAGATACACGAGAGGTTCATCCAGAAGATGGGTCTGATATCTAGCTTGGGGGACAGGGTTGCAGACAAATAATCTTACAGCTAAGCTCAGATAGGGATTGAGGACACTGGGCCCAAGGGTGTAAGCAGGGGTCCCAGAGGAGGCTGGTCAAGGCTGTTAGGGATTCCAGTGCCCTCAAGGTCCCAACACCAAGAAGGAAAAAAAGAAACAATGTGTACATAGGTGTGACACAGGGGACTTTTTCATGGATGATGATGAAGGCAATGGCCAATAGGAATAGCTATTTTTCATATAGTCATCGGCACTGCCCTGTATCCCATTTAAAGAAACTGAAGATTTCCACTTCACTGGTGGAAGGTTTCTTGTCCACTGACTTCAGCGAAAATGGTTAACACCTTCCAGAGCCATGGTGTATGAGCCAATGATGACAATACTTTGGTTCTGCACAAAACTCACAGTTGCATAAGCTAAAAAAGTTAACTTATTTAGGAGTTTATTTTCTTTATCAGGTCTTTTCTTAAAGGAGAGTGCTGATACCAGCCATCTCAACCGCAGACTGGCTCTGCGTGTCTAGCCCTAATTATTCTGCTGTTTGATTTATCCTGCATATGAAAAATCATGTTTCTAATACCTGCCATTTTACAACTGTCTCTTTCATTATGTCAGTCTGAAACAATCAAATTATGCCAGCATTATTCACGTACTGCCAGACCACATTTCTCCTAAAATTGCTTGTTTCAGTGCAAAGTCACCGCAGATTATGCTAAATTTCCTGCTGTTATCAGAAGATGTACCCACCTATCAAAGCTTTCACTGCTAACAGCAGATCCAAAATGGGTTGTGGCATTCAAGCATTTAAATAAAAGGACTAATGAATCCCCTGCCAACCAAACTGGGATCACTTTGCAGCCTTAAGACAAGGAGAGAGAAGATACAGGCTGCCACTGCTCAGCCAGAACTTCAAGAGCAGCCTTCCATCATCATGTGTGCCTGGCAAGGTCATGGACCTCAAAATGAGGGAAGTGGGAAATGGTAGGAGGGTTGGGTGGAGAGATGAGGTGAAAGAGAAGGTTGATAGGCAGTACTGTTTGTGTGTCATCTTACACAATCACCCCTGTAAATTTGGGAATGGAACCAATAAATCACATTATTAATATATTCTAAAATAGAATTAAGCTTTGTTTATCTGTGATGCCTGAAATTTTCACAAGGGTAATAAAGATATTTTTTATTTTTCTATGTAGACTTAAATCATGATATTAGTACTGACCAATTTCTTATTTCTATGTTATCGTCATTTGTAGAAAGGCTTGTAAGCCTAATAACTTATCTCCTTTTCAGCTGTATCAGATGTTTTAGTAAAAGACATAAAATCTCTCAACAAACTTCCTCCATTTTATTCTTTGACAATCAAAGCTACAATAATACTACTATTACTTGTGTTTGTATTACTACTGATATATATATATTTTTTTTTAATGCAGCAAATGTTCACAAGAAAGCTTTCCAGAGAGAAAGTATACATTGATTCTGCTCCAAGCAAGTTAGGGATTTGTGGTAGGGTCTATCAGTTTAATATCCTTTTTATACAATATAATTAGATCACTGGCAAGATTAACATGGGAAAAGATAAATTTCTCAAGCCAGTCTTCCCAGACAAAGTGTGACTACATTTCATATAACACATACCAAGTTCAGGACAGCTAAGAAAGCCAGTATTTGTGTTCCAACTGTATGAGAAAGTTGGTCTTGGATGTGGTAGCTAAGTGCATGAAATCCCTCATTATTTAACTAGATTAAGCACCAAGCAAAACAACATTTACCCTCTGGGTGAAATAGCAAGTTCCAGAGAACTTGTTAAGGATTTCAGCTTCAGTAGGCTCAGGGGCCTTGGCATGCATAAAGACATGCTACATAAATTTGATTTATATGGGCTTTTAAGTAAACAATCCCAAAATTCTAAAAAGAAAAAACTCATAGCCTTTTCCACAACTGCACTCCTGTTCCTTAAAAAAAGGTCTCCTGACAATTTTATCACTGTTCTTCCTACTGGTATGCAGAAGGAACAGCTTTCTTAGAAAGTGTTTGTTTTCAGAGTATAATCATAAGAATCTGGAATAAGCAGTAACCTTTTGCCAGATGAATCTGTGAGATAATGTTAAGTCCACAAACCTAGTGAAAACCGAATGCATCTTCTGTTGCTTCAATGACTTATGAAGACTCTAACCAAATAAATATAGCAGGTTTCTAGAAGAAAAATGCAAGTAGTTAATTTATAATATTTTTTTTTCTTGCAGGCTCTGTGCCTTTGTGGACTCCACTTTGTGTGTCTGAGTCAATATTTCTTGATTTTAGATGTGTATGTAGTTGTATATGGATACATGTATGTTGGTATCCAAAAACCTCTCCCCTAGCCCTTCCATATATATAGAAAAAGTCAAGAAGAGTATTTCATTTCAGGATGTAGAACTATGTGGACTATGATATTTGGGCATTCTTCTTTTTTTTGCTGTTGTTGTTGAATTTCTTCAAGGAATGTTGTCAGAGCAGACTGGGTTCAATGGAAGGACATTATTTTGACAAAATATGGATGCATCAATACAGATCTGAAAGAAAATTAATAATGAGACACAAGACTACAGGATGTGGTTCAAATTTAACTCTTAGCCACTCAAATATCATACCATAGATCTTTCTAATATCTTTATTTCACTAGTTCTTCAGACATGAAAAAGTGCCTAGAGTTCAGAACAACTGAAACAATGAAAATTTCATCTCCAATTTTTTCATCTTTACTAAGTCCATAGACTTTTAAAACAAATTCATAAAATCCCAAAGCAAATGAACCCCCCTTTTTTTTCTTTCTTTTAAGGTCACCTATTTTATTTTCTTTTCCTGTTCAAGATCTGATACTAGACAAATGATGTTGCTGGGCAACATTTAACTTATCACAGCATGCAATCTCTTTTAAAGTTTCTTTGAGAAGTTCAGCTCATGACTACAAAATACAATTATGTTTTGCAACTGTGTTCTGATTAGATGTATCCTACAACATTTGTAATAGTTTCAGATGAAAGAGGAGTGGAATTTTCTTTAATTAATAACTGTGGATTATAAGAAGTGGGCTAGAAGCTATGTAGTCTGGTTTATGATGTTTTTATTCATTTTGAACACTGCTTGACTTTAATGGGAAAAGCTAAAGAACAGGTCTGAGAGGTAATGGGACTCCACATGTGCTGGAACAGGGCCACAGGCCATAACATTTGGTGGCATGTAACACCAAGTTACCTTTCACAGTATCCACACAACTGCTCATTTCAAAGGAAGTATTCACTTAATATATTTCCACCTATGGTTGCAGTGAACACTAATTACATTTCCATTTAAGAAATAGAAAGTCTCTCTGTGGTTCAACTGATAAATACCCTTAGAAAAGGTAATTTTTTCCAAATAATGGAATACTAAAAGCTTAGCAAAGTAAATGCTCAACTGAAATATTCTTGTCACACTTTCCTTCAAATCAGGCCTTCAAATGGTGGCTTCTCTCCCAATTCAAATTGATCATAGATAGTCTAAAGGCTTTCAGTAAATCACTGCAAAGTCTAGAAATGCTACTGTAAAGATGAGTGTATAAGTCTCCCATGTCCATCTACAGTCTTTAACTGTGCAATCAGAGCTTTTTTTTTTTGTAAGAGCAATGTCACATAATTTTCATAACCTGTGAAGAAAAATACCTGTATTCAACATGCCATGTAATTAATATTTCCTAGCCTCTATCCCAGCTAAGACACTGGCTAAAATAAGAGAAAATAACCCGTTTGAAAACATAGAAAAACTAATCCTCTAACACACTGAGTGATCAGATGAGAGTTGTTAAAAGTAAATTAACTAAAATTTAAAAGGGTAAACCGAAATGTAGATTGCCATAGTAGTAAGATAGTGAAAAAATTGGCCAGAATGTGGTAGCAATATTAAATACTTTATTTTTTTTTAAATGTCTTTCCACAGGTAGTGGAATATATTAACAAGTGGGAAAGAACTGAGCCTTAAGCACCTAAATGACATAGAGGAAGACAAAATTCTGTTGTTTTAATTTCCATGTCTCCAAGTAACACTAAACCATTTGGACCAGCAAACATTATTAAATAATAGTTAAAGTGGAAAAGATTTAAATTGGACCAATATATAATGACTTTACAATTTTGCAAGTTCTAAAATAAAGAGAATACATTTAATAATGGTATTTTATAGAAGACACAATAGAAAATGAGCCAAAACATTACCGGGACAAAGTATGCATCTCATCAAAAAGCAAAATATTGGGGTATGCCAGATGACAAAAAAAGTCATTTTTACTTTCAGCAAGGGAGGCAAAAGTTCAAGTAAATTTTTCACAAGGCCTGAAGGTGACTATGAAAATACTTCATGAACACCTTAAATTGAATATAAGAACCTGGGATCAGAAGAGCTCTCCAAAACCTCCCCCTCACCCCACTTCTAACCCGCTTAGAAGCCCTAGCTGCTTATGTTTCCTGGCAAGAATTCTTTCAAATGCCTACAGTAGTATTTCTGTACATGACCAAGAGTGCTGTAGTTGGATTGGCACCCCATCTCTGTCTCTCACCTGTGGTTGCTTTTGATACAGAAGCTTGGCAGTTCTGTGCCTCTGTTCACTAAACACCCTCTTGAGACCGTGTCTAAAATTGCATTTTATCCAGTTCAAAGCATGGAGGCTGTGTAAAACCAGCCTGATTCAGTAGGTACCTACTCCGAGAATGGAAAGTTTCTTCCTTATTATAAGTCAGAAGAAAGTGCTATGAACTAATAACCTTCACATTCAAGGAGAATGCATGCAAGTACCAAGCTGAGAGCTTTTCTATGTGCTGGAAAGGAAGTGTAACCCTTCCCCACTTCTGACGGAGAGAGACCTGTGTACCCCATGGGATGCAAAATGCATGAAGAAAAAATGGTGAAGGAAATCTCTCTCCATAGTTAATGGTGAGGCTAAAGCTTGCATTGCTTGTCTTGGATATTTAAGTGTCTCAGAGCCCTTAAAATCTGCAACAGCAGTTCACTGGATTTCAAACTTTGTCTAACCCTCCCAGTGCCTACAGTGAATGGTTACCTTACTGCTTAACCTGTAGCTTCTGAAAGAACCTATTTTTAGATACATAACCAGATTCAGAAGGGCCTTTTCTGAAGAAATGGGAACTGATCTCTACTTATAGCCTTTCTGTGCTCCAGATTTTGACTCACAACCATCTAAATCCTAAAGACATGAAACGTTTAGACTTAGTGAGGTCTACAGCTAATATGGAAGCATAATATTGATATAAGGGCAGTTCCCATGTTTAGCTAGGAAACAGGAGACCCAGTCTTAAGAACCCTATGCCTTTGCTACTGTAGATTTGAACTTGGGTCTTATGGCCTGGGAAACTACATGTTCCACTGGGAAAATGAGGGTGATTTTCTGTTGAGATGGGAATTCAAGAGTCTCAAGGGGACAGAAAAATGACAAGCAACAGTGAAAAGCAACAGTATAAATGAACAAAGCCATTTCTTTGTCTCTGACACTTGGTACTCTGAAATTTCCCTTGGCTGCTCTTCAATCTCAATAACTCTTGCATTTCTGGTATATAGTGGCTTTATTTACAGGACTGAAGCAGTTCCCCGTTCTCTTCTTTTATCCAGTTTCCATGTTAGGCTACCTAGTTAGGCTAAGACTGTTGAGGACAAGTAGAAGGGAAAGTCAAGTTTTCAAATCGAAACAGGAGTTCCTGGATTTTGGTCCTACCTTCCTTCTGTCTGTCTGTAACTGTCTGATGTTCACACTTAAATACAGTCTAAAAAGCAGCATTGAAGAACTTTCACCACTTTAATCAAATGCCATGCCACCTAATGTACGCAGACATGTTCAAACAGACCTACTATTATTCTGCTCATACTCTGAGCTGGTCAGAACTAGAAACTGCTTAGCCACACTGAGCTGGTCCTGTGCCAAAGCTAACAAGCTGCAGGCTTACCAGGTCAGGCATAGTGCCACAGCAAATCTTCTATGTGGCTTATGGGTCAGAATAGCATTATGTAGCTAATACAGAGATACTTGAGTCTGTTTCTTCATGTGCGTAGAGATATGTTCAGGAATATAGTTCCTTGCTGGACCCTTTCTTTTTGTGTGGGCCTGAGAATTATTTGCTACAGGACATTGCAACCTCTTATGTAGGGCACTGGCATCTTGAGCCAGGAAGCATAGCTGCCTCAGTCAGCATTGTGAATCTATTCAGGAAACCAAGTGCATTATGGATTTATGCTGCATCTTTGAGCTTGACTATTACAATGTTCTTCTAGATTTTGACTTCATAGTGCTGTTTCAAGACAATTTATCAACCAATTTAAATCAATTCTGATTTAGACTGGAGTCTCACACTCCTTCTAATTTCATTCTTTCTCTCTGCATTGACAATTGTTCCACAGCTGAAGTGAGAGAGCTGATGGAGCTGAAACAACAGAGAGTTTTTCGCAAAGCTAGTTTTACATGATATCAGCACCTTGAAAAGATTTGCCGGTTTCAACCATGCTCCAGTGTCGGGGAAGACCAGGAAAGAGAGTACAAGTGACTATGTTCAGGGGATAAGGTGATGTCACAACAGCAGCTTAAATGGGTTTTAACAGCTTTGGAACACTAAAAAAGATAGACTCCCATATTTATTTTCAGACACCTAAATTAAATGCCTAAATTATGAAAACAGTGTCTTCGGTTTATGACATAAACAATGCAGAGAAACACGCACTTCCACACAGCAATTCAGAATAGCAGCCAGATACATAGGCCTTGAGTTGTCTTTTGGAAAAACCCATCTCCTCATGAAGTCTAAAATGTCAAGACTCCTGATGTAACTACCTAGGTGGGAAGCTTAGAATTTGAGACAGTAAGCATTTGTGATTGCATGGAATGTCAACTGTCAGTGACTAAAATTGGGTTATACTTAAGGCCTCTGTCCATGGAGAAGACATGAGAGACAGATGACTAAGAAGGAAGAGGAAATGAGAAAGAGGATATTTAAACTAATTTATCATTCCAGTAGGCCAGAATCCCCATGCTATTCATCCATCTTTCTTATTTTATTTCAAAAACATTGGTCTTCAAAGAAAAAAAAAAAAAGAGTCTGAAAACAGAATACTTTCCCTGGTGAGAAGGAAATCTGAATAGTGATTCACACTGCTGAGCTTACCTATCAAATGTTTGAAGTATGTAATGATGACTGTCTGTGCAGCCATCAAAGAGCATTTATGCACCTGCGTTTTGAATTTGACACTGATGGGCAATGCAAGGGAGAATATGTATGTATGAGACTGCTGCATGGCCAATCCTCACTATTTTCTTGATTGACTGATTGGCTGACTCACTACTGAGATTTGCCTCTTACTACTTAAAATATTCTCTGTAATATGACTGTCAGTGAGAGGAAGATTATTTTTTAGCAAAAGCAGTCATTTGCAGCAATCAAGGAAAGAAAAGCAGCCATAGTAAACAGAGCTAGGAGATGTGACCTTAAATATCTTGTTAGCACTCACAAAGTCCTGGAACAAAATATCTGCAGCAGAGTGCAGAAGCAAGGCCGGGTCTTCTAGATTTTTAATGGCAGCTGAAAGAAAACCTTTTTGTCTCTACTTGATGTGATTTTGTGTTCATCCCAGGTTTATCTGAAAAAACAAATGCTGCTTACAAGAGTCTTTCCATGGATGAATAACTGCAAATAGATTATCTAGCCACAAATAAAACGTTTTAGGTAGAGCCTTTTTTTAATATGAGAAGTCTGCATAACCCTGTAACCACTACGACTGCTATGGTTACCTCTACAGAACAGTAAATATTAATAATACAAGGCAGGGACTCATCTCTGCCTCAGCACAGTTCACATCCCCACAGTTAAACTCTCTCACTGCTCAAACCAGAAAGGCTTCATTCAAATGGCCCATCAGGAGTAGTTTCTAGCCCATACTAACCTCAAAACTGTATTTGGGTATTGCATATGAAAGTACTTAGTGACATGAGGCAAAACTATGCCAGGGACCATGCTAACAATTTAAAAGTTGTATGGCAATGCCTGTTCCTGTACCGTCACTTTTTTTTTTTTTTTTTTAATTAGCTATTGTATCCATAGCCAATAAGATAAGGAAATACTTGAGAGAATAAACAAAAATATACCCAAATCCATGCATCCACATATTCCATCTACTTTTTGGCTATAGTTCAGTGATAATTTCTATTTTGTTTAGTCAAGGTAGGATATCTGTTGGCAAATAGAGGTAAACTTAACCTTGTTCGTATCCTGTAAACTAGTACAGTTTGGATTTACACAGAGACATTTATCAGCTAAACTTCCATTCCACTGCACTTCAAGAGCATGAGAGAATCAGCCTAAATTTGGAGTTCAAAGTGGATTCGCACCTTCATTTAATGATGTTAGAGAGAATGCTCAGATTATTCAGCTTGATAAAACTAGAGGCCTGTATGGGCACTGGTTTCTCTTCTTTTTTCACTAACTGTGGTGGGAAGGAAAAGGAAAAAATGTTGTCTTTAGCTTTTGGCAGCAGGTTTCACAGTAACAGAAGACAGACATTCTGTAGGAACTTTCAATGTGTTAAGACAAGTCAGGATTTGAGTATGTCCTCCTTAGGAATAATATTGCTATGTGAACCAACAACTTGCATTATCTGCAGGAATTTGTTGATACCATATTTCTCTGTCGGTAGGGAGTTTTCTGAGCAAAACTTCTATAAATGTTTATGGAATCTGTTCTGAATTGCAGAATGCCAAATATCAAATACATCTCAGTCTTTGAAAGAAGAGTGTAGGTTTGGGTGCCATTGAGACTCCTAGAGACAGAGGACATTCTCCCTCAGTCAGTAGCAAGCAGCCTTTCTAACTGGGTAACACAGCAACTTACCAAACCAAGCTGTTGAAACCAATACAGTTATTCTCCTAAAAGCCACATACCGTTAAAGTTTGTATGGTTATGCTTCCAGAAACCACACAATTTGGCTATACTGGCTCCTTAGACCCTTGCCAGCATCAGTTTAAACATTGCTGATTCTTGCAGGCAGCTGCTGCATTTGCTTCCCCATTTTGTGCCTTCTGCTCTTATCTTTTCAAGCCCTTTTGTTACTTTCAGTTCTTTAATCTTCTTGGTTTAATTGCTTCGATCTTGGTTTAATCCATTTGACAAAGGATTTTTCTGTTTGCCTTGCCCTTTCTTATACTCATGCAGATATTTTAACAGGGCTATTTCCTTTCTCTTTGTTCTTTTTTTGGTCTTCTGTTAGATGCCTTTTTGTTCTTTTCAGTTTTTTACTTTGTCTGCCTTTCTACCCCAGATGAACCCATAGATAAATAGAACATAAATGGGACTCTTGTGCCATATTCCTCTGCTAGTTTGAGTTATTTATCTGGCTGGGAAAGTCTATCTAAGGATTCTTGAAAACTGTCATCTGTAAAGGGATAAGAAAACAGGCTTTGTTATTCTGGCGTTTTAGCTTTAACCATTTCTAGTAAGGGTGCAGCTTTTCACACAATAAGAGTTGATGGTAATCTGTTTCAAACTGACATTTTTCTACCTGCAATATGCAGGTATGCTGTCTTTGCAAGGTTATGGCAGACTAGGGCCCATTGAAAATTTTCCCAGATGTGCTTTTTCAGAAGGTGGCAAGTGGGATTTTGGTGTCAGATGAGCTAATTTAGTTAAGTCATTGCATTATGTTGTATTTATACACATGAAGTATGTAGTTTTCAAAGTCTATATTCTGTGGATACTTAACCACCGGCACAAAAGAAAAAGCTTTGACAGTATTTTTTTTCAGGAAACATTTAATCTTTTTTATGCTCTCTCAGGAAGAAGCAAGCTGTAAAACATGATGACAAGATGGATGCATATATGATTTAGAGAGTTGTGGAGGAACATCAGACCACAGAGAAAGGTTAAAAAAAATCCTACAGGAAGAGTTTAGTTCAGCCAATATTTTTTTGTGGAAGTGATTCAGAACTGTTTTGCACTGTGACTTAAAAATATCTTTAAGATTCGTGGATAATAAAATGCCTTTGTGCAGCTGGAGACTAAGTGTAGAACCTCTGGGACTCAGAATTAGGAGCTGCTGTTGCTACTGTTTCAGCAAAACCACAGTACAATGTGTATATACTCTCCAGATCACCTAGTCCTGCATGTCACGCATTACGGGTAACTCTAATTTTGTTTCTAAAAAGCACGTTTCTACAGTAAGTAGGCACTGAATAAACTTTGATCGGGACTCATTAGCTCTGAGTCAGTCTCCCGCTGTGGCTTAAATTATGGACAGAATGAGTTTGTGCTAACTCAAAGTTCAGGGAAGGTAAACTCATATTGCCTCTGAGTCTGTCTAGAGCAGATGTACATCTGCTTACTGTACACACACTGAACACCTATGTTCAGGGCTCAGAATGTTAAAAGTGAATAGAGACTCCCTAAGAATATATATGGGGATTGCAAAAAGAAAAATACAGGAATGAAACATACGCAGCTGTATTATTTGTTTTTCAAGGAAAGTAGAGACAGATTAGATTGTTCATTCTTTATCATAAATCTTACTTGTATATTGAGAGAAGTTTTTTGACCCATCTTTCAGATGATATCTAATTTCTCACACTGAACTGAGAAAGCTCAAAAAAATGATCTTGGCCTATCAATATTTTGCCATACCTAATTATTGGTGCAAAATGTGGATCTAAATTAAGGAAGTTTAGACCACTAGCATGGTAGCCCCAGGAGCACATGAAGGAGGCTTCTTAGAACTATGGGAACTGTGGAATAGTTTGAGTCAAGTGATGGCAATGGCAAGTTAATTCCTAAGTGTGCTGAGACAGGATTGGACTGAGAGAAAGAAAATCTTAAAAATACTTTGGCAATATTTTATAGATAAAAAACACACCAAGAGAATAATGGCAATGATAATGCAGCAAAACAATAGCAAAAATACACTCAGATCACACAAACTCCTTGAATTTAGAAGGACTGAACTAAAAAAAAGGAAAACTATGAATTTCCAAAAAAGTGGCAGAATGTTTTTTGTGCTAATGGACTCAGGGCAAGAGGCAATTTAAGAACAAGTGACCCAATTTCAGTTTCAACGCTAATATTTCCCATGTGATTTGCTCAGCTTTTACCTAAAAACACATGTGTAAGTAAAGAATGAGAAGCAGAAGTCAAATCTTGCAATCTAGCTGGTTTAGGATACCTAGAGCTATACTGTCATTAATTTCAGTGAAAGTTTCCCCAGGGTTGGAGGGGCAGAGGAAGGGATGAAACAATAACAAAAAGCAAAGACTTGATCCAGTCTGCTTTGGCATTCTGTGAAGTAAAGAGACAGACTACTGTTCTCTAGTTCTTCTGTTTTCTTTCCTTTCTGTGCTCTTAATTTTACTATCCTGACAAGTCCTATGTAAACAGGTTGCGACAAAGAGCTTTTATCTCTGTTGTCCTAAAATCCCTAAGTCTCTTTTTCAGTCAGGCTTTCTTTGGTGCAGGAAATGAGTCATACTGAGATCTGCATTAAATGCTAGAAGAATTAGGACTGACCCTTGCAGCCCTTCTCATATAATATCAGGCTCAGGCAAGGCAGCAGCACTGAGACATCTCAGACCTGTGGTCACTTCAGGTGTCCTAAGGTGCCAGTGGGGACCCTTTGCCAAGGCTAGTTTTCAAGCTGTGGCAAACCATAGCCTCTTACTTCAGGATTCCTACCCTCAGTGACACAACTGTGCCCACATTGTCTGTAGAGAGCTAGCAAGTGATCTCAATAAGCTGGTCTCAAGCTTTAAGTGCCTCAGAGAATCTGTGGGGGTTTTGCAGGCCCATAATTTTGTTTATTCATTTGGGTTGAGGTTTTATGCCTGGACACAGCAGGGCACAGGACGGGTGACCAGGAGAAGTGGCTGCACCCTCCTTGTTCTGCTCTGCTCCAGAGACCACTACAGTCCTCCACTGCAACTTCAAGGAGCCAGGAAGACCTGCAGGTTCTGATGCCAACTTTCTTTGAAGACGCTGAACTTCTTCATATTCCCTGAAACAAGGGAGGCACACTCCTCCCAATCCTAAGGTTTCTTCTGCCATGTCAAACCACTTCAACCAGGGCCTCTTTGAGGATATACCAGTAGACCCTAGAGCTATCACGTCATGTCTCTCCAGGGGAGACTTCTTACCCTGGTCCTTCTGGAGACTGATCAGGTCCTGCACACTGAATGAAAGGCTCAGGCCATCAGCTCCTGTCTCGCATCCATCCATTTGCACAGCACTGCACTCTCCTGCCCATTCCAAGAGCTCTGTCCCCAGATGCAGACATCTGGCCTGATCTCTGAGGTCTTGACTGGTAGATTAGCACAGAGGGAGCTGTGCAGAAAAGAAAACAGGCACTCTTGAAGAGATGTCTGCTTTAAAAAAAAAGCCACTTTCCTCTACAAGCAAGTTCTGAAACCTGCTTCTCACACCAGTGTTTTAGGACTCCCAGGCTGAAGCAGAATAAAGTTGAGAAATCTGTCATTATGGTTCCTCAGCAATGTACACTGGCCATGATAAGAGGTAGGATCCTTTCATAGGTTTTTAATCTTAAATCAGAGCTATTGCCTCAAAACTTTAACAAAATTTCTTGTGTTATAATTCTCCAATCATATCTAATTTCTTTCTTAAAAGCTATGAACACAGAACTGGCCACTTTCCAGCCCTTCCTGTTGCTTTATTTATTGTTTTCTTTAGCTGCTTTGCTTTTTAATTGCTTCAGTGCTCTGAGTGGATGAATGCCATCGAGCTCCAGTGATTTACTGCTATTTTACTTCCTATGCTCAGTGAACAACTCATGTGTGGATACTTCTGTCTTTGCTCATGTTTCACCTTGATTGCCCATGAAAAATAACTTTTGAACAGGAATTTCCTTACCCTTAAGAGTGAAGACTGATATAAAGAATTCATTTAGTTTCCCTGTAGTTTATCTTCCTTAATTTCCCTTTTGGCTACTTGGTGATGAAACAGATCTTCATACTTGTACCTGACTTCAGTCTGAAATATTTACTGAGCATTGGGATATCTTAACACATTTAGTTGTTTCTTTTTCACAATTCCTCTTTACCGTAACCCCCATCACTAGGTGAGAATTGTGCTATCATGCCTCTTAATATGTGCAATGTCAAAGGATGATTTCTGAAAATGAAAATTAAATCTTCATTCCACCAAAATTAATAAAAATTTATTTCCTCTCCAACAAAAAGTGTGTTTTTCAGGCAGGAAAATCTTGACTTTCCAAATGTAACTACTATTTACGCCTAGAGAGGGAAAGGAAGACTGACAGCTAGATGGTTCAAGAATCAAAATCCGTGACTTTTAGAAATGAAATAAAGACATAAGTTTCCTAAAATCTGTTGCATACACAATACCTAGAAATATCGACCTAGAAATATTTTGTAGTTACTTAGTTACTTTACTTTAAGAACTATACCATTCTTAGAGATAAAGCAGGTGAAATCTATCCAGTACATTCACAGGAAAAAAAAATTAGTCAGGACTTAATACCACCAATTTTAAGCACAAGCCTATTTTTACATATCACCTTTAGCAGGGCTATGATCTGGATGTTGAGATTTTATAGAAAGACAGCTGTTGCAAAAAAAATCTCATGGCATAGAGCATGTACGAGGCACAAATATTTGTGAGGATATACCTGTTTAATTCTCTTCCTTTCCCATCTTACTCCTTCCCTTGTTTGTCTCCAGGAAAACAGGGACTGGTTTCAATCCGGTTTATCAAGCTTTGATGTGTTTTGTAAGTCCAAGCTTTAGTTGCCATGGTAAAAGTCATCCCACTTGGTTCTGAGAGTTTTTATTAACCTTAGTTGGCAGAAAGCATTTCACTTAATAATCTGTTTTCTTTCTGAAGATCTAGTTAATTAAATCATGAAGAGTTTTTATTAATAAATGGAAACATTGAACTATTTTTGCCTACTGATGTAAAACACTAAAGTAAGACTTCAGTGGGCACAAATCAAAAGCAAACTGGATCCTCCTGTCATAAAGCATTTGTAGGATTTTGCATTTCCCTGATCACTTGGTGTGCCTGCTGGATGCAATTGCTGTTACTGCAGGAGAATTTCACAGAATCACAGAATGTTAGGGATTGGAAGGAACCTCGAAAGATCATCTAGTCCAATCCACCCGCCGGAGCAGGAACACCTAAGATGAGGTTACACAGGAATGTGTCCAGGCGGGTTTTGAATGTCTCCAGAGAAGGAGACTCCACAACCTCCCTGGGCAGCCTGTTCCAGTGTTCTGTTACTCTCTCTGAGAAGAAGTTTCTTCTCATATTTAAGTGGAACCTCTTGTGTTTCAGTTTGTACCCATTACCCCTTATCTTACCATTACTTGTCACCGAGAAGAGCTTGGCTCCATCCTCGTGACACCCACCCTTTACATATTTATAAACATTAATGAGGTCACCCCTCAATCTCCTCTTCCTCAAGCTAAAGAGACCCAGCTCCCTCAGCCTTTCCTCATGAGGGAGATGCTCCACTCCCTTCATCATCTTCGTTGCCCTGTGCTGGACTCTCTCCAGCAGTTCCCTGTCCTTCTTGAACTGAGGGGCTCAGAACTGGACACAATATTTCAGGTGAGGTCTCACCAGGGCAGAGTAGAGGGGCAGGAGAACCTCTCTCGACCTACTAATCACACCCCTTCTAATATACCCCGGGATGCCATTGGCCTTCCTGGCCACAAGGGCACAGTGCTGGCTCATGGTCATCCTGCTGTCCACCAGGACCCCCAGGTCCCTTTCCCCTACACTGCTCTCTAATAGGTCATTCCCCAACCTATACTGGAACCTGGGGTTGTTCCCGCAGAGATGCAAGACTCTACACTTGCCCTTGTTGTATTTCATTAAATTTTTCCCTGCCCAACTCTCCAGCCTGTCCAGGTCTCGCTGGATGGCAGCACAGCCTTCTGGTGTGTCAGCCACTCCTCCCAGTTTGGTGCCATTGGCAAACTTGCTGATAGTACACTCTATTCCCTCATCCAAGTCATTGATGAATATATTGAATAATACTGGTCCCAGTACAGACCCTTGAGGCACTCCACTGGATACAGGCCTTCAACTAGACTCTGCCCCATTGACTATGACTCTCTGGCTTCTTTCCTTCAGCCAGTTCATGGTACACCTCACTACCCAATCGTCCAGACCACAACATTTCAGGAATTATTTTCTCTTGTGTCATGGAGGCATCCCAAATATAAGTTTAGGCGGACTAGCACTCCAATAACATAAGATAAAGGTTCGGATATTAGGTTAGGAAATTATTTGGGGTGCAGTGAAATAAGAATGAGGATCCACAGTGTGCATATACGCACTCACAAGAAAACAAACCAGGGCCCTCTCTGCCCCGTTTTGCCCATAAAAGATAAACACTAGCCTACTGCGGCCAGGACTTACACTCGTCTGCCCCAGACTAGGAAAGTACACTTGCCTACCAGGCAAGGACTTATTAAAGCATATATTCAGTAATTTACCACTCACCCACACGCGGAGGTGAGGCGCTCCCCATCCCGGGAGGTCACCTCAGACGGCTTCTCCGTCTAAGGGGAGGGACTCCGGCAGCATGGCAGACCCGCAGCTGCAAGGAGACCACACAAAGGGAGTCGCCGGCAGGAACCCCATTTATAGTCTGATCAGATGTGGCTGTGGGCATTCCAGAAGCTTCTCGGCTTCTCCACACCCCGCCCGCTTGAGTGTGGGCCTTTGAGAAGCTTCTTGGCTTCTTTGGGCTGTGGGCCCTCTGGGCCCCTCCTCTGCTAACGACCCTGCCCACTGACTCTGGGTCTCACAAAGAGCCGTTAACTGCCCGTTGAAGGCCCCAGTTCTGAGAGGGGATGGGCAGCTACCAGTGCAACTGCCGCACCAGTTCTCAGGGCGTGTGTGTGTGTGTGGGGAAGTGCAACTGCCACATTTGAAATACCTTACAAGGAGAAATTTAGAAATTATTTTATCCTGAACTCTTTGTAAGGCAATTAAATGTGAAGGAATTTAATAGTAATTTTCTGCACCATTGAATGATAATGAATAAGGAAGATAGGTTCAGTCATGAGCACAAGACTCTTGACGTTCTTGTATAGTTTCTAGTGCGCTTTTTATCACTGAAAATATAGATGGTATTTTTCAATGACATAAACTTCTGTATCTATAAATTATAAATTACTTTTTCAATGTTGGTTGATTTTTTGCAAAAGTGAATTTTTTGAAAATTTAGAAATGTTACCTTCTCTTTCAATCCGGCAGATTTTAACATTTGAATGAATCTATACTGTAAACATAATTTTTAAATTCTAGAAACTAATCCTGAAAAACAGTAGTCTAATGTATACTCTTGATTATGTGGAACACTAATATTTACTCTCAGCCATCCTTCAGGGTAGCTGGCCAACTGAAAAAAACTTGTGTAATGCAACTACCAACAACTAGCAAAATTTGTAAGTAGTGGATGAAATCAGGTCTGTAGTGTGAAAAACAGCTTCAGATCATGTGATTTCAGGACAGAAAACATTCAGTCCTGGTAGGCGATATTCTCTCATATGACATGTCTGTGGACAGAGCTTGGAGGGCATCTTGTACAGTTGCCTTTCTAGGGAGCTGTGTGAGATGCCTACCTATGACACAGAAGATGCAGCATTCATATGTGTGTCCAGGTTAACATGCAAACTGGAGTCCTAAAGACCAAGTTTGTCTAAATCATCAATATATGGACAAAACCTTTTTCAGAATAAATATTTACAGCTCTGGAAGAGTAAGACTGCTGATTTTGTAAAAAGAAGGGACTGACAAATTTATCAGGAAAACTTCCCTGTGAAAAGATACAGGTATCATGCCTGACCAGTTCTGCTTCACTACTTTAGCAGCTATCTAGCTTCTGTTAAATGTTGCTTGAGTCTAGAAATGAATCCTGGCAACTAGGCTGGTACTGCTTGTAAAATGGATTGCAACCAAATCCCAAGTCCAAATTTTGCATAAATAACAAATCATCGTATTGCTTGAAGCTTGGAGCTTTCTCTACTGCACTGTTGAATAATTAATGACAAAGTCTGAAAGGGCAAGATTGACTCTTCAAAGTACATTATCTGAAGCACACTTCGAAAAGGTTTTCTTGACTTTCATCCCAAAAAAGCAAATACCTTTTGTTGTTCTGATGTATTTGCTTGATTTGCCCTTTTCAGCCATTCTTAGATCAACACTGCACAGCATTTTGCTTTGTTTAAGAATATTGCTAATAAAAATATTGGTATTTAGTTGAAGCATATTGATTTTGTTGCTGAGGCAGACAGCGTTATTTGGTCATTAGAGCAGAAGAGTTTAAAGCTACAGTTGGCTTCCCAAGGTTTTGGGTTTTGTTTTGGTTTGTTTTCCATCTTATAGAAAATTATACTACAGCCTGGAAAAGAAAAAGCAACATCACGATCTCTACTAAAATTAATACAGGTGTATTAAACAGACAAATGTATTGTCCTATATCTATAGAGTAATAATATATAAGATGGTGACTGTTAATCTGCTTCTCTCCATTTGTCTCTCTGTTGTTATCACTGGGAGTCCCTGCAAAGCAGTGATACTGACATTGAGAAGCTGTTCTGCTACAGTAAGAGAACTTATTATTTGAAGAGAGGATGTGTCGTGTCTATGCCACCAGGGGATGATGGTTTAAGTGAACCTTATTATAACCAGCAATCCACAGGCAGTCCAAACATGGAGAGACCAAACATGAGCTGGGTTTACGTAGTGTGAAATGGGAGCATTCCATCGTGGCACTATCTTTGCAGGGTTTATAGGAGGTATGTGAGCCACTCAAGTTCACAAAGAAAGAAACTGTTTAGTCAGAAGTGAAGATGTGAGAGGTGAGGGACAGGTTCTCTCCAGCATGTAGGAAAGGAAGGATTGCTCCTGTCCAACCTCATGTATGTGCTGCAAGGAAGCCATGCCTGCCCTCAGCACAAGGACGTTTTAAGTGACTTGGAAATCTAAATTTAAATGAAAACAACATAGTTAAATAGTCACACTGAGTAGATATTTTGATTAATACTGTTCAAATAATATTATGGTTTATTACCCTTAGCCTTTTCATATAGCTGATATTTGGCATATTCCCAAACAGTTTCCAACAGAGGATGAGATTGGTGCCAGATAAAAGTATACTTTTGGCTTGGTTTATGTTGTTAAAGAACACACAGCAGTTCTGTTTACCTGAGCATGATCAGGAAAACAAGAGCAGGTTTTATCTTAAAATATCCTTATATGTCTTTCCAGTCAGACCAGTTTTCCAAGAGCTTTGTTTCAGGTGAGGTTATTTCCCTGACTTTCTCATTTTCTTCCACTTCTGGTTGTTTTAAGTCAATATTTTGTTTCTCACACATTCACATTTCATACTAGCCAGTGCAATGATATACTGGACATGCAGGACGCACAGTTTAGTTGCTGACTGTCTTTAGATGCAGTATAGGCTGTAATTTTAGTGGCTTGCAAGCCAATCTAATCAGTGGTTGCTCTAGCATCATTTCATCTTTCTGTCCCTGGCTATGTGTTCCAGTCTCTCCCTTGTGCTGGCTCTGGTGCCTGCTGGGCCCTGTGTTCAGCGCAGTAAGTCAAGCACAAACCAGACCTTACAGTAAAAGCAAGTATTTTGTGCTGATTCAGTATTCTGCATCAGCTCAGCTGGAGCTGGCCCAAGAAGTGCTGATGGAGGGTGGGGGAGACGCTGGCAGGCAGCACTGAGTTCATCTTAGGCTGCCACTGGGCAAACCCTTTCCTGTCTCCCACAGCTGCTTCTCCACAGTATCTGCACCTATCTCATAAAATAGCCTTTTCCATTTAAAATAACATGTGGCTACTGTCTCAGTCAGCTTTTGCAGCGTCTATCTTTACCCACAGACTGAAGGTATACCTGAAGGCAGTCATTCATACTAACACTGTACCACATTTCTGTTACTTTAGGAATATTGCCAACAATTGGAAATATAATGCATTACTTCTGCTAGAAGTTATATTTATGCACTTAAGACTATTCAAGAATATCAGGATAACAGAGCTTCAATCACAGTGTAATAGCAGAATCTATATAATGACCTAAAGCAAGATGAATGGGTAGTGTGATGACAAGAGCAGCTAGTTTGTAGTGTTGCAAGCTTTCAGAAGCATGGATATGGGTTATCTTACATCACTAACAAAGCCTTCAATAATTCACTTAGTAGTATCATCTTCATAAGGTGAATGGTGAAATGTGTTCACAACTCACAGGAGGCAGGGGGTGAGCGCTAAATGCGGGAAAGCAAAAGTTCCACATTAATAGTCCCAGGTGATATTTTTGCAAGGCAGAGCAGTGTGTCACTAGGGAGGTTCAGGGTCACTCATTAAGTGGTAAAGAACAGCAGGGAGAGGTCTGCAAACTGTCTTGGGGAAAGGTCTGTTGGAATGACGTGACGTGATATAAAAGGTACTTATTTATTTATGGATGGATAAAAAACAGCACAGGAAATGGGCAATTTAGTACATTTCCCATCTGTTGTTTTTGGATGATTCTGTATCCTCCCCCTGTCCCTTTGCTGGGGATAAATAGACTGTACTTTTCACATAAAGAAACCTGTTCTGCTCCCACTACTGTCTGTTTTAAAGGCAGTTTGAGAATCCTTTAAGGAAAACAATTAGAGTGCTGGTGCTTTTCCTGTCTCTCTTTTTCCACTCTCTATCGAACAGAAATTCATATTTTTCCTTGTAGATTTTCTTCACTTAAAAGTCACAAAGAGAAAAAATAGGTTTAGCTCTTGCAGCAAAGAAAACATAACAGCTGGAAATTCATAACTTATCTAAATAGTCACCTTTGAATTTGCTCTCAAGAAATGATTAAGTAAAGCTTTTTTATATGTATACTTAAGTCCATCAATATCCCAAGTCTTTCACCATCTGGTGTTTTTAATGGATGGGTTAAACTCATCTGACTACACTGACGTTTTAAACAACTTGAGTTTTGGAAGAATCAACAATTTTAAACACTTGGCCCAGCCATCATGAACTTCTCTGGATTGCATTTAGTTGCATCAGGTTTCTCCAGAAATTGCAGCATTCTTTCATTATTTCCTGAAATTTAGTAATTATGGTTGAACTGCTGGTATTTTAAGGCACACAACAATAACCAGGCTGAAGATGTCTGATGAGTCAAGCACTTCTCCAAGCTTATTGATTTAAAAATAGCATTTTGTTTTAGATATAAAAATGCAAGGGTTTCTTTCTCTGTGTGTTGAACAGTAACTGTGAATTAGAACATTTTCTGGCTACTTTGTTCTGGAAGACTCTATAAAGTACTTCTGGGTTCCTGGTTTTAGTTTCTTTTCTAATTTACTTTGTTTTGACATTTTCTTTCCTCCTGTGATTTGAATACAATATTATATAGCTTTTTGGTATGGTTTTCATAGCTTCTCATAACAACAAGAGAGACATTTCCTCCATTGTGTTTGCTTCCAAATACATTTCAGTTGTTTCTTTTGTATAATGTTCTTGCAGAAGCAGGTTATTAAGCTTCCATTGGGAGGAATATAGAGGATGAGTTTCTAATCTGTTGTTCACGAATTTAGACATGTGATCTTTCAAGACTGTATTACCTACACTTCAGTAAAGTGTATTATTTAATAGATATTTTGGGGCAAAACCAGTCCCTTTTCTCTTTTTTTTTTTTTTTCATTTTTCCCCTTTCCCAATCATTTATACAGAAATGATACTTAAAATATTTCTGGCTGGTTTTCTTCTCATTTGTACCTGTTTTTACCTCTATTACTCCCAGCTTACACCAAAGTAAGTATGGAATGCATTTAATAGTTGTCGATAACTGCCAGACTCACATTTTAGCTCCAAGAAAAATTACACAAAGATTTCAGTTTATCACACAACTGTGTGGCTAGAGAATTCCTTCAGCTGCTCAGAGCTGGATTGTAGTATAGGGCAGCAATGTCTTAGCTGTACTCTGTGGGCTCCTTGTTCGCGTCCTACATTAGAGAGTTCTAGCTTACAGTGGGGCACTTTTATTGGTAATACACCACATTATCTAAGGATAAGCAGGGGATGAGACCAATAAATAGTTTTGCCAGAGCATTATAAAGACCTATCACAGACGCAGCACAATCATAACATACATGGAGAATCACTGTTAATCATTCTATATTTTCTAGGAAAACGTGAGAAAGTTAGTTGAACCAAATAAAACAGAGGGGAATGTTCCTTAGCATCTGAATACATGACTGGAAGGAGCTGCTATTACTAATGTATACAGTCAGTTTGGACTAGTCAGATGCAGTTAAAAGAGATTTTAAGGGATACATTTTATCAACCATTTGATCACATGTATTGAAACAGGTCTATCAAAGAGGCTATGTTTTATGACGCTTTCTGCTAGAAGCAGAAAACAACAGAGGGAAAAGAAATCAGAACACTAAACAGCAAAGTCCCTATGATAAAGAAAAAAAATTCCAAAATCTAGAAAAATATATTCTTTTTCCCTCCCCAAAACATGGTAGGATGACAAAGCAACAGAGGGAGGGGATTGATACCAATGAGGTACCAGAGTTGCAGAAACAGAAAAGTAAGCAGGATTGCTAAACAGCTGAGCTCTGAATTTGGATGTTTCCCTGAAGAGCTTCATATGCTACATTGAGAAAAACCCTGAAATAACTCTAAAAGGCCAGAAGATGCATCACGTTTCTAGTAAATCTAGACTGCGCCAATGAAGTTAATAGCAGGCAAGCACGTATTTTTCAGAACAGTCAGTTAGTTCAGCAGCTGTTATGGAGAAAATGGATATGCTACTGAATTGAGTGAGTGCCTGGAGATGAAGAAAGAAGATCTCATATAGGTTTTACAAAAAGGAGAAACATCTAATAAGCCTATGAAAGGCATGCTGTGTTATCTAGCAGGATCAGAATTGACTCTCCTGTTTCTTCCACCAGCAAATATCATCCCTACCTGTAGTTTCTGTGAGCTGTAAAAGAGTAGTGAAAAAGCTACTTTGTTGCCTCAGAATCACTACAAATCCTGTAAAATGAGAAGTGGAGATTATTGACAAAAAAAAGAGGCAACATACTATTATCCATTATCATCCTGACAATGGTTGTATCAGGAGACAAACTAGGGCTGTACTTTTCCTTCCTTTTCCCACTACTGAAGGTGAATTGTGTCTCAGTGCCCACGTGCTGGCTGTGGGAGTCTGTAGGGTGCCCTCAGAGAGGAGAGGCCAGGGCTGCCCTGTGCAGGGTACATCTGGTTCTTGCTGCTCCAACAGACTCACCACAGGGCACAGCTGAGCCCCTCAACCAAGTGGGTGACACCTCTGGGATAACCTGTTTAAGAGAGGACAAAACCACCACACAAGCAGAAGAATGAGCAAAAAACATGAGAAACACCCCTGTGAGCACCAGGGTCAGAGAAGAAGGAGGGGAAGGAGGTGTACCAGGTACCAGAGCAGTCCCTGCAGCCTGTAGAGAGGACACAGTGGAGCAGGTAGACAGTTCCCGAAAGGAACTGCAGCATGTAGGAATGACCCACTTTGGAAAGGTTAGTGAAGGACTGCATCCCATGGGAGGGACCCCACACTGGAGCAGGGGAAAAGTGTGAGAAGGAAGAAGCAGCAGAGATGAACTGTTATGGAGCAACCACAACCCCCATAACCCATCCCCTTGTACTACTCAGGGGAAGGAGGTAGTGGAGTCTGGAGTGAAGGAGTGAAGTTGAGCCTGGGAAAAAGGGAGGATGGGGGAAGGTTTTTTAAAATTTTTATCTTTGTTTCTCACTACCGAAATCTATCTTAAGTGACAACAAATTAAACTATTCTTCCCCAAGTTGAGGCTGTTTTGCCTATGACAGTAGTTAATTAGTTGGGAAGTAGATGACCTCCCTGTCTGTATCTCCATTCATGAGCTGTCTCATTCTCTATTGTCCCCCTGCCTTGGTGAGGAGAGAGAGTGAGTGAGCGATTGGGTGGGTGTCTGGCTGTTGGCCAAGGTCAGCCCACAACATCCTCAATATTTAAAAATCTGTTTGAAGGAACAAAGCGCTATTCAAAATGTCAGTTTTATTGCAGGAAGCTTATAGAGAGATCAGTGAAGGCTTGCTCATACACCAGCTAAGTCGACGACTTTCATTGACCTTCACAGGATCATGGGGGCTAGATCCTGCACTGTGATACTGAAAACAATATGATTTATTTTTAGGGATATATTATGCAAATTTGATGAGAATTGTATGTAAACTTGCCCTAAATTTGGCCTAAGGGGCTCACATTTAGCAGGCCAATAAGCTGGAAAATACAAGCCAAAGATAAATGAGAATGAATGTTCTTTTTTCTTTCTACCCCAGGAATTTCAGAAAAATTCAGATTGACAAGTTTTATCAGTGGACTCATCTTTGTTATTTGTATGCTTTTATTTAAAACTGAACAGAACACTTTCTTCCATACTTAATAAAAAGTGTATTTTTTTGTCCATTCCAAAGCACCATTTTGTTGTACATTTAAAGAAAAATATACAGAAAAATGGCATTTTTGACAGCCTTTCTATGCAAGGCTAATAATGAAATAGCAGACAATGGAAGAACTTTCTCTGTATGGAATAGAAATAGTAGACTAGAGAAAGAAACAGATGGAGGAGTAAAATAATGTTTGGATCGCTGTCAGCAAAAGTGTTGTAGTTGGCTCCTTTCCTGTCCCTGAGGAAGTCCTAACACTGGGATAGGCTCCTGCTGCCCAGCAGATGACATCAGTGTGATATGTTCCTGTGATGAACTGTGACTTCTGACTGTCACGCTGAGTGTCTCATGGGACAGCAGTACTTTGTATGGACACTGATGAACTCTGGACTTGAAAAGCTGCTTCAGCCAACTTATGTTTTAACTTTTGAGCACAATAATAACTCTTAATTGTATAGAATAATAATAATTGCCATAATAATTACCTCAAAAATACCATGCATGTTTCTTTCAATGAGAATAGTAACCTGCCTTCTGTTTCTGCAGTTTTCAGTGACTATAAGCAGGAGTTTTCTCAGGATCTCTCTCCCTGAGATGACTGTGATGAATCACATTTGAATATTTTCTTAACTTCAATTAAGTTGACAATTAAAAGAAAACAATAACCTTCCAAAAGGTTTCAGATGACATGTATCTATTGTAACCTGGCCCATTGGATCTCAACATCAAGAACCCACCACCTATTGCAAGGACAATTACCAGACTGTAAGTTAACCCAAAATTTTGAGTTTCAGTGGATGAGCTGGGAAGCTAAAATGTCCTACACATGTGTTTTAAATTACTCATTGTGGCTGAGAGCAGACAAAACGATTCTGTGCCTGAATAGTACGTTTCCATGCTAGAATTGATCTCTATATAGTTTACATTTCTAAAATTCCAACTCCTGGAATGATTTAAGCATCTTAATTTCCCAATTATGAATCTTGTGCAGCATACATATTAAAAAATTAGAAGGTAAATAAAAACCATTTCTAGTTATATTTTAAATAATGTGACTTCAAAGCCATTGGCATAATGTGGATTTACAGATTTTGAATACCTAAGGATAATTTTATCATGCCATGCATTTTATGAAGTTTGAAAAATATTTTATCTATTTATTAATAATATCTTTTGCTGTGCAAAACATATAAACCTTAGAAAATGCCTGATGTTAAGGTTTGTCTGCTTTGTATGCCACAGTAATGCCAATGGTCTAGTATTCATCCAAGAATTTTTCATGTAATAAATGAATACACTTCCAGGGTGAGTCTTGGGAATAGGTAGTCAATTTCAAGAGTTTTTTTTCCCCTCATAAGAAATCAGACTTATAAAAATAAAGATTATGAGATAAGTGAGAAGGGCAGAGAAAAAGTGAAAGCAAGAAACAGGCAAATGAGAAAAAATGCAGTAAACAAAATGAGAGACAAATTACACATTTAAAAAAAACACTCCTTGTTCTAAATGCCATCAGGAAAAGAACCTTTTATTTGGTTAGTGTTCCTTGCTATTATTCGAAAGCTGTAGAGATGGGTAATCTTACAAAAATAAGTTTAAGTTCTTGGGGAGGGAGGAAACCCTAGGAAGTCTTCCAGACCACCCCCATACCAACAAAATAAAAACTGTTTGTCTAGCTTGATCTTAATTACACCATTAATGTTTGTAATTTCCCCAAGCAGCCTCTTCCAGTGCCTCGCCACACTTACTGTGAAGCTTTGTGCAATATCTAGACTGAGTCTTCTTTGATATAGATCTCATCGTATTCACTTGTCACATACTAAAGACAAAGAGAATAGATTTTCTTTTCTTTGCAGCAGCCTTTTCATACCCTTGAGGAGGGGAGTCATGGTCCTCCTCAGCATTTCTCTAGGCTAAACCTTTACATTTTCAGAAAGTTTTCCTCACGTTTTCCAGACATAGAACATTCCTGCTGCTTTCTTATTGATATGTCTTCTATTTGCAATGTTGTGTCCCAAACTGAAGAAGCAGTCTATCTGATGGCTTGAAAATGCTGAGCAGGGAGAAAAATATTACTTCATATGTTTGGCAGCATGAACTCCTCCTTATGTTTTCCAGGGACACATAACGTATATTATGTAACACTATGTATTTTATTGTACTTACTTTTTCCTCATCAAGCCATTGTTGGCTCAAATTCAGACTGTGATAAAATATAAAACCTCGGACTGTGATCACCTGTTATCCCTTTTTTGTTCTGGACATTGTATTGTCTTGATGATTCCTGCCTTAGTGCTGTTACTTTTATTGAACAGTATCTTTCTTTCCAGATAATACTTCAGCTCGTCTAAATCATTTTGAACTCATTCCTATCCTCCAGCATACTTGCAGTTCTTCCTGTCATATGGAAATTCAATAAGAATGTAGTTTGTTCAATCAACCAGATTACTAACAGAGATTTTAACAGCACCAGACCTTGGCTAGATCTCTGCAGAATCCCAGTAAACACATTTCTCCATTTTTCTCGGTAAACCATCGCTAGCTACTCTGAGAATGGCTTTTCAGGCAGAAATAGTAATTTAATATACACTGTCTTTATTTTGTTTAATAAATATCATATTTTAAGCTTTTCTTAAATCAAGCCGCATGGTATCTACCACTTCTCTTCAGTTCATGATATCTGTCACCTGTCAGAGAAGGATGTTTAACTGTTTTGAAACAATTTATTCCTGATAAATCCATGTTGTTTGATTGCTTGGATGCATGTGGGTAGCTCCTGCTAACCTGGCCAGTCTTAAATGTTGCCTTCAGGACAAGATGTTAATGAAATACTAATCCATGCTGGAAACAGCATAATTGAGAAGGGCTCACATCAAGGCAAAAGCTTCACTAGTAATACTTCAAATTACATCAGTTTTGTTGTTGTTGTTCTTGTTCTTTGTGGGTTTTTTTCCTGCTTCCTAAATGTCCTATTGAACTTTTACTTCTAGCTCAAGTAGTGCAAGTGGAGTTAATTCATACACATTCTTCTTGTCCTAGTCTTTTTGGAAAACACAAAACTTTTTCCTTAGTAAATTGACAAAACAAAGATTTGCCAAAACTGTGTGTGCTGTAATGAATTAAGAAATTTGGACTTATGTAATGTATTTATATTAATACAGGCCAAATGGAAAGATAATATACCAGATGTACATTTTCATGCAACAATAATATTGGAAGTGTCAGTCCAGCTGAGCTGCTTTTTGTAGATATAATTCACAGCCACTGTGATGATGTTGTGTACTTCACCTTAGTTTGTTCCATGTTCTTCTACTGTGTGTATTACTGTAATCTTGGCCAAAAAAAAAAAGCTGAGATTTTCAAGTTGAGATCATTGCTATTGCAAGTCTTCATAGCCATGTGAAAAATAATGAGGCATTGAGAACTGCTGATGTTAATTCAAATAAGATTATGCTAGGCTAGGTCTTCTTTTCACTTTAGAAACAAGGGCCAAACAAAACAGATTACGTATTCTGAATGAAGAGGATATGATCTGACACAGATGAGATGGACACAATGTTTGTACTCTCGAGGGATAAATAAGAAACTAAAATGACTTTATCTATTATGCTTCAGGAAAACCAGAATTCATTTCTAAGGACATTAAAGATATATCTGTTAGAATGCTTCCGAGAGACTTAAGAGCCCATATTTTGCAGTAGATTTTTGCAAAACATAGATCTATTAGGAAAGATAGAAATCACTTAACCAAGTATGGGATTTATCATAAACACACTAAATTATCAATCCATGTTCAGGTGAGACTGTCTATGGTTTGACAGTCAAATATTTTATTATTCTCTATCTAGGGGCCTTTAAAATCAACATGTACTAAAAACCACAGCATGCAAGCTAAAAAAAGCTTATTTCAAATTACCATTGCAGAAACTATCTATAGCATGAGAAGGCCCAATTAAAAAAAAATGATTTGTTGGGCTGAAGGTTTTATTTTGTTTGGGTTTTTAAAAATAAAATTGAGTTAACTTTATAATAACATTTTCATCTCTGTTAGGTTGGTGCAAAGGTAATTGCAGATTTGGACTGTGAATTTTAAATCATTATAACCAGGCTCAAACACAACTTTATCAATCAAAATAGAAACCATTACAATCAACACATTTTTGCTAATGAGAAATTAGTTTGTTTATTCCTGTAGCATAAAAATCTGTCCCTCAGGATTCAATGACCTCTTGGAAAGCATTTTTTACATGCTGCTGGTCGTGGAAGCATTTTCCAAGTGAAAAAGTTGTCGAGATGCTTGAAGAAGAGGTAGTCAGTTGGCGAGAGGTCAGATGAATATGGCAGATGAGGCAAAACTTTGTAGCCCAATTTGTTCCACTTTTGAAGTGTTAGTTGTGTGACATGCAGTCAGGCATTGTGGAGAAGAATTGGGTCCTTTCTGTTGACCAATGCTGGCTGCAGGTTTTGCAGTTTTTGGTCCATCTCATTGATTTGCTGAGCATACTTCTCAGATGTAATAGTTTCACAGGATTCAGAAAGCTGTAGTGGATCAGACCAACAGCAGGCCACCAAACAGTGACCATGACGGTTTTTTGGTGCAAGTTTGGCTTTGAGAAGTGTTTTGGAGGTTCTTCTTGATCCAACCACTGAGCTGGTCATCACCAATTGTTGTATAAAATCCACTTTTCATCGTATGTCACAATCCGATTAAGAAATGGTTCTTTGTTGCTGCGTAGAATAAGGGAAGGAGACACTTCAAAATGACCATTTTTTTGATTGCCAGCCAGCTCATGAGGGACCCAGATATCAAGCTTTTTCACCTTTCCAATTTGCTTCAAATGCTGAACAACCATGGAATGGTCAACGCTGAGTTCTTCGGCAACTTCTCATGTAATTGTAAGAGGATCAGCTTTGATGATTGCTCTCCATTGATTGTTGGCATCTTCTGATGGCCATCCTCTATGCTCCTCATCTTCAAGGCTCTCATCTCTTTTGTGAAACTTCTTGAGCCACCACTGCACTGTACGTTCATTAGCAGTTCCTGCACCAGTTTGAACTCAAATAAGAAAATAGCTCGAATTTGCTTTTTGTCTAACATCTTTTCCATAGTCTAAAATAAACAGCAAGTAGTAAGTCAGTAGCAAAAAACAAAAACAAAAACAAAACCAACCAAACAAAAAACCAACCAAACAAAAAAACCAAAACAAAACAAAACACCCAAAAACCCCGTAAAGTAAGAAAAAGTAAGAAAAGCACATTAAAATGATGTATAACATAACCACATTTATTTAAGAATGTATTCCAATGGCAAATGGCACATTTCAACAATACAAAAACCTTGATTCCTTTTGTACCAACCTAATACATATTTCAAAGAGTAACTTCAGTACCTCTTCATTAAGTGGTTGAAAAAAGGGAAATAGTTAAGTGGAAGGATCAGAGTATACAAAGACAGTGGAAGCTCAAGAAGAGTAATAACACTGGTTAATTTGGATTTAGGATAATTTAGTTAATATGGAGAAAAAACATAAACCATCATATTCTAGTAATATAAATTCCATTCGTTTGTGTTTCCCTCTGCCTGCCAGTAGACTGCTTATTTAAAAGCCATTTTGAAAGAGGAATCTGTCCTATTGTATGGTTCTAATGTCCTGTGTACTCCATTACTCTGAGGGTTTTGTATAATATTTATCACCACTACCACCAAAAACTTATCTCATTTCAGGTAAATTAGATCTCCTGAGTCATACATAAAAATCATATTTTAATAATAAAAACAAACAAAAAACCCAAACAAAACCACCACCACTACCAACAACCATACAACAAAACAAAAAAATGCTACTATAACAAATCTGGCTGTGAGTCCTCACTGTGCAATTACTTCTTCAATTGTACAGTCTTCCTTGCCATTTTATTTTGGTCCTAGAAAGAAGACAGGGCTCAGCTGAAATTCTCCACTAATGATTAGTAACCCTGAATGAGATAATGCTTACATGAAGAAAAAAAAAGAAAAAGAGGAAGAAGTAAACCGGAAGAAACAGAGAGGGAAAAACGTGAGGGATTATATCGAAGAATTAAAATTTGTGACATTGTCAACTTACAAAATATTAGCTCTGAAAGTAGGACCTTGCATAAAGTACTCCAAGAAAAATCCCTGGAAGAAGCACCGAGAGGAAAGCAGAAGGCATAGTACAGTAGTAAATCAGGAGTATCATACAAGGAATCAATCATATTATGGTATAGAAGATTAGTTGTATGTCTATCGGGAAACAGTCTTGCTGCCACTATGTGAATCAGAGAAGTCAGAATTGTGTAGGTAGGAAATAGATGAATGGCTGCAGGTTGCTGACTGCACATTTTACTGTCCCCCGGCTGGTTGCAACCATTCCTGCGCATCAGTAATGCCTCAGAAGCAAGTGACTGTGCCTCACTGAAGTTGTCTCAGCCATTTGAACTTAGTTGTCACAAGAGACACGTCTCTGCTACCATTCTACAATTTGTGTTTGCTGATAAATATCCCCTCTAGCATTCAAATACCCCTAGGAGAAGAGGATCCCAGGGTTATAAAGCAGATCTGGGGCATTATACCAGCATTGTGAGAAAGAAAAAGGAGACAATTTCAAAGGAAAATCACAGTGACTTTTTCAGCATTAGAAAATGACCTTTAGATGAAGATTTTCCTAGAATTAGATTATTTAGACAGTTCATCTAGCAAATGTCAAGTAAACATTCTAAAAAGGCATATTCAGAACAAAATGATGTTATATTTAGACTGAACTTTATATAAGCAGTCTAGTCATTAGTGAAACAAGGAAAAAGAGGCCTAGCACCATAATTGATTCCACGTACAACGTATTTAAAACTGACTAAATTCTGCTCATTTAAAAGACTTATTTCAAGTTCATAAATTATATTAGAAGCACATTAATAAGATGGAGAGATATTTTAATTCTTTACTTTGGATGCAGAAGAGAGACTAAAGCTTTCTCTAACATTTTGTTGAAAGCCTGTCACACACAAAAGGACAGTGACTCAGCAAACTCAACTCCATCTGCATGAGAAACTCTCCACCTCCAGGCATTCTCTTGCTGTAGAAACAGGTAAAAAAGGTCACACCTCAGAAAGTGGATTTTTATCTAGAAAACAAAGATGCTTCTATCATCAGGAAGGTATAAAACACATGTATTTGCAACTGATATATACTAGCAAAATACCTTATTCATTCAACACAAATCCAAATGAGTCTACAAGAGTTCCACTATGGTTGTCTAGGGCAAAGGACCTGAGCTAACTGCAGAATATATGTGTTTCCCAACTTGATACAGAAATGCTTGTGTTTTTCATTCAAGTAGACTGAGTAATTTCAGATTTTACATTTTCGTTTTCCTCATTTTTTAATTACTTTCTCATTTTACTGTCTTCTTCAGTTCTTTTTTCCTGTCTCTTTCCCTTTCCTATTTCCTTACTATTTTCCCTTTGTACTTTCTTTCTGTGTTGGTCATGTATGTATTCCACACTTCCACACTTACCAAAGAAGTCAATGTTGTAGAAGAAAAAATAAATGAATTTTTAAATGAATTTTTTTAACTACTAATCACTGCAGAGGAGCTGAAGGAATGTCTTTTTCTTATGGTAAAGAAAGTAACAGATCCGTCTCAAACCAAAATGAAAGATGAAGTTCACTGTCTATAAATGTAAATGATCCACAAGTGGAAAAATAACCTTCCATAGAGTGACAAAATGATGACTTTCAGATGAGCTATTATCACTCAAGAGATATTCTAAGATGTCTTGGATTATTTTGCAGATAAATTTATTAGTCCACAGACCACAAAAACAGGAGCTGAATGCCCACAGCCGTCAAAGAATCAAAATGAATGTTAGGAAGTGCACAGAGAATTAAATAGGAAAAATCTCTACAGACTATTTAAACCCCTAGTGCTCCTGTGCCTTGAATTTTATGTGTAGCTGTCAATTCCAGCTGAAGAAGAACTGGATGAGGTGGAGATGATCAGAGGTATGGTATAGCTTTCTTACAAGAAGAGATTAAAAATATGAGTACTATGTTCTGGAAAAACAACAACTGAGGGTAGGTATGGTGCATGGGTATAAATCATTAATTGCATAGAGAAGGCCACCAGTGAAAGTCTGTTCACTGCCCCTTAGAATATAAAATGTGGAAACATACATAAATAAAATAAATAAAAAGTTCTGGAAGAAGTACTGTCACAAACAATATCCAGTACTGTTACTTGCACAATACCAAACGGATTTACTGTGAAATTTAATGCTGCAGAAGTGTGTTAAATTCATAAATGTAATATCTGCCAATCTCTGATATGGGGACACACTGAACCACATATTACTTCAAGCATAAGGCCAGAGAGAGAGAAGGTAAAAGAAAGGGGATACATTTGGTAAATATGATTCAAGTTTTCCTCTTTTTGGCTACTGTCAGAAGTAGGTATTAGTATAGACCTTATTTTTTTTTCCTAGCTCTCTTTGGCATATCCTTTTTTTTCCTGTCTCTTTTTTTCTTTCCTTTTTTTAATTTTATTTTTTCTCTGTCAATGACCCAGCCTCACAACTTGCTGAATATGAGCACATATAGTCTTGCTGTGAAGCAGTTTTGCAATATTAAAAAGCATTTTACGTTTGCCAAAGAAGTAGATAATATTTTACTCCTATAACTTGATTGCTTTTTAAAATAGAATTATGAAACCACTATATGAAATAAAGCACTACATGTGAAATACTTTAGTAAAGCACTTGATGAAGTGAATAATGAAATCTTGCCTGAAAAATTAATTCAAATCACTTTTGACACATAAAAACATCGTTATGTTGATTAAAAGCTGCATACAAGATCACAAACGAAGTACACTGCAAGTGCTGGATTTTGCACCTGGGACATGGCAACCCTGGCTGTACATACAGACTGGGGGACAAGATGCTGGAAAGCAGCCCTATGGAGAAGAATCTGGGGGTTCTGGTCAACAGCAAGTTGAACATGAGCCAATAGTGTGCCCTGGCAGCCAAGAGGCCAACCGTGTCCTGGGTGCACCCAGCACAGCATGGCCAGCCGGGCAGGGAGGGGATTGTCCCGCTCTGCTCTGCACTGGTGCGGCCTCACCTGCAGCACTGTGTGCAGGTCTGGGTGCCACAGGATAAGAAGGATATAAAGCTACTAGTGAGTGTCTGGAGGAGGGCCATGAAGTTGGTGAATGGTTTGGAGGGGAAGCTGTATGAGAAGCAGCTAAAGTCACTTGGTTTATTCAGTCTGGAGAAGAGGAGACTGAGGAAAGACCTCATTGTGGCCTACAGCTTCCTCACAAGGGGAGGAGGAAGGGCAGGCGCTGATCTCTTTTCCCTGGTGACCAATGAAAGAAGTAGAGGGAATGGCAGGAAGACGTGCCAGGGGAGATTTAGGTTGGACATTAGGAAAAGGTTCTTCACCCAGAGGGTGGTAGAGCACTGGACAGGCTCCCCAGGTAGGTAGTGACAGCCCCAAGCGTGACGGTATTCAAGAAGCAATGGGACAACGCCCTCAGATACATAGTTATGTGAATTTTGGGATTGTCCTATGCAGGGACAGGAATTGGACTCGATGATCCTTGTGGGTCCCTTCCAACTCAGGACATTCTATGATTCTGTGATTTAGGAAGCAATGCCTCACCTTAGATTAAGACTTTCTTAGTGTCTTTTTTAATGATTTGCAAAAAAGAAATAAACAGCATGTTGATGACATTCAAGTTCTGGAAGAGTATTAGAAGTACAGTAAGGACAGAGAAAGAAAACAGAAATGCAACTGGAAAACAATAAGGAAAACTATTTTAGAAACAGGTGACTTACAATATCTGTGAAGATCATATAAGTTAAATTGTAAAGCACTTGTAGAGAGGCAAATACTAACCCCCCTAAACTGTCTAAAAATAGTCCATGGAGGGATCAGGGAACTGAATTTTTTCAGTATTCCAGAATTTCGGGGAAGGTTATATTTTGCTCTGATCAATTATTCCAGCAGCTTGGAAAAGCACCCCTGTTAATTTGAGTGACAATGAAGAGAGTGAAGAATGCCAGGTGTGAACAGGTTCCTCTATACTTGCCGCACATGTGTTTATGACAAATAGGTATGCTGGTACAGAATTTCTTGTGCATCACTGGTGAGAAAGAGATTGTCTTCCTTTCCACAGAATGGGTGTTTCTTTGTTAATCTTTACTTCAAGAGAGAAACAGATGCTTTGAAACAAATGCAATTCGTTCTCACTTTGGTATATTTCCTCAAGGGGCAACCTGACAATCAGTAACAATAATGGAAATGACCAGAACTAGACAGCTATCTGATAACATCCCATTGAAACAAAGGCTTCTAGCTAACCACAGGGACTTGTGTCATGCGTGAGACCTGACAAGATTTGTAATTTTTTGCCTTAGCATGAATGGAAAAAGTACTATTCTGCCATACATGGACTATCTTAGTGGGAACTACACATTATAGTATTGTTTAGATTGGAAAGACCTTTAATATCATGGAGTCCAACCATTACCTAACACTACCAAGTCCACCACTAAACCATGTTTCTAAGTAAATGCTGCATCTACATGTCTTTTAAATACCTCCAGGAATGGTGACTCAGCTTCCCTGGGCAGCCTGTTTCAATGTTTGTCAACCCTTTCTGTGGAGAAATCGGTCTTAATTGTTCCTTGTTGAACCTCATACAATTGGCCTCAGCCCATTGATCCAGCCAGTACAGATCCCTCTGTAGAGCCTTCTTACCTTCAAGAAGATCTACACTCCCACCCAACTTGGTGTCACCGCAAATTTACTGAAGGTACACTTGTCCAGATTGTTGATAAAGTTAATAAACAGAACTGGCCCCAAAACTGAGCCATATACACATAATGAACTCTGCAGGCAGAGGAACCATTAAGATGAACGCTGAAACGGAAGAACACTATCTTTTATCAGTGTAGAACTGTTACAGACTTGACTGTCAGTGAATCTGGGTTGCGTGTACTCCAGGGATTCTTTCTACAGGGTACAGAACATTCTATTGCCTCAACAAGAAACTTTTTACTACAGATGACCTTGTAGGAAAGCAAGCAAGGAAGATCACTTTGATAGAATAATGAATTGTATTATCATTCAAATAGTTGTAATATCATGCCATATTTCAGTTACTTCATCTTCAGTTTTGCTTCCTGTCCTCCTTTCCATATCCCTTTTTTCCTCATTGTTGTTTTGTTTTGTTTTGATGTTCCTTTGCCTTTCCTCATTCTTTCATTTTTGGTCCTGCTTTACACATTTGTTCATTTACCACCTTCCTCCCATACTTATTGAAGTAGAAAATGGGGGGAAGGGGGAGTGGCAGGAAAGGGGAGAAAAGCCCTGGTATCTGACAGCCACTCGCTTTTCCTTTTAACCTGATAAACTTAGGAAACCCTCCCAAAAGCACTTGTCATTTGGCTTTAACTTCTTGCCTTTCAGGTCACAACTTCTGAATCCCTTCTACTGAGAATGCCATGTAGACTTCCCTTCATGATATCATCCTAAACCTTAAACATTATTTCATCTCTTTGGAACAGTCTCTGTAATGTTCCCTGAGAAATCCAATGATTCAAGTGGTCTAATTAAAACCAGGATTTATTAATAGATTTAATCAGATTCAAATAGGAGACAATTTGCATAATATAGCATGTACAGTACTTAGAGAAATTTAAGACAGAAAAAATCCAGACATGTTACATCATTGTGTGATTTTAGACACCTTTTCATCTTTTTGACCCTTTTGTGCAGCCAGTCAGTCAGAGAAATATTCTTCTTACTTTCAAATAGATAGCATATTATTTTCCTCTTCTCAGTCTGAAATTTTGCAAAACCTTTGGGTTAGCAAGCTCATTTTCAAATATCAACAACCTTTCCTGTTCGAATAGGTCCTAAGTACTATCCAAGTATTACTCATTATGTCTCTCCCATCGCTTATTCTTAACCTGGTATTCTCTGCTCAAAAAAAAAAAAAAAAAAAAAAAAAAAAATCACCCATTTTCTTGCTTCACCTTCATATTTTTCATATTTTAACACTGCAAGCAAGTATCCTCCTCTCCAATAGCATCTGCCCTTTGTGCTGGCCTTAATGACCATGATTTTGCATATTAATTGTCTTGGCAGGAGGTTACCACATTTTGCATGTTAATTGTCTTGGCTTTTAAGGATGCAGAGTTTATATAATTATTATAATTTATTCTTGGCTTTAATTCTCATCTGTCACATATGACTCATGAACAGATTAACTCTTCTGTCACATTTCTTCCTTTCCTGTCAGACACAGAGAAGGAAAGACTTTAAAAGACATGAGCTGGGAATCAGAGAATGTTTGATAAATCCTGACCTCCTGGAAGAAGGAAAGATCTGTGAAACTACTTAACTGGCCAGCTTTTATCCTGCAGTATTGCTGGTATTAGACTACCAAATATATTTTGTAGTTGTAACTTTTTGTGCTGATTTGGTAATGTTGGTGACATTTGATCATGCAAGGACTTTTTCCTTCAAAATTCTCAAGGCAAAAAGAGAACTGTATTGAAATATAAGTGCATTCAATATTTTGTTTCCAGTACAGAAACTAACATCAGAGTGCAGTACTTTTCAGTGACCTTGCTGATCAAATAATGTGATGTCTTTTTTTTTTTCCCTGTAGTTTTTCCCAAATAATATTAATAATCTATTGAAAAGTAACATATCTCAGACATTAGAAACTTTGGGGTGGAAAGGTGGCAGATAAGTTCCCACAGTTAATGAAAACTGAGTTTTTATAAGTATCTGAGATTGTTGTGATGTTAACAATGCAGAAGGTTAGAAGAAATACACTGATAGAATCTTCAGTAACTAATTATACCTTGTATAAAAGCAATATAGAAAAAATGGCCAGAGGATGAGCAGCAGAAAGAAAAATTAGCACAGATTGTTTCCTAGAATGTTATTGACTGGAGGGAAATCCACATCCATAGGACATCATCCTCTCATCATCACCTGAAAGAAGAAAAATCCAAGATTCAAAGACTGGTTCCTTTTCCAGTACCACCGGACTTCAGTCTCCCCCAAATCTTCAATAATTTCCACATTCTGATTTGAAACGGAATCATTCAGGCTTATCTAAAGTCTTGTACCTTAAAACGTTCAAGATTTTGTATTTTATTTGAAGTGATTCTCACCCAGAATATTAAGAAAACACATGAATTACTTTTAAAAAATCAATAGCCTTAAGGGAATATATATTTTAATTTGTGCAGTACATATCATACTCTGTTAGCACAATTATTACCTTGGTTAAATACTTCTTTATGAGGGGAATATTTACCACAATGATAGTTCCAATAAACAAACAAACAAACAAACAAACAAACAAACATAGTGACTCTCAAATATATGATAGAAATGTGGGCAGATTTATGTGTATATATGTGGCAAAACGTAACTGTTTTACCATCCTTCGAAGCTAGCATTTGTCTTTATTCTTTTCAATTACATGTACATGGCAATAATTTTATAATGCACATTTCAAATTTACTGTTACAGCAGTCAAGTGGGACAAATGCTTCTCCATGTTATAGATGCCTTCAAAAAACAGCCCAAATGAAGAGAATGCATAGGAAATGGTATCTGCAGATACTGCCAAGGTTAAAAACAGATAAAGACAGGCAATTTCCTTTAAAATAAATTAATAAATAAGTAAAATCCATATTCAATGGCATAAAATACATAGATTTAATAAATATGGTTGTCACAGTTGTGTATCAAAAAGAGAGAAAGCATAGCATCTCTTCTGGAGCATAGCATCTGTTATAAAACAGGTTATGAAAGGTGATGTATGTTCATCTACTGAATTCATACTAGAGATCCCAAAGGAGATTTGATTTCAAGCTTATTCCTCACAGATAATTGCAGCTACACAGTTGAACTCCTATGCTCATACACAGAAATTTAAATGGACTCATTGTAAACCTTGGACAAAAAATACACGGATATTGTCTCTAGTCTAATTCTACTGGCACTGATGTTGCAAACAAAACTTTCACTGATTTTAAGGAAAGCAGGGTTTGGTCCTCAGTATATAGTTCCCTTGCAAAAAAAAAAAAAAAGTCTGCAAAATTTCTCAGGAGGAATGCTTCTTGGCTGAAATTCATCAATGTGAACTGATCCTGTACAAGGTATAGGTGTTATTTAAACCAAGCCATCAAAGATTATTAAGCTTGGCTTGTGTAGAAACACATTTCATTCCTTCTATTTATTATGAAACATCTGATTTCAGTGATTTGTGTCTTGATCTTGATTTATTTACGTACATGGTAACTGCACTTACTTCACTTACTTTCTTGAGATTTTAATCTGTGTAACTATGATCACAGCCTAGAAATGTCTGCATTTACCAGCTGGTCTGTGACAGGTAAGAGACTCATGAAGAGATTCATGAAGGACTGGATAACAAAATTTTAATAATTTGAACATAGGTAAAAAAATAATAATGAACACAGTGAGATATGACAAGATATTGCTGAACATGCAGCTTGAAGAGGATGCCATGGGTTCTAACACAAATAAGCATATTATCTGGCCAGGAGACTGAACTATTCACTGCTTAATGTAACTGATGTAACACATAGTACTGAATTACACTGCTGACAAAACCTGATGTTTTTTATTTAAAGTGTACCTCTACAAATACACTGTTCAATACTGTGTTGCATAGTTAATAATTCCCTCACAATAAAAATAGGTAAAATATTTATGTAGAGAGAATTTGTCATTGGTCTGAATCTGACAACTGCCCTCTCTTACGAAAAGGCATAATTCAATATTCTAATATTCCAAAGAAATAACTGAATTTATCAATGCTTTTGTTTTTCTCCTTCTTTTTAAAGATAGAAGCCTCTCTGCCCCTCTATTTAAAGCTTTTACAAACCTTTTCAACTTTGTTCATCTTTTCTTTCGTTCTTCCAGCTTTTTGGTTTTGATTCTACAGCTATCCCTTTCCCTTTACTACATTTTTACCTCTACTGCATATTTTCCTCTACAGCTTTATCACTTCTTTGTTTTCATTATTTCCCACTTGTCCAGTTTTATAGTTTTGAAATGGTCATTAACGAGTATTAACAAGTACAACAGAGCAGAACAGTCACATCAGTTATTAATTTCTTGATGATGCCCTCAGTTCTGAAAAATTTCCTGTAGCACAGTTAATTTAAGAGCCCATAACTGCTGGAAATTTTCTTCCATTCTTTTGACTGCTGCCTGAAAAGAATCCAAAATGGTTAGAGGTTAATGGTACCCGCAGGAGCAATAGAGACAGTAGGATTTTAGAAGGCAATTTCATTGAGTTTGAGTTTGCTTGTTGAGTTGTTTAGTTTGAGGTGTGGTTTTGTGTTTTTGTTTGGTTGGTTGTTCTTGTGGTTTTTCTTTTTTTTTTTTTTTTTTTTTTTTTGGTGTGTGTGGCAGCTATTTTATTTTGTGTTCCTCTATAAGAGGTTAAAATGACTTCATGTACTTCAACCCAGAGACCAGTTCAAAAGTTGCTAGGAGGGACAGTTACTGAAGTTTATGTAATGAGAGAAAGGAGCTGAGAGGATAAGATTTGGAATGGACAACAACACAGTTTTAAGCTGAAAATAGATGGCTACAAAACACAAATTAAAAGAGGTAGATGGAGAGAAATTGGGTAGACAAAAATCTCCCTGAAGCGCTGCAATGTTTGTTCATGTAATGGATTACATTTGCCTAGTGGCTTGGCTTGAGATTTTTTTTAGTTTTAAACACTACATCATTAATCAGTGTTTTAATATCACTCAACCTAAGCTCCAGATGTTCTTTCACCTTTCACTGCACACATTTCTTTATCTGAGAGGACTATGCCTCAAGTTCTCTAATAGTAATTAATTTAAACCTAAAATGATAGCAGAGAAAGCTCAAGAATGAGGCACGCTAGCAAGGCCTTTTAGAGTAACACAAGCTTTCATCTTTCAAACTGCAGCCGTTGATTCTATTTTTGAGGAGAAACAAAACACCACTTCTGCAGATGTATTTTATGGCAATAGCCAATTCAAGTCTGTGACAATGAAAATAAGTCTACGATGCAAGACCCAGGAGTAATGCTTCTCAAGTTAGTTGCAAGTGAGCAGGCATGTTCACACAGCAGATTGGAAGCACGATAGCTGTCCTTACTCAGTTGCATCACTTTTCAGTTCAATGCATCTGACATTTCTATTACAGTATGTGATGCTGCACTGCACAGTGTTGACATATCCTAAAAGCCAGGAAACCTGAGTTTGGGTTGGTTAAAGAGCCATGTCTCTGCTGCAATAACAAATTTGCAAGAGCACTACGTGTTGCCTAATAAGTATTTGACAACTGTTATTCAATTCATGGGAAGAAAGGAGCCTGTAAGGACAGTAGGAAACAAAAGTGACAAAGGGAGGAGCTGAAAACAGAGGGATGGACCGATCTGAGCTCCTGCACAGTGCATATTGCTGATAGTTTACTACAATGTGGAAATCATCTAACTTAATCAGCTTCCTTCTATGCCCAAGCCATGTGTCCTCCCTCTCAAAGGAATCTATATGAAAGTATTCTCATCAGACTAAGGACTAAAGATCTAAGAAGTGAAATCCTGACTATATTGTGCACCACTGGGGCCGACATCCTGTCACATAACCAGTGGGACTGACCATGTTAAGCCTTAACTGCAGAGTGGCTGACAGGCTGCCCAGGCTCAGAATGGACCTCGGATTAATGGAGGACACTTACTGTCAGAACTAATGGTCTGGCTGATTTAATCAGTCTTAGGTTTGCTATTAAGAAAACAACAAATTTTCTCTCTACTGAGCAATTTTAAACTTTCTTTTCACTCTTTGGCTCTATTTCCAGACTGACAAGTAGCCAGCTTTTTAATCAAGTACCTTGAAAGTCTTGTTTCTGAACTTTATGTCTCTCAGTGAAAAAAAGAACCCACAACAACAACAACCACCAAACTCCAAGTTTTCTTCTCTTGGTATCTTGTTACTTTCCTTAGTTCTGAATCTTTGTAAGAGTTCCTCAGGATCTTTTTATATCTCATTTGAACTGCATTTGTAAAGAGTCTATACTACTCGAAGCAGCTAAAAAAGCATATCCATTGCACAGGGTACTGCAAAAAGTTTGACACAATTACCAGCACACTAGTAATAGACATAAAGAAGGAAAATGACATAGAACCAAAAAGCACAGAGGAAAAAAAACTACCAAACAATTTACTTGAAGACTGTTAACTATTGTTACAGTAAACTGCAGCAAGAAAAATAAACCATTCCAATGCATTTTGATAGAACTTAACTATACATGAAGTATCATCTTTCTGGTAGTCATCTTTGAATGAATTACTTCACTTGCTATATTTAAAAATACCAAAAGAGAGATCACAATAAAACTAAACAAAATGTCACAGGTGCTGGGCGCTCCAAGGTTCAACTTCTTTTGCCTGATTGACATTCACGAAGTCAGAGGAGCTCAGTCTTTTGAAAGTGGAGTTATTGGAATTACCTGAAAGAATGTCTTCACCATCACAGAGGTTTTCAACAGTAACTGAGCTGAGTTCCCAGGCATTCTTTTCAAATTGCATAAGAGGCTTAAACGTACCTCTAGCTACTCAAACATCTTTAATATCCTGTCTGTTAATTATTTTATTTTCCTGAACTGAATCATAGAATCACAGAACAGTTTAGATTGTGAGGGATGTTTAAAGCAGTAGAGACATCTTTAACTAGATGAAGTTGCTCAGAGCCCTATCCAGCCTGGCATTCAATGACTGAGTGACTAAGAAAATAGGAAAAAAGTTAGAGAGATTATAATTATTTTATGATTCTTTACGTGAAATGAATTATTTTATTTTGAGATTTATAAGCATTTTTTACCAACATCTCTTCCTCCTGTTAATTTCTGCAGTTTTACATTATGAAGAGCAGTGTAGGGGAAAGGGACCTGAGGGTCCTGGTGGACAGCAGGATGACCATGAGCCAGCACTGTGCCCTTGTGGCCAAGAAGGCCAATGGCATCCTGGGGTGTATTAGAAGGGGGTGTGATTAGTAGGTCGAGAGAGGTTCTCCTGCCCCTCTACTCTGCCCTGGTGAGACCTCATCTGGAATATTGTGTCCTGTTCTGAGCCCCTCAGTTCAAGAAGGACAGGGAACTGCTGGAGAGAGTCCAGCACAGGGCAACGAAGATGATGAAGGGAGTGGAGCATCTCCCTTATGAGGAAAGGCTGAGGGAGCTGGGTCTCTTTAGCTTGGAGAAGAGGAGACTGAGGGGTGACCTCATCAATGTTTATAAATATATAAAGGGTGGGTGTCACGAGGATGGAGCCAGGCTCTTCTCGGTGACAACCAATGGTAAGAAAAAGGGCAATGGGTACAAACTGAAACACAGGAGGTTTCACTTAAATACAAGAAGAAACTTCTTCACAGTGTGGGTGACAGAACACTGGAACAGGCTGCCCAGGGAGGTTGTGGATTCTCCTTCTCTGGAGACATTCAAACCCGCCCGGACACATTCCTGTGTAACCTCATGTAGGTGTTCCTGTTCTGGCAGGGGGATTGAACTAGGTGATCTTTCGAGGTCCCTTCCAATCCCTAACATTCTGTGATTCTGTGATTCTGTGATTCTGTGAAATGCAACGCTCATCTACAGGAAGGGCCAGAAGGAGGATCTGGGGAATTACAGGCCTGTCAGTCTGACCTTGATGCCAGGGAGGGTCATGGAACCAATCATCTTGAGGGCCATCACATGGCACATACAAGACAAACAAGCGATTAGGGCCAGTCAGCATGGGTTTATGAAAGGTAGGTCCTGCTTGACTAACCTGATCTCCTTCTATGACAAGGTCACCCGCTTATTGGATGAGGGAAAGGCTGCAGATATGGTCTACACAGACTTTCAGTAAAGCCTTTGACCCTGTTTCCCACAGCATTCTCCCTGTTCCCCAGGGCTCAATACTGGGGCCAGTTCCCTTTAATATCTTTGTTGGTGATCTGGATGAGGGGATCAAGTGCACCCTCAGTAAGTTTGCAGGTGACACCAAGTTGGGTGGGAGTGTTGATCTGCTGGAGGGCAGGAAGGCTCTACAGAGGGATCTAGACTGGCTGGATCGATAGGCTGAGACCAATTGTATGAGGGTCAACAAAGTCAAGTGCCGGGTCCTGCACTTGAGTCACAACAACCCCAGGCAACATTACAGTCTTGGGGAAGAGTGGTTGGAAAGTTGCCAGGCAGAAAAGGACCTGAAGGTGTTGGTTGACAGCCAGCTGAATATAAGCCAGCAGTGTGCCCAGATGGCCAAAAAGGTCAACAGCATCCTGGCTGATATCATTAATAGTGTGGCCAGCAGGACTGGGGAAGTGATCATCCCACTGTACTTGGCACTGGTGAGGCCCTCCTCGAATACTGTGTTCATTTTTGGCCCCTCAAAACAGGAAAGACGTTGAGGTGCTGGAGAGACTTCACAGAAGGGCAGCGAAGCTGGTGAAGGGTCTGGAGTCTTATGAGGAGTGACTCAGGGAACTGGGGCTGTTTAGCTTTGAGAAAAGGAGGCTGAAGGGAGACCTTATCGCTGTCTACAACTACCTGAAAGAAGGTTGTAGCATGAAGGATGTTGGTCTCTTCTCCCAAGTAGGAAGTGATAGGACAAGTAGAAATGGCCTCAAGTTGTGCCAGGGGAGATTAAGATTGGATATTATAAAAAAAAAAAAATTCATGGAAAGGGTTGTGAAGTACTGGAACAGGCTGCCCAGGGAAGTGGTTGAGTCACCATCCCTGGAGGTATTTAAAAGATGTATAGATGAGGTTCTTAGGGACATGATTTAGTGACAGTGTTAGGTTACGGTTGGACTCGATAATCTTGAGGGTCTTTTCAAACCAAAATGATCCTATGAATCTATGAATGCCTACCAAGGCTGTTCCCCACTATGTCTTGTTAAGCTGGATGTCATTTGCCATTTCTTTTCAGATTATGGTTAGCTTCTCATTTCATAAGTGGCAGAGAGGAATTTTGTATAAGTTTTGCTTAAAAAGTCATTTTAAATTCACGTATTTTATTTGTTTTCTGTTTTCAGCGTTCCTCAAAACTGGGAGAGATGGGGTCTATATAATCTATATCCTGACAACTGCCTGTCCTACAGCAGTGAATCATGGAATGGCAGCTATAATACTAAAATGATGAATAGGGTCAACATAAGTTTTTAAACCATCTTCGTTTTTTAAGATCCTTATCACACAAGAATATTTTAGTCTTATCTAAATATGCATATTATGAAATTCATAAGCCTGTAAGAGTGTTTACTATGAATTTTTTCCTCTTTTAATTTTAAAATTTGCTTCATTTGTTGAGTTCACCACTTAAAAAAAATGTAACGTATCTTCCCAGACACACATTTTTAATAAGCCCAAATTCTGACCTTAATCCTGTAAACTTTACTCCAACTTTTATTTTGGCTAGAATAAGCATGATCTGTCTATTTTCTCAAAATCTTCTTACATTGAAAAGTCTATCTAACAAATCTACCTTTGTCCCTTATTGTTTTAGTTATTTTATAGAAGATAGCAAAATCAACGGGTATTTCTCACCGCTTTCAGTACAAAAATGAATTGAAATGTGATAGAGGTAGCATGCTGTAAATTACCTGTGTATAATGAATTTGATTTCTGTGTTAATCTTGGAATCTCCTATTGGTGATATATGAGGATTTCTCCTTTATGGCATCTTCTGTAGTGAAAATTAATAGAACCCTTGTGGCTGCAAGTGTCACAGACTTTTTTTACACCCGTTTTTTTTCTGACACCTGCTGTAAGGCAAAGACAACTGATAAATCATGGTACTGATAAAAAAAAAAATCTAAAAGATGAAGTAATGAGATTAAGAAAGTTTTGCGCCACCTTAATTCCATTCTCTCGTTTGCAATCATCAGTCGTTCATCAGTGGAACTGACTGCATTGAGCAGATGACAACACAAGCAGGTTGCTTGGCTGCGTAAAACTGAGTAGCTGAACCCTCCTGAGCTTTGCAGCAGAGTTTTCCCTCTCCGGTTTGTGAATAAAAGCCATCACCGTTTCCTGACCCATTCAATTTCTCCCAGTTGTACGAAGTGTTAACAAGAGTCCACACATCATTTACAGTCTAGTTAAACTCAATTTTGAGGACAAGTGGCATGTTGATTACCAAATGGTTCTTAACCAAAGATGAATTTTTTTCGTCATATTATATGACATATATCTTTCGCAGCTGTCATGGGACAGTGAACTTTCAGTACAACTGATACTGCTGAGAAAGCAAGCAATATTATCTGCAGAGAGTACATGTTTTGTTGTACAAGAAACTCTTTATTTTCAATCAGTAGTATTTCCAGTGACATTTAGGCAATGTATTATACATTCATAGCTATGTAAAGCAGCCATTTGAAGCATGTTAAGTAGGCTTTCCAAAGAAGCCAAAGGGATTTAGATACTAAATTCCCACTGAAACTGAACAAATGAAAGAACCTAATTCATTTGCACTTTTTGAAAACTCCAGATCAAATAAAGCATTTCAGATACAAACATTAACTGGAACTGTTCTGCTTTATATTGATTTCGTTTCGCACATTAAAAAAAATGAAATAATCGTGATAACATAACAATATAATTATGCATATGAACCAAAACTAAGTAGAACAGGGCTAAAGATACACTTTGTCATATTTAAAATTTATTTTAAATTAATATTTTCCATTAAAAATCCACTATAATTTAAGGTTAATGTAATGCAATAATTTCTGTGGCTATCGTGATTTTTAATACAGACATCTTATATATCATGTTATTCAGAAAAAAAGAAATGTGGTAAAAGACTTAATTTGTCATCATGCTAATCCCTCCACTTTACAATTTACTTGAAGCATATGCACTACATTTTGAAAAGTCAAGGTACAGTTTCCTGGACTGGATTTTCTAGCTGCCCCATGTAAAATTCCAGCATTCATTACTCAACAGACAGTTCATTTTAACATCATCTGAGCAAAAAAAAAAGTATTAAGAAAACTGACGAAAACTCGACTCATAAGCAAGTATAAGATTTTGTGGGCAGTAATACTATCTGTTTGGTCTTGCATGCTACTTCATTAAACTAAGATTTTTATGGCCTAATTTGATTTTTTCTTTCCAATTTGTACTTGCTTTGTGGACAGATCACTAGGTCTGAAATACATTTGAAGGAATCAATAAATTCATGGAAAGCACACAAAACTTTGAAGAAAGTAATAAAACCACTTTGTTTTTAAAGACTCTTAAAGCACGGAAATATTCAGAAAATAAGTTTTCCCTAATTTCAGTCTTTATAAAGCACGTAAATTGACAATAGGAACTATTTTCACAGTATTTCTGGCTGTACACTCTAATACTGACTGTGCTCTCTACTAGGCCATCTCATGGCCAAGACAACTGTGATGAGTATTGGAGCTCACTGTGAGTATAGTAACTGACTGCCAGATCATAGGATATGAGCAACATCATCCGCACTCTTTGAAGGCTACTGGTATTGGAAAATGTCCTTATGTAAATAAGTATATGTTAAAAAAATTAAAAAGGGTGTAATTTCAACATTTTTAAAAGGAAAAATAATTTATGCTAAAGAGATCACATTTAATTCTTTAAAATAGAAATCTTAAGTGGAATGTCTGTTCCCTCAGTGATGACGTTGAGATGTCATTCAGTGATGACTGAAGAAAAGATGGAATGATTTTGCTGATAGTACTAAAGCTGCTCTAAATGTGTTTTTTCAGCAGTGAAAAACTGAAGAATTTGTACAAGCTGACAAGTCTCCATAGATGCCATATGGGAGCTGAAACAGTTTGATCATGCTTAGAAAGAATGAATCTGAAGACAGTTGGAAAAGTTTTTCTATAAAGCATGACAAGATTGCTTAATTAAGAGCTCACTTGTTAGATTTCTCTTGCATCTTCTATTGGTGTGCATTACAAAGAATATAGCGAAAGGTTACACATATTCAGATCCATGTTCTCAAATTCTACCATTCATATCAACAGGAGTGACTAACCATCCCATCCCCATTTTTCAGCATTCCCAGAATACATCCCTTCAGAATCTCTTCTCCCTGTGATTTGTCTGATTTTACCAATCCCTATTTTCCTCTTAGTTCCTTCCTCCCATCCTTGGCTAATGGTATACTGAGTGGGCTTGATTTTTGCATTGATTACCTTACTAGGGAAAATACTGATTGCTACATAAGTGTCCATTAAGTTACTATGAGGCTCAAATTTGTGTATTTTTAGAGACTCTGAGTACTGCAAATAATGTAGAAATTTCCTTGTGAAAATATGTAAATGTTTAAAGCAAAACATTAACAGACCAGGATATAGGGAATGATGTTACTTCAGGATCCAGTAACGGTATGATAAAAACAAACCAAATAAAAACTGAAGTTAATTAAAAAAAATCTCAAAAAAATAATGTATTCTTTCTGAAGTTTTCCCCTTTTTCCTTCTATCATGGTGGTTTATGTTAACAAGATTTATCAGCTGTCATTGGGAATATGGACTTACTAGAGCTCAGCTGCTAGACAATGGTAACTAATAATACCAGTAAGATGGCTGCTGTTACTCACCTGTCTGCAACTCCTACATCTCCATTCTCCCAGGTGTTTTGAACTTGGGGTCCTGATCCACCATTGTAATAATTAATTATATGAAAAAATAGAACTATGTAGAGCTGCTATAAAGGAGGAGTACTTCAGTGCTAACATTTCCTCCATTGGCTGACTTTAGCTGACATGTAGATTCAGGGAGTCTAAACCACATTTTTTTTTCACCTGTGTGATCCAGCATCCTGATGACTATTTTGTATTCTCAAATATTAACAGTAACAAGCAAAGACAAAATGCTGGTATGAGCTGGCATGGTGCCTTAGGTCATTGGAAAGAAGAATCACCTTAGTCTTTTCTTCTCCTCCAACTCTGCTAAGGACACACATTGATCCTCCAAGATGGATGCTAGGTCAGTAGCAATTTCAAAGCATAAACCTCTGTTGCAAAGCTCAAGGGAACAACCACCATGGCTGGAAAGGAGCTACAGAGGACAAGGCTTACTCCTGTATTAATTGAGAACCCTCTATGAACTTCCCAGTCAGGAACACAACCATTGTGTTATCAAATGTATTACCTAATTGAAGTGAACATTGCTTCTTTGTAGAAAGTTCATTTATATAATAATATGCCTGGCAGGTACCTCTCAGGATCTTTAAACATCCTAAAGCAATGCTATTTCAGTCTAACTTTCTTCTCAGACAACTGAGTTGGATGTCTTGACAGCAGGAATAGATTACTTGCCTTTATACTACAAAATTTTCTGAAATTTTTTTGAAGAGCTTGAATAATGTTACACATTTTTTAAAATTATTCTGAAATAAAGGAGTCAGCTGGTTTGTATTATACCTAGGTTTATACACACTCTTTTGGTCTAGGAGTGTATGCTAGAGATATTTTTTTCCTACATTATCTTGCTATATCTCTTGTCAGAAATTGTGAGACTAATCCCACTTCCACTGTGTAACCACAGTGCAATTCTGATTTCTTTGGAGTTATAAAGCAAAAATTTAGTAAGAAATGAGATTCAGGTCCATGTACAGCTACATGTACTTTGAACTGAGAGTTAATTTTTAAAATCTTCTGCTTGACAGTAAATTTGTTAACAACTCTCAAACCTGAATGAGGCACTCAGACACCTCGGTATTTCTTCGAGCCTCAGCTTCTAGTCCAGAGGCTCACGAATCTCTTGTGAATCTTTTTCTTAAATTCAACCTCTGCGCAGACATCTCAGATACCACAGGGTACATTTAAGTAGGAATATAGATATCCTGAGATATTTAGATAGTTGGGCTGAGCTATCCATGTTAAAGAAACATTGGAGCTGCTGAAGGTAAATACCACATTATAAAAGTTAGATTTTTAATGGGTATTAAGAAACATACATACTAAGAGCTTGTGCTTACCCTCTAAAAAGCATTTCTAGCCTGTTGTTAGTCTTCCTTTGATTTCCATCTGTCATATGATATAGTATTTGAATATAATGTCAAATCACCCAGTTTGACTAGAAAGCCTGTAAAGTATGCTTAACAACTGGTCTTTCAAGATTGTCCTTTAAAAAAAAAAAAAAGAAAAAAAAAAAAGACCTGAGTCAAAAATATACAAACATGACTTAATCACTCTGCTCAGTGCGGTTGCAAGTTCTTTTACAAAACTACGTTGGTGAAACAGTGACCTGAATGCAGCAATGGCAGAAGTTCAAAGATTTCAGTGCCTACAGTCAGCTAAGCATTTCAACTTATCCATACTCTCTTATCAGCTATTTCAAGCTGAAACATTCTGGAAAATCTCAAGGCAAAAAAACAACCAACCAAAAAAAAACCAAACCCAAAACCCCACAAACAAACAAAAAAACCCCAAATCAAACCAAACAACAAAATACCCACACCAAAACTAGTTCAATGATATTTCTGTAATTTTCTTATTTTTACCTAGCTGTGTATTTTGTAGAACGAAATTACTTGCTTCATTTTTTCTGTACTCTAGCATATGATATAGTCAAAACCAGGATGTGAAGTTCCCAGTAAAACCAAACATGAAACATAAGATTTATAGTGGTGGAAAGAGAAACTTGTACATTAATAATATAAATGAATATCTGAACACTAAGCATATTTAATCTCTCCCCAGGCATCCCAGCTACCATCCTGAGAGCTACCAACATCTTTACACGCACTGGATTTTATTACATTTATTCAGAAGAGCTGATTTTCTTCTTATTTTATCCCAGTTCAATTTCACTAATTTCACTAAGAATACTCAGACAGACACAAATTGAGACCAGAGGTGGTTTTTATGCTTCTTTCTCTGAAAGAAATTACTGCTATTCAACATAATGTGCATGTTGGGGATTTGCTGTTTCAAGAATCTAGTTCGAGATTAAGACAGAAAATTTAAGTAGTTGGGGCCAGTTTGTCATTATTATAATATTTCAAACCCTAAACTTTGAAATATCACAGCTGCTATCAGCCAAAAATTATAAGTTTGTTTCAAAAGTGGGAGGAGAGGTGAGGAGGGAAATTTAAAGTAATTAGCTGTGGTGATTTCTCTTAAGTATCTAATTTCAAAGCTTCTAGGTCATGTTTTCAAGGTTCTACCTGTAAGCCTGAGAAACATTTGTCTGAGCTGAAGAACAGCAGTATTGGAGTATCTGTGAGAAACTCATGAAGATGAATTTTCAACAAGAAAATACTTTCTTAAGTTTGTAGCTTTTTCATAGGTAGTTCAAAAACTCTGCCTTGACTTCTGAACTGTTGGATGATCCCTGCACAGTGCATCTAGCATAAAGTCCCTGCTCAGCGAGAACTAAAGGATTTGATGGGAATCAGGGAGAGGGAGGATCAAAGCTTGTCCTGCTAGACACATTACCGCCTTCTCACCCACTGCTTCTCTTGTGCAATGGTAGCTATCTGCATTAGCAGGAGAAGACCAGGCTACTATAACTCTGGGAAGCAGCTGTGGAGCCTGAAGGCTTGTTTGCACATCCCCCTCTGACTGCAGCAGTGCAGGCAAAAAATACCGTTTTGTTCCAGCCTGTCTCCAGTTGCCTGTGCTGCCTTCTTGCCAGCTGAGCTGCTCTTGTGAACACTCCCTAATGGCTTTCAGTCCCAAAGAAAACACCTAATAAAGACCAACATTTGACACTTCCCAGCTTCATTTGAAGTGAAGCTTGGTGGGGAAGGTTCAGATGAGTTGCCGATTTTCAGAGGCAGTAACCTATGCGTAAAGTGGGGGAGTGAGAACAGAAACTTCTGCAGGCATAGTAAAGTGATGTGTCGACAGGCCTTGCTAAACAGGGATTTCTCCACCTCTTTGAAGTTTACTCTGCCACCAAGGCTAAGGGTCTGTCTCTATTACTTAATTTCTGTCTTGTGATTCACCATGGGTAAACTGATGCAGAAAAAAAAAATATTTTGAAATGTTTTTAATTAAAGATTAGTCAAACAAGTATTTACATCTGTGCTTGTGTATATTAATACGGCAATATCTGCATCTGATAATATTGTTCATCCTATGGAAGTTAGGGTATGGTTTAGTGGTGGACTTGTTTAACAGTTGGACTTGAGGATTTTAGAGGTCTTTTCAAACCTAAATGATTCTATGATTCTAAGTTTTCATTTGCTCTCACGGGAACTTTGCTTGGCTGTTTTTTAGTGAAGTGTTAACACGCGCCTTCTAAATGTTCAATGTTTATAAACTTCACAAACAGGAGCTTCTTAAATTTTGTGAGATTGTAGATAGAAAGTAAAATTTTTTATCTGAAGACATAAATTCCATGGTTATAAATATATAAAAATATGTTTATTTCAAAATGTAAAAGGAAGAATGTGGTTTGAAATTAAATATCAGGAATACAATAATCCCATTCTTCAAAACCTGAAATAATCCACTTAAAGTGGGATAGGTTTGAAAATAATTAGTATTCTTCAGACTCATCTGTGAATTCACTTAATGCTTGTACCTTTTGATTTGAATTGAGTTCAGCAATGAAGAAGTCTTGTCATTCATGAATAACCATTAGTACTACACTTTGCCTTTTCCCTCAAAAAGCCAATAATCTATCACATTTCTGTTTAGGAGTTATTCTGACTATTTTATGAGACAGTTGCCTCCAATTAATTTGTATAGACATTGAATTCTCTCACAGGACCAATGCACAGACAATCAATAATTAACTTTGTCAGGTGGCTAGCAGCCAGAACCAATTATACTGCAATGCAGAAGTCTTCAGCCTCTTATAAATAAAAAGGAAAGTTGCTATAATAATGGAAAGCTGGAAAAATAAATAGAAGAATTCTTTACTAACATGATAAATAACCTATTCCCTATTCAACTGACTTTCTCCTTCAGCAGTTTTTGTCTTGCTGATTGCAAATAATCAATACTCTGAAGTAAGATAAACAGGACAAATGCCTACAGTCTGTCTGATCTGGTTTTCTGTAACACTGATTTTGTCATTAATTCTTTCCCTCCTCCCAGCTTTTCTTTACCCGTCATTACCATTGCATGCATCAGCAGTGACATAGGCAATCTCTCTGATGTTAAGGTTAAAATTCCCCACAACTGGCAAAACAAAATTAATTACTTTTGGCTGCATCATCTAACCCTACCCATGTCACTAATCACTCTGCTACAAACAAAACAGCAAAGATCATCAGGGCTTATTACAGATTCTCTATTGCAATTAAAATCATTCGGGTACCAGAGGCGTACTCTTGCCTGTCTGACTCATATGGCATGACTGTCATGTGAGTTGTCATGTGGGTTGCACCAAAGACTCAAGACATTAAAAGTACAAGCTTCCACAGCTCAAGTAAATAAGACTTTATTCTATAGTTACTTCAGTCTAGTGATTCTCGTACTGGCTGGTGAGATCTTTGCTGTAGATACTAACATATGCGTTCATACTCACTGTAGCACCCGTATTTCCATGGATGATGCCAGACACGTGAGAGATGCAATTAATATGTGGCCCCATTTAATCAGTTATATAACAAGTCTGATACAGCTGGACCCAGAGGACCATATTAGCAGAGAGCTGTCTTCTGCTGTAGCAGGGCTCTTTCTGTATATCTGTGTGCCTGTGTGTGTGACATTCTGCCTAGTGCAAATCCCAAGAGCCACAACCAAGCTACAGCTGCTACTCGTGTGCCTGCACTTTCTCTCCAGAGGAATCGGTCCCCATCCTCACAGAGCTGTCGTGATCTGGCTCAGACAACCATGGCTGGACTGAGCTTGTTTACTTATATTTTCTGTTTGTTGATCTGTCCTTTGATATTTAAGCCTTAAATTACCACTGTGCTTGTAAATTACAAATGCTCAGACTCTCTTTCCACAGTATTTTATCCTAAGAAATGAAGCATGTCTGTCACTGAAGAGACTAAATACAAGACCTTAACTTGAGACTAAACCAGACTGTGTAAATCGCGCTCCTTTCTTTACTGACATAGCTGGACAACAAGAGGTTTATTCCATTCCCAGGATTTGATGCATGGTCTTCCTTTTTAAACAAGTGCTTTCCACAGCATCCACTTTAAAGGTACACAGCTTCCAACTCAATGGGTTCCACAGGGTAGAAAAACCAGCATTTTTTCACAATGCTTTTTGAAAGGAACATACAAACATCTGAAGTTTAGGGAATTGTCCATACATAAAGCACAAAATATCTACGGTGTATGTATTGGCTGTGGGTTAGATGGACTTAATTTCCCCCATAGCAGCCTTCATAGTGCTGTGTTTTGTACTGGTAGCTAGAAAAGTGTTGATGGCATGCCAGTGTTTTGGCTACCGCTGAGCAGTGCTCCCACAGCATCAAGGCTGTGTCTCTGTCATTCCCCCCTCACCGGTAGGCTGAGGGTAGGCAACATCTAGGGAGGGGACATAACCAGGACAGCTGACTTGAGCTGATTAAATGGATATTCCATACCATATGACATCTACCCAGCAATAAAAGCTAAGGGCGAAGGAGGTGGGGAGGAGGGGTAGGGTGGGGTGTGTGCAGGGGAGAACATTCATTATTACATTTGTCTTCTGAGGCAATTGCTACTTGTACTAAAGCCCTATTTCCTGGGAAGTGACAGAACATCACCTGCTGATGGGAAGTAGAAAATAAATCTTTTTGTTTTCCTTTGCTTCCACACACAGCCTTTGCTTTTGCATTGTTAAACTGCCTTTATCTTGACCCATGAGGTTTTTTTCCATCTTATTGTCTTCCCAATCTGTCCTGCTGAGGAGGGGAGTGATAAACAGCCTGGTGGGCACCTGATGTCCAGCCAAGGTCAACCCACCACATTGTACAATAAGAGAAGTCCAGAGAGAAAAAAATCACATGAACTTTTATCTACTCAGCCTTATCATTTTGTCGCCCCGCCCCCTTTTGTCTCTGCTTTTGTCATTCCTGTTTCCGAAGTGTGTCAGAACATAAAAATGTCATGTTTTCTTTCCTGCGATGCACACCTAATTGTATTTTCAGATCTCTTCTTATCTCCAGCTATCTCTTAAAGGCAACAGACCAGATTATCAGTGGTGTAAATGGACCCTGTAAGATCGAAGCACATTTGCTACCCCACCCAAGTGACTGCCTAAATGAGCCTCAGTTTTGGAACCATCATTCCAGGCAGCCTTTATAAATTAATTCTTCAACAATGACTGAAGGATTTGCAGGAGCCACAAGTGGCCTTTTTGATCCAACCATGAACAGTACTTTTAAAACTGAAACTTTAGAGATTTTTTTTGATCATTGTCCAGATTCATGGATACTCTGAGTGATTTTCCAGTCTTCTAACTTAACTTTGTTTTTACTTTCCCCCCTACTATTACCTTTTGAAAACATTCCATCTATTCTAGTTTTCTGATGAGCACAAATCCATCATAGTCTGTATGTTTACTTATTTTCATTTATCTTTCAAAGTGGTTTATTTATGAGTGTAGGTTGTTCTGGTTGTTAGCTGATTAATATTAATCTTGTCATCTGCTGCATTCTTGTATAGCCAAATGATAGCAATATTCATTCTGACTCTGTGTTTTGGATATAAGCGTTCATTGCTTCACACATTTTTTTCCCTTATCTCCTTCCGTATGTTAAGACTCAAACATACACCCATAATAACAAAAAAAAAAAAAGTGATGATGATGCAAATATGAAAAGCATTAACAAGAAAAACTTGTCTAACTTTTACAATGCAAAAAATAGCAAAATGTAAACAGCATTGATTTAGGCACACCAGTTTGTGTCTTCAGATAACAAATAAAAACAAGACTCTATGAGTCATGATGGAAAAATAAAGAGAAATTATCACAGAAATATTCAAGTATGCAGAAAAAAGAAAAGTTCACAATTTTGGATCAGTCAGCCAATGCAGCTTTTAACATGGTTGTCCTTGATGGTATTAGTCTGTGCTTCTACCAAACATGAGGAACTATGTGTAATCTAATGGAAAAAAGAATTGAATATCCAACACTTTCGTGTAGACTCCATATTTGGTGTAGACTTCATCAAAGCCTTTCACCAGACCTCAGGCTTCAAAGAATGACAAAGCCAAACACCAGCCAGTTTCTGTACCAAGCAAAGTCAATCCACCTCTTTGACTCTCACGAGCTGGCTTAACTCTGCTCTAATGGGAAGGCAACCCTGACTATGCCACTGTGAGTAAGTATAGCACTGTACCATTTCAGGTGAGATTGTGATCTTGTGTACATGCTCAAAGGAGACAAAACGCTTCTCCGATCCATGGGAAGCAATGGGCATGAGCCCATTGCAGTGTTTCATGCATTATTTTGCTCATGGCATGTAGGTCCTGCAACACAAATTAACCTAATGAGAGGGAAGCAAATAACAGAACAACAAAAAAAAAAGCAGACAAGCAACTTTATGACATCCTGCATGTGGATGAGTGACTCATCCTGAGGTAAATATGTTTTCTACATCCAGATGTGAAGTAAGGTTGTGAAAGACTTCAGGAGCAACAAACATTCACAGGCCAGAGATTCAAATGCTCAGGTAACTGTTTCACTGCACGTGTCCTCATAAATGGAAAGAATTACTGCAAAATCAGGCAGAATAAATCCTGTACAGCAGCTCTCAGTGAAAATTTTACTGCATATTCCAGGTTAAGAGTACAGTCTACAGCAATATGTTTTAATGGTAAATAAATACTAAAACTTCTTACGTATTCTTGAGAGCTATTTACCATATACTAGTACACAGTCATAATGCACTCTTGTGTGTCCTAAAATGAGCTCCTAATAGACATTGGCCTGTTCCATGTTATACAAAACTATTTTTTGGTTGTGTGCTGAAAAATAAGTCTCAGTGTATGATACTGCCCTGAAAGAGGTGAAACAGTATTCTTTTGTTTGTTCTTTGGGGAAAATTAAAAACAAAATAAAAAACCCCAGATCCCTAAGGAATCTAAAATAATGTAACCAAATTATAGAAAATATATGTTCACAGTACATCTGATATACACCCTCTTATCAATTTCATTGTCACAGTAAAAATTTAAGTCCTACCCTACACAAATTGTAATGAAATAATGTCCTTCGGTGGCATAGTGCAATGACATGAAGCCTTTTCAATTCTACTGAAGGAAATAATGAGATGAAATATTTTCTGGCATAGTAACACGGCTAGTGATGTGACAGGAAAGTCAAAGGAATTTCACTGGGTAGTTTATAGCCAACTTGATTTCAGCAGTACAGGATCAGGCTCCTCATTTAATTTTTGTGTATGTTTTCAAGATATGTAATTCATAGATAGTAGATTATTCAGAGGTTCTTTTGTGCCTACTATTGAAGTTTACCACAGTGTCAAAAAGAAGAGAGAAGCTGTACGTGGCACTCACTGAGTTAAGCGTAATGGAAGAGAGACGTTAGTGCCCACTTTTATGAATCACAATCACAACAGTGTATTTCCAATTTGTAGGTATATTAGTTGTAAGAAAATTAGATTTCATGTTTCCACTAATGGTTTAGCTATATAATATGCTCCACTTTAAATAGCTTTGGTTCCAGTCCATCAGTTCCTCCCATCTTATTAATATTTAAATTCAATAGCTGTTTTAATGCTATTGATTTGTGAACTTTCAATATTTTAAATTGACCCTCTTGTGAAGATTTAAATTACATCCTTTCTCTTCTCCATTTTCATTCCAGCCTAAAACTTCCATGGGAACATATGAGAGAGGAAGTATAAGCATCTGATAAAGCACAGAGATGTCTGTCGATAGAATTCCTCTCAAGTACATTGATAAAATACAAAATAATTTTCCCTCATTGTTTTTATGCATTATCATCACCATAGAATATCTATTTTTTGCAGCTTCTCTGATAGATGCAATTTTCTTCAACTGTTTAGATATTTGAAAGTAAACTCAATTAAAAAAACAAAAAAACACCAAAACAAGCCTGTGAAATACCTGGTAACAGAATAGGGACTCTAGTCTTTCATACACTTATTTTTAAGTACAACACCATTCTTAAAAAACATGTTATTTAAGACTAATGTGATTATCCATAGAAATTTCAGGTTTCTTTAGTAATATTTTTAGGTTTTAAATCTCTGAGATCTATTTACTCTTTTCCACTTATGTAAAATTAGATTTAGTAACAGGGAAATCAAATCAAATTAAATAAATACCAATGAACTTTTTATCTCACACTTAAGTGAAACAATTCTGAAGATGCAAAAAAATTTTCATATTTTTTTCTAAATACTTTTTGTTTCATACATTTAATGACTTGAGTGGGCCATCTCAAATGACTTTGTGCTGCAGAATAGGCATAATTTAAGAACAAAGTATTTTTACTTTGATTTTCATATACTGGTGGCCTAAGAAACCATTAATCAGATAGATTACAAATATAAAGTGACTGTTCATGACAAATTTGTTTACATAGCTTGCAGAAAATAATATGCCATAGTTATTTTTTGTATTCCAAACAAGAGAATATTATTAACGTTGCAAAGTCAAGTACAGCAAAGTTAGAAAATGCAACCTTACTTTTTCCTGCTGGTGCAGTCAACTTATGCTACAGGTTCTTTTTCTATATTTGCATACTCTTTCTTTGTTGACTCATCCAATGCACGATTATGGCTGTAGCTATAACTGACAAGCACAAGGAATCATTGTTCCAGCACCACTTGTCTGTGCATTAGTACCATGTTCCAGCACCCTAGATCTCAAATAGAAATTCTGCATGCATAGATTTTCCTTAGAAGTGTGAAACAGGAATAATGCATGTGAGCAAAACCCAAACTGTTAATACCAATCCAGAGAGTCTCCTCCTGCTAAGGATCTCTGTGATACAGAGCATTTTATGGCTGCACACAAGAGGTTTTCTGGCGCATTCCTATGCAATCTCTGCCACTGTCCTTTTTTAAAGAGTGAACAATGGCTCAAGCAGAGCATGGGAGAGTTCAAATGTCCTCTGGGTTGCTCAGGGCCATGACCCAAAATGGACTGCAAGGAGTCAGTCCGCTGGAATGATCTGGCTTGTGACTTTGATATGTACTAAAAGCCAGGTCTCCGCAAGGGCAGATGCAGAGTATGATATCCAGCAGCTATAGAAACAGGGAAGATTTCCTGTTCCCACCAGTGTTTTGTTAGAACCTTCAAGAAGGTCAAAGGTGCAGAACTGACCTGAGTCTGAAAGCCTGATCTGTACAAGTTTTCATACTCTCAACTGCTGCTTGAAAGAGTCAAGTTACTTTTTTCTTCAATGGCACAGCCACTTTCATCCTAATTGGAGGCAGTGTGAGCATTTGGTAAATTAAGAAGGCCTGTGCTGTTTAGACAGACTGCTCCAAGCACTTCAGCAAGACTGTGCTGAATTAGTTTTGGCTGGCTGTGGTTCTAAAAGAACATTCAGACACAGAATCTCTTTTTTTTTTCTATTCAAGCTACAACATGTAATTTATGCTTTTAATTTCAAATTCTAAAATGTGGTAGGAGAAGTGAGGGGAAGTCAAAACAAAGAGTTAAGAGGAGGGAATTACTTGTCAAAAGATCTAAATCAAAGATATTGATCTGGCATTTGTTGTCACTCTTTTTTTTATATTCTAAATATGTAAATGTTTGTGAAATGTCAGTTTTTTCTTTGGTTTAAGTGCAAGAGATAATTCAGTTCAGATTCTTCTTGTGTCTCGTTTTGCTGCTGAAAGATGAGTGGAAGGAGCATCTTTTTTGCAAAATACTACACATCCATATATTAAAACCGTATAAGTGACTTTCCATCCAAAGTCTTATTTTCAGTAATGACTTAGACACTGAGTTGAAATCCTGGCCTCACTGAAACCAAATGCAAAACTTCCAACAGAAAGTGAGTTATTCCATATGAAGTTGAAGAGCTGCTAAAGGGAAAGAGCCTCACCCTAGAGTACTTTAGAGTCCTAGGGGTTAGAAAGCCTTTCGGTTAGATTTAACTCTCCTTGAAATGAGATTCAGCCCTGCTTTGAACACAAGGTGTATGATCTAATATCTTGTCTTTCATAGAAAGTCTCTAAAACATAGGTAGGAAATAAAGACGAATCTTATGCTATACCATTACCTTGCATGCAATGGATGTATGCATAAGGAAAGAAGCAGTTTCTAAAGTAGTTTTTTTTAATATTTTTCATATTTATATTATTAATTTATTATTTTTATTATAAATTCACTTATGGATCTTACAATGAATAAGAAGTGGGTGAAACCATCCACTATAATAATCCTAAATATGAATTATTACAGGTACATCAGGATGCTTGTATGCATTCAGCCTACTCCATGTATATTCCACATTCCTTCTTTGGCAGTCTGAATCCCAGGTGACTGTAAGAATAAAATGCTATTTATTAGCTTTTAATGTCATACATTTTGTATATTGAAATTTAATTAGTCTTCCCCATAAAAGCATTGGAGTACACAGGATTTACAGTTGAGAAGACTGAGGGACAGAAATGGAAAAAAAAAATCTCAAAACCTTACAGCAATACCTGGATGAGCACAGGAATACTGGGATTTCAGTATTAGATTGATCAATTAGATCATACTGCATTGTGCCTTCTGTTCATGAATATTTCTTCTCCATCTTCTAGGAGGAATTATAAGCATAAATCTTCAATGCAGTGATGAGAGAAAAGTCCCTTTCATGTTAGTGAATACACATCTGGTACCTCCTATCCAAACAGATGGATTCTTACTTTAAAGACTCATTATATTGCATTATACAAAAAGGTGTTTTATGCCTTGATTTATATCTGTGTGTGCTAGAGCATGTAACAAATATTACAAGGATATGAAGTATTAATAATGGAAAATTTATGACATTTTTTCCTTTTCAAATAAGTATTTTTCAAATTTTTCACATGACTTGTTTATCTCCTAAAATTTCATGATCAGCCATTTCACAGTGGAGAGATATTCTACTACAGAAGAATAGTAGTTCATATCCACTTTGGTTAATGATATTAAATGTCTGACCTGATTTGTCCTAGTGCCAATTCAACACTGGTTCTGGTTAGTTTCCATCCTAACTATTTTTAATACAGTAGTAAAGAGTTATAAACTTCACAGAGTCAGATATGTGGCACAATGTTTTAACTTGAAAGTCATTTTCCCAAACTCTCAGATTTTTTTCTCTCTGTGCTTCTAATTCATTCCTTTTTGTTGTTTTCTTTATAATGTTTTTGAAAGCTGTCCTACATTCCTTGACCATTTTATTGGCCCATAGCTGGGCAAGAAGTATAAAAGCTGTTCCATAAGAAGTCAACTTCGAAGTATAAACTTCCCATCAACTTCTGTTGGCCTGAGATCAGACATTACAACCATGTTTTCAAGCTAAACACAGGGAAGCAGAAGTCTGTGTTACTGATACATTTCCCAAAGTCAGTTGGATGCCCAAACAAAATAACCTGCAAGATTCTTAGTACTTGAATTGGGATCACTGGCCACAACCCAACAAGTTGCTCAGGCATGCTTTAATGCATTTAAAATGCTTTGGTGGATAACCGTTTGCTTAAAATTAACTGCATGTCTACGTGCACTCCTGGAACAAGGTCTATCTTTAGTAAGGTAATGACTGTTTCTACATTAGATGTTCAATTTCCCTTGAGTCTTTGACAGAAAGGGAAAAAGGGGTTTGCCAAAGAGAGGTTTAAATTGTACACATTAGGATCCTAATTCTTCCGACTGTTTCTGAAGAAGCACCTCTTTGTTCCTCTGTGGAGTACACATAGAAAGCTGTGGTGGACTAGCATATCAACACTGACATCTAAGTACATATCTTTTGCCATAGTGTTCAGTAAGATCCCCATTTTAGCAATCTGGCTGCAAAACTGTGTGGGGGTGGAGAACAAGAAGTGCCATCATAAGCTTTCTGAGTGTTACAGATATGTGACTTGCCAGCTGTGGCTCAATCAGATAATTTTCAGAGATCATGTGGCTTTTGCCTTGTGTGTGGTCTTCATAATTCAAGGAAACTTCTGCTCCTCTTTTGCCTACACACAGAAAAATGTTTATTTTTTTTTCCGAAGTGAGATGTTCTTAATATAGTTCTTAATGTAGTTGTCATTACCTTAAATACTTTAATAATCATATTGTGTTGTGTGGCAGGAAGCAGCAAGGAGGTCAGAAAAGTGGATGAAAAGCAGATGAATGAAAGCTTCAGTGTTGCTTTTCAAAAGATGGAACAAAGCTTCTTTTTCTCAACAAGTCAAACTAGCATCTCAGTTAATTCTACTATATATTTGGAAAACAAAGAAACAAACAAACAAAAACATAAGCACTGAAAAAAACCCCACCTGCTTTACATTTTAATGCAGCTATGACAGCTAAATGAGTGTGTACAGAAAGGAAATGTTACTGCATTTCTGAGAACCAAGAATTGATGTTCTGAGCATGGGTACAGCACATGCTGTCAGCTGGGCTGTTTGCAACCTGAAACACCTGGGACAGGGAAGCCATTCTGTAACATATTTCCATCAGGAATAAAAGTTGTACTAAGACAGTTCCTTCCTCTTTTCCTGCTGCTTCTTTCCAGCCCCTTTGCTGTAATTCACTGATCTCAGTTGCACTGATGTGACTGTGTTGGTTTGTGCCATAGGCTAAATGAGGAATCTAACTTGGAAAGCCAGCTCCAAAAATTGTTGGTTTGACTCAGGATATTTCACTGATCTGATTTACAGACCATCCTGCAGGCAGCAAACCGAAATGCAGAGGCGGAAAGGCACAGCCTCCTCAATGGGAAGGAGGGTGTGGGCAGAAACCTCTGAAGCTGTCTTCTCTCCTGCGGAAATTGCAGTGCACAGCTACAGTCTTGGTGGAAAGAACATTCAGTATTAATTAAATATTCCCTGTTATGTGCTGTAAGTATGTGTCTACAGAAATAGTACCCCTACTGGGCCTATCAAAAAATATAGTTATTAGATTATTGGTGGATTTATTTCCTTTTTCAAATTCCTTCCCCTCTCTCTCTAAACCTGAAATAGGAATAATTTAGCATATTTGAAGACATCCACAGTCATAAAAATCAGATTCTTACCTGGTTTGTGCAGTCAAAAGTTGGAAGTGGCTTCCTAAAACTTACAACATTAAGAATACTGCTAAGCTGTATAAACTCACCTTTCCCATATTCGTTTCCTATTGTATTAATGTCACGTTTTACCTTGAAAAGACAGAAACAGTTGAGGGATATAGAAATTAGTAAGATATTGATACTATTCTACTGGTATGTAATTTATGAAGCATGTAACAAATAAGCAAGAACACAACTATGTTAAAAAAATTGATTGAAGTTTCCTGTGGAAATATGAAAGCTGCAACACAAAGCTGAGGAAACTTTTCAAGTGCATTTGCACTTGAAGGTTATGAAGGAAAGATAACACAGAGATAAGAAATCTGCATATCTATGTATTCATCAGATTTTTTCCATGAATGTCTAGTATGTTTAATTGTATTTGATTGTATTTTGTATTGTATTTCATTGTATTTTTGTATTGTATTTAATTGTATTTTTGTTGAAAAATATAATATGAGTGCTTAGAAAGGTGAAGCTAAAGGATATAAGAGTGGGTTGAAGAGTGAATTTTGACACAACAGTTATTGAATGAATTTGGGGTGTAATTAGTGGGCAATACTGAAAAATTTGGTTCTTAGAAGAGTCAGAAGGCACAACTGCGCTGGAGGTAAGCCCTCAACTTTGATAACTGAGGGAGGTGACCATCAGAAGAATCTTAAATAATGGCTAAAACCAGGCTTACTTCACAGATATAACATATTGATTACTTTTTTTCTGATTTTCTAATTTTTATTTCAATTTTGTACCTAATATTTACCATAAAACCCCCTATATATACACAAAGACACATAAAGAATTTTCATTTTAACAGTAACATTTTTATTTTTCTACTTTGCCACAATTTAAGATGCTATGACATGCTATGACAATATTTATTGATGAGAGATGATATTCCAAAATGAACTGACAGGTACTATATACCTTCATTCCCTAAGGAAGCGCAGTTTCATACACATCAGCGGGCAGGCATCCTTTTCAGGCTCTTCCATCCAAAATGTGTATTGACGTTTGGTTTCTTCCTCAGTCAGCAAGAGTGGATAGTGAGGATGCTGGTATCAGCTGGTCCACTGATGGGAACAAGCTCCTGTGATGGGTGCAAATGTGTGTTTCATGAGTGAGTAAGAAGTGCCAAGGAGATGGCTCCTGGCACAAGTGTGATCCTGACAGTGCATGGGTCAGCTGTGGATACAGAGCAGCTCAGACGACATGGGCACCAACAGGGTCTCCATACTTTCTCACCCGGCAGCTTCACAAAGTGTTATCATGATTTTCATCAGTCATTTTTTAAAAATTAATTGATTGGCCATGTATGCCATCCAATAAGATGTATACATCTGGCATTATCGTAGCCTAAATTTTGTCTTCAAATTTGGAAAATTGTTGTTTCTCCAGATGCTGGATGGGGGGGTTAGAAATTTTTTCCTAATTGGTGGGGAGCAAGCATCATGCAGAATGGTGCCAAATAGTAGACATCTCTCACGAGAACATGGAGACAATAGCTATATTACTCTGTTGGCACTGTGTTTAAAAGGTTTTGTTGTCCAGCATAAGCTTCACTTTACACATAGATGTCTGCTGGGAAATATGGAAGATTACTGCTGCATGCACATGAAATACAAGTCAGACAAGTATTCTATCCAATGGTCCAGGGGATTAATTTAAGATCACGTTGCTGTCCTCTGGATGCATGGATGTTAAGAAAAGATAACCAGGTGGCTCACTCTGATTTGGATCCCCTCCTGGGACTCAAACCCTTGAATTGAACCACATTTGTTCTTTGGGAATTTTCTGCAATTCAGTTTGGAAACACTGCTGCTCTGATTTATTTTTGAAATGTGTCTGTTGTTTGGCTGACAGAACACCTGAATATACTTTCAGGCAAGAGGTGTGTGTGTGTGTATATTTCCTACTGAATAGTTTTTTTCAGCTGATTTCAACTCTCTCTGTTTATAAGCCATCTGTGAACAGATTATGAAAGTCTCTATGACACTTTTTACATTAAAATACTGTAGGATTCCTTTTCGGGACCATTTCCATGGCTACTGATAACGCCACACCACTTTCTGCCTTGTCAGAACCTGTCATTATCCACACACCCAGCACTCTAAACATCAAAATGATTTGCAACCAATTTACTGAAAAGCTCAAAATGTCTTCTAAAGTAATCTCTGCCACTGGAAAAATGCCATTTTTGTAAGAGGCAGCTTCATATTTATCAAGCTTTATAACACTCATATATAATAGATTGCACGTAAGACTACAATAGCTCACACTCTTGAGATCAGGTGTGAGAATCCTAGAAAGGAGTAAATGATTAAAGTCTTGATGAAATCTGCATTAATTGAAGCATACAGGTGCTATACCTTATTTGGCTCAACAGAGCCCTGAATAGTTAACCAGACTAATATACTTCAGTTGAAATATAGGTCTGTAGTCTGTGTGGTGTCACATAGTTGCCTCCATTAGTTGTTCCTGTGGTAGGCTGGCATCACTATATAATTACAGATCTAGCTATTAAAAGAGCTACGCAATCTCCTGAGTAGCTGGCACTATTTTTTCTACTCAAGCCTATAGAAGACAACAATTACCTGTAATGGAATCTATTTAATCTCTGTTGACATTCGCAGGAATTCAAGGCAAAAAGGACCACTATAGTAAGAACATAAGAACAACTATATTGGGTTGGATGAGCCATTTATCTAGCTCAGTGTCCTGTTTATGACAATGGTCAATAGCAAATTCTTGGAGAAAGAATAAAAGTAAGGCAAAGGTCAAAGATGCAAGAGATGTTTTTCACTCATATGCCTTTTTAAATCCCAGCAATCTATTAAGAGCTCTTATGCAGGAGGTTACAGCTCCTCTCTTCATGACATGTTAACTCGACACCCTGCAAAAAATAAGCTGCTTGAAGCACTGGTACAATTACAGAAAATATTGCAGAAAAATAAACCCACCCATATTCTGTTTTAAAGTTTCTAGATGTGGAAAAGCTGCCACTGACTTAGTGAAGTGTCAGACGCTCGTTAAACTTACTGTTGTAGAAGCCATATCTCTCAACACAATTAGTGTAGCTTCTACTTCCAGTCATTAAACCTTTGTTTATGGGCTGTCACACCGTATTATCACATTTCAGATCCTATTGCTGGAATATTTAGATTGTGCCTGAATTACCACAATTCTTACCTATTAATTACTCAAGTGGATCTCCTCAATTTTCTTATTATAAGGCTTTTACTTCACTTGTTTAGGAATTGATTGGACTCTCAGTCTGAGAAACATCTTTCTTGAAACTTGGACGCCAGAACTGTACACAGCATTGAAGGAATCATCATGCCAGTGCCAAACAGTGTTCATATAAGCTCATTACTACTACCTCATACTGCTGTCTACACAGATCTTAAATATCGAATTGGCCTTATTAACATTAATAACAACCCTCACACCTACAACTCGTGTCACTCTGCATCTTGCTTCTAACTCCTAACCTGAAAAAAAAAAAAAAAGGATTCAGTGTCTCCTTAGCATCTATGTTCTCCAAATGTGGTTTCCCTTATTCCAAAATCAATTATTTGTATTCAATCTTTTTAAATACATCTTGTCCTGAACTTATTAAATGGTCCAATCAATTTATATTAGTGACTTGTGGTCTGCACAATGTCATGCTGCCCAATACGTACGTATTTTAACAGTAACAATTTTATTTTTCTACTTTGCCACAATTTAAGATGCTATGACAGGATATTTATTGATATATTTTTAGGGCTGCAACCCCTCAGTCCCTTTCAATGATGAAAACCAACAGATACAGCTCCGAGACCTGGACTTTATATTTGTTTCAGAAGAAGTGGTATATCCAAGAGCAAGAATGGATTTGTGGTCTGACTCAGAGCACAGTCGTCTTCACAGAGTGATCATTACTCAGATGATTGTCTCCACCTGCTTTGCACACTTTACCTTTGTTCTCTGTACCACAGAATCCCAAGCACCTTGAACTTCCTCTGTACTCCAAGACGATGTCTGAGAGCTCTTTTGAAACTCTTAGATCTGAACTATCAGTTCCCAGTAATTTCAAAGGTATTCAACTCTCGTGGGTATTTTTGAGAATTTTTTATTGGGTAGAAAGGGCTTGATTATCATTTGCCTAAAATTACTCTATCTGGCCTTTTCTCCCTAGTGATATATTTATTATACATTCGTGCAACCTTGTTGATTCCTCTGTTTTAACACTTTATATTCTACCCTTTTTCTACTAGCACCAGTTAATGGCTTCTTTTCTTCTTGTAGCGTTAAAAAAACTTTTCATGTTGTTCTTAACTTTGATGGACATGTATCTTCTGTCCTTTAGCTTCCCTGCTAAGTTTTCTACAGTTTATATTCAATTTTGGTTTATAATTACTCACATCATCTTCCTTTGTTTTTGTCATTCCCCTTTAGAAATTAAAAAATGCTGTCAACTTTGGTCTTCCTTCATTCATCATTGCAGTCTGATTTCTTAGCCCTGTGATTATGATCTTGGCACACATAGTGAAACATTCGTTAAGTCGTCCCACTTATCATCCACATCTTTTCAATTTATTGTTTCTCAGTTGATTTATCTTATAACTATTTACAGTTCTTTTAAAGCTATCCTTCCCACTAACTGAAAAAAAAAGAAAAAAAGATCACATACGTATGAGTGTACAGGTGCAATGCCTCTGCCAGTGTATCCTGCTAGTTGTAAAAATATTCTATTTTTACACAAACTTGCATCCTTAAATAAGCACAAGTTCTGTGATCCTTTTTCCTCATGTATTAATATGAATCTAATAAAGAGTCATTCTCAGATATAACACTTAAGATATGAAAATAATTTATAATTTTGGCATTTCATCAGTAAAGTAACAAAACCCTTATCACATACAAGTCAGATTTTAAAAAAGCCTCTTTGTTCCCTGACCCCACCCTATCCATGGGGCCCTATGTTTTTGTTATTAATTTCTCTTCCCCTCTAAACAGGGTGATCACATACGAACTGCCTATTTGAAGTGATCCCTGTCCAATGTCCAATCTACAATGTGCCAGAGTATTGTTTGAAAAAGTGCTAGTTGATGCAGGCCAAAACCATGTCAGGATTTGTTCTAAGCTTTTAGTGGTATGGACAATTAAGTCCCAATGCACAGAAAAGTTCGCTAGCATTCTTTAATTTACTAGTAGAGACATAGCCAGATGGTACCATTTTTAACACAATATATAACCATCCTCCTTAAACAGTTTGGAAGAAGTTATTTCATGTCTCTAATCTTTCAAGAAAATGTCAGTGATATCGTGTTAATAAAAATTACTTAATAGTTGACCAACAATGACACGTTCTTTGTTGCTACCAAGGCTCTTTATGGTAGTATGGACAATCCAGGATTTCTTCATTTCACTTCCTGCAGTGCTTTGATTAATTTACTTCTTGATATCTTGATTTCATGTTGAGGAATTGTTATTTTTTAACTCATTTCCACTCTCTCCACATTCTGATAATTTAACACCCTCCTAATAATTTTGTCTGGGGACCATGGTTCTCCTTTGACTGACATGGAGACCTTCCACATTTCACCGCTGCTTCTTCTCATTGAAAGTGGTCTGTTGTTCAAAAGTACCAAATTCTTCATTTCATTTTTATCCAGCAGTTCATTTCCAGAATCTTCTTCTTCCTGCTTTTTGTTATTCAGAAGATAGGAGGAATCTTGCAATTGCCTGTCTATTCCTCCTTCAGAACTATCTGATCACCAGAAAGGCAAAGAACCCTTTCTGCTGCCTATCATTTCATGGACGAATGATTTTTCCCTCCACTTATCTTAATACAGAACTGCTTCTTCTTTAGACAGTTTATACAATCTCTGTATGTGTAATAGTAACAAATTGGGCTGAGAGTGCATTTTCATTTGCCCACCTGCCTTTGAAAGATAGCTTTTTCAGTATTCCTTTAGAAATTTCACTGATATTTCAGTATTTATTTTTCATCTTGATTCCAGAATCAGTGTTTCTTTAGGATGACAAAAGTTGTGGGTTTTTTAAAAGAAACTATGGTTCTGCATTCAGAGCATGTTTTTTGACATCTGTTTACAAAACAGGGTTTCAAGACTTGTATATAGAATTCCAAATTTTAAGTGGCTGTAAGGGATGAGACATTATTGCATGAAGGCCGTATCTTCCCTTATAGCAAGCATTAACGCTGTGTCAGTTTTTAATAATATTTAAAACTTTCTGGAGTTCATACATGTTCCCTACAGATCATCATTTAGGGGAATCTATCCTGTACCAAAATTGTTACATGATCCTTCCTAAGGCAAGGAAAATTGTACACAAAGAAAAATAAGAGAATTAGGAATCATCCTCAGTCTTTTGATATAAAGAAAATCCACCTCAAGACTTCTATGGAACACATGATTTGGGTTCAAGCTAAAAAAGTTTGGCGTTATGAGCCATGGCAAGGAAATCGCTACAGGTGGCAAAATACACCCAAGAAGCTGAATATGGAGCTGACTCACCTACTCAGGTGATTAATCCATGTTGAGATTATTTCTACCTCTGCTAGTAGTTTTTTAAACTGAAAACTACTGATGCAGCAGAGGCTGGAACCCTGGAGACCTAGAGCCCCACAGATGCAGCAGGTCTGTGCCCAGTAACAGTACTAGAAGCATAAATAAGAACTTCCGTGGAACTTGCAGTCTCTCTGGTTGTAATCAGTATCCAATCTAATCTATCTAAAAGCTTTTCTGATTAGGGCGCATATTCATATGAGAAGCCATAATTAAGAAGAGCAACAGGGGAAACTATTATTGTCTGGCATATGAGATCCCCTGTGGATTGCAAGAGCATTAGCAAAACAATTTGGGGGCTTTTAGCTAAACACTTAGTGCTGTCACAGCAATGCTTTTTACTAGCAGTCTACATACAATTTTACCAGCAGTAATATTAATGTCTAGGTCTTTCCTTTGCTCTTTTAAAAATATGTAAATTATGCAATGCGTGATTTTTTAACTTATATTTAAACAGGGCCCTTATATGTAAACAGTGAGTTTAGTATCTATATTATAATAATCTAGGCAAAATACCAACAAAAATGGAACAGTAATGAGAGATCTCACCAGTAAATGAATGGGTGAAAAAATGAAAAGAACGTATAACAAGAAAAATTCCTTTGAAAAGACAGGGAGAGATAAAAGGACAGGCTATACCACATATATCTGGCAACCACAACTCACCATTAAAAATCAACTTTGATTTTAAAATGCCATTTGGAGTCATGTGAGAACCAATAGTCAATTATGCTATTTATAGGAAAAGGCTGTGGCAGCTCAGATATCACTGCCTTACTTTCACCGAGTAAGATGCTGTCTTCTCAGGAGCAACCTTTTATTCAGTCATCTTCATGGCAAGGACTAAACCAGAGTTTAACATCAGATGACAGTTTTGATCCATTTTAGGAAACCAGGATTCCTGCAGGATTTCTGCTTATCTGGTTTCTGAAAAGACACCCAGAAGGGCCTCTACCCTTCCATATTCTGCCAAAAATCCTTTCTCTTAATTCAGTTATTCTTTTGTTGGCAGAAAGAAAAGGGAGAAATGAGAGACAGAGAGGCACAAATAGCTTCCCTGATGCGAGTAGCCACAGAATGATCAATTAAAGGAAGGTTTCTTTTTCAATTTTAAAGGCTTTGATGTTCTTTCTACTAAGGGATTTCCCTATCTCCTACATTTATTACACAGAAAGCTCTCTAAATATCAGCATTTCCACAGGGAAGCACCAAAGTAATGTTCATCCTTTTCTCTCGATCAGGAAATCTTGTGGTTTTTTTCGTCGTCTGTCTCTAATATGCTTTTCAAACAAATAGTAGGAATCATCAGCCTCCTCACTAGATAAAGCAAGGTTTTCCTGATATCAATAAGCTTAAGACGGCAAAAACCCCAGCCTAAGCAGAGGTGATACAGTTAGAAAAAAAAATAATTTCCTTTGCAACGTATGACTAAAATGGGAGAGAAAAACATCTCACAGATAAACCGTGCTTTTAAGGAAAATGAAAGAACATGTCATTCAGACTACTGAAGCAGTTTAAGCTTTTCTTTCTCCTAAGAGTTTTCTATTGTCAAAGTGTATGGTTTCAAGCTAAAAAGACATGAATACTTCAGTTAATAAACCTCCTTCACATCTGATAGACTAACCTGGCAAACCTGTTATTAATATCAGGTTTAGCAGGTGAAGGAGACCACAAGGCTATACTAGATCATGTGATACTGAAGCAGGAAAGAATGAAAAAACATGTTCAGATGTCTAAGCTTCTCGGTACTCTGTTTAGAAAGTAATGTCTAATCTACATCACGCAAATGATATAGATATTATGATCATGGTGTCTTATCATATTGCATGATTTCTTCATTGTTTGTCATATAATATTTTTAGGCTTTTTTAAATACATGCTCTGAGGCAGATGGAGAGATCTGTTTAGGGTTCACCTAATTTAGTTTTCTCTCAGTGTCAGCACACGGGATTGTTTACAGTAAAAGGGAATTATGTTTCAAGATCATGAACTTCGTATGTGGTTTCCCTGAGTACTGCTTCCAAGTGTCACATTTACAAGAGATACAAAAATATAAAAAATTAGAGACTAGCATTTTTCTCTGCAGACTATGTGTTTAACTAACACCTTCTGTGGCTTGATCTCGCCCTCAGAAAAGGCATTTAATTGCTTGAAAAAAGTGAGACAGAATCTTTACATAGAGAGGGGTAGAGCAGAAGTAGTGAAGGAATGGTGGTAGACTGATGGGAAGCCAATTATGGTTACTTTTTTCTCAACATTGGCTTTAATTAAAGCTGTGAGGTTGTAGTGTTCTAATTTTGTTCCCTGGAGGAGGTACCTAAGCAACATTTGACCAATTGAGAATAACTGTCATACTAATCAGCCTCAGGACATTGCTAGAGAGTTGCTGTACTTAGGAGGATGTACTAGTCATAGACATTAACAAGTAATCACTCCAAGTTTTATCAGGTACTGGGGAAGTTGTATGTTACATAAAGCCATGCATTAAGCATATTTACTGTTTTCACTATGTGTATGTAAATCAGGTGTGATTCAGCTGAACTTCCTGGCTTGTTGATGTGGGCACATATTTTGACTGTGTCCTGACTGTCCATCAGGATAAGATCTGAGTACAAATTATTCTTCCATGTGCCTTGATTTTCACTGGAGCAAACTCAATCGCAAACACCAGAAGAAAGGAGCAACTGTGTCCCCAATAACCTGACACCTAAGGGACCAGGGTTGTAGTCTGGACTTGCAAAGCTCACCAGCTCAGCAGTTTAGACAAAACCAAGAATGTGTAAATGGCACTTAGTTTTTAAGTCAGCTTTTCTCTGAAAGAAAGAGAGAAGAAAGAACAAAAAAATATAATTTTTTAGTTCTACCTTTCACTGATAATAATTATAGAGAGCACTAGGATAATATTTGAAAGTAGCTGAAAAAGAGTTGCAAAAAATAAACCAACAAGAAAGTGCAGGTTTTAAGTTGAATATCAGAAAAAGAATCAGCATGATTACTGATGAAATGAATTTTTTGCTTTTCTGAATGAAGGTTTGGGAAATTTTTCTTATTCAATTCATCCTTTGGACAACACAGTTTTGGCAAGTATTGTGTCTCGGGAAAAACAGAAAAAAACCTTCCCCAAACATCTAGTGAATGTAAAATAGGCAAACAAAAAAAATCATAATTCCCCCTTACAACCGGGAAAAGAGAATATGGAGGTGTGCACTAGAAAAAAAAACCATTTTACTTATATGCTTTGTCACATAAGTGACATTTATACGTTTTAGATCTCAGGAGTATGGTGATTTCCAAAATAACTCCATTTAATGAAGGTACAAAAGGGAACAATTTTGTTTGTACTTATGGGAGAGAAGGAGTTTAGAAAGTTTATTCAGCTCAATAATGATAAATTAAAAATTCTGAGGGAGGATTTGAAAAAGCTTAAATGTAATGCTTTAAAAAGCTATATTCCCACAGGGCAGATAATATGTCTCCATGTGCCTGTTTAAGTATTCTGACCTTAAAGTTGGGCAGGGAGTCTTTCTGCTCCTCCTCCAGATCTCACTTAGCCCATTCCCAAATCAGCTGGGTGAGCCAGAAAAGACCTCTCTACAAACTCTTTTTCTGAAACCCGCTGGTTGTTCTAAGACTCGTTGGGTTACTGGCTTATGTTTCTTCTCTGCTTTGTATCTGGAGTTGCCTGTTAGAGCTGTGAATTGCAACAGTCAGACTTGACCTGCCCTTTAGATAACTGCTTCACCTCAGCCTCCTTTCACAGAAATCAGGATTCTCTGACATCTCAGTATTTCACAGACATCCAGATCTTTGGGAAATCAACCTGGGAACTTTACTTGGTCTTGGCTTCAAGTATCATAAAACGGATGCCAGCCCCCAGAACAAAGTTAGAGGACAGCAAAAAATCAAATTAGTGATGTTGAAAATTTAGTGCTAACTAGTCAGAATACTTTTCCATTAATACAGGCAAGTGGGAAAGAATTCGTAACTGAATTGTTTTCATACTTTTTGATGTTTTAGCAAATCAATGGAGAAGATGACCAGCCAGGCTTTTATCTCTTCTACTATGAAGTACAACTAAAGTTGATTGTGGCTGAAACTGCAAGTGTAGAGAAGGCCTGTATTGGTGCATTTAGTTTTAATTTCTACATGACTTAAGCTCACCAACTCTGCAAGGCTTGGGGAGGACAGATGCAGATACAGCAATGGCTAGAGCAGACATGACCCCAAGCCTGGCAGTGTTCAAGAAGAGACTGGACAACACCCTCAGACACATGGTGTGAACTGTGGGTTTGTCATATGCAGGGACACGAGTTGGACTCGATGATCCTTGTGGGTCCCTTCCAACTCAGGACTTTCTATAATTCAATGTGCCATAATCTAGAATATTTACCCTTGTTTTGTCCCTTTCAAAATATTTGTGTACTTGAGTAGGGAATCTGAACTTGATTTTTTAATTAGAATTGAAATTAACTCTCAGTTTTCTTCTACCTGCTACTGTGTTAAAGTTTTTACTACAAAGGAAGGAGGCTGCATGACTCAGTAGACTGTAACCCCTTTTGTTTCTTGTGAGTAAAAAATGAAACTATTCACTTTTTCCCTTGGAAAAAAAAAAGCGAGTAGCCGATCCATTGAAACAATTGATTATTTAGTTTCTAGATTTGAAGTACACAGGGATTATCTCCAAAACCACCAAAAAGGTTGGTTTTTTAAATTTATTTTTTATTGAGTCCAAGTAGACAGGGCATTATTTAATGTCTGGAAATACAAGCAGCTATTTTTTGCTTTTCAGTGTACATTAAACTATATATATATATATATATATATATATATATAAGGTAACTTATGTGTGAGGAAATTTTCAGACTTATAGGTATTTAAAACTTAAACAAATGTCCTGGATCAAAATAGATTTCACTGTCAAATTTTTCAACTCTGAGTACTAAGCATTTGGTTTCTAAAGGCCTCTAACAGCAATTAAATTTACATGGGAGGATTTTCAGGAGCTGTTGAGCATTTATAAACTGTAGTGAATTTAGGGGAAGCTGTAAGTGATGACTGCCCTTGAGAATATTGACTGGGATAACTCCGATTTAGTATACCTAGGCTGAATAAACATGGCTTCATCTTTGTTGTAACCATCGTCATCTGCACTGGGCTCAGTGTTGGAGCCTGGATAGATAGTACACAAGGAAAACAAACATGCCAGAACTTGGCCCTTGAAAGGTCAGGCTGATGCTTCAGTCCAAAGAGAAAATGTTGCTATAAACCATATACAGAGGTTTCTTTTTGCAGGCATAAGTTCTCTTGCTGCCAAAGCAGCTGCACACATGATCCAAAACAAAATATTTCCTTCTGTTCTCCACCTCATATGACATTTTAGCTAAAACCAAAAGTAGGACGTAAAACTCGAGCTACAGTTTTGTGGATACACTGGCAGATAAATCATGGCAGAGAATTTCATTGTATGGAAACAGATGAACTAAACATTTCTGTGCAACTGTTCAGTTTAATTTGCCAGGTTTTATGTATTATGTCACTCTTTAAATTTCACTTTCAATACATTTCTGCTGTCTAAAGTCTCAAAGCAATTTTTTTCACAATATTGCATTTTTACAGTAGTTTTCAGGGTGTCTTTGAACCTTGTATGATCTGAATCAGCTTACAGTTAACAAGTATAAATAATGAATAATAAATTGTCACTGCAGAAAAGTTGAGCTGTTCATGGACTCCCATATATTCAGAGAGTTGTGTGAGCTACAGTTAACAGATCTCTCCTATTCAGATAGCTCACATGGAAGTATAAAACATTTGAGCTTGAAAGAGGTCTCCAGGAGATTTTCTGTAGAGAAGGACGTGTTAGTTTAGTGACAACTTTTATACTTTCCCTGTGTGTTTAATGATTCTCATTACAAGAAAATACAAAGAAGCAGGTCATTATTAAATATTGTTACAGTCCATCAGGTTATTTGACTAAACTTCTCTTTTACTGCACTTCAAAGAAAATATCAAAAGCTAAAGGGGATCCTTAGAAAATGAGATCTGCTTAAAGTCTGTCCAAATGCAGCTTCCGACGAAGCAAGAAGAGGAAGAATACTTTCAATGAATCATGTTAATTACAGACACAAGGAAGGGTTTGACCACCAACATCAAAGAAAGAGAGGTATAAAAGGAAATGAGAAAAATTTATTTCAGAAGAAAATACATTATTTCAAAATGAGTGATTATTTCACAATGATGCTGATGTTTTTAACTTGGAAACTGCAGTACGCATCAGATTACTGGGATGTGAGCAACTAAGATTAAATCAGTGACATCACAGCAAACGTGAAGTAGCATAACAGCTGTCTCTAAGTAACCTTGGTTAAGACAAAAATCATCTGTTCAGATGGAGAAATCTGAAAAATATCACTAACGAACATTGTTGCAGGGAGGTCTAAGAAGAAGTTCTGCTGTAGCGTACATCTATATTGCATATTTTTTTTCTATAAGCCACAAATTTACACTATATAGGGAATATCTGAAGCTACCTCAATACCACAAGTCCTTTCAGGAACTTGGAAAAGCCTTTATTGTATTTATGCTTTTCCACTTGTTCACAGCAAGTACCTTAATGGCCACTGCAATAAGAGCTCCAGCATATCGAACCTTTTAACATCCTCCTTGATCTTGCTTCATCTGGTATTGTTGGTGAGAAGAGGAAGAAAAAGATGCTAGACAGGTTGATGAGGTCCACCCCAGATGCCTGACTCATACCAAGGGATTTCAGTGACAGCATCAAGCAAAGCTCTCCTCAGTACAAATGTCCCAAAGACATGAATCAGCAGCATCCATGGGTAGGACCAAATTATCATTTAGGTTGGAAAAGACCTTCAAGATCACCAAGTTCAACTGTTAACCTAGCACTGCCAAGTCCACCACTAAATCACGTCCCAAAGCACCACATCTATGCATCTTTTAAACACCTTCAGGAATGGTGACTCAACCACTACAACTGGGCAGCCTGTTCCAGTGGTTCACAACTCTTTCAGTGAAGACATTTTTTCCAATATCCAATCTAAGCTTCCCCTGACACAACTGGAGGCCATTTCTACTTGTCTTGTTGCTTGCTACTTGGGAGAAGAGACAGGCACTCACCTCGCTAAAACATCTTTTCTGGCAGTTCTAGAGAGTGATAAGGTCTAGCCTCAGCCTCCTTTTCTCCAGGCTAAACAGCCCCAGCTCCCTAAGCTGCTCCTCATAAGACTTGTGCTCCAGACCTTTCAACAGCTTCATTGCCCTTCTCTGAACTCTCTCCAGCACCTCAATGTCTTTCTTGTAGTGAGCAGCCAAAAATGAACACAGTATTTGAAGGGTAGCCTCACCAGTGCTGAGTACAGGGGGATGATCTGTTCCCTAGTCCTGCTGGCCACACTATTCCTGATACAAGCCAGGATACTGTTGGCCTTCCTGGCCACCTGGGCACACTGCTGGCTCATATTCAGCCGATTGTCAACCAACACCTTCAGGTCCTTTTCTGCTGGGCAACTTTCCAACCACTCTTCCCCAAGACTAGCATTGCATGTAGCTGTTGTGACCAAAGTGCAAGGTGCAGCACTTGGCTTTGTCGAACCGCATAAAATTGGCCTCAATTCATTGATCCAGCCAGTCTAGATTCCTTTGTAGAACCTTCCTGCCCTCCAGCAGATCAACACTCCCACTCAACTTGGCATCATCTGCAAGCTTACTGAGGGTGCCCTTGACCCCTTAGTCCAGATCACTGATAAAGATATTGAACAGAACTCGACCCCATACTGACCCCTGGGAACACCACTCATGACTGGCCACCAACTGGGTTTGACTCCATTCACCATGACTCTTTGGGCCTGGATATCCAGCCAGATTTTTACCCAGCGAAGAGTATACCCAGCCAAGCCATGAGCTGCCAGTTTCTCCAGAATTCTGTGGGAAACAGTGTCAAAGTCTTTACTGAAGTCTTTGTAGACAATATCCGCAGCCTTTCCCTCATCCAATAAGTGAATCACCTTGTCAGAAAAGGAGATCAAGCTAGTCAAGCAGGACCTGCCTTTCATAAACCCTTGTTGACTGGGCCTGATAGCCTGGTTGTCCTGTACATACTGTGTGATGATCTGCTCCATAACCTTCCCTGACACCAAGGTCAGACTGAAAGGTCTGTAATTTTCTGGATCCTCCTTCCTATCCTTCTTGTAGAAGGCTGTCACATTCTCTAACCTTCAGTCTACTGGAGCCCTGGTTAGCCAGGACTTCTGATAAATGATGGAAAGTGGCTTGGTGAGCACCTCCGCCAGCTCCCTCAGAACCCCTGGGTGGGTCCCATCTGGTCCCATAGACTTGTGCATGTCTAAGTGGCGTAGCACATCCCTAACCATTTCCCCTTGGTTATGAGGGCTTCACTCTACTTCCCATCTCTGTCTTCCAGCTCAGGGTGCTCAGTATCAGACAAAAACTGGTCTTGCTATTAAAGACTGAGTCAAAGAAGACATTTGGTATGTCAGCCTTTTCTTCATCCTTTGTCACTATGTTGCCTCCTGCATCCAATAAGGGATGGAGAATATCCTTAACCTTACTTTTGTTGCTAATGTGTATAAAGAAACTTTTTTAAATCGTGTTTTACAGCGGTAGCCAGATAAAGTTCCAGTTGGGTTTTGGCCCTTCTAATTCTTTCCCTGCAAAACCTCACTACATCCTTGTAGCCATCCTGAATTGTCCACCCCTTCTTCCAAAGCCCATTAACTCTCCTTTTTTTTCCTGAGTTCCACTCAAAGCTCTCTTTTCAGCCAGGCTGGTCTTGTTCCCTGCCAGTTCATTTTTTTGGCACACAGGGATGGCCTGCCTCTGCACCTTGAAGATTTGCTTCTTAAAGAATGACCAGCCTTCTTGGACTCCTTTGCCCTACAGAGCTGCCTGCCAAGGGACTCTGGCAACTGGTCTCCTAAACAGGCCAAAGTCTGCCCTTCAGAAGTCCAAGGTGACAGTTCTGCTGGCCCTGCTCCTTACTTCTCTGAGAACTGAAAACTCTCTATCATTTTGTGATTGTTGTGGCCAAGACAGGCTCCAACTATCACACTACCCACAAGTCCTTCTCTGTTTGTGAAAAACAGGTCCAGTGGGTGCCTTCTGTAGTGTTATATTACGTTCCCACCATGGATTAACAAAGAAAACACTAATTTCTGAATGCAAAATGTAACCTTAAAAGTCTTGCATCATGATCTAGCACTGACGCCAGATCAGCTGAACACCAAAGCTCCCTTTTATTAGGCCTTTACTGTGAAAATGCTTACTGTGTCAGTCCTTCTGACACACACACACCTCATTCTACTCAGCTTTCATTTATTTCTCTATCATTGCTCAGCAACAAGCTACAGTTTTCCCAGAGGAAAAAAAGGGAACAAAAATTGAAGTTCTGTATCGTGGTCAACATAATGCGAAACAGACGACTTCCTCACATTTGCATAACTGATGCTCTAACACCCTTATCAATCCTGTCACTCCACTCCTGACTGGGAAACGTAAACACGGACTTGCTCTGGCATGACTCTTTCCCTCAAAGGTCAGGCAACTGAAAACAGATTCTTCAGCTTTCTGCTTTAGATGCCATGAGAAAAGCTCTCAGGACTGCAGGATCAGCTCTTTCAGCAGAAACAGAAGTAAATATAATTTGTCCCTTTAGAATAGCTGATTCCCTGCTGGCACACAGAGGATTCCCATCTATTATTTTACAGTTTAAAGGAATTTGACAGCTTGAGAGTAGCTGGTAATGTAGCAGTGAACCCATGCAAGATCTCACTGCTGGGTGCTGATCCCAGCTTGGATGGTGGCTTGGACTTGACTAGAGTAGCAAAAATAAGCTTCAGCTGCATGCATATGCCAGATGTTTTCCCATCACCTTTTCCATAGATATCCTTAAGCTGAGAGGCCTCCTTTTTGATCATGTCCTCCCCATGAGTAATGCATATGACTGATCGTGATATTATGGTAGAAAACATGATAAATGTCTTTGTATGAACTCAACTTATTGAGATACTTTGCTCTTTCATCTCAGACAAACATCTGGTGACAGTTGCCTATGCATCCATCATCTTTAGACTAATTCATGGTGTGTTGATGACAGGGAAGAGAGGAGATTCAACTTCCTAAGGGGCATACTAGTGTGAACAATGTACCAGCAGCCTATTCAATGATTCAAGGCTGAATTTGCTCAATTTGTTTACCATTTGTTGACTCTTACTTTTTATTAAACCCTAATAAGACATCATCCCTAGTTTTCCTTCCTTTGTGATTTTTATTGCCTTCTCAAGCCTGTGTAGCGGGAGCTATCATCTGGTTTTCAGGCATATTTTTCAAGTTAATATGAAAATATTTTAACATTGAGTGGGTGTTAAAAAGAGAGAAGGCTGCAGAGCAATAATTATGCAAAAAGATGAGGGTTCCATCCCAAATTCATTTATTCTCAAGTAGAGAAAACATATAAGAAAGACCTCTCACTTGATTTTTATCATCCAGTGATCAAAAAGCCTATCAACATAAGCAGGTGCTGTTAAAAGAGCTGGAAAGCTAAAGCTGTATTTGGATTTTTTTCAGTTTTACTTCTTTTGGAGAAAAGTCATTACTGTCTCTAGTTCTGTTGTGGAATCTTGCCAGTGACATTGCTATGCATAAAGTGACTTTTTAGGAATTCAGCTTTCTTATAATAGATGTCAGTGTTAAGATTCAGAGCAGCTGTAAAACTGAAAGTGAAATCCTAATGGAGCTATCATAGGTATTTTTTTTTAAATATAATGTAATTCAAAACATGTTTCAGTATGTTTTAGCATACAAAAATCCTGTACAGATAGACCACAAGCTATCACATATTAATGCTTACCATATTTTTATATTGAAAAATGAATGCTTTAAAATAAGGTATTGTTCTTCATTTAGAGGTATTTATACTATGAAAATGGGGAAAAAATATATTTTGCTGTTTTAGATAGAAGTTGGGACCTATAATTGTAATTTTTTTCTTTTTACTACCTTAAAACTTTACTTTTAAGTAAATATCACAATGGAAAGGGAACATTGAAAAAATGCGGTTTCTCTCTGGAAGATGTCATATCAAATTCAGTTTTAATCTATGATATTTGTAAAATGTGAGAAGGCATTTTATTTAGGCCGTGTTGAGTTAAGAGACTAGTGGCAGTATGTGAAACTGCGTTAAAGGCAATTTGAGTTTCCTTGCTCTGTACCTGCATTTAAGAAAAACATTCCATTTACAACATTTTCCCAGTCAATAAATCATGCAAAAAATTGGATTGAATGTTCAAATAAAGCATACTCCATATCACAAAGTATAAACAATACATTGGTTTAGGAGCTTTTGGAAAAAACAAAAAATTTTGCTTTGGGACTGCTTCAGGTAGAAAGCAGTTCCAAATATTTTCAGAAGTGTTGGGAATAAACAAATTAGTTCATCGTAATATTAAATGATTCTAAAATTATTTTTTAAAACATAAGAGACATGCTGTTTCTTCAGTTTAGTGTAATGCAGGTTTGTATTGTTGTTGAACTCAAAGCATATTATTGTTGTCGAATATATGTTATTGTTTTGGGAATAAACACATTTTGAGATAAAGCCTATCTAATTAGAAATTACACGTCCAGTTTATGAGATCACTTTTTCCGAAATATTTTGTCTCCTTTGACCATCTTGCTATAATAACACTACCCATTTATATGGACAACTTAAAACCTCTCAGTTTGTATCTGTAGGTACCAGAACACATGAAGAAATGCAGCCCTTTTTTATTATTTTTCTTCATGGAGGTTGAGAAACAAGAGTTTTGACATGATGTAGAACAATATTTTCATTAGCTCAGTCAACAATGCTTCTATTAAGAAAAAAATTAGTTTAGTCCAACACTATTCGCATAATGAGATCTCTTTATAGCAGTAGACAGAATTTTCAGTCATCTTCAGCTGTGGTCAGCAAAGCAGGATAGCAATGAGGTATTACTGCAAGTTAATGCTTTTGAGTAAATCCAATGTCGCAATTACCTCATTTTTGTTTAGAAAGTGTCTTCCCTTATCATGTCTGAGATGTACCCTTTATGAGGAAACCTTACTCCATGTTTTATATCTATATCTCCTTTACAAATACTGTGTAGAAAAGTCTATCAAGAGTAAGCCAGGTACTGTTGCACCATTAAGAACATGCAGTACATATAGTTTCTGAAGGCACATTGCTGGGCTAATACTTATAGGATATGCTTCATTTTTGGTGGATGATCACTGCGGAAAGAATTGCCTTCTTCAGATGTCAGGATTATTAAAAACACAGTTCTGAAAGTCAGAAAACAAGGTACATGATCAGAAAATGAAAAATAACAAGTAAATAAAGGCAACGCATAAATGGAAGTGAAAAGATTAATTTAGAAGAGCCAAAATGATTGGTGAAAAAAGCTTTCTCTTCAACCTCTTTATCACTGAAAGTTCTAACTGCCAGCCAAGTTGATGAAGTGAGTTATGCAGAAGACAGATAACAGTTACTAGCTGTGTCTTGAATGAATATTGACTGCAGCAAAGCAGACTTCATTAGCAGCTCTGCTAACCTTTCTTCAATTCATGTAAATAGGAATTTATAGTATCAGAAAATGTATATGAATTGCCCTAAGCCATACACCAACTCAGTGTATTTGTCTTGTAGTGGTCTCCCTTATTTCTGAACCCCAGAAAGAATTTACATAGGAGAAAGAAAAAAATAATAACCCAGACAACTGAATTTATAAACTTAGTAATGAAGTAAATAGTGCAAATGAGCAGAAAAGTGGTTTTAAAAGATAAGATTGTTTCACTTACACGTGAAGTAAAAACAACCTGTTTCCTTATATTCTTTTGTAAGACTAATGACCTGGAAAAACATTTTAAGTACACACTGTGATGAGGGCTTTTTATGTTTCCTAAATATACTGCCATTTTAGAGATCCCCTAATTACTTTCCTAAGGCATCTCCGTATGAGGTGCATTAAATCACTATAAATCCTACTAAACATAAATGGAAATCTTCCTATAATAATCTCCTACAACATGATGTTCATCTAGGTCTGTTAAATCAGCTAGAAAAAGACAGGAAATTGTGAATATGCACTATGTACTGTGAGTATATCCATGTACAGCGAAGCACAGCTGGACATTGAGGAGAAGGGAAGGGAAAGGGAAAGGGAAAGGGAAAAGGAAAAAGAAAAGAAAAGAAAAGAAAAGGAAAGGAAAGGAAAGAAAAGAAAAGAAAAACAAAACCAACCAACTTAAAAAAACCCTGCACACAATTTTATTGGATTTTTTAAAGTGCAGTTACTGATATTGAAACATATAAATACATATAAATATATTTATATTTTAAATTGATTTGCTATTGCTGTAAAGCAAGATTTTCAAAATTTTTCTACAAGAAAATTAGTGACCAATCGACTAAGTATCTTAAAGACCATGGTCTACACTTCTAGTGCAGGAAAGATACAGGAAAGATACTCTTTCCACATGTGGCTGGAAAATGAACATCTGTTGTGAAAGCCCAGTGTACTATGTGCATAGCTTGAAGTTTGCTGGTTATTTTTATTGAAGATGTGGATTGCAGGAACAGCTCCAGCCTTCAGAAAAATATCATTGAAACTCAGTAGTGAAAAGAAGAGTTGGGTGAAATCTCTTACTCCCAAAACAATACAAACTCTGGATGGAAAAAAAAAAGGATTTAAACACTAGGAAAATGGCCTAATACAGATGACACCTTTTTTTAATGCAATTTCTATAAAATCTTCGGAAGACAAAAAAGGAATCAATAAAGATGATTACTGGGTGGCAAGAACTGTCATCCTACTGAAGTAATTTTTTCCCTGAGGTTCACATTGGGTCAAAAGCACTTGAAAGGTGTAAGTTAGTCTTCTAAATCACTTTGTGATTTGTGGTACCAATACTTATTATTTTTTATGATTATCATCTGGTTAAAGGGTGTCTCAAAAAGACCTTGAAATAAGATGTCATCATGATCAATAGATTCATAGGTACAGTGATTCGCTATATTGAAAGACTTTAAGATGAGGTTAAATATTTTCCTAAAAGCTATACAAAATATTTTTACAGATTCAGAGCAATTGCTTCTAATAAACAGGTGGCCTGACTAGATTTTCCGAATAGTTCTTTCTATGAATTTCTGATTTACATACGTAAGTCCTTAGGGTTCTTGTAAAAAAAGAATAAGAAAGAAGGCATGCTCAACTAGCTTTAAACTTAAAGGGTGCGGGGAAGTAGGGTATGAATTTTGAGCACATGGGAAAGTCTAGAGAAATACTGGGAGACAAGATGTTGAAATCCAAGTTCATTAGCTGCCAGTCAGCCTTTGTTGATTTTAAGTGTAATGTGTGGTTATTTTTTTAAATGATAGATTTTAACCCTTTTTTTCAATCTTCCTTCTTTTTCTTTTTTTCTTAGCTCATGAAAGAAGAAGGCAATTTAGCTCTTCCTCTCTCCCCCTACTCTAGAAGTTAATTATTTTCAAATATAATGTTTTTAGCTTTCTTTGTTTATAAAAAAAAATATAGGAGTGCAAGGGCAAGGAAAATAACATTATGCAGAGAAATTATTTCCTTGTTTGTAGGTCCAGCCAAGCACTTTATTATCACATTATATTTAATGCATCCTTAGTTTTTGTACTTTTTTTTTTTTCCTGCAGGAGTAAAGACAGTTTGTAATACATGTGCCCACTTGCCTTTTGGGGCATGAGAAATTAAAATTAAAGCAATATATGCTACATCTGCCTTATAAACAATACAAAACTTAATCCGCAAAAAGTTCTTCATGAACAAGCACGGAAATATGTTAGTAAATGCAATGGATTTTAAGCAATGATACAAGAAAGAGGTGTATTTTCTCTCATATTTGTCGACTCAAGACAAAAAATTGTTAAAACCAGTCATTATAAACCTTTAAAGTTATAATATAAATGATATCTCTAGTAAGCTATACATATTGACCTGGATGACTTCAAATGGATTTCTCCAATTCCTTCTATATAGATCACACTTACACCTAGACTATCAGTGAACTGATGAAAAAAACATTGATTTAAACCCAGAACATCAATTGTAGCTGACATGAAAAATTTCTTACCAAAGTTGTCAACCAAGTAGTTCATGAATGCTCAAACTCAAGAGGCAAATACATGCTGAATGAAAATGTTTTAGCATTATGCAGTCCTCAGTACTCTTTCATAGCTAACAGCATGTGTCTTATGCATACACCTATCTGACACAGTAACCTATTGTTTATTTTAAGAAATTGATCCTACTCTCTTGATTACAAATTTGAGATGGAAGCCTAGAGAAAAATTCTCATAATAAAGCCAGTTATCTTCTCGTTTCATGAAATATAAAATATCTGAAGAATACTTTTTTCTACTTCTTCTTCCTACTGTATAAGTTTCTGTGCTGGGTTTTGTTTGTGTTTCAAATGAATGTAGACCTCTTTGAAGGGAAACTACAGTCAAACATTGGCCGTATTTCTAGTGTCTGTACAGGTGCATTACTGAGGACCCAGGCCTGATAAAACATAGCTTTACACATAGTAATACAGATATCCTTCTACTGCCAAATGATGGCAAAGTGAAAAGCAAAAAAGTGTGACAGTATGTTCCTTGGTCTTCTGTTTGGTGCTCTTATAAGACTTAAGTTTCTTTCAGTTAATGCAAAAAAGTACTTCGTGAAAACCGTATGAACTTTAAGGAATGATTATACTGAACTTGGAAACTCTTAAATGGAAAGTATTATGACAGAGCAACACATTGTTTATTATAATATCATAATTGCATGTTTTTCCACTTAGGTCTGTGGCAAATACAGGAGCTACACAGGCTTATTTTATTTTATTTTATTTTCATGGAAATATTTGGTTCAAATTTTTGCTTAATTATATTTTGTCCTTCTCAGGAATTTTTTTTCATGTTGGCACCATCCCTGGCTCTGTAGCATTGATGCTATTTGAAAAGTGATCCGATATGGAGACCTACTGAAAGAGAAGATAAAGGTAATAGCTGTACTCAGAAACTAAAGAAAAGTATCCGTACATTGAAAGATTAAAAGAAAGTTAAGCAATAAAATGAACTTGGTTTTTAAATGTGCAAATAATCAGTTAAGCAAGATTCTTATTTAGAAAAAGCAATAGCCTTCACAGAAGTGACACAAGGATTAATAAAAGATCTAATGAGTAAAGAACTTTAATGATATATTTACTTCTTTATCTTTAAAATGTGGCATAGTTTCTAAATGAATTCTGTGATGTGATTTTGGTTTTGCAACTTAGTCAAAGTAAACACATACGTAGCTAAAGAGGAAAAACTTTTTTAGCTGCTTTCCAGAAATCTAGTAGTTCTTCATCATCCTGATTTCTAACTGGAACCTGAAAGCTTGCTTGTATCTTTATTTGAGAGAAAACGCTTTTGAGCTGGTGATTGCAAAAGTGCTTCAGAGTTTCAGTTGAAGCAACCTCAGAAAAAGAAATCAAAAGGAAGAAAAGAAACTTCAAAAAGAATCATTTAGCAATTTCCAGATATCAGATACAAAATTAAATTCATACTCATTTTATTTGTTGTTAAAGACAAGGATGCTGACCAATGAGGAAAAGGCAAGCTAGTTCAGAAGAATGAAACTAGATGATGTCCTATCCAGTACAGCTCAAAAATCTGAAGAATGTTGATGGAGCAGAACAGAGAAAGAATTCTCTATCCTACACCTCTGAAAGGACAGGCAAAGGAAATCCCCATTCCAGTACCAAAACTTCTTCAGCAAATCTAACAAATATGGAGGAAGAGGATCGTCTTTAATTATGAATTCTAAGTATATATACATATATGTGATAATTTAGGTTTCTACAGGCAAATTCAAAGTGATTTCAGCAATATAAAAAGTTTCAGAATAAATTACTGAAAGACAGAATAATTAAAAACACTACATGGATAATAAATAAGATATAAACCAATGTTAGTTTACCAAAAGTCAAACCAATATAACACTTTCTCTCATAAGTAATTTAAAAAAACCCCAAAAAACAACAGATTCCTTGGTCTTGTAAGACAAAAGCTGAGAAGGAAAGTAATTTTTGTCTGTTATGTACATCAGAGGCATAAACCCAAAGGTAGTTAGCTCTTTAAACCAAGGCCAAATATTGGCACAAAAAGAAACAAGTATATACTGATAATAAATATAGAAAGGAGGGAAATTAGAAAGTGATAAATAACCATCAGAGCAATGATGTTTTGTAATATTAAGTGTAACTATTTTTAAGATATCAGTAGAATGCAGTAGATCCCCCTAATAACAGACACTTCTCTCAATGACAGAGGATAATACCATCAATGATACAGAAAGTTTCCTTTAGTCCTACAGTTCTGGGGGGTGGTTCAAGTTTTCAGTGTGGCTGGACTAATATATAAAGCTATTTAAAAATATAGAGTATTCAGATCTTTGCACTGGATCAGGTTTCCCAAGCACATGCCAAAATAGAAACCACATCTTTGAGGATAAAATTGTTTTATTTTACCTTTATTTATTTTTTCAGCAGACATTTCCATGTATACACTATCATTTTTATGCAGCTAATGTTCTGAAGTACTCTGTCAGCTACGTATTATAAATCAAGGAAATTACTTGGAATGTAGTAACTCTGAAATTATTTGTTTAATAATCATAGGAAGCAAGCAATAATTTAATTTGAAAAAATGGCAGAAAAATATTTATTGGACAATAGGACAAAATATACTGTGTTCTAAAAGTTAACATATTACTACAGATTTTTGCAGCCCTAGATAGTGTAGAAAGTTGTGAATCTGTCTAGCTATAAATAGAGAGTTGCGGTCCTGTAGCTTTCATGCTAACTCAACAAAAGTTAAGGTCACCAGAACTCAGACATATGGTATTTATAAAGTAAGTTTATTTTACTGCATATGATCATATGATTTTAATTTTTCTTAGACTTCCTATAACTCATGTAGTCTTCCTTTTCAATTACTAAAGGTAATGTAATAATTTTCTCTTTTAAACAAAGAACGGTTATAGGAGTTGCCTCGGCAGCCTTAAAGCAGGGTATAATAGCTGAAGACGTTAATCTGAAAATTTTACTATGGCAATCTAGAACATTTTTCTAAGCTTCATTTTATGCCATGTAGGAGATCAAAAGGTATTCTGAAACTTGTGTTGAATGTGATTAATGCTTAACTTCAGTAAATTTAAAATCCATGTGCTCAACAACTTCTGGTCTAATGAGTATCCCCAGTATTGGTCTTTCTACCTCATATACTAACAAAGGACCATTTAAATGAATTTTTCAGAGTATATCCTAATATTTTTTCAGTGTCATATAAGCACGCAGTAACAGAGATTTTCAGAGGTGTGTGGACTTATGTGAAAAATTAAACTCTAAGTATTTTGTATGCCAAAAGAGCAACAGAAGTCTCTCATTTGTTAGCCATTCATTTACAAAGCAAGCAGGTTCTACCATGTCATATAAGACTAGAAGAATCTTTTAGAGATCATTATAGAAAGTAATAATGAAAAAAAAGTCAGGCTCTAAATATTTCATGAAAACAGGGCAATATGGTCGAAATTATGCATCATAAATCAAGACTTCCATCATTTTATACAGTATTTCTATTTGCAGAATCCTTGAGACATGCAAAATGGATGAAACATGTAAACTGAAGCTCAAAATAAGAATAAATCCTTCATAAAAATTCATTTGCACTGCCATATCTAGGAAATCCACATTCACGGAAAACTTGTTGCACATGAGCAGTCTCCTACAATAACTGAATGCACGTGTTAGTTTTCAGCTGTTCCTTTTGCTACCAGAAGGTTTCTGTTCTTGGTTTGTTCCTGCTGTTTTTAGAAATGGAATCGTTAAGGAAGGTCAGACCCTCAAGAATAGAAACCTGTCAAAGAAGACCATGTGTGAGACAGCCGTAGCAATGTTTCTTAAAAAGATTTTGGCTTCATAGATTCATAAGATATTATGGAAAGACAGTGCAACATTTTAGAATTTGCCTCAAATTTTCTCTTCAGCAGTTTGCTCCCAGTCACTGTAGCAGGTCACCTCCCACGTTATTCCTGTGCAGCTTCTTCCCGTGATTAACTCTATCTGGAAATATTCTCAGTATTCTCCGGGATAGTCACAGTACCTTTGTTTGGAGACATTTACCTTTATGATACTGGAAAATTCCAACATCGCATACCAGATATAGCCATGAGATTTATCTTTACTGTAAGAAACAAAACGTTCTGTCTTTCTGTATGGTGAGTCAGAAGATCATGCCTGTTGCTGTTGCTTACCTTTTCTCAGGAGCAAAGAAATCCATTTTTCTTGACTTCCTCATAATTCCTGGCTTTTTTCTGTCAGTTGTTTTCAACTATTTTTTATTTTCTGTTATTCCATTGTCATTTAAACATGTAATACATGATTCAACTGCAATTCCATTATAATTTAGGCAACATAAACTTCTGTGTTAACTTGTGGAGGAATGGTTCTCAGTTAGTTAATTGCATAGTTGTCATTTCTGCTTTATATTATTTTTTCCCCCAGATATTTAGTTACAGTATGTAGACGTGCTCACGGTCTTTTATGGTGGATGATCGTCACTGGATGAATTTACCCATGACACCTTGTTGTTGAAGCATGTATTATAAAACCTTCCTTTTCTTGTTTGCTCATTGATTATTTTAAATTTCATTCAAAGGGGAAAAGGCACTCTGCCCTGTCCCTGCGATCCTGATTATGATATGTGATCTCCTGGATCACCATGAATTCAAGAGAGAATCACTCTTTCCTAAATCACATCCTGTATGTGATTTCAGCAGAAGAGAATTCACATGTACCAATAAAAGTCTTCCTACATCTAGTATCATGCACATAGTAATGATTGCAGTGTGATAATCTTTCACATAAACTAAACATAAACATATCAGTAGCTTTGTAGAAGATGCTAAGGTACAAATAAAAAGTAGGAAGGAAAAAGAAAAAAAAAGAAGAGAAGAGAAGAGAAAAGATGAGAAAAGAAAAGAAGAGAAAAGAAAAGAAGAGAAGAAGAGAAGAAGAGAAGAAAAGAAGAGGAAAAGGAAAGAAGAGGAAAAGGAAAGGAAAGGAAAGGAAAGGAAAGGAAAGGAAAGGAAAGGAAAGGAAAGGAAAGGAAAGGAAAGGAAAGGAAAGGAAAGGGAAGGGAAGGGAAGGGAAGGGAAGAAAAGAGAAGAAAAGAAAAGAGAAGAAAAGAGAAGAAAAGAAGAAAAGAGAAGAAAAGAGAAGAAAAGAGAAGAAAAGAGAAGAAAAGAGAAGAAAAGAGAAGAAAAGAGAAGAAAAGAAAAGAAAAGAAAAGAAAAGAAAAGAAAAGAAAAGAAAAGAAAAAAGAAAAGAAAAGAAAAGAAAAGGCAGATGGTGTGGTTATCTCTTTAAAAAAACCTGCTTCTAGTAAGAGTGTCGAATTTAAAAACAAAAAATCAAAAATTCTATCAGAGCCAGTAAACAGTAAACTAAGGCAAAGAATTATGGGAGTTATGGCACGTGGCATCTCAAAAATAAGTTTCCCACATATGGCAATGTCTGCAGATCTGCAACACAGACGGGTATGCTGCAAAATTATGCAAGGTAAATAAAGTATATACAGTCACAGGAATTTGAATTGAAGCTGTAATTATGGCAGTGGAGTAGTCACCTCTGCAAACTATGCCCAGTGCCAACAGTGAAAATAGAATAAAAACTTTCTTATAGGTAAACTTCAGATATAAATCCAATGTTCCTGTCAGAAGTCTACTGTAATAATCAGGTATAAACTTGGGGGCGGGGGAGAGAACAATGAGAACAACAACAAAATCCAGAAATACAACCAGCAATATTGAGCTTCATTTATCTTCAGAATAATCAGCCTAAGGATATGGTAAAAAACTAATTATTTGTAACCAGGTAAAGTCCTGGGCAGCATAATATAGAGGAAAGTTATTGTGCTGACACAAGACAGAAATGGATGATCTAATACATATTTCCATCTTCATTTTCCATTTCTAACCTCTGTGATTTTATGCCTCCCAGATAGTGGAAACCTTTGTTTCCTTTGTAGTACAGTAGTTGGAGTGAAAACTCTGTAAAATTGTTATTTCTATTAGAAGAGAACAAGAGAGAATTTCATTTTTTTCTCTTTCTATCAGTAAAGGCCTGCACTGTGGTTTTTATTTTATAGGCTCAGGACATGACCACTATCTGAAAGACCAAGGTACCTGGGAACAAGGTGGAATTATGATGGCTATGTAAGCTTTTGGTAGGACTGTGACTTCTGCTTTTCCCTTTGCATATAGGGAAAAGGAAAGATGGATGCAGAGGAGACTCCAAAAGCCCACCTGTGGCAGGTGTGGAACATACAAAAGTCAGGAGCTTTGAACAGTCATTCTGGAGCAGGGGGTTAGGGAGGGGGCAGCTTGAGACTAGGCTAAAATGTCTGACTCTGTGGACATTTTAAAAGGTTCTGTCCTCCTGCAGGGCATATTATGGATGCCACTATAATTACAGCTCCCCCTCAAATTATGTCAAGCACAAAAGCAGGAAAAAGCCCAATGTCTTAGCCAATGTTCCTTGCATGTTCTCTGCAGACCTGTGAAACTCACCTTCATTCCTTGGAGGAATAGCATTTTCATGCCTGTTTTTTCCACTTTTTAAATCTGAAACATTTATAGTACAGGCAAGGATTGTATTTAACTATGTAGATATCTCGTTTAAGTACAACAGGGTCCAAATTTTGAGCCAACACACTTAGGAAATTTTTATTGTCTGAAAAAAAAGTAATCTTAACTTCAGCACATGAAAGAAAAGAAGCCAATTAAATGAAAACTGTCAAAACCAGAGTATTATTATTTGTGAAGTATTAAAGAGAACCTGGAAATAAGAGAATGTAATATGGTATTCTAGTGATGAAAACTTAGACTCTTAAATACAGAATATCGGGTTTTAATAATGTCTTTCTCTTAGCGTCTCTCATTTTTTCTCAATTGTCTCACAATATATCTGGATTGTTCTTGTATTTACCTCACAAATAAGTGGTCTCAGTCCTTTTACATGAAACCCTCCCTCTCAAACATGTTCCACAGTGCTATGGATGCTCTAAACACCTAGTGTTTCTATTCAATTTCTCTGTTTATTCCACAAAGAACTAGGAACACAAATGCTGCCCCAGTCTATGGACCTGTTATCAAATCTCTTCAGAGATTAGAAATACCTAAAGGACTGGACTAAAACCTATGGAGTGGTTTTTTAGCAAAAAAAGAAACCCAAAAAACAAAAAACAAAAGAGGGGGAAAAAAGTGGTGTCAGCTGTGTATGGAGTGGAAAAATCTGAGCAGACTAACTTGCATTCTGAGTCAGTGATGCACAGAAATGCAGAGGTAGAGCGGACATCTCACGAACCTGAATGACACTGAAACATGAGCTGCAATGTCCTTTGTACAGATTGATGGTGATCATCTGACCAGCCACACAATCCAAGTGTACAGATTAAGTGCATTTCCCACCATGAGGCATCCTACATGAGGTAAAACAAGAAATGCTTATTTATTCCACACTAAAGCAAGAAGTAAATAAAATACAGACAGATGCCTTGGAAATAGCCCTTTAATCCTTCTCACTTTTTCTGGATCCATGAGTCTTGCATTGTCTGTGCAGTGACATAACTGCAGTTAGAAGAAAAACAGTAAGTATCTCTGCTAAACTGATAAGCTGAGAAGTGAAAAGATATGAACTTGAACCCTTTCAGGCTTAGAAAATATTGAACCTGGGTTTCTCACCTGGTGAGTGAGTGCTTTTAAACAAAATATTATCATTGATGCCACAGCTTTCTTCTGTGTTCTTGAATAAAAATATCAATGGAAGTACAAGATATACAGCACACATTGTTGTTAAGTGTTTGTGTTCAGAGAGTATCTATTACACTGAGTGCTTGTAGTGTTTACCTGATTATGGAATCCAAATTAGATTCTGATTGGACTCTAGCAGTGAGGGTATGCATGGGCAAAAAGCAAAAATCTAGACAAAGAAAACCTTAAATCAAGATAACTAAATGTAGATCCCTCTGGTTCCAACAGCAGCTGAGCAGAAAATTTCATAAATGCAATTTTTGTTTTAGGTGTCTCAGTATTGCCTGTGAACCTTTATTGGTCCCAGCCCTAAGTGTAGGCTTTCAGCAGGCACTTTTTCTGAAATACCACGGAAAAATCAGCACTGTATATCTTGTAGTGCTACACGGCAGACTGAGACATGATGTGACAGTTTTCAATACATTACATTTATTGAAAAAACATGGAAAAGGGTATATGAGATATAAGTAGAACTTATAAATATGATAAAATCACGTATATGTGTGCTCTAGAGGCTACATAAATGTTCCATCTCACTTTTACATAACTAAAATTATATTACTAAATTGGAATTTATCCTGGTTTCCTTTGTAGTCAATGGATAACAATGCAGTCATACAGAAGGTCCGTCTTGGCTCATGTAAGATATGTATCTTAGGATAAAATGAATCATCCTCTGCAAGTGTCTTTTTCTTGCCTGTGATTTTAAGCATGTTACCAGCTCAGACTTAGTTCATTCAAAGTTAAACATCTCAATTTGGGCAGAATAATCCAAGACTGTCTGTCAACTCGATGAAAGGAAAAGAGCAAAATCCAAAAAAAGTCATTTACTAATTGCTAAAAAAAATCTTCAATATGGTCCCAAATCAGTTCAGAAAAACTTATTCTTAGCCAGCAGAACTTACTTTGAAATAGTTCACACATCTGTAGTTTCAATTACATGCATATTTTTCTTTGTGGGATGCAATTTTGTTTTACTGCCAACAGTAACAGAAAAGCTATTTCAGCTGTGTCAGTGTGGAACAGCAATGTCATCTGAAATCTAGTGACCTATTAAATACAGGTATTTGCACAGAGGTTATCCACCTCCTTCCCCATACACATACTTTTTCTCCCCAGAACACTTTCCTGACTGAGTAGCTTATGCGAAAACATTAAGTACTGCGGTGTTTTTCTGTTGTGTTTCGTTTTTAACTATGTCTTGTATCATTAACAAAGGTTCTGATTTTCTATTTTGTAGCCTTTTCTCAGTTCTCTGATACATTCCATTGCACAAACATCTGGGATACTCACTGTATCCAGGAAATGGAAAACGTTAATGGATATTGTTTCCAAGGAAACAAAGCATCAGAGAATATAAGAAAACCAAGAGTGTTGTAATTTCTTTCCCCCAAGAAAACAAGGGAATAAAGGGAATGGAGAAGCTAATGAATAAATGACCTAGGTAAATAACCAGCCACTTAAAATATTATTTTTTCAAAATCATTGACATTCAGTCACATTGACAGTTTTGCCTCATTTTCAACCACTCCCTTAACTTCATTTTTTTTCTTTTTCTTCCATAGTGCTTCATATTGTGAAAGGAGAAATGCCATTCACTGCTTACGATGTCATACTGAGCAATAAATGTTTCTTGTTCAAGACATTATCCATAGGTATATGTTTTAATCTTTGAACGTTTACTGAATAGGAAGGAGGGGAGAAGAAAATAAAACAAAGGGCCAAAGAATGCAAAGTCTATTGTTTTCAGATATCCCTGATTCAAACAGAAGTTGAAAAAATGCATTCAACCTAGATAAACAGGTTCATAGTTTAAGATCAATGCAGATTTTGATGTTTTATTATCAAATAGATATCATATTATGTCATCATATTACCCAAAAGTTCGAAGCTTAACAATTTCAGCAATCAGGTTTCCAGTTTTTGGACCAACAGTCAGGTGTAGTATTAGGGACCTGGGATGGCTTGAGATGCACAGTTAGGACAATAGTCTGCTCTCAGTCTCGAAGAAGGGACTGAGATGAACAGTAAGATGCCAGTGAAAACAAATGACAAAATGACCAGATTTAAGAAATTAAGCCAAGTTAGAGATACATAAGAAACGCCGGAGTGAAAAAGAGAAGCAATAGTAGGCATGTCTAGGCTTCAATCTCAGTTTTAATGTGTTGTCTGCAAGTGCTTTCACTAAAGATGAAGTCTGTTGTGACTGACTGAGCAACAGATTCGATTTGACCTTTATAACTATAGTTGAATTTTTGCCAGAAAGGCAAGTGGCAGTTTTTTCTCCAGTCTACCTAAGATTGGCTGAACAGTAATTTACAAGGCTTTTTTATCACAGAAAAAAAGAAAAAAAAAAAAAAAAGAAAGGAAACAGAACTGTATTATTTGGAGGAAATTTAAGTCAGAAACAAGCTAGCTTGGCATGGCCACAGCACAGACTACTGCAAACACTCAGCCTGGGAGCAGAGACCATCCCTTAAGAAATTTGTTTATTGCATTCATTTGTCACATGGTGAAGGGAATTAGTGTGTGGTACACTGCTGCTGGCAAACTCTGAACTGCAGGGAAGGTGGTAGAAGAAAGGCTTCAAAGCTGTATGATGACATTGGAATGACAAATGGGAGCCCTTGGAGGTCTTTTGTTTGTTTGGTGGTCTGTGTCTTGTTGGTGGTGGTTTTTTTGTTGTTTTGTTTTGTTTTGTTTTCCCAGAAAAGAAATGCTGTGGAAAAGAAAAAGGTGATGGAGGCTCTCTGACACCCTGAACCAAAAGTATCAAAAAGAAAAAGGGAAGAATCTGGCCAACAAAGAACTGTGACTATCTCCAAGATGCCTCCACATTAGCATTTTAGAGATGAGCTTTTGAAGCCAGGCCCTCAATTGGGCACAGCTACCGCACCTTCATTCACATTGCTCTGTGCAGTAGATAATCCATATATTAACAGCAGAAGGCAACATTCTCTGTCCTTTTCCATCCCTAGAGAGAAAGAATATATGTGTATAGGTATTTCCCTGGTTTTGCAGCACATATTACAATAAGGTTACTAGGCAGCAAGTTGCCATTTGTTCATTAAGGTTATGCAGCAGAAGTGGTTAAGCGGGATTCATTTGCCTAAATAATTTTCAAAATTACAGGAACCATTTAATTTACTGGTCTCGGATTCATGGTAATGGTAGAGGTGCATCTCCTCAGATCACTGCGGTTTACACTGGAAAAGTTTTAATAAGCCCTTGCATTGCAAATACCAGATTAATTTCACAGTTTAGGTCGTCATTCTCCAGTCACATTTTAAAAAAATCTTTAAGTTGATAAAAGCAGGAAAGATGAAGGGATGTACACCTTGGGACAATATAGAAGAAGAAATGTATATTTCTTTCAGAATCTGCTAGACTTTTTTTTTATGCTTAAATCTTGCTTGTTTATAATGCCTGCATGTGCATAACGTAGCATAGATAAAAATACATCATGACAAAACAGAAAAATAGGAAGTAAGCATTTTATGTTATTATTAGATCATGTGTTTAACAGTGACTTGTATAGATTTTTCTGAACATATTTATTTCAGTGGATAAAGTTATCTTAATATAATTTTCTCAGAGAAAGTATGTTGAGTTTTGGGGAAATCATTTGGAAACCTTTATCAAAGTGTTTAATACTGAATGGTTGAAACCCAATGGAAGGATGAATGGAGATCGTTTTATGAATATTGAAAGATTCAATACAGTCAGTATGCATGCTCCAGAAGTTTTATATTAGGAAATGGCTAATGTTCTACCTTCAAATGAGAACTTATCCAATTTCACAAAATACATGGATTTATTATGTCTATACATACCATAAATGCAAAGGTGGAGATAATATTTTCCTTATATAAGTAGACTTATGTATACTATGAAGACTTGGAAAGAAGATGATTATGTGAAAAGTGACTTTCAGATTAAAATTTAATTTTTAAAAAAGTTTGTGTGAGTTTATTTCCATAAAACAAAGACGTATTGGAATTTATAAAATCAACAAAGAATATAATTTAAATAATACACTAAATGGCTGAGAATATTAGAAAAAAGATTTTATTTTAAAAATATAAAGTAGAGGCGTTTTCTTTAAAATGTCCTGTGAAGCATTGTTCTTCCCCTCCCCTCATTTTTTTTTCTTAATCATCAGATCTTTTTTTTTCCATCAAAATTATCTTTATTTCATCAGTGCTCTCTTCTTTTCTTGCATAATATCAAAAGACTGTCTCTCTAAATAATCTCATCTACCAGGTTAGTCACCTGATTAAAATATCCATATCTGATTTTCTCATCATGACCCATTCTGCTCAGGGTTACTGACTTCTGATTACATTGTTAAGTCACTAGATAGAAACCTATGGAGAGTCAGGTTAAAAAAATTGGTGAATATTCAGAGTAGTTACAAGTTATTTAAGGTGACTAGAGTATCTACTTAACTCTTTTTTCATATTTAAACCAAGATATAAATCTGACTTAGCAAGCTTTGACAGACATAATTTTATCCTTTGGTATTAGTCCTGAAATTGAGTGTTTGATTTAGTTTTCTAGTAATGGAAATTATCTTTCTTTACCACTCTTATTTCCAAAGGCTGCCTTATTGGACTGGAGTGTGCAGACTCCCATTTCAAATCGGCTTGTTCAGCTTCAAAAGTGCAGGAGGTGGATTTAAAATGGCAGTGGGGAATATAATAGTCACAGATGCTCATCTGATGAAGGAAGACCCTTGGTTTGCATTTTAGAGTATACTGCTTGCCCTGCTCTCTCCATGGAAGTATGTGAGACAACTACTCAGTGTGCAGCAAGCACTGTGACTGTTGCTGGGTCTTCCACGGAAAGAAGTATGTGCTACGCAGTGCTTGTTTCTGACGTTTTAACCTTTCTTCTTCATTGTAAACAGTTTTTGGTTTATGGGGAAAAGTGAGAGGAAAGGAGCACTGATGGAGCAGAAGGCAGTGCTGGTTCTTGATGCCCATGGTCATTCAGCAGATTTTGGCTGGTGTATTCCAAGAGGGTAGATTTCATGAGAACAACTGGAGCAGAGAGTTCAGGTTTACACAAATATTCAGAGTTAACTTGCTTAAATTTACACAACCAACTAAAAGATTTTTTGGGGAAAAAAAGGCTTTCCAAATTTTTCTTAATTCAAAATGAATGTTTAAAATCTGTTCTTAAATCTCATAGTAACAAGCAAATAAAACAACCTCTAATGGACATATACAGATGTAGTATTTTACTGGTTAAACCAGATGCTAAAATAAGCAAATAGAAAAATAAAAGTTAATGGATTTTTTTAAAAGCCACATGTTGCTGTGCAGGATATTCTGTTCTGAGTTCAGCGGCAGAGACTCAGAGGAACAGCGTTAAATCTTCTCTTCTAAGAAACTGCAATACTAACAAACAAATGTGTAAGAATAAAACATGGTGAAATAAACAGTGTATGAGGTCAATCCTTGTCAATGGACTCACAGAATTATTTAAATTGGAAGAGTTTCAGATTAAGGCTTCGTAAGCCCCAGAAAAACAGCATAGTTTGATAACCGGACTTCATCTTCACATTCAACAGTTTGCTGGCCAGCCTGAGCAAATCAATTTCAAGAGACTTTTTTAGAAAGAGGGACTCAGCTATTTGGAGAATTTAAATAGAAACCAATGTTTTACTTTTAATATCCTCTATCGTTCAAGAATTGACAAGAAGACTGAATCTAAAATATCCAGAGGTGAATTTCTAGAAAAATTCTGGGCCTTCCCTACATTGCCATACATGAATGAACATTTTCTGAAAGCAAATGAAGCTCATTTAAGCAAGACAGCCATTTACTAGAGTCAGAAATCTTACTGGAGTTTCTGATATAAAATAATTTCGTCTCTGTGAATAACACAGTAAGTTCCAAAATATTTGCAGAAGTTCAAACAGTTCCATTTGCAATAACATGCTCAAGTTTCCTACACTGAAGCCAGAGTAAACCAGGTAAAAGCAAATGCTATTTAGAGATTGTCTATTTTTATAAATAGTGATTTTTTTTCTGTCTTTTGAAATTATTTAAATTAATTTTTAAGTCTTCTATCAATGTATTACTATGTAATCCTAAAAAATGCTGACCTGACAAATGTTTTGTTTATGGTTGTTTTGTTAATGGTTCAACACTGGAAATACTATTTTGACTTAATGTTTTTTCACAGAAGCTTGAGGTTGGCCAAAATGACAACTTTCAAATGCTATGTTCATGGCGGCTATATGTTCACCTCTCCATTGGATGTCCATGTTGATCTCATTTTAATTTCCCCCTCCTCTCCCAAACTGCTATAGACATTTGTTGATTATGATGAAAGTGTTGTTTCAGACTGCAGTTGAATGGTGAATACAAGTAAAAGTATAATAATTGAGAACACTGAAGTCCCAAAAAGTTTTCCCAATGTACAATTTTTCAGTTGATTTGAGGTATGGCAAATTAGGATCTCTCACTGATATAAACATGACTAGAAATGCACCACGATTTGGGTGAACTTTGTCGACCAACATGGGATTATCTTGTGCTTCTCTGAGTTTATCCTCCGTTGCATAAAATTCCTTGTAATTCATACTGTATCATTTTTGTCCATTTTAACATCTTTCCTAAATAGAAAATATTGTGGTAAGATACTGCAAACAACAAATCTACTCAGTTACTGACAGACACGGATGTCTTATTAGACATGAGAACTTCTTCACGAGAAAAAAAATTTTAGACTGCTTGTCTCAGCTAATTTATATCGCTATTTGATGCAGTATTGACACCTGTTTGATTGGTGTAGTATCTAATTAACCTCTGTTCTGCAATAACTGCTTGCAGTGTTTTTTTATACAACACAGTGGTTAGTGTTCTTCAGAGCTCTGATATGATGACTGCTCTGTCTGGAGTAACTAGAGCAGAAATTTAGTAAAAGTTCAATACAGAACTAGGCAATTTAAAGCCAGATTGCACTGTAAGCTAAAAGACTGTAAGCTTTCTTTGTGTGCAACTCAGACTGCTTGCTTTGAAGTGGAATCCTATCAAGAAAAGCCCTCGAGGCCTTGTCAACAGAGGAGATCAACTGTGGCCTGGTAGATTATTTAAAGGTCATTATTTTGGAAGGATTTTTCAACAGAAATCACACTGCCTGTTTGAAATATCGGTATTTAAAAAATTACTATTGAATATTTTAAAACAAAATAGCTCTTTAATATTAGAACCTTGTGATTTTTAATTTGAACTACCAGTTATGTGATTATGCACAAACTGGGATAAAGAGGATATTGGACACAACTCTTCAGAATGCCATAAACCACAATGGGCAGAACACGGCTTTTCTGCAGGCCAGCCAGGATGGACAGACTGACCGACTGCCTGTGGGTTTTGAAAGAAATGATAACAAACTCTACTCAAGGCTCAAGGAAAAAAAAATCTTGTAATCCTGCAGCATTCTGTGTGAATATTAAATTAGAAATGGTGGAAAGACAGTATGACATAGTAATTAGTAATATGGCAAGGTGAGATTGTTGTGCCTTTCTGGAGCTGGGCAATGAGAAAGTTTTGTGTTGAAAGAGAAATTAATGGTGTTTGATGAATTTTCTCAACAGCTTTTATTTAATTTCTCTTTTTATTTTGACAAAAGCTGGAACAAAACCCAACCAAAGTGGTCACAGAATGTTCTACAGTGATTACCATTCACCAGAGAGCCCAGGCACACAGGCAGTGAAGAGCTTATCAGTCACCTTTGAGCTCTGTCTTTCCCTCAGCAACCATGTATTCCTCTGGCATCTTTTCTGAGAAACCCTAGCAACAAATTTTGCTACAACCCTAGAATTGTAAAGGCATCTCAACTCCCAGAATTTACTAGTCACTTTAAATATAAGGAGCTTTTGTTCAGCTGTTCTGCAACATAAAAAAAGTCCTTCAAACAGGTACTGCTATAACCATAGACTACCTTGTAGTCATCTTTGGCATTCTCCATGCATAAAATACAGAGTAATTAATTGAAAAAATATTTTTAATAACCATCTGTTAAAAGCCATCTGTAACCAACAACTCAGTGTCCTCTGGGCAGGGATTTCCATGGTTAACTCTTTCCAGGAAGATTTAATGAAGAATTCTTATGTCAATAATGCACAACTGGTTTTATTGCCTTCTCATAAAATGTGCTTTTGAAATCCCACAATAATGTGAAAGAATAATATCTTCTCCAAAATAGTTGTCTACAACAAGTTTTAAAATGTCAAGAAATCTTTAAGTCTTCTCAATGTAACGCATTATTTTTAGTGTGGTAGTATATGAGTTTGGAGTGCAAACACTGGATCAAAATGAACATACTACTAAGAATACGTCTTTCCACTCTCTTAAAATTGGTACTTTCAGTGGTAGTTTCTGCAACATCTCTCCAGAGAAACCGCCTTTCTTATCATCATACCATGACTGAATTACAAATCTGCAGCATTTTCATTTAAAATTAAAAAAGGTATTTACTGTGAATGTGGGCTGTGTACACAGTGATATGTGGCTGAATTAAAGAACATATATTTGTGCTTCAGTTACACAAAGGTCTCTTGGGCTGAGGTACTGATTTGCCTCTAGAGATTAAACTGTCTCTGAAAGAAATGCCTATTTCAATCCTGTCCAAATATTAACAATTCAGTTATTACTAAAAACTCTCAGAGGGACATTGCTAAATTGAAGAAATGTAATCAGAAAGAAACCTGTGGAATAATCTGTCATGCTTTGAAAACAAAAGATTGAATAGCACTACACTTGGAATTAAATACTGAGTGAACAACAGAATTCTTATGTGGACCTATGTCTTATGTACAACTTCAGTCTTTTTAAATCAAAGCCAAACAAACTGCCTTGTTTACTATACTTGATCTTTCTTTTCAAAAGTGATAATTTCCCTAGAACATAATGGAAACTTCTTAAAACAATCAATTTTTGAAAGGGAAATGTACTGAAAATAATACAAACTTTTTTTTTTTGTACATTAGTATGAAAATTCTTAGTGAGTAGTCACAGGAGTTTGAAATGTTAGAATAAAGGCTGCCCCATTGAAAACAGGATACTGAAATTCTAAGTCATCCAGTGAAATGCAGGTATTTTCATGAATCATTTAAATAAGTATTACAGGGAAAAGCACTGTTTGTGGCTAATTGGATATAAATGGAAAATTGGTGGAAAGCTGGATGCATTGTTTCGAAGAGGTTAACATTTTTTAATATGATTGAAAAATATAATTATGCTAATGCAGCAAACCCTAAACCAGCTTTGAATGTTTCTTTTGTCATGTATTCAAATGTGAATTATATTTCTGAAATCCTATTCCACATGAAGATGTAAAAATAGAACAGCCTTGTTTGTAAATAGATCATTGTTCCATTTAAAATTCCATGTCTGAGGCTTTGAAATACTTGTGATAGTCAAGTAGGCTTTATTATTTTCTCTAAATATGTTTTTATTAAGGTGAAAATTTTCTTGCAGTGAAGTGAAGCTCCAAGCCCGAACAACCTGTCCCTCAAAACTTGTTTTCTTCTCCAGAAAAGATAAAACTAGAGGAATTTGCAGTGCAAGGCCATCTTTCAGAGTATTTTGTCCACAGCTTTGAACAGTTCATAATGTGAACACAGCAAGGGAAAACTTGCTTGGAAAATAAGTAGCAACAGATTCATGCCTGAGCTTCAAGATTTGAAGTAGTAAATAGGCACCTAGGTGAGACTGAACATGTTGGTGTTGCTTTAAAAACACTACATTGTTTAGGGTAATCCATCTGACTTAGCCTTTTCCTAAACCAGTCATATCACAACTGAGATCAACAGAGGCAGCCTGGGAAATGTTGCTAGGAGGAGTTTACCCATCTATAATCTCTGAAACGCATGCCCTCTTTGAGCAAAATTCAGTCTAAAACAGCGAGGATTACTTCTGGTTCTTATTACCTTTGGGTAGGTAGAAGTAAGGAGAAACATGACTACCAGATTTTGATTCTCTGATTTAAAGAATGACAAACTCCTGCCCACCCTTCCTACCTCCCTTCCCTATTGTCTCTCCCCTGTTCTGACATCAGTAGCTAATTCTTTCCAAAAACAATAGTAATGCAAAGTCCTGCTCTTGGAGACAAAAAAGCTCGGAAAACAGAAAGTGAGCCAAGATGATTCATCGCAAACAAGGTTTTTATGCTAAAAAGAAAGCAAAAAGCATACACACATTATAAATCTACTATGTATAACACCATACATGTATATTATATATATAATATATACACATAATTTTCACATACATATATATATACAGATATTAATGTGTGTGTATATACATATATATAAATATATATACTTGTGAAATAATTGCTTAGATGCTCCAGGGGAATATCGGTTTTCTTGGAAGATGAGAAGAAAGTAGTAAGGTTTTTCATGAGTTAGACATACAATTCCAGTTCCGAGCAGCCTAGTTTGCTGATCCTAACTTACATTGCTAGATAATAATATTGTGGTGGTGCCTGAAAATTAACATGTTTTAAATTTAAGTATGCTTACGTAGATTGGAATACTTTCTCTAAATAAAAGCAAATATTAAAATATCTATGCCTGAATCTCTCAGATCTAAGCAATTTGGAGTTTTATTCATTCTTATTTTTCAAAAATCTTATTGAGTTGCAAAAGCTTTGCAATGCTTTTGCCCCAGAGTCTTTCCCTGCTGCACAGATTTTGAAGGCCAGAAGTGTTTCACCTGGTAGGTTCTGCATGAAAGTGCTGACAATGGTCTAGCAGCATCTATTTCCAAAAGCAAATCAATTAATTTTTTGGAGCATTTTTAAATACAGCAGCAGAGTTCTGCCCTTGAAACCCATATGTTTGACATGGATAATGACTTTCCCTCTCTTATATGACAAGTGTAACAGCCTGATTAAGTCATCTTTATTTTTACTGTTGGATAAGACTTCCAGTGTTATTGGAGTGAAATAAGTATCAAGAACACTTGTGTGAATCTAGTTGAAGGGATATTACAACTAATGTTTACTCTATACAACATATGAGAGCCAGTATTTCCTGCGGCCCATCTTGATTTGCCTTTTGACATCTTCTGATAAATTTATTTTCTTCTTCTATGTTACCTTCTATGAGATTAATACATGTGGGTGTGAAACTCTCTGGAAATGATGCATCTTCAGGCATGACATCAATGAAATTTCTTCTGTTTTCACAACATATGGCATCCTGCTGCTAGATAAATAGCAAGATAGAAAACATTATTGTTGAGGTGAAGTCTAGTTATTGATCCTGTGAGAAGACTTCATTAAAACAATTATTTTTTGTTGGACTCTGCAATTGACATTGGTGGGTTTTTCAGTCTGAATGCATGGTGCTACAAGGAGATGACAGGCTTGGCAGCATTATTGCATTTCTGCTCTCTAGTTGGTTTAAAGAACAGAGTATTGAGATGCTTTGAACTACCAGAAAGCAACTTTGTCATCAGAGATGCTTTGGCTGCTGAAAAGCTAAAAATAAGATGATGGAATATTAACAAGATTTGTGATATGCAACACTGGATCAACTTGCTAATGGGAAAAGTGAAGTTGTAAAAGTTTTATTTTATAAAACTCAGTAAAAAAAATGTATATGGACAAATAAAAAACCACCTTTTCAGAGTTGTGCAGAGTAGTACATACTGCGCTTTTGATATATAGCACATGTAAACTAGTTATTAATAAATTGTTGATGCAACATACACTCAGATCTACATTCTTAACTATGTAAAGACTGGGAACTTGCAGACTGCAGAACCCCTGCAATCTGAAGAGTGAACAAGACAAGAACTTTTTCATTTTTACTGAATCTTTAATTGATTACTACCGCTAATGATTTCATTAAAAATAATGGCTTCAAAGTCTTTCCAAATTACAGATGCTAGTGCAGTGAAACACACTATCATTTCTTCTCTTCATGTCCTCTATTTGTATTTCCTTCTTCCTAGCTTTGATATCTTTGTCAACAAAACAGACATATTTTCACAGAAAGATAATTATAAGGCTGAGGAATACCCCTATATAAGACATGAAACAAAAAGCTTGCAGCCTAATTTTACTATAGCAGTCAACATATATACTAATGACACCGGCTTATACGTGCTGATCAGCCATATTTACTTAGGCAGAAACCTCAGAGATGTAAGTGTACTTTTCCAAAAGTCTGCTGCAGGATTTATGAAAACCAGCACAGACTGGATTAGTACAGCTGTACTTTATGACTGTGGGCTCTGATCAGGTATTCATCCTCATTGTGTTACCACTGCCTAGGAGCTGATTCCAATACAGTTTCATATAGATTAAATAATTTTCAGTTATACCTTGGTAGTTGTAAATCACTACAGACTTGCCATTTCCAATACAAACAGGAGATGTTTGCCGTTTAATTGGCCAAATTCAGTGACTTTCCAGCCAACAGTGCACCGTATTGCCAGGATTATACAAAGAGTGACAAAGAGGGGAAGCAACATATTCAAAGTATAGCCCCAGAATTGAAGACTAAGACAAACTTTCTTAGATAAAATCCTTTATGGTTCTCTTGAGCACATTTTATGTCCTTTTGAAAAAGCAATCTACCAAAGTTCACAACTTTGGCCACATAATGTAAGTGACAGTATAAAGAAAGGAAATGCTGGTTGCTACTTCTGTAGGGTAGCAATTAATATTTTTGAAATGTAGCTTTGATTTTATTTTTTAAAATGTCCTAACAACTTCCCACGTTTAGTATCAGTTTGTCACCTTCCATGAATGCAAAACGCTAAAATGGATGAATTATTAGATATCTGTGTCAATATTCTATTGGTTACCCGCACATCTATTGCTTTAGCACAAAAACTGACAAGTGGAGCATGGGACACTCCCAGCTTGGAAACACTTTTATTAAGTTAGCATTGTTAGTTAAAGATTCTGAGTGCCAGTTTTGAACTCTTCATATTGCCTTGAATAACTTTTAGCAAAAATTATTGCATTATTTGCTTTTCATTTATGTCACTCTTTTCACTGTTCTGTAGAAGTAACAACTGGGAATACTTCTTGTTCCCAATAACTGCTTAAAAAAAATCAAAACTGAACATGGTATATTGCCTACTAGATCCCCAAAATAACTCTTAAAATCAGTGTTTACTCTTGAATTTCTTATATCCAAATCATACTTTAAAATATTTATGTCTCATAGTGCAAAATACATAATAACATCTGTTAAATTTATACTGTTGACCTTCTGATTGCAAAAAAAAAAAAAGTTCTACCTGTTAGTCTATAAACAAGGTTCATAAAAGCTGATTTTATATTTTAACAAGAATGAAGCATCAGACTCCACACAGGCTTATTAGGGCTTTGTCACACTCATATGACATTACTCATAAAACAACTGTACAGATGGCTTTTGGGTGACATTTGGAGGTTAGGACAGTACGAGAAATAAAGGGAAGATATTTTTTCCTCATGAAACCACACATCTTGTGATTAACTAGTCTGTAGGCAGGCATCCGTACATCTAATTATTGTGCATACTTCCTATTTAAATCATCCTTTTGTCCTGACAATTTTCCTCTCAACAAATTCTTTCCTTGTAGCTTCAGCTCAGCCTAATTAGCTTCAGAACCTCTGTTAAAGAGGGGGAAAAAAAAGTCTCTGGACATTTCCTTTGCCAAAAGTTCATCCAATGTCTGCATACATCTTTACTACAAAATAATGTCTTCTATATGCTGTGAACTGCTGAAAAGGAATACCAAAGTGTTAGCTGAATATTGCCAAGATCATCAGTAAATGGAATATACTAATCAGTGGCACAAGACTTCTTGTCACGTGAATGAATTACGTATATCATGACATATCCTGAATGTTTGTATAGAGTAGTAAGAAGTGTTAAGATAAAGTGCCCAATGTCTGTTTTTGAATGAAGAGGACAAACATATCAGTAAAGGATGTAATTCATTCTGAACCCCCACAGCTTTCCAGCATAGTCCAAGGCATACATCACAGCAGATAAACAATTGGCTTAAGCTTCATTTCCTCGACACCAGTGAGAAACCTGAAGTTGAAGTGTCAGACAAGATGCTAAACTCTGCAAAGCACATGGGGCCTGGGAAGAAGACCCAGCTGACTCGGGAAGTAATTACAGGGGAAGGCAGGTACTCTGAGGCAGCTAAACCACACAGTACGAGGTAAAACTGAAAGAAAACAAGTTCTCTTCATATCATCTTTTTTTTTTTTTTCTTGTTTGTTTTGTTTCTTTTAGTGAACAGAAAGAACTCCAGCTATAGGTTACAGCTAGAAAGATAGGCAGACAGTAGTTTGCACATTTTAGACACACGTGCACATGTGTCATAACCATTTAGTGTAATTTGGTAGTTAAGAACTGTGCCAGATGTCTAGTTTGTATGGCTAAGATATTCCTGTTGGGAGGAAGAATAAAAATTCTAGAACTTCATAAATCCTATCAAAATTGCCTGTCACAATTATGCCCAGCTAGGGCAGAAATAACTTCTTTTTCAAGTTAAATATCTTTCTAGCTTTGGACACTCTTTCTTAAGATCCTCCTTCTTGCTGTCCTGACCTTTCCCTTATAAGTTTAGTTACCTCCTTTTTCTCCTTGGACATCAACCTGCCTATGACATGTCTTCTCAACATTTCACTTGAGGCCTCAGACACATAAAGAAAAATTTAATTGTTTATATCTAAGTCTACTTGGAGTTAAAGTCATATATCTCTCTTGATTTCAATATAGCTATTCAGATATAGGCTGAAGGTGAAAGAGGAATCACGTGAAAACTTTCAGACTTTTACTTCTTTCTCATTCTTTGTATAATCCCATCTTTTCGTGTGATTTAAGCTCAAAGATAAGGATGAAGTGGCAACTAATATCTGATATTTACATGGAGTACACACCCAAATCATGCCACATTACAAAAATCTGACAGTTTCTTTCTTTCTTTACTAAACTTCCATCAGACCTTTTATCTATTTAATTATTTCCAACCTTTTTGATTATTGTCAGTTCCTTCTAGCTGACTATCTTGACCTGGACCCTCTCAAAGACCTCAGGTCTTGAAAGCCACAGGTATTGAAATATGTTCAAAAGATCTGAACAATGTACATCCCATCCTAAGACCTCTGTTTCCCCATCATATAAATACAATGTATTCATTTGTCTTTATTTTCAAGTCCTTTTTTCATATGTTCTTAATCTTGTCTCATCCCTTTCCCACTGTTTTAAGAGCCCGTGCTTCTGAATCCATTTTCTTCACAGATTAAACTTATTTGCCTTAACTACATAGATGGTAAATGTAATTATTTCCCTGTAATGTGATATTTTTCTTTGTGCTTCCAAAGCAAAAATGAATATGTGTGCACATATGTTAATATTCTAGTAGTGAAAATGAAGTGGTAATTCATTTTTAATAGATCCCACAGACTTCAGTTTTCAAAATTAATAGGACCCCCTACCCACAGAAATGCTGGTTCAAAATCTCTTTAAGTAATTTCAGCATGTTTGTTTGGTATAAAGCAATAATTCATTCAGGTAAATTACACTCCGGCTTTTACTTGTCATGAATATTAAAAGGGTAAAGCAGCACCACACTGCAGAAAACAGTTCCCATATTGATCTCACACTGGAGTAAATCAAAGGAATGACTCCGGTGTAAAGCTAGAATGAGAACCAGCCTGCTAAAACTAAAGCCTTGTTTTGAATTTAATTTGTATTTAGCTCAAGATTATGCATTTAGTTTAACAACAAATATAAAAACTTTTTTTTTTTAATAATAGAAGATCATTTCCCAATTCAGGGATCCAATTTGTAACCAGACAGTGCTTAGATCAATATTTCAAATTTAAATGCACTGAGAGACTTTTTTCACAAATTATGGGCTCAGATATTATAAAGTGAACTAGTAGGGAGACACTAGACTACATTTATCCACAATTGGAGCAAATATTAAAGAGCTCAGCTAAGTCATTTCACTTTGAATACTAATCTGCTTAATGTCTAGCTTGCTCTTTTGCAAGGTAGCATATTTATGTATCTATCACACCCAGATGCCAGCTTCCTGAATAAACTGCCTATACATTACAGTGTGATTTTTCAAACTATTTTTTTTGTAACTGAGGCTGATGAGTTGAATATATTTTTCAGCTTCAGCTCCTGAGTGGAATGGAAGAAGGTTTTGTGTTTACTTTAAGCACTTTATAACTTTGCAAAGTTATTACAGTGGCCATCACTTCTGCATGAACACCTGTATGAATTTTACTTATTATGCCTTCACTGAACACTGAAAATAGATGAATTTCCAGCTGGCTAGACTTCAAACTAATGACACATCAGCCACATTCATTTTACTTGAGATTGAACTTTTGTTATCTGTTCATGACAAGAAGAGTATATAGATTTCATATACTGTAAAACAATTGACTGAACCGTTCATTATTATTCAGATTTGTAAACTAATCTCTGAATTGGCATTTTCAGCTGAATCTCTTCTGTTATAGAAAAGCACACTTCACTTAATTAAGGCAAAAGTTCCTGCAAAGTTTTCCTGTATCTGTGAAGGCAAGAGCAGACAAATAGCAAGAGAGGAGAGGACAGTGCAGCCATCGCTCTTATCAGTCCACTGCAAGAACCAGAGCATTTCATCTGCCTGCATCCAGAGAAGAGTATGACTCAGTTATGATCCAAAGGCTGAATTATAGTAGCTGCAGTCTCCTGAGTTCATACAAACAGTCCCAACATTTCAGACTGTGCAAAGTGATACTGTTAGAATTTGGCTCTAGAGGAACTTAATTCACTCCACGTCAAGATTGCTTTACACCAGTTCTTTCTCTCATGCCTGTAATGGCATTCACATGGTTCAGTGAACAGATCTGGCCCAAAACTAACAAACATTTTTTTCCAGAGTTAGTTTCAGTTGAATCAACTCCTCGAACCACCTTAACTGAACAAACACTGTCCCCCCCCCACTTAACTGTGCAACCTACAATAAAATATTTTTACTTCTTTAAAACAACATAGCCTTCAAGCTTTCAACAGATGCAGTTCACAAACTTGTTAGAATTCTCATTCTGTCTTTCTTTTCTCACCTAGTGGTAGAGTCACTGGTTGAGTCATCCAAAATAGAGTACAATTTCATGGGACTGAGAGAAGCAATTTTTGGCAGTTTAATCTTCAGAATATCTTCTCAGGTTGGTTTATTTCAGAGCATGACTCTTCCTCCTGCCTTAGAATTAATAGTTTCTGAGTCCATGACTGGACTGTCTAAAATAAATACTGTGAGTGGGTATATATCTTGTGCCACTGTATATGTTTATTATGCATTGGAAGTCTACATCAGAAGTGGCGTATGTTTGACAAGTACAAAGAAAGATACCCAAATTCAGGCTTGCAACCTGATGCTGTTTAACAGAAGCTTCATAATGCTCTGGACTGCCAAATATATTGCAATGGCTTTGGGGATTATTACAATATATCATACAGAGAATCTCCAGAATAATATATTTATGTCACAAGGTACCATGTCAAAAATCCCACTGCAGTATTTTCAGTCTATACTAATGACCCATCAAAGTGCATCAAGGTTTTATAACTTTTTTGGTGTCTGTTACTGTCTAAAAACTGTTATTGGGGAGTACTTTCAAATATTTTAGGGAAAACAATTGCTTTTTCTAGATAATTATTAAAAGGAAATAAAGTTGGATTAAAGCCTGTCACAGCAATTAATGCAGCCTGTATAGGAAAACACTGCATATAGTCTAGGATTTTATATAATACCCAGTCCAATCCCCTGTACATTTCAACATTTAAGAGCCAAACTCCTTCTAACAGTTTAAAAAAAATCAGATATATTTGAACCCTTGGCTTTTGGGCTTAGGAAATCTATGGAATTCTCAATTCTCTATTGTTGAAAAAAAAAATTTAAATGTATTAATAAGGAAAACAGAGAGGGAACAAAATCATATGACTTACAAATAAAACAGAAATCAAGAAGATGCTCAATAAGGGACAGGTGTCTGTACTGGATGTTACATATATGATCGTTCATCCAAGCACAGAATAAAATGCAAGTAGTTTGTGATGTTCCATGGCAAAGTGTGTGTGCAGCTACAACAATTGTCTGTGTAAAAAACAACCTTATTGTTGGCTTTTTTAATATTAAAAATGAATGAGATATTAGAAGTCTTCAGATGTTTTTGGATGTTCTTACTTCCAAGAAAAATTTTAGAAATTTACCTCATGGATTTGGTGTGCTTATGTTCATACCTCAATATCACAAAATGATTTTTAAAACAACCCAAAAGGACCCTTCATGTCCAGAGATGCTTCAAAGTATTTAAGGCCTAGCGTATGATTGAAGTGTAATGAGAGAAGTCAAAAAAAGTTGTATCATACAGGAATTTAAAAAAAAAAAAAAAAAGGAGACGACTATGAAGGTATGTTTCAAAGAGGAGGGTCTTTAAATTAAGCTAATAAATTGAAGACTAATAAATAAAAAATGGGTAAATACCATATGATCAATATCTTAATTGTCAAAAGTATTATTTCTGTTCTATATTCATCAAGTCTCTCGTAGCATGAATAATAATCCTGTATACATGGGCATTCTAGTAGGGATGTGATAGAGGATGTTGATCGATATATCCATCTTCAGTACTGAGCAAATTGATTCATGCTCTAATAAAGAGCATTAATATTAGTAAAAGCATATACAAATCTGATAGAGAGGAATTATTACTATATATACTGGAGGCGGGGAAAAAAATCCTTACACAGCTATAAGGGCTGTTTGGAGGAACTAATGAGTATGTGACTAAGAATGTTGTGGTTAACACAGGATACCCGGATTTTCCAAAATGCTGGTAAGTAACTGGCCCTGGACTTTTCCTCATCAAAATCAGTTTTAGTGTCTGACCACTAAAACACAGAACAGCAGACTCATTCAATTAGGAAATGCAAAACTGCAGGAAAGTATCAAAGGAGAACATTCACACTCTACGTAGTATTGTTACTATGACTTGCTACAATGATGAGTACTTTCAAAATGGCTTTATAAATCCAAACTCTAAACTTTGAATGTATATATATATGTTTATGAATAGTCTAAAAGCACAATTTTGTGAAGGGAATGTTATTTTTAGTGAAGAAATTCCATTCATTACATTATACATCTTTTCTATGCAGCATTTAATTTGAATGGATTTTATATAATTCGAATAGTAAGATAAATGTATCCCCACTTATTTATGTATTTATGTATTACTGTATGTTTGTATACATTAAACTTCATTTCATATGTTAGGCAGCAGCACATCTGGTCAGCTTCAGAACATCTGGTAGAACTGATAAATGTACAGTCATACAAGATAGGATGCTCTTGGCTGACTCATTTTATTTGCTCTTCTGTATGCATGGTGGCTATTCTAGATCTTCCATATGCTTTTCAGTTACACACAAGTGCAAAACATTAGAATAAAATAATAATTATGCTATCAAAGAATAAAAAAACCTCTTTCTTCCAAGCACAGAATTGCCCAAGGAAATCATATTGGTCCAACAGTTAAACCATGCAATGTCCTATACTGATCCATGCAATTTAAGTACCAGATACCTAGAAGGAGGTAGATACACACATATGATATTAGAATGTAGTTTGCTACGTATGCATGTTTTCCTGAAGGAATTATTGGAATAACATGAAAACAGGAAATCCTTTAAAACTCTGTGTTTTTACCCTCTCATTGTGACAATGCAGTGACTTTTTAGACAACTTATGGACTGTATTGGGAGGAATAAGATAAAAGGTTCTTCCAGTCAGTTCAGAATATGGGGAGTTTGGAATATGTAAATGTATACATACCTCCCCTCTCATGTAATAATATAGGCAAAGAGAGGAGGAAAGCTGAGCAACAAGTTGAGATCAAACTGTGTTTGCCCATTAAGATTTTAGTACATTTTTGAATAAGGAAAAATTAGTGCAAATAATAAATTCTTTGTTCGTGCTGATTAGATCACAAAGAAACAGTGCATGGGTCACTTAAAGAAAGCAACAGAAAAAGAACCTGAAAATACACAGAAGAAATTGAATGGTCAATTAACTTAAGACAAAAGTTAACGAAAATTGTTTAAAAGTGGTTTCACTTAAAGGAGAATCTTAAAAAGGAAAACTACACAGAATTTAGGATTTGGCTTCTCTGAAAGCTTTTAAATCTTTTAGCATATTTCAGCTCATTTGGCACTTGCTGCTCAAAAAAATTATCCAGGAACAGTGCCAGTCTCAGTGCTCTCATTCAACTAGAGAAATTAAGAGGAAACCTTAATAACTGCCTTAGAGTTTACACATTTTATCTTCATTAAGAAACACTTGCTACAGGAAGGAACCCTAATGGTTCTAACTAGCTCCCATGGGGAGGATCAAAGATAGTTTAAAAAGGGCAGATCACACAAAAAGAGACAGAAGAAGAGTCCAGGGGGCTCACAGCTGATAAGGAGAATACAAGTTGTTTTATACCAGATAAGAAGGAAACCTACCTAAAAGTACAAATTCATATTGTGGGCCTATGCCAACTGTTCCCTAAGTCACGCGAAAGCCATGTAGCCGCAGTCAAGATATTTGCTGGATTAAAGGTAAATTCCCTTCTCAGAGGCAAAATACGTTAGCTCAGGATCAGTACCATGCTAAAGTGGCCACATGGACATGTCCCAGAAAAATTAGCATGGGCAGAACAAGCTGACATTTGCCATCCCTGCACAACTTGGAAAGGTCTCACATTTACTTACAGTGAAATATGAGTTTATGAGAGATTAAATGTGCACATATGGGAAGTTTTAAAAATCCTTTCCACATCCCCCATCACAAATTGAAATGCCTCATTCGAACTGCTAAATGAAAGTACTGATGGACGGCCTCTCAGGTCCCTGAAAGCGAAGCGCAGGTGCACAGAAAGCTGCAGGGCTGTACGTGGCTGGTATACATAGAGAAGCACTCTTGGGTCTGCTCTGGGAATAGCAGACTGACAGGATATTCCCCTGAGGTGTGTAATGGTGAGACAGATCTCCCTGGAGACTGCTGTCTCAGAAATTGTAAAGGATACAGCAGTGCAGCTGTCACGTAACTGTGGCACTGGTTTTCCGGGCAGGAGACGTCCTTGGAATACAGCTCCTGCAATTTATTTTTGTCAGCCAAATTACACCAGAGTGTTGAGCTGCTGGAGTCTGTTCCAGGCTGAGCAAACATGAATGAAAGGTATGAGCACTGCAGCCATGAAAGATTTTAAAATAATGTGATACATCATTGCAGTTTCTTATGTCCTGCTGTTTCAAGGGAGACATCCCAATAAGTCAAGCTGAACACAGTTCTTTATGCACGCACAAGGCTAAATCCTGACAGGGATCCATAAAATCTAGATTGTTAATGGGCAAGATTTCTTAAACCAGTTAGTATTAAATGCCAAATAAAAAGAAAAGCCCCAGGTCCCCCCCTCCCTGGGAGAGAAATACCTTACCATGAGCCAGAAGGGGACATTTGTCTCTGCTTGTGGTTGTCTGCAAAAAAAATATTCTCTGCACTTAAGATAACTTTAATTCATACCCTCCTTCCTCATAAACTGCTGCAGTAATATGGCTAATAGCTTCTTCCCCAGGCAAGTAATCTCTACTGGCCTGCTAGCGGGGATGACACAAAGGACCTACAACCACAGCTCTGACATCCAGATGAGTGCTCTGATCATAGGATAGTCTCACACAGTTTTCTTGCTTGTTGTTATTGAAACTATCATCTGACTACACAGACAACATGAAATACTCATTAAGCCAGAGAACTGAAAAAAAGGAAGAGACGTGTATCTGGGAGGGTGAAGCCTATACTCTAGTCCCCACTTCAGTTAGTATTTCAAAATTTCATGCCAAGTGAAATAGACTCAATAGAAGAAATGGAAAGAGCTACCCTGAAAATGCCTTGTAACTTGGATACTCCCTGAGAAGGTATATGAAGATTTAAGTTCTTTCAGGCAGAGTGAAAAATTAAAATTGGACCTCGTGTTCAATGTGACTGCTTTAACAGAAAAGCGTCTGCTTAGACATGGTGATTCATTTTACTTACCCTTCCAGTGCTTTGCGTCAGACCCAGAAAGGCTATGTGGAATTTCAAAAGTACCTTTAGGGAGAACAGAAAATTGGAAGCCAGAACTGGTGCAAGTTTGAGCAAGTTAAATTTAAACTTCAGTATGAACAAGTTAAATTTAAACTTCAGTGGTAGTATATACATGATAGTATGGAAAGTTCCACCACAGCTCATGCATCGTTTCAGAAAGACTTGATATGACAAGTACTTCTGTTTAAACTCTGGGTATTCAGTATAAGCCAGAGAGGGGCTTCCTTTTCTTTCTTGAATTATGGTTTGAAAAAAAAACGACCACCAGATGACAAGATTTCGGTCGAAGGTTATCAAGAACTGCACACATAGAGGTTTGCTGGATGGTTTTGGTTTATAAAGTCCAGATGTTTGGTATTTTAAATAAGTTAGAAGCTGTTCTAAAGAGACATCAAAGAAAACTTAAGATAGTAGCATTGTCAGTTGCAGGAAATTGTAAAATAAGACACTGAATGAATACTTTGCATGTACAATGTCAGAACACATTAAGGGACTGAATGCATGTATCTGCTGGAATGTTTTACATAACTCAAAGGTCAGTTCCATACAGTTAAAAATATCCAGGGCACAGACTTGTGATTATTGTTCTTCACAGTGTTTGTTTCCCTTTGTAAAAGCATTACTATTTTTCTTATGTAGTCATGGGAGAGCTCTAGCCATGAGCCATGACTCAATAGAGTGGATTATTTAGGGCTTAAATTTTTAGTCTGGCTTCTCTTCCCCACGATACTTCACACCACTAAATATTGCTGCTTCCTCAGCTGTTTGCATGTAGAAACATCCATGCACACTCAAATATATTCCATGTATCTCTCCCATTACTAATTCTGTCACAGAAAATATTCAACCTAGAGGGCTGTCTCAAAACTTTTGGGAAGAGCTACAAGCAAGAATTTTAAATAACTAGCAAAATATACCACAGCAAAAGATTCATGTCTTAGATTAGGCAATTTTTAAAAGTTTTGGCTACACAACTAAACCAGTAATAATAATGTCCTAACAGGGATACTGTTTACACAGGCAAAATAAATAAGTTAGTGAAATTACATAAATAAGCTCTTAAAAAAAAAAAGTAACATAGCACAAAGATTGTCATTATTCTCACTAGACAAACTTCATGAATTATGAAGTAAACAGCAATGGCCTCTCACAGTCCCTTCTTCTCAAAGGAAACACAATATATTGCTAGCAAGATTTAGCCTGGAGCAACTCAAATCATAGCTCTGCTCGCAGCTCTCCTTTGCTCCCAAGACGGGAAAGCAGTTTGCTGTGGGTAAATGTAATAGCCCTTCTGATCTCTCCAAATATACTGCTGGTGAAACTCCCTTCTGTCAGACCTGAATTCTGCAAGTATGTAAGAGATAGTTACTCATTCTCACAAGTTAAGGTCCTAACTTCATGTACTAATTCAAGAAGTAATAAAGGAATAAAAGCTTTACCAGAGACCAATTCAAAACTTAAAAGAAACTCTGAATTACTACTCATTCAGCCAAAACCTCTTTAAGTTTATGACAGAGGAAGTAAGTGCCCCCACCTGTTAGGTGTGAATGCTTCCTCTTACTAAAGTAAAGCTGAACACCTATGAAGGAGTCATAGTCTTACCGTGGTCTTCTGGAGATGACTAACACAAGACAAAGTCTTAGCATTAGGGGGCAATTCTCCCTCCATGGAGTGAACGCTTTCCTGAAGTTCTACATCAAATTTTGACTCCATGAGCACTTTGATGTTTAGTGCACATTTAGCAAGCCACTAGCCTTATTGAACTCATTGAGGCTACTTAACACACTTAAAGTTCTGCACATGCATTGCTGGGATTACTGACTAATACTATGTTTGAGGCAGAGCTTCCCTAGAGAGAAATGTGCCCTGATAAAATTCAAGTGACACATGAAGCTGAAAAGCACTTGATTTCTTGATTTTATGTGCTGTTTTTACATTGCAATGTATTTTGAACATTTTCTTGTTTACATTAAAATAAGACCAAACTAAGGAGGGTTTACAAAACTGACAACACGGCAAGTTTCCTTTTTTCCAGTATGATATTTGAAATAACAAAGCTAGATTGTACTGCCAGGGCACTGAGGGCACCACCAGCCCTGACTGCCTGTGCCCAGCTGCCCTGGAGCTGCCCCTACCCTGCCCACAGCCCAGGACCCACTGTCAGACCCTGGGGACCATCAGTCCCTTCCCCAGTGATGCTGCAGCAAGGCCAGTCTCTGGCTCCTCACAGCTCTGCCCTGCCTGGCCATGGCCCTGCCCAGCCTCGGCCTATCCCCATCCCCAGGAAAGTGCCCAAAGGCTGGGGATGGGGCTGCCCCGGCTGCCCCTCAGTTGCCTGGTAGCCTTTCTGGAGTGGTGGGACGGGACAGGCAACCAGGGCCTTCCCTGCCACCCCCACAGAGAGTCCCCAGTGCTCCCAGATCCCCCCAGCAGTCACAGGCCCACATATTGCCCTGCCACAACAATCTTAGTCAAAATGTTAGTAGTTTAATAATATCAAAACTAAAAGCCTTCTGAGAAGTCTTCGCAATCGTCTACTATTTCCTTCTCAGATCAGCTGTGGTCAATACATCTGCAGACAGTTCAAGCACATGGAAGATTGGAGCAAGCTGTATTTTATTTACAAGGGAGACGCTTCATGTACTAACTAAATTGGCAGTTACACAGACAAAACCGCATCTCTCTCCTGCTGGTTGTGGAGCTGTCTTCTGCTTCCATAGGTCTTGGTGCTAGAATCAGAAAATTTCCACATAAGACAGCCTTTGAGTCATCTGTAAAAGCAAACAAGGCACTTTTACAAATGGGTTAAAGTCCAGGATTTTTAGACAGTCCAGGACTGTGGCATTTATTGCAGAGGATCACGTTTCAACTTTGGCATCAACTGTTTTTCTGGAAGGTTTAATTCTGCTCTCTGCAATCGAGTTATAGGTCCATATATTAAACCCAAATAGGGAAATCCATCTGCTCTCCCTCATATTACCAGGAGGCACCCTGGAGTGCCAAGACATTTCCAGAGCCCCGAGGCTCCAGCCTTCCCCTCTGCCACCCACCCTACAGCTGCTCAAGTGAGCCATGGCCCTTATCTGAGGTTTGCAGATGGCCCCTTTAGGTGTCAGTCTGGCCCTGTGAAGAGTAATTGCAAGAGCTGGAGGAGTACAGCAGAATAATTACAGCAAGATATGAAGGAGCGAGATTTTAATAATTCATGAGATATACTTAAATTGCAGATTTTAATTATATCTTTATCAGTTCTTTATTCAAAATTCCAGTGTAGCAGAGCAACAGAGTAAGCTAACATTTCCTACTGTGGTGTACTATAGGCAAACTTTTGCAAAATGTAATTCCTGTGCTGTTAAAATGACTTCAAGTTTCTGAGTAGTACTTTAGAAATATTATATAGGTGTATATTTACTTAAAGATTTAAAATGCAAATCCCTGAGACTTTTAGAAAACCGATTTCTTGTTATAATAGTACTGTTACATTTTTATGTCACATCATAGTGAATGTAATGAAAAAAAGGGACACTGTGTTTAAAGGTGAACTGCAAGGTTATTCTTCTAAACAGATTGGTAGACTTTGTATAAATTCCTGAGTCATTAATTCAACACTAACACTGTCTGTGAAAACAACCATTTTGGTGTATTTTGAAGCAAGATTCTTGTACATTAGTTTTTCCGTTACTGTTAGAAACTGTTGGATTCTACAGTCAGGATTCACTTCCCACACCAACCCAGACTTGACCTCACAGATGGTATGCAGAATCTCTCCCACACTCTGTATTTACATTTTCCAACCAACACAAACCATTGTAATGATGTACAATTTATGGCAATTAATGATGAATTATTACAAAACTTTTTAGTGAAGGATTATAATATAACTTATGCAAAAAATTGTCCCATTGTTCGATGGTCCAGCATCACATTCTTTTCCAAATCACCTGTATTAACATTGCCTCGATAGTACGATCATACTATTAAAATAACTCAAAGTCTTAAACTAAGGTGCTAAAGAAAGCAATATGTTATAAGCAAGACTAAGACCTTGTAACAGTAAGGATTTGGGGGCTTTGGGACATATTTTCTGGAGAAGCACCGAGCTTCACTGGAGACTTTTTTCAGGATGTTATCCAAACTTGTGTCAAGAATGACATATGTATTTTTGACACTGCCTTAAGGTGGGAGATTCCACCAGTTAATATCTTGAAGCCCCTTTCACCCATATTTTTTCTATGATTCTATGGTATTATGCTTGTGACTGCTAATTTATTGTTTGAGATCTCTTTGTCCTAGTTTTACCAGCTTAAACTTATTCAGATCTGAAACAAGGGGATTAAATTTTCTCCTCCACACAGTCCAACTTGCTCAAGGCTGGTTCAATAATTCAAATTTTTATTTATTTTCCTGCCAACAGCCTCAGCAGAAACAGATTTCTTACAGGAGACACACAAATCTTGAGGAATTAACAAGTTTAGTAAGAATTTTTTGCATGCCTATTTAAAGCAGCCCTTTCTAGTCCTTTCACCCATCTCTTATTTCATCTTTCCCCCTTCTCAGTTCTAGAAAACATGTAACTAGCCACCTCCAGGGATAACACTTGTCTTTTGCATAGGTAAAACTTATCTCACTGCTCCTGAGACTAGCTTACACTCTTGGTTCTTCTGTGTTTAGTGCTGTCAGCTCTAGATACTTAGTGGGTTCTTTAAGGATATAGCATGACTTGAACAGTGAGGAATCACAATCCAAGAGGTCTTTGGGGTTTTTTAATGGCATTTTTATTGTTAGTTTTTAGTTGGTTCGTTGCTTTTCCCCCGAAGAGGCAACAGATAGAGCTGGAATATAACACAAAGGCCAGAGTTCCTTGATAGGAATCTGATAGGTTTCTCACTTGACAAGATGGAGCTCATGAAGGGTTCAAGGCCTAACTGTTTCCTAGCTGACACAGCAATGGGGGGCAGCCTTCAGCCCTTCTAGTCAGGAGACAATGCAGACAGCACTAACCAAAGCAGCAAGATCTTCCTACCCACATTGTCCTGTTTTGTTACCTCAAATTCCCTAAATATTACTTAATTGCAGTGGGCCTGTCTAGTCTTTACTCATGAGTTTTGTTGACATTTACCCTCATGGTCTAGCTTCCAAATGGTGTCCAAAGGAGCACATCTGGTCTCCATTTCTAAAGGCACAGCGGAACTGTACATAAGTCGAGCCATACTTAGAGGACCTTTCATCTTGTTAAAACTGTGATCCTGAATAAAGGTCTAAGTTTCTTTTACACGTCTACTCATTTGTATAAAATAGTAATTTCAGTACATTTTTCTAAAAAATGGTATTTTCTGAGCCAGCTGCAACTAGACAGCTAGATACATGAAGGAACTAAGAAGATGGTGAGCAGTGACTTATGAAAAAGAACAGAAACTGTCATACACAGGCAAATTTAAAAAAATAAATCCCCCAAAATAGTTTGATCAATTTTTATAGACCATTTTACCATTGTTTCATTTCTAAACAGAGGTCATTCTGCTCTTGAATGTAACTCACACACTGAGAACAGAACAGTTCAGGTCTCCTGAGTATTGTTTGTGTCATGTGGCAGAGTCATAGCTTTGCTGACAGCTCCTCATCCCTGTCTAGCCAGAGGCTGTGCCCACCCCAGCATTTAAGATGTGCATATGTAGCATTTTTCCCAGGCTCTATACTCACTGACAGCCCAACTGGCTATTGTGCCTGACTCTTTAAAAAAGAAAATAAGAGAGGTTTTGGGTTGGTCCCCTGCCTTTTTGTCCTCTTGCAGTTGTCTGCTCCCTGTTTCTGTCAGCTAAGCAGTCCAGATGTAAGTTTTTGCAATAATAATCACTACCCACACATTACCCAAAGAACAACATCTCTGTTCCCACCCCTTCCCTGAAATAACAGGCTAAGGAAAAACATTGCAGACAACCAGGCATTTTTTTTTTCTTTTTTTTTTGCAAGAATAGGCTTTTCTTGTGAGGTTTCCGTCATTATGTGGTTTTGGCTGGCTCAGAGAGAACATGCAAAGAGAAGTGCCTCTCTCGCAATTTTAGGTCCAATGCAAGAGACAGCTAAAATACAAGAAGAAAACAAAAAAAAAGTGCATTTTTTTTCCAGGACTCAAATACAAGTTTAAAAGGTTGAACTGTACTTTAACTTTATTAGAATAATCACTTTTAATTCACTGAATCACAAACTGCAGACAGGACAATTAAATAAGGTGACAGGGGATTGCTAATACATACAATTAAAGAAAGGTGACAGGGAATTGCTAATACATACAATTAAAGAAAGGTGACAGGGAATTGCTAATACATAGTTTAAAATAATTACCAATATTTGTGTCTGAACAATTTATTCCAATTGAACAGGAGATTCATTTTCATATATATACACATATATTACACGTATTATTATCATTTATTGTTGTTGTGTTTTACCATAGAAAACAGCAAGACTTGCCCAGTCAATCTGGTGTTAATGCTTCACCTCAGTCCTTTGCAGGTCTGTGCTTTGGTCTCTCTCCTAATGGGCGATATCTAGTAACCATAGTCAAAGGACCTCTGTTCAAAGTCCCCCCACAGACAGTCCTGCATCCAGGCCCTCACACATCACAAGAGTGGACTTATAGCCATCAATATATCCCATCAGCTCACTGGGAATACAAGAAGCTGATGGGACCCTTTAATGATTTACAGGTAGATCATGCCTTTTATGAGGTAAATTAATTTTGACTCTGACTTTGGTGTCCAGATAACTTGCTGTGATAACAAGATTTTCAGGAATTTAATGATTAAGGTCAATTGTTAGAAGTAGTTGCTGGGGCATGTAGCATAAGAAACTTTCTTTTCATCTGTTATACTGAAGTTGCACAAGAGTCATAAGCTCCAACTCTGACTTCTCATTTATCATCATTGAAGAACATTATAATTACTCTGACCTTGCACTGGGACCCCGTGTTCTTGGTATTTTTGGTTGCATTTAAGCAAGAGACAGGAAAAATTCTTCCCACTCAAATCTTACAAAAATTTGGCGTTCTACAACATTTAGAGGGCAGTAAACAGTACAACCCAGGAAAAGCACGTTCTCATGTTTCACAGGCAACTATTTTAATTTTTGAGTAATTACTTGGAAAACAAGTTCTTGCATACATGTTCCTGTAAAAATTTTCCACAGTAGCAAGCAGGAAAATGAATATATAATGGCTTTGTTCTATATATTACTGTTTATAATATTTTCAAAATTACTTCTAAGCTCAGTGGTCAAGAAAACGTTACTTCAGTTGTCATGATAAAAAACAACTTCTAAATAATAATGTTCACCACTCTTTGTTTATTCAATAATACATTTTAGAGACCTAATTAAACTTACTTTAATTAATAAAAAAAAATCAAATGTATATGCACTGTGTGGAGCACTATTTATATAGCATTTAAAGATCAGGACTTGAAAAAAAAATAGTGTTCTGACTACAACATCTGTAGTTACCAAATCATAAAAATAAGCTGCCTTCTAAATGAAAAATTACCCCCAGAGTGTATGAAAAATGGAGTTCATATGAGGCTAGGAACCACACTGTTTCAATCAAAATATAATTAAATCTTAGTTTATCACCTAAACAGGTATATTTTCTCAACATTTGGAATAGTGCTGTTGATTTTCAAAATTTTAATGTTAGCCATTTAAGAGAGTTTGTCTTTTTAAATCTCATGGAAAGATGTGACTGAAGTTATTTCTATGTATTATTTTATATTTCAAGTTCTCACAGACATGGAGAAAAGTGTGAAAATGTAACACAGGTATGGTAAGAACTGAAGGTAGGGGGCAAAAAAATACAACCTGAATAGATTTGTTTTAAAAGCGATAACAAGTATGTTTCTAATTTTCATGGTGATGCCATATTCCTATAAGATGGTATTATTTCACTTTTTTCAGTATCATGGGAATTTAACTTCACTGATTACGTTCAGATGTTGTTAAACAATTCAAACGCTTTCTGATAAAACATATTTAAATCATAGATGAAAAGCCTTTGGAAATAAAGTGATAATCTAGTAAGTCTCTTTTTAATCTATAGGTCAGTTCTCTAATGTTTGTTTAATATTATTATATACACACTTTCCACTTTTCCTTTATAGAACAAGGTGCACTATTTCCTGTTAAGTTGTTCAGTCTTGACTAAAATACTGTAGGTGGCACTGCGGAGCACATGAACATTTTTTTTTCAGACGGAAGTCACTCCTTTATTGTTCGCATTACTGCACAGTAGGTATAGGCATAAATAGAAAATCCTTCCTGAAATTTCAGGATCTTTTAAAGGATCATTTCAGAATGTGGCTCATTAGGTTGAATCATGTGAAATGTACTATGAAACACAACAGATTAAAAGCTTTGTAAAATCAAAATTCTCTTGTTTCTTTCAGCTGTGGGTCACTGTGCCTCCCCCAGCTATGCAGCCCTACCTACTCAACCTTTGCACATTTCTTATAATTATTCAGCATTAATATTGCTTATAATGAAGATTTTTGCTCTGATAAAATGATACCAGCTTTTGGGCTCCTGACCAAAATGGATCACTGTGAGTCTGTAAGTGGCTGTGTCCAGATTAAATGGAAAAAGAGTCAGCCTTTACAGCTGTTTCTCAATAACAGCCCAAGCAATTCCATTGTGAATTTGGTACTTTCAAAACATACTAGATCATGAATGTATAATATACAGGAAAGTGCAATTCCAGAAGAGTTATGGATACTTTTGCTTCTTTGAAATGTTAGATGTGCATATTATATCAAGTCTACCTGAAAAGCTTGGCTGATGTCCAAGGAAAGATATGAGACTCATCTAGTCAACAGACTCAGCATCAGGACCGGGATTTAATCTGCACTTTTTTAAACAAATCCATTTTTACTTCACACTGAGGTGGCCAAGGGCCACATATGCATACTCCTTGTATAAGTACAAGGTCATAACTTGGCCCTTTTTTAAAATCTTCACTGTACTGCTGAAGATCTTACCAGTCACATTTGTGTAAATGTTGGCTAGACTCAGGGGTACTTTCCTGAAGTTATATGCTTTTCTCTTAGCAAGTTTCAACTGCTAATACTATGGGCAAAGCAAATATGAGTCTCAGGCCTGAGATGACATACTAGCATGTTCATTTTGTAATGTGACATCCAAAAAAGACAGTAGCGGTATTTTAGACATTCAGAACACTACAGCAAAGTAATGAATGAGGTGTTATATCTTCTACGGAATATGGCACTGAGTCTAGTTTTGAAAAATACTGTCCAATTAATATTACATTATAAGTATGGACATAATTAAAAACCCAGCAACAGAGTGATTCACAGTCTTGAGAGTCAGACTTACATTAATTAAATATGCTTTATTTATTTAGCTTTTCAAAGAGAAATTACAAGGTAGACTTGATCACATTTTGTAAGTAGACACAGGGGGAGAAGATTTCTGATGATAGGTTTTTTGATGTGGAAGACAAAGGGATAATGAACTACAACAGTAAATGAAGCAAGAACTAGGCAAATTAAAGCCAGTCAGCAAATGATAATTTTAAAAAGAAACCAGGCTAGGATGTAGCAGGTAGTTAGGAAACTAAGCACTGAAAAAGTCCACTAACGGGGGAGTTGATAATCTACAACCTTAAGTCTTTAAGATTAGGTATTTTTTAAGAGATGTGCACTCACTCAATCACGAAGTTCCAATTTGATACACAGATTTTCAAATGAAATACCATACCTTGTCTTATTAAGAACAGCTAGATTATCATAAAGGTCCTCCACTGTTATAAAACATATATTTTCTAGTGCTGATAATAAACCTGTATGTTTTGTTTTATAAGAAAGAAAGAAAGAAAGAAAGAATGAAAGAAAGAAAGAGAATGCTGAGTTCAAGACACTGTGAGAATGTAGATTCTACATGAAACCATGACAGAAGACTGGCTATAATTTATAGTATAACAGTAATTTATCTTTTCTGCTTCCCACCCTCTTGAATGAAACATTTCAGAGGCTTTACTGGAAAGAAGATTCCATATATAGTCAATAAGGAAAACAACTAACCAACCAAACAAAAAAAACCAACCACCCAAAGAAACAAAAAAACCTCCACACCAGCTTTGTGATAAGAAACCAGATGGTTAAAGACATTTGTGCACAAATCTTCTATACAAAGCCAAGAGGAAAAACTCCACCTCCAAAATATTAAGCTCTTCCTTCCTCTTACAGTGTCCTCTTTAGTTAGCTTTTTGCTATTGGCTGTATTCAGTGTAAAGTCCATCAGAGAGACTAGTTAAGATTTTTGACAGTTAAGGATTTCTAGCCAGTATGGTGTATCATGTCATCTGCTACATCAACAAATATCTCTGACTGGCATTTTGAGAAAGGTATAAATAAATTTTGAGACACAAAGACATTTCTTTCTTTTTCACAGATTGCATTATCTGAGCATCATCATTATATCCGCCTTTCCTTGCAATTCTTGAACCCTGACCTTAGCACTGTGATCTAGAGAACCACTATTTTATGTTTAAGTCTCAGGATAAAAGCAGCTCCAAAATTTTACATAATTTCATATTCTCCCACAAACCATACGCAAAATCACAAGCAGTTTTGTCCCTAAGAAGTTTTAATTTCAAAAATCAGCTGACTTCTGATCTCATATATATTTGACTTCATATATTAAGAAAAGATGTTACAAAATAATTTTTAACAACTGTGAGAATATGAGAGAATTACTCTCCTCCAGTACAGTCCAAAACACAGGATTAAACACTGTTCTGTATTTTACAGCTTTTTAGAAAGATTCCTCATTTCATTCCTATTAACCAAATTCTAAAGGTCTTTTCCAAAAAGACCAGAGGAAACAAATATCAATTTCCAAATCAGAAGACAGTCACAGGCTTCAGTAAGCTTAGGTGGGAAAGTGCTTATTAAAAAGGAAATGAGAATAAAATGAAAGTATACCATTTGATACACTTTATTAGGATATTTTTATGGAATTGTCTTTCTCTGACAATTTAATGCCAAAACCAACATACTCATGTAGAGAGTACTGCAATGGCAGCAGCATCTGTGTTACATGTGTTTCAACAGCATGATTAGAGGCAAAAAAAGAAAGCTCAACTTTAAATGAGTAACATTTCAGGACTATTTTTTAAATTACAATGACAATCCATGAAAAATATAGTGTGGATACTTTTTTTTTTTTCAGATTATACATGTTTATTACATTTCCTTGGTCCAAACTACTGATACGCTGGTGGCAAGGGATGCCATCCAGATGGACCTTGAAAGGCTTGAGGGGTAGGCCCATGTGAAGTTCAATAAGGCCAAGTGCAAGGTCTACAAGGGCTTTGGGGCAATCCCAAATATCAATATATTCTGGATGATGAATGGATTGTAAGCAGCCCTGCAGAGAAGTACTTACGGATACTGGTGGATGAAAAATATGATATGAGCCAACAATGGATGCTTGTAGCCCAGAAAGCAAATTGTAACCTGGGCTGCATAAAACCAACCCTGGCCAGCAGGTCCAGGGAGGTGATTCTACCCCTCTACCCCACTCTTGTCCATCTTGAGTACTGGGGTCCTTAGCACAAGGGAGACATGGACCTGTCACAGTCCAGAGGAGAGACACAAAGTCAGAGAGCTGGAACATCTCTCCTATGAAGAAAGGCTGTGAGAGTTGGAGTTTTCTAGCCTGGAGAAGAGAAGGCTCTGGGGACACCTTATTGTGGCCTTTCACTAAATAAAGGGGACTTAAAAGAAAGATGGACAGAGCCTTTTTACCAGGATGTGTAGTGACAGGACAAGAGGCAACAGTTTTAAACTGAAAGAGGGTAGATTTAGATTGGACATAAGGAAGACATTTTTTATTATGAGAGTAGTGATACATTGGAACAGGCTGCCCAGAGAAGTGTTGGATGCCCCATCATTGGAAAAGTTCAAGATCAGGTTGGATGGGGCTTTGAGCAACCTGATCCAGTGAAAGATGTCCTTACTCATTGCAGGGGGATTGCAGCTAGATGACCTTTAAAGGTCCCTTCCAACCCAAACAATTTGAAGATTCTGGAATTCTATGATTCTATGATTTTATTCTCATAGTGTTAAAGTCAGTGAAATAAATCTACTGTCTTTTGCCATACATAAATGCTTAGAATTTGAGGATAGTACTTTTTCTTTTTCATTTTTAATACAGTTTGTTGATATTTTCTAAGTATGATGTTGTGAAAGAAATTCTGTTTTTATACAAACAGTATTTTGCATCAAGACCCTATTAAGGTGGCAGGTCTGGTGTTATCAGCTCTTACAGGGCGAAGTCTTAGGAAACACAGATATTGCAAGCATGAATGGATAAGCATCTATCTAATAGCAGATCACGGAAAAAATACATTTCAGACCACTGCTGTACAAGTTAGGCTGTCCTCCCTCCTCTCTGTTCTGTGTATCAGAATTTGCATTTATTTACCTTCATTAATTGCTTTACTGTTCCTAGAGTCAAAATTCCCAGATCCTGCTGTGCTATCATACAGGCAGAGAAAACCTTTTATTTTCATTTTTTACTTCGATCTCTAACTTTAACTTAAAAAAAAAAAAAGTGAAAGAGAAAGGCATGGGTTGGAGGGACAAGGAAGAAGAAAATAAAACAGCACTTATTATAAGCGTTTAGTAAAATATTGAGAGCACGTACTGGTAGAGACAGTCATTTAATGCATCATAAGAAAGGAAGCTAACAGCTAAGAAGAACATGGTGAAGAAAGAATCAAAATGATTCTAACAGAGGCATTTTGAAGGGGAACTGTATGATGTTAAGAGCAGAAAAAGTAAGCTGAAGTGTATGAGGTATGAAATGAGAGAGAACCTGAAGATTCTTAGATTCTGGAAGAAGCTGAGAGTTTATGTAACTAGACATGGTAAATGTGGATGTTATCTGGATGTACAGGTCATGAAGGAAATCAAATATTAAGTCAAAGATGTCCAGACTCCGTGCCTCTGGTGATGTCATCCAAGGCGACAGAGACAAGGAGAGAGACTAGAAATTTAGCTTCAGCCCTGTGGATCTTTAACCAAACTGATAATTACATCCATAACTTTTCAAAGTTACATAGAAGCACTTTAGCAGAAATACAGAACACTGGCTTAAAAAACCCAGGATACATAAAAACATACATATAGGTAGCATAGAATCCCACAAAGAAGGCATTTTTGGCTCTTCACTGACACTTTCAACCAGAAATGATATAAGTAATGCCAGTGTTTTAACCATCACAGCATTAGTTTGTCTAGAAAGATGAAAATAACTTAGTTTTGGTTTTTTTGGATTACAAAATACTACCCTATGCAAAAGCAGCAGGCTGCATGTGGCAGACGTTATAGAAAACAATGGTGTAGCAAATTTTTCAAAATAAAACCACATGTAATAGCCGCGTGTGAGTTAAATCAGAATTATGGTTTTACATAAAGAGAATTATTCTACCCCCTTTTTTCCTGTTGTTTTGTATTATAGCACTTTGTGAAACATTGCAAGGAACTTTTACAGAGTAATTTTGACATTATAATTACTCTAACCTTTACTAAACACTGCAAAAGAAATGTCAAAAAGATGTCATGTTCAGTCCATATAAATATAGGTTTAAGTAAGGAAATTGCACAGATTCAAAGGACAAGCAATGGGATACAGAAACAAAGAGAAAAAGGTCATGAAAGAATGATGCAGGCATACCTAAGTTAAAACAAAACAAAACAAAACAAACAAACACACACACAAAACAAACACAAAAACAAACAAAAAAAACCCAAACAAAAATCCAAAACAACCCTGGAAAGACTTTGAACAGATTTATACATCATTCCACACAATTGGTTATAAAATAAAGGTATTCCATTTTTTTTTGATCTTTTGTCTAGGAAACTAGGTACTGTGTCAAGGCAAAATAGCCTTTGCTGTTCTACTAGTGCTTCAATACATCCATCTCCGAGTGGAAATGAGGGTCTTTTTACAAATGAGAAATATTTCAAAGATGGATGGGCTCCTCTTGACTAAAGAGCTGCCACACATTGATCCAGGAAATTATGAATGGTTGTATTTCTTCAAACACAGAAAGACAGTACATGTTTCGTAGGTGACTTCTTTTATAGTAAAAGGGGAGAAAACAGCAACAACCTGTAATTCATTGAACCCTGACTCTCTGTAATTACCTTCACCTACAGTAACCTCACAGCAAGACTGCTTCCCACTGTTAGCCAGGAATATTCCTGGCACTTAAAAGGGTGGTGGTTTATTTCCAAAGTCAAGAAAAGAAGACAGGCACCAAGCACGTCCATGTAGTTACATGCTTCACACAGACACATGCATTTAATGGAAGCAGAAAATTAAGTCAGTCATTTCCACTCCTCATACTGACATGGAAAAAAACAGTGTTGGAAAAGTGTAAGCAGTAGCCACAGACACAGAGGAACAATAGGAGTAACAGAGCGGATTTCAGCCCAGAGCAGTTTAGCACAGTTACCAAAAGCTCATCCAAAGAACACAATGGTTCATGTGGTGGGATCACTGCCTACAGACCACAAGTATTTTAATTCAAACGTTAGTTGTGGTCATGCACAGAGTGCTCTGACAGAGTTCAAGGAAGCATTTATGAACTGAAAGCAAAGCATATGTTCATCTGCCTTCCCAGAGTAGACTGGAGTGTGTGGTACCTTGCATGCTTGAGCCCAAGATGAAATCAGGCACCAAACGGGAGCCTAAGACAGTTCCCACCTGTCTAAGGAATGAAATACAGAATGTTCCTCAAAGGATTTGCCAGAGTGCCTCTATTTTATAGCCAAAACATCACAGCAAGGTCCTTACTGAACACATTTTCTAAAACACCAGCACTATGTCAAATGATTGCCTGTTCATGTTACACAAGACTTTCAGTCACTGATGTCTGAAAATGTTTAATATAGAATCCACTTACACAGTTTCACTAGCCCTGCTTACAAGAGCTCTCTCCACACTGCACAATTTAGGCTCCAAAGGTAATCAAGAGCATTTTGAAAAATGAACACTATGAAAACCTGCTTATAGTACAGACAGCAATTATTTTGTCCACTTTTGCCTCTTGCAGTTTAACAGATAACTGTGCAATATTCAAATTTTCATCCCTGAATTCAGCAGCTCCCTCTTTATAAATTCTTATGTTGGTGTCACAATCTCATACATGTGACAGTTCTTTTTAGGCTGATGACTCCTCTCTCATGACAAAATTTTCTCCATTCAAAACAAATGAATAGCAGTCTGTTACGAAAGTGTTTCAAGTGATTTAGTATGGCTTTTTCAAAGCTAGGCAGCTGAAATTTCAGGTAATGATTTAAAACCTACATAATAATTCCAGTGTATCTTTTACTGGCATTTCAGCTTCACTGAAAGGAGCCAACAGAACCACACTATGTGAAAGCCTGACTCTCTGGCTAGCAAGGTAGACCTTACTGAATTCTCTATATTTATGGAGGGGACAAAGATACAACAGAGGAAACATACCAGAGATACAATAGGTCACTGTCAGTATTGGATTGATATTGGATGATTCAGCTGTTATGGATTTTTTTCTTCTCTGTTACACTGTCCTTGTGTCCTATAATTTGCCCTATCGAAAGGCGGAGAAAATATCTGTCCATAGCTTTGCTGTTAATTTGTTGTGTGACTTCAGGCTGATTTGGGTTTTTCTTGACCATCTACATCTTATCAGAAGCTGGTACTCATAATGGGTTTAGCCTTTCCCGTCACAGTAGAACCATCTTTCTGTTACTGCCTCCGCAATTGAAAAAAAAAAATTATTTAAATAATTCTGCAATGCAATTCATTAGAGTGGTTTAAGAACCTATTACAGTTTCATGTGCTTTCAATGACAATGGTAACAGAAAAGCTCAACAGCTGCCAGTTTAGTCACTTATTATTCAAGTATATACTTGATTGAACCATGGGTAAGCCAGTGAGGGACAGGCCACCAGTAGCTTTCTTTCAGTAGGGACCCTAATAGTGAACATCATAGCTTCATGCCTTACGGCTTTTAGAATTAGAGGAGTGAACCACGACCGTAAAGCAGAAAAATATAGTTCTGTGGTTAATACCTGGCCTACATAGAAAAAGACCTGGCAAAACTGTTGTACAGTATATGCTGTACTATTTTAAAAGATTATTTTTTTAAATTCAGATGATGAAGACATGAAACCAGATGCCTTTTCTTTACAGTAACTTTTCAAACGAGATACTTAGAGTTTTTTTCAATCTAAGTGAACCAGGATACCATGATTCTACAAAGACTATATACCTATCAAACATCTATTGCCTTCCTTGGTAAGTAAATAACAAAGACATATTTTTAAATAAAATTCTTTGTTGGCACAGAGCTGAATACTTGTGGTGTAGTATGTATTTGTTAAGGAGTTTTGCTGAATGTTTTTAGGTATATACAATATTTACTTAAAGGAGTTTTAAACAATACATTTTGTGGGGAAAAGGTTTGATGTATTTTTCCTGGCCAGTCCAAAATGTCACATCATCCAACCTTTAACATTGCCTGAGAACTCTTCTGAGGTGGAATTAACAGCCACAGTGAAGTCTCCGGCCATTGTTGTTACAGAGTTAGCAGTCTCCTTTAGAAAAAGGATATTAAAATCTAGAAACATACTTCTCACCTAACATGAACCTCCTTTACTGGTCCAAATACTGTGGTGAAATATCAAGATCAATGCAGGGTGAAGAGGACAGGCAATGAGAAATGCAAAGACTGAAGTTTCGTCATCTGTTACAAATGGTCAGTGCAGCAGGTTTGCAGCTAATAAGCCACAAGCAATTCAGCTGGGATGCCAGTGCCAGGCTGTGCGACATGGCACTCAGAGGGTATCTGCTGTTGCGTTGGACAATACAAATCCTCAGCTACAACAGAAATAAGAGAGCAAAATGTGCTAAGGTTATAATGAACAGACCTCTCTGCATATCCACACCATTCCAGCACCCCTGACAAACTTTTGTCATCACTTGCAGATGGAACAGTTACTAAGGATCCCCATTTCTTAACTCTCCATTTCATAGATGCTTTGTAAGTGTTTCCATGCGTAGTGTGTAGTATTGGGAAGGCTGACTACTTCGGAGGTAGGAGAGAATATCTTTTGTACAGGAGAAAGTCAGAATTGCCCCTAAGAACTGAGATACCAGAAGCAGTAAGGAATTTTCATTGCAACAGAAAATCCTGTTCAAAAGTATTTTTAAAACTCCAAGACTATTATGAGTAATTGCTGATGCACTGAGGAAGAGATACCTGAAACTGATCTATGAACAGATGAATTCCTTCAATGGCTAGGTGTGGGGTGTGTGTGGGTGTGGTGTCTCCTACCATTAGAAACTTTATAACTTATATTCTTACAATAAAGTATTTAGCTAAGAAAGGTTATATAGAGAAGAATGATTCTGCAATAAAGAAATATATTCCTTTCAGGTGTGCCAAAGTCATTATTCATTAAGACATGCCATTTGGACTTAAAAAGCATATTTAAACACTTCAATTCTGTTAGAAAAATAATTCTCGAGGTAAATGCTTTTCTTTTGATAAAGGCTATATGCTTGTTGAGTTGATATGTAACTAAATCTAAATCTGGCATACTCTAAAATATTTAATTATACTTTCATTCAGAACATGTCATGGACTGTCGAGCTTGGAACCGTGACTACCTCCCTGGGGAGCCTGTTCAGTGCTCCACCACCCTCTGAGTGAAGAATCTTTTCCTAATGTCCAACCTAAACCTCCCCTGGCACATCTTCCTGCCATTCCCTCAGGTTCTGTCATTGGTCACCAGAGAGAAGAGATTGGCACCTGCCCCTCCTCCTCCCCTTGTGAAGAAGCTGTAGACCACGATGAGGTCTCCTCTTAGACTGCTCCAGGCTGAACAAACCGAGTGACTTTAGCTGCTCCTTATACAGTTTTCTCTCCAAACCCTTCACCAACCTCATGGCCCTCCTCCAGACACTCTCCAGTAGCTTTATATACTTTTCATACTGTTGCGCCCAGAATCACACCCAGTGCTGCAGGTGAGGCCGCACCAGTGCAGAGCAGAGCGGGACAATCCCCTCCCTGCCCGGCTGGCCATGCTGTGCTGGGTGCACCCAGGACACGGTTGGCCTCTTGGCTGCCAGGGCACACTATTGGCTCATGTTCAACTTGCTGTTGACCAGAACCCCCAGATTCTTCTCCACAGGGCTGCTTTCCAGCATCTCGTCCCCCAGTCTGTATATACAACCAGGGTTGCTGTGTCCCAGGTGCAAAATCCAGCACTTGCCCTTGTTGAGCTTCGTGAGGTTTGTGATTGCCCAGTTCTCCAATTTGTTCAGATGCCTCTGCAGGGCCTCTCTGCCCTCGAGAGTGTCAACAGCTCTCCCCAATATTGTGTCATCAGCAAACTTACTAAGCAATCCCTCAAGTCATTTATAAAGACATTGAAGAGTGCTGGCCCTAAGACGGATCCCTGCGGAACCCCACTAGTGAAGCCTGACAGTGTTCAAAAAGAGACAGGGCAACACCCTCAGACACATGCTGTGAATTTTGGCGTTGTCATATGCAGGGATGGTAGTTGGACTCGATGATCCATGTGGGTCCCTTCCAACTCAGGACATTCTATGATTCTATGAATTTTGAGCTGAGTTTAATATGTGCCCTGTTCTGATAAAGTAAGTATCTGAGGAAAAAAGTCTGTTGTTGTAAACGTAGGTGACTGTACGTATTCAATCATTCAATTTTCTTCCTGACAAAAAAACATAAAAGTTTAAAATCAGTGAGTGAATAAGTAGATTATATGATGCAATGAATTATCTGAGAGAATTTTTTCAGAATTGCTGTTATGTCGTATAACAGAGGGAAGTGTGTGACCCTGACCTCAAGCTGTCTCAGTTTTTCTGTTAAAGTGCTGGCAACCCACAATGCACCATTCGTCTACCCCACAGGCTTCGCACCAGATGGTTGTGCAAAGGGTTCTAGTTTTACTAATCCACATTGCAGCATGCATTTTGTCAGTACAGCTTGTCACTAGATGGCTGCAAGCATCCCTTGAAGCTATCTGAGCATACATGTGATTTAAAAAAGTGTGCCAGCTGAGTGCTAATACAAATGGTATCAGTAATGATTTCAGCATAAATGTGGGCTTCATGCGACAGGGAAAGTGTATTTTCCATTGCCAAATGGAGGACTAAAACTGTTTGTAAATGCTTACACAATTTTCGCAACAACTAAGCAGAAATAAAGATGAAAACATTTGCAACTGAGACAGACTATGCTTACAAAGTGGTCAATATAAAAATATAGTAAATCAGAATTAAAGCAAAGTCACACCTGGATACACTTGGATTAGCAGCACAGAACTTTGCTAAGCATTCTCTTTGAAGTCCGGGAAGTTTTTATTGTATTGTGTTCAAACTGACTCAGAACCTGATCTAGCTCTGTCTTACGTGTGCAGCAAAATGCTGAACACTTGTTTCCATTATAATGTCAAAAAAGAGAATAAGCTCAAAGGAGATTCAAATATAGGTGGACCAGGGAAAAGGAGGTGGTTGTGTGGTCCAGCTTTGGTCTCCAGAAGATCCAGGTAAGAATTTTGGCCACCCTCTATTGTCCAACTCTTTCCTCTCCTCCAGTAAAGCTGTAGCTTGCCTTCTCTCTTTCCATCCCATATGAAAACTTCTGGGGTAGAATTACCCTTCTGTCATATGACAATGGCAACAGTGGGTGTTATGTTTGTGCATTTCTTAAAATTCTTCTTTGCTGAAGCAATATATATATACACACATACATACATAAACTTCACAGCTCTGTGCCAATTTTTGCTTTTCAAAACTATGCTCAATTAGAGAAATGGAGGAAATAATATCCACAAATCTCTATTCCACAAGCTATAGCCCTCACCATCCTCTTTGGCAGTAACTTGTTCAGTATTCAGCAGTCCAGGTCAGTGGAGACATCAGTTTCACAGTGAGAATACTACTAATGACTTGTTTAACAATTGGAAAGAGAAGCAGTCTCCCTGCAGCCAGTCTGGTAGATGTTGGTTTGAAAAGGACATTATATCTATTTATATCCTATATTAACTTATCTTTATTAAATATATACCAAAAACTGGTAGAAATAGTGAGCAAATTTAACCCAAAATTTCATATGTAATTCATGCTTAACCTATATTCAAGAAGTGGAAATTAAACATCTACATTAAATGTCCCTTGTGTGTAGTAGGAGGACAGTGAGGACAATTTAGAAAGAATAACTTTAGTTTATTGAGGCCTTATGGTATAATAAGGGGAGAGGGAGAAAGGAGTCTTGCAGGAGGCAGTTCAGGACACTTTAAAACACTCTCCTTGACTTGTAGTCTTTGAATGGAGGCATAGTAACCTCACAAGGCAAAATATATTCTTTAGTAAATACTTTTAAAAGCTTATTTGGTAGAAGCAACAAAGAAACCAAGAGTAATAAAAAGGCAAAGGCCTTCAAATTGAAACAGACTCCTCTTTTAGAAAGGTACTATTAATAATAGTCATGTGCTTGGGAGAGAAGTGTTTATAGACGATATATGTATTCCCTCCACAGTTTTACAGATTTTTGGACTTGGCTGAAAAACCTAATAGTCTAAATTATGGCGAGCTGGAAAGTCTGTATTACTTTTTTGATTACACCAATTAATAATTCAATGAAATGAGTGTCTTCCTAAAAAGGCAACTGCCCTGAACTACAACTCATGCTTACCGATGTCTCCTGCTGACACAACCTAGCATTTCTTGTCAAGTTAAAAACAAAACAAAACAAAAAACACATCAACAAACCCTAAACTACCAGAGATATTGTGCCCACACCTGTGGAGGATGTTATATCCAGGTTAGAGCTATTCCTGTTTTCCAAGTAACTCATCAATCTCTTCCTCCCTGACAAAACATTTAACCTGTGTTTTTTCACAATAGGTTCTAAAACAGGCAATTAGATGACACAATGTTTTTCTCAGGTTGATGCATTATGTACTAAGACACAATTGACCTTCAAAGCATGAAAAATACCAGAAAACAGCAACTGTTCTTAAGCTATTAAAATGCTGGACTGGACTCAGGTGACAGAAAGGGTGCTTTCAACCAGCTATCTTCTCTCCATAAGTAGATCACTGTGTTCCTTCCCTCCTACACTGTGAACTGAAAGTAGATACTTTACATTATAACTAAAGCTGAACTGGACTTCAGGGCCAACATAAGATTTATTTTGCTGCCAGCAGTCTTTGAGGTGAGAACTGGACTTCTGGCTTTCTACTGAAAGGTTTGTATATTGCATGCATAATTAAAGATATGAGGTAGAATGAATGGTTTGTTTTATCATTATTGCTGTTATCTATTTTTAACTGTTACATGGACACTTGCAGGACAGAGATACCAGTCTCTGGCAAGAATAAGAAAGGGAGGAAGGGGTCTGGTTAGACACATGTATTACAGTAGTCCTCTTAACAACAGAATATCAGTTTTGCAGAATATAACTTTATGTTATGTTCCAGGGAATATGTGTTCTCTACCATTAAATGGTATATAAAGCTACTGGTTTTGGTCTCCAGCCACTCTCTACCTCTTCCCTTCCCCTGCGAGTGGGTTGCAGATGGCAGTTTGTTTCACACCTCCAACTGCTCCAAGAGAGGAGATGCTCTAAGCTACATCACTGGTGAGAAACACTCTACAGACAGATGCAAGTTTGGAGGGACAAGCTTAACTTCTACTTTCTACTTCTCTTCTTCCTCTGATGGTGTATTATATGTTGAAAAGAAAGCATTAAAATGTGTATTTACTGAGTAATGATGGACTCTTTTTCCCCTCTTCATCTTAGATTATTCAATCTCCCTTCATATTTGTGTGTGTGCGGAGGGGAATGTAATATTGTCATGAACATAATGCATATATCAGAGGATTGTTTTTCTCTTCAAATTTTTTTTCCTTGCATTTCATATAGATAAATGTGTGATTAATTGAACTCATTTGGAAAAAAACTTCCTTCTAGGCCCTCTAGTATACTACCTGGGTTTCAACAAATTTGAGAACTTGGTCTTATGGTATTTATAGAAATGTCCTATTGTACATTCATACCTCTGTGCCTATGTAATTTACAGAAATCTCTTGGGAGCCCATTGCAGAAAATAGACATTAGCTCTAAGTATTGACAGTCATTTTAAAATGGCACTCCTACTGCATCTCATTACTGTGAACATATCTTGGATGCTATATTGTGCTCATCCAAAGGAAATAAAGTATAATCTTTACCAGAGAATCTATTCCGTATAACTTGAGTCATTTATAATGATGTTTAAACTACATAATTGTAGTTTATCAGGAAGGAATTAAATTATTTTATATGGAGTTATCAAGTCAGACAAACTTTCTGACTGACATTATAAATTAGACTGTATTTCATTTCTGTGGATCATTACATCCCCGAGAAAATACATCTTATCCTCAAAGAGGTTAAACAAAAAGTTGAAAACTCCTGTGATCTCGATTAGTAATTCTCAACATGTCCCATAACTATATATTGAACAAGCAGGTGTATTTTGCAAAACAAGGAGTTACCTACAATTAATAGGTAAGAGTAAGCTTCTTCACAAGCCTTTTCTACAGCCTGTTGCTCTGGTCAGATGACACTATTCAAAACTATAGTGCAAGCCAAGAATCACACTGAGATCCTGCACTTGTTTTATGTGTTTGTTTTTATTATCTGACGAAGAAAGAAACATCCTGTTCCTTATTCATATACCCAGAGATACAGCAAAGAAGTGACAGCACCAAAATGAAGTGCACAGACAGTCAGACTGAGTAAACTGCTTTAAATCAGATAAATTCCTGGATTTCTGTTTTGATTTAAGTATAAACAATGTTCAGGTACAAAATTAAGGGGACAGTAAGTGTTATGAGTTTAGAAAACTGTATTTTGAATGGCTGATTTCTGTTAAAATAGAGACTTGTCAGAGAAAAAAAAAGTGTGAATATTTTAGGAAATAAAACTATGTAATATCAGTGATTATACATATGATTAGGATCTTTGTCAAATACTTATGAAATGACCTACCTTTTCATTTCAGAAAAGAAAAGCAAAGGAGTTTCAACTTGCATACATTCTAGACACATTATTTTTGTTCATATCAGTGTCTATTAATATAGAGCTATTCTCAGATTCAGTGATTCCTCCCTGCATTGAGAGTCTAACACCATCAGTTCAGATATTACATCCTGTTACATTTTGCAAGGAATAACAGTGTTAAAAGGTATTACATAATATTTTAATGAATATTTTACTTTTTGGGGTGTAATAAAATAGCTCTGTTGTGGTTTTGTGTATGTCTTTTCTTATGACTTCTCTGTATGAAGGCATAGTAAAGAAAAGTGCTTTTATTTTCACGCCAGGAGGTGCAGAGTTAAAACTTCAGCTGGCTATAGCACACCTTTTGGCAGGCCAGGAGTCGGGGCAGTGGGGGAGGATGTGAATAAGATGTTATGAATTGACGTTTCTCGTTTAAAAAACAGCAAAGTTCAACAACACACAAAATGTGGTCATGCTATATGATAAGGCCTGAAGAAATACTGAACATGCACAGAACATCTATTCTGAGCCAAAAATGAATAATTTTGTACCGAACTGAGTCTTTATTTAGGCAGAAGTTCCATCACCTGCAAAGGAATTAATTTGGACATAAGGCCTGATTTTGAAGTAGTTATTTCCAGTTGTATCTATTGCTTTGTAGCTACAGTTTGGAGAATTCAAAAGTGACTTCCAGATGAAACCTGATAGACATCTGCATGTTGCAAAATGGACATGCAGCTTGTGGGCTTGAATTTCAATCATAAGATAGGTGGAGGGGATTTTCGTAAGTACATTGAGTAAAATCTCGCAACAAGTACCAAATGTCCTACCCCTATATGAAAATCTGTGATGACCTGAGGATCATGCTGAATTTAATGTGAATTAGACAGAGCATTGTGCAAAGTACAAAAAAAGGAACAATATATCCAGGAGGATTTTTTTTTCTCAATAAAAGCTTGTTTTAAAGCTGGCACAAGCCCTTTTATTGTCATAACTCTCATGTCGAACAATTAACGTGTGGAAAACCCATTCAAATATTAGCCTATTGTTTTTTTGGCAAACTGTTGGCACAGCTGCAAAAGGCAGTGCTGGTTCTCACTCAAGAATACCCTCTTTCATTAAGTAGGCGTACTATTGCGATAATATTGCCTTTCAAACTGCATCCTCACAGAAAATGTTGGATTCATGACACTGAGAGGAATCCCGGCACTGGTCCAAATGCACTTCCCTTCTCGACACTTCCCTCCTTTACTCTTCTTGAAGCTGTGACGCTACCCTATCATCTCTCTCCTTACTTCAAAGCTGGTTAATTTAGAGGCCAGCAGAGCAGGCACTGTGCTAGTTACTAACCCAACAGTTTCAACATACAGGTCTGTTCCTGTGGCAGGGTTGCCAACTTCAAATTGCTTATAGACATAGCAGGAGGTCATAGACAAATCCAAGTCCCTTTGCTTATAACAATAATAATGCAAGAACCAAGAAACTTGCTCATACTGTGAGACCAATTGTACTCCAGATCCTCTGAAAACTGACTACATTTCTTTTTGGCTTAAGAGTCATAAGATTACAAGTCTGCATTCTTTGCGCAGTCATGAAAAGATAATGTAAAACAACTTCTTTGTGAGGTTGCTTATATTGTTATAAAGGACAATATTAGGTGTCTTGCTTCCCGTCTTCTCCCCTGAGATTTTCTGTAATTTCCCAACTCAGGAAGGCTTTGGAAGGAAGGCATCATCTGCCTTTGGAAAAGTCTGAGGTAGGCAGACACATAGACTAATTCTGTACATTAAAGATGGTGGAGCATCCTAGCACCCACATAGCCACTTGCTCACTCCCCCCTCACAGGGAGTGAGGGGAGAAAACAAGAAAAAAAGCAAGAAAATTAATTAGTCAAGATAAAAACAGTTTAATAGTTTAATAATAATGATGAAAAGGAAGCGAAACAAAGGAAATTGCTCACCATCTCTCCCAGACAGACAGATACCCAGCCTTTCTCTGAGCGGTGTCCACCTTGGAAGCCAACCCACCACCCCACCTGCCTTTTTCCTCTATCCGTTTTATTGCTAATCATGAGAGATGGCATGGAATATTTCTTTGGCTAGTTTGGGTCAGCTGTACCAGCTGTGCTCCTTCCCAGTGTCTTGCCCGCTCCCAGCCTACTTACTGGGTGGACAAAGTGGGAAAAAGGGAAAGCCTCAATGCCGTGGAAACATGGTTCATCCATAGCCAAAACACCGGTGTGTTATTAGCAGTGTTTTAGCCACAAATGCAAAACACAGTACCATATGGGCTGCTATGAAAAAAGTTAACAATGTCCCAGACATACTCAAGACAAGAATGCAGTTTCACATTGTGCTTCACATCATCTGATCTATCTGACTACACTAGAAGACCACATCTTATGATCCCTTGTTTTGCTTTCCCACGTCTAATGACATTTATTCCCAAACCTCTTCTTCATGTTAGGTCTTCTGGCTGTATAAACCTGATCAGTGTGTGAGTGCCTGAGTGAGAGTGTGTGTGTGAACATATATTTGGGTTCTTTTCCTTTAGATCGTTTAGGTGACCTGCATGTGCGACACAGGAAAAAGTATGAACACTCCTTTCATTAGCAGTTGAGAGCTGTATTGCATATAATATAATGTGAAACCAGATGCTGTTTTGCCCTTTTTGAGTTGGCCGCCACAGTCTATGGCTGAAAAAAGATGACGCCTGGTTAGGAAGGCTGTGGGTAGTAAGGGAATAAGCTGAGGAAAAATCCTCAAATGGTCAGAAATAGAAGGCAATTAAAAACTAAAAGGTAAAACTGAGTAATAAAAACTATTTTGTTGTTAGGAAATTGCTGACAAGGCAATGATTTGCAGGTTCTAAAGAATCTGTCTTTGGTGGTGTGCAGAGCTGTGCTTCAACTGAAAGCATACCAAACCTGTTTTCTTTAAAAGTACATTTAATAAAAGAATGACTGGGCTAATTCGAGTGCTTTGTTAGAAATTCAGAAAATTATTATTGCTTCTGCTTTTAATAATATATTAAAATCGTTCTCAGGGTAACTAATGTTCAAAAAAAATATACAGATTGACTTTTTTTTTTCTTCCACAAGAGGAAAAAAAGAAACCTAAATAGGTCATAGTGCAGGAAGTAGGAGTAGGAAGGAAAAAAAAAGATTGCCAATTAGAAATAATTAACAGCTTCATGCTGGTCTACAGAAAAAACAGAGTGGGCAAGATGGTTAGTCTGGAAGGGCTGCTGAGAGAATAGAGAACAGCACAATGAGGTGCCTACTGGCTTTCACTGCAGTCCCAAGCTTCTTATGGAATGATTTAACTTAAATTACAGCGGAGTGATTTCTGCTCTGTTGACATTTACCTTCTCTCACTGATTGACTCCATGCATATCTCCATTTCACTGACCCAGGGGCAATTTCTCTGTAAAACAATACCTCTTGCACTATCCTTCCTTTAAGAAATGTCAAAGAAAATGAGAAGGTAATCATACACTGCTAACACTCAAGTATATTAAGTTTATTGCAAAGGGTGATCATACACTGGTTTATAACTTGCACACTTGGGTGGAGAAGCAGACCTCAGAATTCATTATTTCATTAAGGATGTATACTCTAAGGAGCTCCTGATTTTTCAAAAAATATTTGGATCAAAATTACTTTTATTCTGAAATTATTAATGCTTCAGATCCTGTACAGTGGTTGATCCCTCTTCACATGAAACTTTAGAATAAGTCTTTTCTATTTACCCTATTGGCTTGAATACATGACAGAGGGCCTAGTGGGTTTCTTTTTTCCCTTTTTTCAGAAATGAATGTCTGAGAAATCCATTTCACCTTTTCTGATAGATTCTGGCCCATTTAACTGCTTTAATAATAGGACTTAGCAACTTAAGTGGGCTGATGAAACTGCTGCCATTTAGGTTAGGACTGAGTTTAAATGAAAGACTTTCTCCTCAGTCCTTTACAGTATCACTAGTTTTGCTGTAGAATGGGTTGCTTTGGGCTGAGGACTGACTGCAGCTCAGCATGCCCAGCTAAGAGACCCGTCAGACTTCACCATGTTGTATGGACTGCACCATTAGGGACCAGGAGCTACCTCAGCTTTTAGTATATCCCAGTGGGGCTTTTAAATGGATGATGATTCACAAGTGCAGCAAACCGTCCACCATGTTGATTTCTGACCTTGCAAATTGGCAACACCTTTGTATTCACGCCAGTTTTTGTTTCACAACAAAACATGCCATTTGGCAGAAGAAATAATGAATTCTGTTAAGTAAGTCGAAATTCATTGTTTGTTATAGCTACTTGCATACAGGCAAACCAGTTTTTGTTGTTGTTACATGTTAGCCACTGCAAGATAATCCTTACCAGAACTGGAGCTTTGATGTTTGGGCCTTATAACCTTCATTCTTGAACACTGCACAAGACTAGTCTGAGTATTGAGCGCTTTTTTTTTGAGGGGAGGTGGGGTCTTTTTAATCTATTTATTTTTCTATCCGCCTATTTCATCTCTAGGATATGCTTTCTCACTTTTTTATTCTTAATTAAATTTTCTTTCGACAATGCCTCTGATCCTCCCATTATGCACAGAAAAGGCTTTGTAGGATTGATTGATAACATGAGGGTAAGAGCTAATATGGGTTTGTTTTGAGGTAGTACTTTTCTTGCTCCTGTGTTTGCTATTGGTTTGGCTCCTTTTTAAGAACATTTATAAATAATTATAAATCTGATAATAGTCCTTTCACTGCTAGCAGGACATTTGGTAAAGTCTAACAGCCTTCACCACAGAAGGGCATTTGGTCACTTTTAAACCAAGCGCTGACAACACTTGCCATCAGATTAAACAGGACACATGGTGAGTTTTCGCTAGAATTTTGCATTGTATATCATACAGCTACATAAATAAAACAAAAGTTTGAGGATATTTACAGGGAAAGGCAAAAGCATTCTGGTGTTGTAAACACTAATGAGATTTGAGTTTTACATTCAAGAGGGAGATTACAGTAGGATACTACTGACATTATGACTGTAGGACTGTAATGTGGCAGCTACACTGTACAGGATAATATCAGTATCTATGCAAATGTCAATGACTGAGATAATTACTACATAAACAAAATGAAACTTCCTTCTATTATCAAAACCGCCTGATCCACATCCACATATTGATTTTTAATTACATAAATGTTAATACTCTCACTGTTGACCACTATGGATTGTCATGATGACTGTGCTTTTTCATTGCTATAATTAACATTATCACTGGTAAACAAACTGATAGCTTATTAGGATTTTTTTTTTCTTTAAAAGCAGAGGATATTTCTTGCCAAATTATAATCATTATAAAGTAGTTTTTGCTTTGATTTAAGCTAGGTAGTACTCATAAGTTTCACAGAATTGACCTCATTCATGTTTATAAATATGTAAAGTGTGAGTGTCACGAGGATGGAGCCAGGCTCTTCTCGATGACAACCGACGATAAGACAAGGGTCAATGGCTACAAACTGGAACACAGGAGGTTCCATTTAAATATGAGAAGGAACTTCTTCACACTGAGGTGACAGAGCACTGGAACAGGCTGCCCAGGGAGGTTGTGGAGTCTCCTTCTCTGGAGACATTCAAAACCCGCCTGGACGCCTCCTGTGTAACCTCATCTGGGTGTTCCTGCTCCAGCGAGGGGATTGGACTGGATGATCTTTCAAGGTCCCTTCCAACCCCTAACATTCTGTGATTCTGTAAGTTAATAAAAATATGTACTTGAAATACTGATAAAACTTAGCCTCAGATAAAATTTCCTTGATATGACTAAAGATCTATATTTACAAAATTTAATTTATTTACATATCTATATTTACAAGACTTCATAAATTTTTAAAATATTCCAGAAAAATGTTAAGATGCTACAAAACAATGCTGCAATAATAAAACATTTTGTAGTACCTTGATATTTTGCCATTGTCTTTCCCTTTCTCCTTTTGTGTATTCATGCTTGACCTCTTCCCGAATGAACACAAAATAATTCTGATTACCCAATCTTTTATTTAATTATTTAGTATTTTATAGTCTAATTTCAGTTATTACATTATTTTGTAAACCCTTCAAGACTGTGTGATTTAATTTACATGTGCCTACTCAAAATATATCATCACAAACCATGGGAAATAAAATTTTATCAAATAGTGAAACCATGTCAGATAAATATTGTCTATGAATAATTCAGTTGGTTACCTGGAGAGGCCACAATAAAAACCAGCAATATTTTTCTCCTGGAGATACTTTATTTTTCTAATTTGTTCTATGTGTTTTTTAACTGCTAATAATGTTAAAGAATCACTTCAAAATGCCATAGCTGTATATCTAAAACAAATTGAGTGGAGACAGAATTTAAAATTTCCAGTACACATATTAAATGAGCCAATTAATTTAGTATTAACTCAAACATTCTACTTGCTAACTCTCCTCATATTTTGGAGTCCTGGTGATATAATTGTTTCAGAATTTGGGTAATTTCAGTATAAAGAGGATGAAATCTATGCCGAAAAGTACTTTTAAAAATGAAATAATCAAACAGTGGTCCATTTGGACCACTGCAGCATCTAAATCTTCAGACCAAGTAATCCTTGCTTCTTACACGGGGAGGACAAGGACAAGCAGGATAGTAATGTGGTGAACCTGAACCGCGTAAAGTTCACATAATCTGATAGCAATTTAATTGGATCTGATTGCAGGTGTTCTTGTGGGGGGAGAGGAGTGGAAGAGGCAAGACCTCACTGAAGCTCAAAAACTGTCCTTTTTAACATATTGATAACCACAGTGGACAGTAGCCAGAGATGAGAAAAGTAGAACATACATAGGTAGGAAGCAGAAGAATAAGGAGAGCAGTTTCAGCACAGGTGAAGAAGTCTGCCAAGAGTTCTAGGAATTACCTTTTTAGCTCCACTGCAGGGAAAATTAGAGCTTATATTTGAAAATTTGGTTTTCTGAACTTATCAAAGGCAACAGGGAAGTCAGAGTAAGACAGGAATCAAGAATCTGGAATCCACAGGCTTTGGTCCAACCTACTGTCCCCATTCTCTTGCTCTAAATGTCAGCTTCTTGCAGAATATGTCAGTGTATGGAAGTAATTTCTGTGTGCAATTTGCTGCTATTTTACCCTTGAGAGGAATGGCTGAACAGTTCAGAAAACACAAGAGAACCTTGGCACACAGATCAGTAATTGTGTCCTGTCTGAGCCACCAAAGATTTGATAAGAATGCACTGAACACACAGGGTGGCTTTGTGCCAGGCTATAAATACACTTCAGAGTCATTTAAAACCATTGAGAATCCACCACTAAATTTTACAAGGATGGACAGCAGGACAGCCCTTGTTATAATATTATTTTCTCCTTGTCATAAAGTGCATAAGACAGAATAGTCGTATTCTTTCCTCTCAAAAACACTAGAACGATACACTCCAGAAGTGGGTAAGATTACTTTTCCCACACATGTTGCTACCTAAACTAAAATGCCTATGTTTAATCACTACTACCTTCCTCCTGGCATTAATTTAAAAAATGATGAGAGGAAAGTGCAGAGAAAGGAATATTAATTTTGAGTAAAATAGTACTAAGTTCAGGTAGAGATGCTGTTAGAGAGAAAAGTGGAAGAGTTCTTGGATCCATTAACTAACTGACATGTTAATCACCAAAATTCTAAAGGTAATTGCCAGAGAAAATTAAAGTGCTACCAGCAGTCACAATTTCTGTAGAAGAAAAAAAAAAAAAAAAAAGATGAAGTGTCAGCAGCTAGGAAGAGTATAAGTTACTGTGTCAATCACTGAAAAGGATTAAACAGTTCAGAAAATGAGGAATGTAATTGAGTTGGATTATATCCAAGACAGAATACTGAAATAAATAATGGCACAGATGTATAATTGTTAAAACAAAAATAAAAATAAATTTCCATAGGCAAATGGATAAAACTACCTCAAAAATGCTCCAGAGGTCATGATGTTTTGAAAACAATGATGGAAATCTCTAATATTTTCTTGCTTTTGTGAGAAAATATTAAGACTTTTGTTTAAGCTTCTGCTCACACATTATCTCCTGTGTGCTTCTTTGTTTACTTTTTCTAAATGCTTCATCCCATTCTGATATTCACTGCCTGAACTCCTTTGCTTCCTGAACCTCCCCTGAATTCCTTGCCTCCTTAGCCTTTTCCAACCACATTGTAACTCCCAGGCACCTCCAAAACCTCCTTGTCAACGTTCAAAGTCCATTCTACTTGAGGTGTCTTAGACAGAGGAGTCTCTTGGGCCGTCATAATACTTATAAATAACCCACTGCTATCTATTTCCTCTAAAAGACATAATGTGTCAAGGTCTTCCAAGAAGGTTGTAGGCTTCACTCTTACATGCCCACATGAAATAGGAAAGTTTTCCTGTAACTCTAATCTCCAGTGAAAGCTATTTATTTTTCTTGAAGAATACACATATTTTTTTAAACAGTTTAGCCAAATAAAAGGAAGAGACTTACTTGTAGAGATTCAGAGCTATAAAACAAAGATAAATGGCTTGGAATTTAAAATGTAGACTAGACATCAGGAAGAGGTTTTTAACAGTCGACATCACTGAATAATAGAATAAATTACCTAGAGAGGTGCTGCAGTCTAATGGTTTCACTGAGCAGGTGAGACTACGCGTGCTTGTGGGAACAGAGAACAGGAAAACTCTGTGTAAATGATCTGCTGGATGAAATGTCCAGATCATTTTCAGACCAAAAGCTGAAGGCTGTGATTCAGTCAAGCTCACTGAAGATAATGCAAATTTTCCAGAAAATTTTAAAAGTGAGACAAATCTTGCATTTTCTTTGTGGATTTTTTTTACCTCTTATTTATTCCTCTTGCATGTCTTACTAGCAGAATGAAATAATTCATGATTTGTTGGAATGTCATGTATGAAAGAAAAACAAAATGACACTAATTTAACAGAAATGGCAGAAATATTTCCATATCCTAAATATTATAAAACACTATTCGTCTAACTATTGTGGAAGATATTTCTCAAGTCTATCCATGACTTAGGGTTCAATACTAGGTTGAAATAACAAGATGCAAAATTCTAGATTTTAAATTCTCTGTATCAGAAAATCACTTTATTTTCTTGCTTTTTAAAGTTTATTCTAACAACCACGAAGTAGTATATGGAATTCTAACCCACCATATGAGACTATTCCTATAATATGTGTATTCATAGGCACTAAAATGATTTACTGTAGAGGAAAAGTCATCTACTTGTTCAACAATCTTCAACTAAAATGACTGTTTCAGTAGACAGTTAATGGTACTTTTATTATTTGTTAGTTTATTTATGTTTTAATAGCTACCTAAGCAAACCTGAAATCTGACAGTTTTCTTCACACCTTATCACTGCACTCCAATTCACTGTGTATTATCCCTTTCTTAAATTAGATTAAAAGCTAATATAAGACAGTAAATTTATTATTTTCTGCATACTTATGCACCACACAACAAAATCTGGCTGTAATCCTGATGCGATGTTACTTACATTAACATCAGAGGGCATTCAGAAGGTTTAATAGGCAATCCTCAGTTTGGAAGATCAGTTTCTGTCCCTGTTACTTTAACTGAAAATTGCGACTTTGCTTCTGAGGTCAAAATCAGGCAGGTTCTTTTCAGATATATCCAGGCTTTAAAACTGGGATGATCTACATTTTCCTAGAAAACTCCTCAGCTCAACATGTCTTTCCAGGAAATATCTGAACTGCTAGAAAACTTATTCTATTTTCCTTAGGCTAATTGTGTCTGTTTAGAGCCTAAAATAAACATTAACCCAACCATAAACCATCCTATGATGTCCACTCCCACAGGCCTCTAGATAACCAACTTGTTAAATCTCTAGAGTGATAGGCAGAAAAAATTTCAAATAATTTTACAGATCCATAGCCAGAGAGATCCCTGTTGGCTCCACATCTGAAAAAAATCAAACAGGCATGTTGTTTTTTCCAAAGTCAATGTTAATATATGTATGCGGAAGAGGAGCCAGGTTTTGGGCTTTTTTTAAAAAAATGAGAACAGTATACAAAAAATTCACTGTTTCTGGTGAATCCCTTCACCTCCATAGAGAGATCCACAATCATAACTGGAATACGAATCAATAAATCCTTGGGTCCAGAGACTGAATTTCAAAAAACATGAGAAATATGGGGAGGCTGCTGCCAGCATTTTGATCTCTTTGCATGAAATTTGGAAATATGATGTTGAACTCTGGGCAATTTAGTTATACAAATGTTAATAATTGACATTTTTCCTCTCCATTTATGTGATATCAAGGAAAGGGTACCTCTGCTCTCATCAGTGTTGATAAAATATTTCTTCTGAAGAAAAATATGAGTAGGTAAGTATCATTAGCAGCTAAATTTGTTATTCCAGTGGAAATATAATAGTCATTGCAGTCCAGAGGAGACAAATGTGAAAGGTTATCCTTGTTTTCTTCTCTTATCAGAACATACTGCACATTTTCAGAGACTCTTATCTACTACCATCAGGGTAGGGCAACAGCAACTCTTTCCAGATAGAGCCTAATCAGGCCACTCTAGTTGATCACATATAAAACTAGAAGATAACAGCAGTAATATTGACATTTTGCTTTCTCTAGTTAACTCTTGGCAGAATAAACCTCTTCACATCTAGTAGTTTGCCCTTAAGAAACACTTCAGTACTTTTAGTAGAAAACAATAATGTTCTATTAACCCCTTATAGTGTTTACAAGTGAAAAAAAAAAAAAAGTTTAACAATGAATCATGTAATAGAGCAACATTTGATAACTTGGTAAATGCGAGGGAAATGCAGTAAAGAAATTAAAAGCCACTTTCCGTGTTTAAAGGTCATCGTCCTTTTTCACAGTACCTTGAGAGATAACAGTTACCTGAGCAGTACTTTACTAAGACAAACGAACTTTCTTTTCTGTACTTAGCTAATACTAACATTCTTCTTTCTTTCTTTCTGTTGATTGTCAAACTGTATCTTCAAAGGCTGTAATTTTCTATCTTTTTTTTAGCAGGAATTGACTGAAATACTGGGTACTTAGCGTTATATCAGATTACAGTGTACTTTATTCTTTTTTTTTCTTTTGGTGTTCAACTGTGCCCTGTATTTTCTCTTGTACCTTTCAAGAGAATACAAACATTAAATCTGTATACCTTTCCTATATTTTCTCTCTTAACTGAAACGACGTGACAGTTTACTCAGTGGGTCAGTAAGCAAGTGTGTAACAAATTATTTCCAGGGTTTTTCTTCCAGGCTAGCAGTTTGCAAACAGTCTTTCAAATTCGATTAAAATGTTTTATTTCCCCAGGGGTCTGTGGATAATAAAAGGAAGAACATCTGTACTTAATTTTTTTTTCCTTTCAGAAAATCCTCCAGAGGACATGTGAAAAAAACCTAACAAAACAAAACAAAAAGCTCTGCTAGTGATGAGGTACTCCACATGCCCCTTACTACTGTATGTTTTGAATAGGAATCTGATTATTGTGTTGAAAATAACCTGAGAAGTTAGGGTTATTTGGGGCATTCATAGGGTACTTAATAAATGTGAAAGTAGAACAGATTATTCAGCTATTGTTTCAAATTGTTCTCCTAAAACACTACAGTTCTATGCTATTAAGAATCAAAACTATATGATACATATCATTTTTTATTTTGTTGAGCATGTACTGTATGGGATAAAGCTGTACTGAATATATCGGTCTTTTTCTCGAGTAAAAAGGAAGTAGTGTTAGAGAATACTTGATCTTTGGGTGAACTCCTGATATTCAACAGAGCTACTTAAGCCTTGATCTATCCCAGCTAAATCAATGATCAGGATCCCGAAAAATGTGATCAAATCTGAGCTTAAAGTGCTTAAATAAAGAATGAGGAAATTAACCTATATATGAGAACAGTTAGACCAGACTTTCACCAGTGCAACTGTGTTCATTTCAGAAGATTTCCTTTCTATTAAAAAATGAAATTGGAGACCAAACAGACCCCCCCCACACTACAGTGCAACCTTGAAGAAGCAAGTGTCATTTGTGAGAACCATGGCAAGGCTGTCCTCCCATAAGATGCCAGGAGGATCAATGATAGCCAGTTTTTGTAGGTGCTGGAAGCAAAGCTGGGGCCTGTTGGGACTCCTGTGACAGCTACGACAATGTGACCAGCAGATACCACAGAGTCTACAGAGATCATTATGCCTGGATAAAATATGGAATTGAGATAAAAATTCCAAAACATCTGCTAAAGACAAAAACAAAGTAACCAAAATTGACGTTTTCTGAGAATAGTCTTCCATAAATCTTTTTCTGACTGTAGTCACAGCCAAAAAAAAAAAAGTCCAAATTGAAATGAAGTTAATATTTAAATGCATCACTTCAATTTTCTTCATGACTTGTCTCATCCAGTGTATTTCAACAAATTCCTTCACTGAGCTTCACTCTCTGAAGTATGAATATGCAAGCATGAAAACAAAGTATAGGAGCATGACTATAGAATGTACACGTGAATATCAAAGACACCTCTGACCCATGCACCCCATGATCTTGTAATTTGGAGGATTATGGCAATCTTCGTTTAATATTCTCTGCAAACCAAAGCCATAAGTTTCTTACTTCTTCACTTCTAAAACAAGGAAAGCTTTGGGCAAGGAATAAACACAGATTTAAGTGTGGGCTATTTTGGTTTTTTGTTGTGTTTTTGTTGTTGCTGTTGTTGGGTGTTTTTGTTTGGTTGGTTTTTTGGGGTTTTTTTCTTGGTATTTTGAAGAAGTAACAGAAGGCAGCTTCACTATGGGATTAAACTGGGTGAACAGAAGATGTTTGGGATACTTTATGTTCTAAAACAACTCCGTGGTGCAATTCACAATTCACGGACTTCAGAAAAAGACCCAGCATAACCTCAAACATAATGATCTCGAACATGAATAATTCCTTAGGGAATGGTATGGAAACTGAGGCAGGAAAATACAGTTAAGCTTTTTTCTGGTTTTGTTGCCTCCATCTATATTTTCAGATAAGCAGATTAAAAAAGGTGTTATCGAAACCTCCACAAAGTCTGAGTATTAAATAAGTATAAAATGTATTGGACGTCCTTGAAAAAAAAATTAAAGTGGTAAACCAGAAGAGGGACACCCTTGAGGACGTGGGAGATCTTAGAGAGTATGTGGCTGTTGAGGTAAAGGAAGATTTAGTTCAGACAATTGGATCAATAGTCCCACAGATAAAAGAAGCATAAGACAGAAGGTTTGTACCTTTACTGTGTTCCTAGAGGTCCAGAGCTAGAGACAGTGCCCAGTTTTTTCCAGTTTAGAAAGCTAAGGGTACACAAAGGTTGAACACCTGGATCTCATCACAGCAATCTGATTAGTGTCCAACAGGGAACTCACCCACATCTCCAGTGTGGAGAAACATTCCCTCTAACCTTGAGATTTCAATTCAGCCAGTCACAACAGAAAAAAAATCCTATTATCATATGCTGAATTTGTGCAAGAAATATAACGATTTACATATTCTAACAAGAGAACAGGAAAAAAGAACAGCTCCAAAACGGGGGTGGGACTTCTGTGGTTTAGATCCCTACAAACATATTATCAAACGTCTCCTGTTTTCAGTGTAATCAAGCAGGCAAGCACAAGAACTGCTTTATAACTTCAGTGTAGAATACAGAAGCTGTTTGCTGAGAAACCTAGAAGTATGTTTGTTGAAAATTATATAGGGAAATTAATTTGTTTCCTTGATGTAGTGTATCGTGGCTTTGCTCCATGAGTACAAACAACCACATGGCGAAACAGAGTATATTAACAAGCTGAGGTGAACTGCAGTGACCTATATTCAAGACAATATTTCTGATCTCTGAAGAATATATTAATGCAAGTTTTGTCTGTTCAATAATAACAGGCTTGCCTGAATGAGACTTGCACTACTGAATACAGTAATAACAGGACTGGACATATAGTGTGAGGTTTCCTAAATAGTTTACTGTATAGTCATATGTCTAAACTAGAATAAATTGGAACATAATCTTCCCTCTTTTCTTGTCATGATATGACCAGATCTGAAACATATGGATCTCAATAGAGGTAAAAACTGAATTCCATTTATTCCTGCCTTCACTGACATTCTTGTCTGGTAATTGCAGCACTAATGAATTAAGCATTTGAGCATGTTCTGTACTCCCCAGAGCAATTATTTTAGCCTTTCACATACCCAGACTCAGCACGGCACACAATAAGCACAGCTTTCTGTCAGTTTACTTCTGATGTGGGATGCAGTCATTTATGGATGCACAACACGCTTATTTTCTTGACAAACTGAGCCTGAATAATTAAACTGTATGTATCACTTTACCCTCACATAATGTAGCAACATATTGGTTAGCAGATATCTGAGCACACTGGTAATGTAATACCATATGTACTTTGACCCAAAGCTTTTTTTTTTTTTTTCCAAATAGCTGAAATCACAGTGGAATAGGTAGTTATAAGGAAAAGATACAACTAATAATAAATATGCCTGGAGTCATCAAAACAGGTACAGATATCTACACTGGAGATATCTAAAGACAGGGAGAGTGATCCTAAACTGTATGTCATTATATATAAGTCCCACGGAAAGCTGGATTTACAGTACTTTTATAGGACTAGTCATATCTAACACAGCCCACTTGGATTGTTTTTTTAAAAATCTAGTTGTTTTATAATGTAAAAGTCATAAGGAGTTCTGGGAATGGAAATCTGGACGTCAAAGATACATCTATATTAATAATTAAATCTATCTGAGACCACACTCAGGCACCACTCAATTTAGTAGTATTATGTGTAGCCTAGGAGTCTTTTCCTTACCAGCCAAGCATCCTAAACCTCTAGCTATGGTTTTAGGATTTCTCATTTGTGTCTGAATGAAACCTTGTATTCTTGTCTGTCATGCAAACTGTCTTCATGATGAGAGCAAGCAAATGCTCCGACAAATAATATCTTTTTGTTTGATGACTAAGAGCACTTGCCCAGGAACTGAGCTACAGTTACAGTTACAGTTATGTTGTACAAAGAAATTAATGCAGTTTCTCTGAAGCTCTGAATCTCACTTTAACATTGTCACCCAACTGAAATAGCTCCTCAAGTCTAGAAGGAAGCTAGAATTTAACTTTCTTATTTCCCAGTTTCATCAGTTGATTTACATTTCCCAGTGCCCAGCATTCTAACACTCATTAATTCCCTCCACGTGACACTAAGGCACCAAGCTACCCACAGTGAAGTCCAGTAAGTATAATTTGAGGACATAGCAGTCTTGAACATCACAATAATCACATTTCTTTTTGAATCTGCTTTCAAGGCCTAAAATTAGGTTTATAGATTCCTCTCTGAAGGATAAGAGACCAAGAAGCAAGACAAATGCCACATGCTGTGTCGAAGTGTATTTTTATTGATTTCTCATGGAGAGTGAGGATGAATCTACCCTTTGAATCCTAGGTTCACTGATTTTTCACAGGCAAGCTTTGAAGGACCCCATTTCAGGCATATTAGATGCTTACAACATTTTCAGGCATCTATTTTCAAAACCAGCTCCCAAATTCTAAAAGACAAAGGGCATAAGAAGATGCTCTTGAATACCTTGCTAGATGTGTATTAGGGTGCCTCCATTTAACTACAAATCAGTTATTACCTTCCCTAAATCACTCTTGAAAATGAGATACAGTTGTCTTCATCATTTAATCCACAACATTCCTATACCCTGTGTTACATGGTATGATCATTGTCCAATTTTAAAAAGGTACAGGTACTATTAACATTAACATCAGAAAATTCCATAGATCAGTCATATATCAGAACAGGTAAGACTCATAGAATCACAGATGAGGATTTTTCTAATTCCATAGTGACCGTATTCTGACACTATCAGTCACTTGAAAATATCTTAAATTTCAAATAGCCACAATAACCTAATTACACTATTGGGAGAATTCATTTCTATTCATTATAACAGTAATAACATTTAGAATTCTGAATCTGAAAGCAGAGATGAACAAACTGTGCCTCATTTACTCCTGTAAAATATGTACTTTAATCTAACTTCAAAAATAGTTATAATGGTATCAGTGGAGCTACTAATATAGGAACCTCTCCCAAAACAAAACAACATGCAAGTCCATCAAGCAGGGGAAGAAAAAAAAAAAAAGAAATATAAATAAAAAAGAACAGGAAAAAAAAAAGAAAAATTAGCCATTGCCTTTTGGCCTTCTGGCTGTTGTGAGATTTTGAACATTAAAAGGCACTTTAGATAGTTACTGTTGTCATATAAATCTGTATTCTAAATTTTAAATAGATTTTTAACTGATATCTGGTATTAAAACCATGCAGAATCATGAAAATAAAAATGACTGGAAAACAAGTTCAAAAAGCAGTCTTTGCTTCGAGTTTGTGACTGCCAAGTGCTGTATGAATGACTTGGCTGGTTTTTCAATTTCTTCCCAGCTGTGCAACACTCTTAGACTTCTAAACTAGACTCTTTTTGGCAAATCAATGACCATTTACTTTTGGAAAACAGTAGTCCGCATCAAAAGAGGCCAGGTTGTGTGAAAGTAATTACTCTTAATGTGGAAGAAAACAAGAAATCAAATCATTGCAAGAAAGACGCATTAATGAATCCATTTTCCACAGCTTTGCAGATGAGGGGAAAAATAACGGCTCAATATAGCATAATAATAACCATTTATATAATGAAACAGACAAGAACTGAGTTCTTCTAACTTAAACTTAGAAGAGTGTTTGACATTATTCTCTAAAAATAAGGATAAACAGCTCAGACCTCTAGTCCCTGGAAACACTGAAAGCATTTGGCTTCATCACTGTCTCTAGAGTCTGGAAAGATCCCTTTTGAATCACCATCAATTGGGAACAGTAAATGTTTATTGATTTCCAGCTATGGTACAATATTATACTTCCAAGTTTTTTCCGCCCAAAATGTTGAATTCTCTAGCACTGACAGTCTTTCAAAAACATATATTTTTTTCTAACATTTCAATAATATAAAATATGGCTTCAACACCTGCGAAAGTCACCAAAATAACAGCCACTACAGAGTGTTCTTTTTACTTTAATAAATGCACACGGCTGTTCACATTTCCATGTCAAACAATAAATCAATGGAAGCATATTCTAACAGGAGGCATTTTGTTGATTATCAAAAGAAAGGAAGTTTTGGATTTGTAAAAGCAGTGATTTTAATTTCTAAAGTCTAACTCTAGATATAATAGCTGTACATTTTCATCTTGAACCTTCGAGCAAGTTTACATGGACAAAACTATCACAGACACACTGATGACTTCTACTTGCAGAGGGTTTTCTATCCCTTTTTTGCAGTATGGAAATGAATGAAAAATGAAAATGTCTTTTTAGGGGGTGAAGTTTCATTTTCTTATCTTCCTTCTCTCTGCAGACATCATCTGGCAGACAACAAATACCAACATTTGGTATGTTCTAGAACAACTAGTGTGCAATAATAAAAAGAAAAACAGGTGGACCCAACATAATTACTCTCATACAACATACTCCAGCTATATTTTGAGTGTGAAAAATCATGTAAAAAACTACTCAAGGAGTATCTTCAAAAGAGACACTGTTTGGGAAATAAAATGAATAAAGCTTCCCAGAAGTTCAGATTTATGTTCTTTCTTTTGGATGATTTGCAAAACAAAATCCCCAAGGAAACAGCATTTACGTAAAGTAATTACAGAACAGTGTATGGGACTTTCACGTTCTGTTCTCCGTGAGATCTGCATGGTAAACTTCCATATGTCTAGTAGGAAACAAAAACATCAAATAACATAGTCAGATTCTGTAGTCAGGATATTTTAGTTTATCCATGTTTAATGATCATAATATACAAAGTAGTATGATTTTATAAAATGATTATTTAAAATAAAACTCCTCAACTTTATAACAATTTTTGGAGTGAAGCAGCAGATCCGAAAATACAAGTCCTGTGATTTCATAAGACATTCAGGGCAATTATAAAGAGCACGGAAGTTGTTTTCAAATCCCTATGAGCCAACATTTGTCATTTCAGCTGTAATTGTTTACTGTGAAAAACAATAGCTTTCAGTTAACTCAGACTTATAGAAGATGGCAAAAATTATTTCCACTCATCACATCCATAATACATGTGTAGGAGTGGGAATGGTTATGAGCAACTTATCTTTCTTTTTAAATTTATTTAATATAGAAAGTAACTACTGACTGAGTTTTCAGTTCATAGAGGAAATGCAAGCTCTTTGAAAAAAAAAAAAAGCTAGAGCGTTCAAATCCTGGCATTCTATCCCACTACTCTGAACTGGTTTAAGAAAACAAAGTCAACGTGAGTGATGAAAAAAACTGTAAATCAAGTTTTTCAAATGAGAGGTATGCAAGACACTTGTAGAGCTCATTAAAAAAAAAAGGCGCCTTACAAAGTCCTTCCTTTTCAAATATCCAGAAAAGTCCTCTCAAAAGTGCTTCTCTGGTAGACTGAAATATAATTCTCTAAAACTGAATTTTTCTCTTACAATAGCTTCCTGTTTTCTTGACAATCCAAATATAGATATTGCGTTGCCATGACTTACCCAGTTTCTATATTGGTATGTTTAGATCAGCAGTGACATCTGTAAGTACCACGCTGCTCTGAGACTAGCAAATACAACATCAATTTCTTTGAAAATGTTTATCTATACCTGCTGTATCATTATACCTGAGCTATTGCAGTTGCACCAGATTGCAGTCCGTCTTGTCAGGCGTTTCCATGCAGTACATTTCCCATCCACTTTTCCCATCTGCTTTTCCCATATATAATTATTGTAGTGAGCAGAAACTGACACTAGTGAATAGCCACTGTGCTTAGATCACTGATAAGCCCTTGCTCCCACCTAGAGCTCCAGTGGCCTCAAGATTTGTTTCTACCTCCAGTGCAGTGTGTTGGAAAAGCAAAGTTTGTTTTTCCCCTAAATATACAGGTTAAATGTTTCAGTATAGTATTTTACAAGTTGCATTGTGCATCAAAAAAACCCTTGAGATACATTATTTATAGCTTAAAACAATACTGTTGCCAAGTGGTGCTTTCTAACTGAGGATTTTTGAATGTCAAACAGGCACAGTTAATATCTGTTTCTTCTCAGTAAATCCTATTGCTCTTAAAAGCTGTTGCTAGTATTAATATGCACCGCTGAAAAACATATATGATTGCCAGTCCTTTCAACTTTAGTACCTTTCACTGGTTTGGTATTTCAGAGAAGTGGGTTTCTATTAGCAAGTTGAATGGAAAAGTTCTGACATCTCTTATCATGAGACCTGTTATTTGAAGGGCTGTAATAGTCACCTATTTTGTACTACATTCTGCATAAACATTAGCATATGCTACAAAAAAGTATCTTGTTTTGGGGCTCATACTTAGACCATACTTCTTCTCTCACTTGAGACAAATACTTTTAAAAATACCTTTTAAACAACAGAATATCTTCAAACAGGTGGGTGGAATCTGCTTAATTGGGGCACATCTGCTAGAACTTCTCAATTAAGTGACCAAACCAGCGAAAACATTTATTTCTTAACTTCTTAACACTAACTTAGTGCAATTACAAATTCAACAAATTCTTTTGGACATAAAAAACAGCAAATTCATTCACAGAAAAGAAAATAATTAAAATCTAAATGTGATGGAACAAGAAAAAATATAGTTGTTTTCAGATTTTCAAGATTCTCTTTTGATGGGTACCTCACCAAAAGTTGTGTCATTAACTAGAATCATGTCACTCAGGAGACTCAGTAAAACACTGTAAAGCAGTTCCCAAGTATGTTAAAGGACTTACGTATCAGTCATGACTCAGCATATGCACGTAGCTTGTCATCTCAACCATAATAAATTAACTTAATTTATCGAACCAAAACAATTCACAAGATGCAGAATTATGACCTTAGCCCAAGGTCAGACATCATTGCGAAATGTTCCAGTTAACTGAATATTCACATTAAGTCTCTCTCACTCTATTTGAATCCATTGTATTACTGTTAGTTCCTGGTTTTTTTCATCAACATGCTTTCTGCTGAAAATAGATTGGATGTTTAAACTGCATCGTGGTGATGTCTTGGTGATGATAGACACAACGTTCACTTTGTTGATGAATCTAGTTAGTTCCTAGCATAGGAGCAGTACTGAAAAACAGCAATGAAACCTTTCCTGCTGGGTAAAAAAGTTGAGACCATCCTTTGCTTTGGCACACCATGTTCAAGCTGTATATTTTCAAGCTGTATAAATTTCAAGCTGTATATATTTTCTGATTTTGCTTTTTTCTACATAACTCTTAATTATTATTGGACTAAATATGAAAGCTAATATTACAAAGCTGCAAAGAAAAATGAAACAAAAAAGGAAATATGCTATCCATAAATTTAGTCTAATGTAATTGATTGTAAGAATGACTTTGGTATATATATCTCTTTCAGCAGCTTGGAAAATGTGGGGGATTTGGGTGACATTTAGTGCTTTGGTAGAAGCTGCTTTGATTGTGCTCTTATTTCTTCCAGATATATCAGATGGGAGAAGTTGCTTATATAAAACCTCATGAGGTGGTTCACCACCTGCAGAATTATTTAACACAAAAGCTTGCACATGAATTCAATCTTTATTTTAAAAATTACACTTTTATCAAGTTTTCTTTGTTCTAAGTGGTTTTACTTAGTACTTCATCGCAATTAAGGGAAGTAAACGTTATCTCCCTCTTTTTGTAGACAGGAAAACTGAAGCTGCAGAGCACTGTCCTTGATTACAAAGCGACAGTGACCTTGTGTACTGGTTTTGGCTGAGATAGAGTTAATTTTCTTTATAGTAGCTTGTATGTGGCTATGTTTTTAATTTGTGACTAAAGCAGTGTTGATAACTCAGGGATTTTTTAGCTTTTGCTGAGCAGTGCTTGTACAGCATCAAGGACTTTTCTGTTTCTCACACTGACAAGCAGAAGCAGGCTCAGGGTGCACAACAAGTTGGTAGAGGACACAGCCAGGACAGCTGACCCCAAATGACCACAAGTATATTCCATACCATATGCTGTCATGCTCAGCAATAAAAGCCACAGGAAAGAAGGAGGAGGAGGAAGAAGTTTGGAGTTAAGGTGTCTGCCTTCCTGAGTACCAATTACATGTGATGTAGCCCAGCTTTCCTGGAGATGGCTACACACTCACCTGCTGCTGAGAAGTAGTGAATGAATTCCTAGTTTTATTTTGCTTGCACACACAGTAGGAGTGAATGAGTGGCTGTGTGGGGTTTAGCTGCCTACTGGGGTTAAACTACAACTTCTTGTCACTCCAATTCTGATGAATGAATCTGCTGGACAATAAACTTATTGTCTTTCTGAATACTCTTATTACTGCTTTCAATATATTTCATAAAGTAATTTGAAAAAATTAGTTCTTTAAGTTTCAGACCGGGAAAGAACTGAAATACATGGCTTAAAAACAGCTACATAGTCGGGCTTTGGCAGTGTAGTGTTGTCATCAAAACACTATCAGATATATTCCTGTAATTATTCCAAGGTTTTGAATAGAAAACAAAGATGTGTTATTCTTTCCCAAAGTGATTTTGCATCATTGATAATCATAGAATCACACATAATAATATGAAACATCAGAGTAAATTTAAGCCAAATGGCAGAATCACACACAGAGTATGGATTCTTAGTATTTTGATAGTTTGTATTCAACACAAATAATCTAGTGTTGCAGACAGGAGTTATACAGAGAGACAGAGGAAAAATCCTACATTATGCAGATGAACTGCAGTAACTGTCTTTTATCAAGGAGTTATTGATATTAGTCTCCTGAGCACTCATCGGTCCAGGTGCATGTGTCATCTGAGTGACATTTCTTCTTCACTGGCCTCCTCAGTACCTTGGCCCTGCCTTACGGTATGAAGGAATGGAAAATACTCCCATTTTTGGAAAGCTGACTTCCTTACAGCTTACAGATGTCCATGGTCCACCACTTGTATTTACTATTGTACCATACTGGTACTGTATTGCATGAGTCATCTCAGTGAGGTCAGTAAATGCCTTCCTGTCTCTGAGAATGGTTCCAGAAGCTGTCCTAGCCTGAATACATAGAAAGAAGGATTGAATACCCAGTTTTAGGTAGTAAAAATAATTTTCATTGCTAGCACTTTATTCGAATACGATGCTACAGAGGATAGGTCTTTCCTTGCATAGCTAACTTTTACTTGACAATATGTGAATGATTTTTCCTGCAGATTAATCTAATCTGAAGTTCTTAACTGAAATACCTAACTGCTAAGCCTCCTTGCTCTGTGTTGCCTCTGTACTGACTACATGCAGCACTGATTTGGAGAGAGGAAATACTGAATCACTCCTCAAATCTCAACAGACTGAACTGATCTCTAAATTGTAGCTGCCTGTCCATTGTCTCTACAGAGAAGGCAGGGCAACCTGCCTGTCAAAACAAATATTTGCCTTGCAGGCAGCACGCTGGGCTATGACACTGTGAACTGGGACAATCTGCCCACATTTGATGCACTATAGGCTATAGCTGAGGAGAGGTGAAAGCTTGGAAGACTGCTCAAAAACATTTTAGTCAGCTGAGGTCTCCAACTCTTGTGGATTTTAGAAACCAACAGGTATGCATTTTCCTGTTAATCTTCAGCTATCTTCTAATCCTTAAATAAAGCTTCTACAGAGACATTTCTTCCAGGTTTACAGCACGAGGTAACATCTATACTTTGATAGAATCAGAACCTTTGAGTTCTGAAAAACAAGTTGCATGGTTAAAGCTAAGGCTGTAGGTTCACAATATGGGGGCAACAGTACTGATTCAAGGTGTCCCCTTCATGCTGGAAGATTTTTTAACTCCACACCATAACTTTTTTTTTTTTTCAGGATGTTTCATGAAGTAGATCAGTAAACAACTAAAACAGAGGGGCAGGAGCAACCAAGTCTATGTTCACGCTCTGAGGATCTTTCCTTAGCTTCATTCCACAGAGTGCCCTAAGCCACCCTCCAAGCAGCAAAAGATAACAGTGGAAAACCTTCTTTGTTCTTGAGCTTAGTGCCATTGCCTGCAAGTAGTGATAGTCTGGCCATGATTTTAAAGTAAGTAAAGTTTGTGATACGTCAATTAACCACCATTATAATCTCTGGTAAACGACAGAAGAAAATAGATTTAACTGGCCACCTGGGCACACTGCTGGTTCATATTCAGCTGCCCATTAGCCAACACCCCCAGATCCTTTTCCACTGGGCAGCTTTCCAGCCACTCTTCCCCAAGTCTGTAGCGTTGCATGGAGTTGTTGTGACCCAGATGCAGGACCTGCCACTTGGCCTTGTTGAACCTCATACAATTGGCCTTAGACCATCGATCCAGCCTGCCCAGATCCTGCTCTAGAGCCTTCCTACCCTCAAGCATATCAACACTCCCATCCAGCTTGGGGTCATCTGCAGAATTACTGAGGGTGCACTTGATCCCCTCATCCAGATCATTGATAAAGATATTAAACAGAACTGGCCCCAAAGCTGAGCCCTGAGAAACACCAATTGTGACCAGGCACCTACTGGATTTTACTCCATCCGCCACAACTGTTTGGGCCTGGTCATCCACCTAGTTTTTAACTTAGTGAAGCGTATGCCCATCCAAGCCATGAGCAGTCAGCTTCTCAAGGAGAACGCTATCGGAAATGGTGTCAAAGACTTTACTAAAGTCTAGGTAAACAATATCCACAGCCATCCGTACAGTGGTGTCACGAGGGAGTGATTTAGGCTTCTGCTTGCTGCAGAATGATGTTTAGACCACTTAACGTAAAGTATGACTTAAGAGAACTCAGTGTCAGGTTCATTCCATTATTTACTGCGTGGAGGAAATATGCCAAGCTGAGTCCTGCTTACTTTCCCTCCAGGGGCCTGGTGTCCAGTCACTCTGAAGTCTAGAACTTAGGATTCGTGATGCAAACTCTCAGGCATCAGAGTTTGTAGAAATAAATAATTTAATGGAGTAGTATAGCAGAAGGGCTGGCTCAAGCTAGGTGCCTGTGCAGAAGTCCCCAGCCAAGCATAGAAAATCATAGATTTTTGTATCTTTACAGACCGTTCATACCATGATTCAGTCCAATAGCAATATTTGAGTCTCAGGTCTCCTTGCTTCTCATTGGATCTTTTTCACTGATCTAAGATGTGCCTTTGTTTTATTTAACTGTAGGTATTGTTTGTATTGCATAGCCTTGAAGGTGCTGTTCTGTCTGAATTAATCCTTTTCTTCTCAGCAAGTGCAAAACAGGTCCTATTTTGCAGATGTCTGTAATGCCTTTGCATTAGCCTTGAAGCTGTTATTTTTTCCCCAGTCACTTCTATTCTTCCCAGCAAAGTGCAAACTAGACCTTATCTCGGAGACGTTCATTCTAGTCTGTAGCTGCTTTTAGTAAAAGTGCTTCCTTGTGGGTTTCTTAATAGGAGTTCTTGGCCTGGCTGCAGCTCAGGTCTTTACCTCCTTTAGAGCTTTTACCAAACTACTGTTAGTTTCGCTGGGGGAAGTCAAGTGTACCTGTCACAAGTGGAAAGGGATCCTCAGAAATACTGGGGAAGGTAGTGTACTCTCTTTCTTTAAAGCTACCTCAAAACTTTTCTTTTCTGTGATGCCTACAAGACATTTCACCTACAAAAATCTCACAGAAGTCACTACCGACCCCACTGAACAATACTATCCTACGTTTCCCATCTTCTCTCCCATATAAGTTTCTCTGATCTTTGTTTTGTATTTATTTCATAGATCTCTTGGGTCAGTGACGATATTTTAGCACTAGCTTTCAAAATACCTAGTCTAACAGAGCCCTGGAAAGTTCAAAGAAAATATAAAGAAAAATTTTGTCTTGATCTCCCTGGTCAGTACCTTTGGTACAGTGATTTCTGAAAGCCATAAGCTAGAATTGGGTCCATGAGATTCAATTTACAGTTTAACTTAGAGAGTATTAGGGAAATAGCATATATTCACATGCAGTGATTCAAAGGAATATATTTTTTTAGGAATTTAGTGTGGCTTTTTACGCAAGCCTCTCCTTATAATGTTTACATGTTATAAAAAATGAAATTGAGGATTTTTGTTGTGACTACTTTGTGACAGCTCCAAGAATCTATTGTAAATTCTTGCACTGTCACAAAACATAGCTGAAAGCAATCCCTGCATACACACATTAGTAGGAGGATGAATTGACACAATAGCTCTCATTCACTTTATGCTTCAATTTGCATTATTTTTTCCAAGACAAATGTAAAAATATTGATTGCTACAGTCATTTTTAGAGTATTATACTATTTTGTATTCTTAGTTAATGTGTTAGTATGCAATGAGCCATGCAGGAAAATGAGTACTCTCATCATAACCTTGTTCAAGTCTAATTTCCTCTTAAACAGTTTGAGGAAAATCCTTAGATAGTGTAACTGTTGTAATTGCACTGAACTCAGCGTAAGTCCTTTCATTTATAAATATATTGAATATCCAGAATCATTTACCTGTGTGATATACTGTTGTTTGAGCTGTTTGAAGGAGAAGCATTTGAGTCACCTGATTCAGACCTAAGAAGAAAATAACAAAAGATTGACATTAAATCCGGTCTAACATTTTCCAAGACTGGTGTTTCTTAATGCCTAATGTAACAATTCTGAAGTCCAAATGCTGAAATTTACTGTGTCTCATTGAAATGCTTTCCTGTAAACAACATTTTTAAAAATATTTACACATTTACTTTTGAAATAGTTTTAAGCATAATAAAGGCCAAACTGTTCCACAAGAAACAGTTTATTGTATTGATGGCATAATAAGGTTATGTTGTAAGTTGTAGCCTAAATGACTCTTGCTCAGTTTGGGAAATAGCAGTCGTTTGCTGGTAGCCTATTACAGCGACAAATTATTATACCGTTAGCTTGGTAACACTAATTCTTTGACATGCACACACACACTCCCTATTCCCCTCGGGGGCCAGGGAAGAGCCGTACTGGAATGTGTCCAGAGCCAACTTCATCTGCTCCTCCCTTTCACAATAGATATATCTGCCCTTAAATCTCTTTGGAAATTGCATTAACTTCACTTATTTTTCAACTCTTTGAAATACTTCTCATAACACTCTTAATTTAACTTCTGACATATGTACAAAGACAATTATAGGGTAAAAGCCTCCAAGAAAAAGCCTCTGTTACCATTGAGTTTCTACCTTTTTAAAGGAGTGTGACTGAAAATGGAATCTTACCCAAGATCTGTTCCTTACAACACTTCACACTAAATCAAACTTATAGCTCTAGGTGCATTAAGTAGACAGCTAACAAAAAAAGCAACTGTAGAAAAACATCAGGTTGTTCAGGGCCTGATCCTGCAAATGTAACAGGCACACTGAGCTTTGTGAGAGCTAGTTTCCCCAAGGAGATAAACGAAATGACATGCAAAAAATTAATTTACTCGTATGCATGTTAGCAAGACTGGATCTTTCTTTTTATAACTTCTAAAGTCATGAAGCAATAAAACCAAAACCAATGAAATATGCTTATTTGCCCTATATTGCAAGAAAGAATAGCTAAGAATAGAGATTGCCACAGAGGAAGTGAAATATAAGATATAGGTCTGTGGAGCAGGGCAATCGGTTTCTGGCTTTCAATCGTACTGGCAGAGGTCATCTCCCTGGTGACAGAAAGATTAGTTGCTCCTGGCAAGGAGATTTACTAATGTTTACGTACAGGATGTTCTATGATTCTATTGTTTAACTGTAGGTTACCAGCAGTCATGCTCTTCGGCAGAGCTATGTGGGTTATGGGATAATGATTACTTTCCTCTAGTGAGAGGAATGCACTGTCCAGTTTGAACTGCTGACAGGTAGGTGTGTGATGGACGGAGCACAGGTTAAGCAGGCTCTACAATAGGAGCGGTGAGATAAAGCCAGCATCTTCTCAATCTCTTTCTTTATGATGTTGACCCAGAGACTCTAGTGTGGCTGGACTGTCATTCAGGACACTTCATTTCTCAGGGGAAGAGACTTCAAGAACATGTTTATCTCAAGGCAGATCAGGTCAAAGGGCTTTCACCCTTTCTTTTGCAAGTACCTTCTTTCCTCTGTAACTTGCTGCCTCATCGTACGTGTGCCAGCCTAAGATCAAAAGGGCTGACTGCCTCTTCTGAGGCTATAATGCTGCTCTAACCCCATCATTAAGAAACACTTGAGAGTGCACAGAACTGACAATTTTATGACAAATACTGTACCTGAAGAAGCAGACCAAATGCTGAGCTCTGATTAACCTCACAGTCCCTTTATGGCACCTGCTGTATTATTTTCTTACCTGTTTGTAATGATGCCTGAGTCTTTTCTTTAACTATAATTTTTGACAGGATGGTTTGTTTTCCTCAATAAATGGTGACTGACAAGTTAGAACTCCACTTTCAATTTCCTGTCTTTTATACAGGTGAACAGCATTTAATGAATCAAAATTTACTGGCTAAAATAACATGCCATTAAAAAAAATTTAAAACTTTACTAAACTGTGGCAAATGTTATTTTGAGTAACTATAACAGCCACAGTAACCTTTACTGATTTCAGAAATAAAGCTATCTTGTACAAACGACAAATATTTATGAGCATGGAGAACAACCCTCAACAAAATCTAGAACTACTGCAGACTTCAACAACTTTTATTCAATCAGCAGAATAAATTCTATTTAACTAGCTCTCAGTAATTAACTAGCACAACACAAAGAAGAAAACTTAATTCAGAAAATATAAGTATAGCTTCCCTACTACAAAATGGCAGAAAATAAAGGGTCCCAAAGGATGTAACACAATATTTTTAAGTTCATAGATTAATTGTTAAGACCAGAAAAGAGCCTAAACAAGGAAGAATAGTAACTGGCATATTTATTAAATATCTGCCAGCAGGCCACTGAAAAATAATAAAGGATTTTTAGAATTCCATCCCCATGTGAAAGTAAAAAAAAAAAAAGTCTTTAAAAAAGAGATACCTCTGTTTTTCAAATGGCAAAATATTTACTAGCTATAATTTGTATGAGCATTTCAAAACCAAAACAAATCCTGATGTCATTGAAATATCTTTTTCATTGAGTAAATATTTAGCTGTTAAAAGAGAAAACACTCTACCAGATCCTACTCATCAATGCTAATTTTAATAAAACTACAGAAAGATGAAAGAATCTCCTGCTAGTCTTTAAAAGTCAGCAGACTCCAACTGTTTAAGTTGTACCAGACCAAGAGATTTAGATAATCAAGTAGGGTGAGCTACAAAAATATCATAACCATGGGAAGGAAAGAATAGAACTTGAGAAATAAAGATTATTCTATGAAAATGATGCCAGCTGCTTTTCTTTAACCTGAAATTACAGTAAAAATAATTCCAGTACAAAAATTACAGTGTCAGTTACTTACAGGACTCAGGGTATAATCAACTTAGTTACAAAGGGAAAAGATAATAATCCTGTCTACTAAAAAATATTTGCAAAATAAATATCACTTATGTTGCAGCATCTTATATGGGAGAAAATAAAAAGTAGCAGCAATAATAGAGTGATTTTGTATTGCAAAGGAAAGGGAAAAAAAGTAAAAATCCATCACAATTTTATAATCTGCCATATTGTTTTGAATAGTGCTTAAATGAAACATACTTTAGCATATAAAAACACTGTCTGGTTTCATTGATACAAGTACTGCTACCGTGAGGTTTTGAAAGTATGCCCTTATGTGCTTGTTTTTATGTTATCTGCAAGTTGCTTGTTGGTCTCACCCTACAGCTGTACTCAGTGCCTTTAATACTGCCTTTCAAAATGTTATTCATTGGTACCTCTGTCTGTTTATCACCACTGCATGTGCAAGATAGACATACAGTGACAAAATACTACGAGAAAATTGAATTCATCCTGCACTCTTAGACACTTCTTGCCCAGTAATGTGTCATGAGGGATTTATTAAAATAATCCATACCTTGGTTACTTCTAATCATCCTTAAAAAAACCTCAACCGGCAACAAGGCATTTTCTTTTACTTTTTACGTGTAATTTCTTTTTCTTCAAAAAGCGTCTGCTAATGTCTACGGAAGGAAGGACCTCATCCTGAGTTATGAAGAGCCACTCTACCCATTTTGAAACCAGTTGCATTGCAGCCCTGAAATCCATGGATGGATTATTAGAAAAGATTGTTGCTTGCATTTTTTACACCTTGAAATCCAGAGGCCTAGCAAATGAAAGCTGTTACAAGCCATTAAGCTGAAATAAAAGAGTCTCTGCAGAAGGATTACTTAGGAAACACTTCATAAGATTAGGGTCTGACCCTTGCTCTGTAGATATTTTCAGTAGAAAACGTGCAAAAGAAGAATATATAAATATATATTCAGTGCTTATCTCAATGTCAGAGAGACAGTGACCTGATGTATATTATGTTCACTGAGAAATCAGTTGTCCTCATATAAAAAGCCGCAAGGTGAAGTACTGTCTTCCTAAATCAATGACAGTACTCTCAGTGAGTTCAGAAGGCCCATCAGCCTCATAGGCATGTGTAAGTACAGGGGGTCAAAGGGAGCTTTCACTTTAACTTCTGAATTTCCTCTCTTTTGGAAACTGCATCTATTGTATACCAATCTTTGCCTGATAAACATATCACTGTTATACACATAAAAAATTCCTGTCTGTTTTGGAGACTAAAATTCATTTTTGGGATTGGTTACCAGTTTTGGTTTTGTTTTTTTGGTTTTTTGTTTTTTAATAGTCTATTTATAATTCCAGTTCTTTAAAGCAATATGAAGAACAGAATCTTTTATCCTTTGTAGCAGATATTGCAACTTGTTATCCAAGATCTCTTGAAATTCTGTCGTCATAGGTTGCAAATTTGAAAGAGATTCCCTGAATATAAGTATTCCCAGTGCCTTTTAATTGGATTTTTAATTAATAAATGTCATGTATCACAGTACCTTGCACAAAGCTAAAAAAAAAAGAAAGCATGAAATGCATAGAAATTACAAACCAGCAAGATTTCTTGATTTCTAACCCAACATGCATCTTTGCAGTGCTTTTTACACTGCAAGACAAGTAACTGAACAATATGTGAATACAAAGGGTAACATTATGCAATAAAATTAGAAAAATGATAGTATTTTCATATAAAGTTGCACATTATCAAATATCTTTAGCTGACATTACGATAACCTTGTCTCAAAATGCTTTTAGGCCACTTCCTATTGACTCTGGGTAAGCATTTATCAGACACAGTCCATTGCAGCTAATTCCTGTTATTGATCTCCCCAGCTAAGTTTTCAATCTTTTGCAATGCATTAAATTCCTTTTTTCCGTACCTGTACAAGACCCCTTTCAATTAGTTTAGTTGCTATCATTGCAATATCATGTCTGATATTTGATGTAAAATGTGCAGTAGTCAAAGAAAGCATCGTCAATACACAAGATACTTTCATATGACTGAGCCTACTCCCATTTCCAGTGATTTCAGTAAGACAACACACTGCTTTATTTCTCACTATTGCCTATACAACATTGTGATGTTTGAAATTCAAATGAATTATCAAAACATACAGCCTGTTATCAGCTGCCTACAGTTGGTACTTTTCCTCCTTTATTTTTTCTGTTTTCTTGAAGAAAATATGTATTTTACAATACCAACTTAGACATGCAAAAGGCTCAACAGGAAAAAAGATGCAGTTTTCAGGCTAAGCACCCCATTTAATACTTTACAGCTTTAAAGTTGACATAGGTAACAGTTGCAAAAACAACAGAACTCTTTGTATTCAACTATTATCACTAGATCAAAACAATAGTATTTAAAATCAGACTGGGAACAAATACCCTCTTTGCTTTTCCTGTCCTAGTTTCTAACAAACCTCAACAGGAACAAGGCCTTTTGTCTTAGCAAGAAGAAAAAAGTCTCTTCAATTTATGAAGGATCCTGAATAGCCAAGAGTGTGACCAGTGGTAAATAACACCACACATCCTCATCAGAATCTCGCAAAATAAGTTTTCTGAATCTAGCCCAGTATTTTAAGTATCCCAATAAAGCACCAGTGCACTTTGGTATGAAATAGAAGCGTATCATCATTCAAAGAAAAGGAATGTTTCTATTTATAGGAGAAAATATACATAGGAGTGATTTCTATGTGCTATATTTTCATATAGAATGCCTTTTCCATTCTTACAGAAGATAATGAAATTTAATTTTGGTAAGAAGGTAATTAAAACAAATATTTCAGTTTTTCAATGGTTTATTTTATTATGCCTTAATAATTTATTTTAAATTATATGTGTCCATTCAAAATTTACCTTTCCTAGCTAAGTTTATTTTTAAAGGATATCTCCCACGTTCAGAAACTCCTGTTCAAACATTGGCCTATCAAGCTTTAAATTTCTTCCATTCTTATCAAAAAAGTTTATCTTTATTTCCTACCTAGGGTAGCCTAAAGATTGAATTTCAATCTGTTAGATATTTTCTAGTGTATTCTATGGAACCAGAAAATTCACATTGCATGTAGTACGTATCTTGGATTTCCTTTTTTTTTCTTTTCTTTTCTTTCTTCTTCAGAAAATTAATTTACCAGAGCCTAGTAGCTCCTGAAATATATGGCTGTTTTCTTTACACTATAAGACTGTTCATGATCTACTTGTTTTTCCCCAGTGTTATTCCATGTACTGCAACACTCCCTCAAATGGTCTGTTATTCTGGTCATCTCTAGTGCCCAAGAAGAGAGCAAAGAAAATTACTTGCTCGATCATCAGGAAGTTCTGGCTGCACTTTTCAATTTGCTCACACAAGCACTCTCAGCTGCATCTTCCTGAAGACTATCAGCCAAGGAATCTGCCACCCTTTTAGTATATGATGGGTGTGACTGCAAGAGAAAAGATAATCTAAAAATCAGATCACGTCTTGGAAGAATGTGCCTTCCTGTGCTGGTAGGCGTAGTGGGTCACTGCAGAAGATGTAAGGAGGAGACAGTGATTTCAGGCAGAACCTGGGCTGAGCGCAATGATAGACCTTGATTGTAGAGACCTGCATGAAGAACCACTGGATAATCTGTACTGTAACTGTCTTTGACTAGTTCCTATGGCAATGTGTAGGAGCACACCACTCTCAGCAAGCCTCAGTGACCACTGGATGAACTTGACCAATTAACTGTAACAGAAAAGCCTGTACATGGTTCCCAGACAGTACAGGTTGATGACACCATGTACAAACCTTGTGTTATCTTATGATTAAGTAGCATACCTGCACGTACCAGTTCCCTGCCTGACAGCAGAAATGATAGATTTGTTTACCTCTAAGATAATCCTGTAAATCTGTAAGGACCACAATGTTGATGCACCTTACCATAGAGAGGATCTGTGCAGTGGACGGTGATCAACATGGAGGGGCTCATCTGATGCTGCAGCCAATGTTCACAGCACCAGCAGTGATGTCGGGTTGAAATTACCTTTTTGTATTGCTTCTATTAATATCAGAATGGACATAAGATTCTTATCACCTTTTCTACCATTTTATTGCTATTACCTTTTCTACTATTTCTATGCTTTGGTCAATAAACAAGTTAATTAGCCTTGGGTGTCCATGCCTTTCTTCTTCCTATCCAAAAAGAACCAGTACCTCCCCAGTGCACAACAAGAGGGCCTATAAACAGACCATTAAAATGAACCACAACATTAGTAGGACCTCCCTGTCCAAAAGGTCAGTATTAAATCACCTATTTTCCCTGAGCAAAATGAAAAATTTTCTCCTCTTTAGATCTGATGCTAATTATTCTTTTCTGTGTAGACAAACTTTTGTATATTAATTCTCTGAGTTTGCTATACAGCACAAATGAGCATTACTAAGTAACAGTGAATTTTAAAAAGTCACATTAAGGGAAAAACTCCGTATTTTCAGGCACCTACTAATAAGACTTTTGACTTTGTGATGTTGGCAGCATAGATTGGACTGATCTTTAGCCAACTGCCAAGAAATCTCAGGCAAGAACAGTATCAAAAAAACTCTTCAGCCATGATAAGCTTCTGTATGTAAATTAATGGGAAATAGAAATGAACATGAACAAGCTATAGATTACCTATGAATTTTTACCTTTTTTTCTCCTACAGCTGTAGGCAGTTCTGCGGGAAATTTTCTAGCTTTTATTCATGATGAGATTTTTGCAGGTTGGTTTGTTTGGTTGGTTGTTTTTGTTTGTCGGTTTGTTTGTTTAACATAAGAATTGATTACAATGCTAGCATACAGAGCGAGTTTAACAAACATTTTCACCACAACAGAAAATGTGATACCAGTCTACTTGATCTGCAGTTTTCACTTCTGTTCAAACAGCAGTATTTCAGGTTTTGGAGAGTTGTGGTAACTAAAAATGTAAGTTTGTTTCATAAATCACTCTGCCCATTTCAGGAATCATTATAAATTATCTCAAGTGAAATTGAGAGAGAAAGTGGAGATTTGGATCACTGATCTGGAAAACACTCTAGCTGAGTATGGCTTCTCTCCTTTTTTCTTGGATCAATGGTATTAAAGTGCTGTGGTTGCACACAATGGATGACATGGAAAATGAGAATGAAATCCAAAGCCTTACCTAAAAAAGTAAAGTCAGATCATTTATAGTTTTATTCTACTTTGGGGGCTTAGACATATGGGTAAGTTATGAAATACCATCTGATCTGCAGCACACTTGCTGGTCAGGACTCTAAAAAGATCAGACATGCTAACTTAAGTTATAACATCAGCTATCATGGGGGAATGATTTAGTTTGTAATATTTTTTGTTTTCTCCTGTCCAGAGTATGTACAAACACAGATACCACAGAACAGGAGGCATATAGAACAAGTTGCCCTGGGGCAACATGTTCATTCACTGGAGCCCTAAGAAGTGTTTACATAAAAAGTGTAGATCTGTTCTTATTGCATATATAAGGTGAAATCTGCCAATTTATGTCATAAAAATACGTGTTAGTGCTTTGCTCCCTAGCTAGACCTATCAAGCCATATATCTTGGTATGAATGAGCTGGATTTCAGTGTTTGATAAATTTGAATCCATTACCACCAGCTCAATCCCATTACCCTCAAATGCTGTGTTAAGGGTCCTCTACAGGAGAGATTACTCTGGAATAGCCATTCTTCAGTTGTTTTCCATTATTAATTCGCTGTGTGAAACCTTCAGTTTCTGGAATAAGAAATAATTGGAGTAAGAAAATTTCTGGAATCAGAGAAATTGTAGACAGACTTAGCCAAGATTAGTTAACCCAGTTGAAATTGGCACCTTACCTTATTCCAAATAAGTTTTCGTGCATAGGAATGATGAACCTTAAGTCATAGTTTGAAGGTAATGGAGTTATACTGAACTTGGGCGAAAAACAAGTTTCCTCTCTCATAAGAATGCTCAAGAATGTTTTGATTATGTTTGTTAATACTTTTCTCCATTGTAATTATCCTCTTTTCTCATAAAAAGAAAAAAAACCACAAACAAACAAATACCAAAAAGCACCACAACAACAACAACCAAAAAAATAAAAAAATGCTGACAAAAGAAATTTGTGCTAAATGGCCATGGCCTGTAAACAAAATTAATTTTCAGTTAAGTGTTTCTACAAAAAATTCCCACCTGTGCCAAAGGTTAATTGTAATATAGTAGAAGTTCATCTTCTGAGAAAAAAGAAGCCTGTTATCATACTTATTTCCTACATTCAGTATTCAGAGTTACTGACTGGAAGAGATTATTTGGGTTTTTTACATACATAGCCAAATTACATATGTTAAATTAGTTATAAAACCTTTATTCCAGAACAGACCACTTATTCCAGCTTCACCTGATACATCTATAGAATGCTTTATTCTGTATTAGACCACTTATTCAAGTTTCACCTGCCTGGATGATATTTTTGTAGATATTAAACTTGTCAAGTACTGAACGCAATGCTAAGAAATAGAACACTGGGTAAGTTTTCTTGTACAGTCTCCTCAAGTAGAGCTGTTCTTACCTCTTGGTATTGTTGACCAAAGAGACTGTTTAGATTATTACTTTCCTGTGGAAAAAAAAAAATCAAAATACACTCGTTGAAGTTACAGAAAATTGTCTGTATTAAAAAAGAGGCTTGAAAATAAGCCAAAGATGTTAAAATTTGACTTTGAAAAATGTGTGGGCAATGCTGACTGAGAGAAGTGAAACTACACTAAACTGGGCAGATTATGAAATGGGAATTAAGGGTAGTTCTCAGAGTGTTTTCTGTCGATGTCCATGGCTTTTGAGTCAAGCTCCCTTTATAGATGACCTTGTGTATAAGGCAGAATTCTTGTGGATTTAATTTTGCAGATTTGCAAAGCCATAGTTCCCTCCCTTCCATCCCTAATTCTTGAAAAACAGGGAAGTTAAAACTCAGGATGTTTCTGATTTTGTCCTGTATGTGAAAACAGTGGTTAAAATGTGGGTCTCTGCTATTCCAGAACTTATTCACCTTACATATTTTTAAAAACCAGTGTATATTGCTGTTCGAGGAGGACAGGAGGAATTGTTCTCTTAACAGCCTGCTACCTTTGGTAGAAACATGACGTATCTGGTCTATAGTTTGTGGTGATCCAGTTACCTTTTGTGAGGGAGCAGGAGCTGGGATTCTAAGTGACATTTCTCACCACGAATATGTACCACAGTCATTCACAAGGCAAAATCTTCTATGCAGACTTTTTTTCCTCTCATTTCAAGCTTCATGTAGAATGGAATAATTCACATCAAGCCAAGTAATAGCTGAGGCAGCTAGCAATTCATAGATGAAGGTAGAATTATTTGGGATGAAAGCAAAGGAGAGAGATCAAAAGAAAGAAAGAAGCATAGAAGGAAAGACAGAGTCAGAGGGAAAGAAAGGAGGAATAGGAAAGGGGAAGGGAAGGGGAGGGGGGAGGAGGAGGGAATGGGGAAGGGGAAGGGGAAGGGGAAAAGAGAGGGAGAGGGGGAAGAGAGAAAAGACAATGAGTGTCTTAAGAGAAGCAGCCACAAAAACGTACAGTAGTTTTGACAAATTACAGAAAAGCTGAGTTTGAATGAGAAAACAAATGTAATGTCCACAGTCTTGTCTATCCTTGATCTATTTTTACAGTCAGTTTAGCTGAGCTAGTGCTGACTACAGTTTAACTGTAAGAACTGGCAATAACAAACCAAGGTCAGCAGGCATTTATTTGTCTGGGGTTAATTCCCAACCAGTTCACATAAAGTGATTTGTTAGGTCTGTTTGCTGAAATAGTGCCATTTCAAGTGTGCATATAAATCTTGTCTGATATTTAACAGCAAATTTTTAGAGGAGCTCTACTATCATATGAAGTCCCCAAAGGAATTTTGGAGAAAGGCTGAATCTAATGAAGCTTTGAAGTCTAAACAATAAGCAGTAAAGCAGAAGACTTCTTTAAAAGAAAGGTATCTTTACATTGAAGAAAAAGGAATGGTGAAACTACCATTAATTCATTACTCATTTTTGATTCCATCTTTGACATAGGTAGCTAGAAGGATGCAAGTGAAAAGTCACTTGTTTCTTTTCTGTCTGATAATGTACTTTGTTCAAAGTGTAACAAAAACCTGACAACTTAGAGTACTACCATAGCATTCTTAATGATTTTACTGAATTAGAAATATATATATGCTAGGTACAATCACTAGAGGATTAGACTTCAAATCTCTGATATTGATAAAATAGGGGAATTACAGGAAAATATCAGTAAAAGACATTGAACACCTCCAGGTGGGGACCTGAAAAATAAGGTATAACAAGTGTTGTGCTGAAAATAGAAATTTCTAGTAATTATATAGTAAATGTAACTTCATCTCTCCTGATGTTATGAGTAAAAACTCTAGACATCTGCAAATGCTTAGAAGCTGAAACCCAACTTAAAAGAGGACAACACTGATTTTCTTTTTCTTATACAAAATAAAGGTAACTTGTATAATTGTCAGTTTTATACTGAATAAAATTTTAGAATACATTTCAGGCATTATTTGTGTGTGCAATTCCATGTACACGTGTAGGACAAATTCTCACTTTTTGCTGGACAGAAAGTTAAGAAAAGTCTACTAAAGGCAATGGCAAAATACTTTCTTCAAAAACACATTGTCTCCTGCCTGTCCACTCCTTGAAATTCTGAGAGACCTGTGCCATTTGCTATGGCAAAAGGTTATCCAGGAACCTTAAGAAAGATGCAAATGGTTCTTCATTTTCCAGGCACTGCCTACAGGCACACAATTTTCTGTCACGACAAGTAAAGCTCCTCTATTTGTCATTGGATAAGGCAGATATATTAAATCAGAATATGTTTTCCCAAAGAGCTCTTGAGACTCTGAGAAAGGAAAGTCTCTTCTTTGTGGAAATGTACACAATAATCTCTTCTTTTAAGTATCTCCTTTGAAAATGGCATTCAAATGGACTGAAATTACAAAAAAAAAAGTTTTTCCCCCATCTTTGTATTTCATATAGTTACACAGAGAGTACTTGCACAGCCAGGGAACAATACAACCACATAATATTATAACAGCATTATGCAGTCGACGTCATTATCCAGCTTAATAATGCTAGCACCTGTGATGGCAAGAGAAAAATAGAAAGCTCTATATCTCTGTGCAACAGAACCATTATGGCACCCACTGATTTCAGTGGATAACTATTAATATTTGGGACTTACATTGTCAGGGAACATTACTTTGTTTTCCTTATAAAACAACTCACTTTGGTTGCAAAGTCTAAATCTCACATTGGATTTTATGTAGGTTTACTTGATGGCAACATTTCACACTCATCTCTGATGTGGGGTTCCAGCTGTTGCAGCTCCTATATAGGAGCTGTTTCCGTAGGAAGTTACAGTGCGTCTCCCCTAATTGACCAAACTACTACATTTCCCTCAGCAAATTCTCCACCACCAGAAGAGAATCCAACTCGTCAACCTTTTTGCAGGTGCAGAAATATCATAAAACTTTGCCTGTGGTACACTGTCTCTCTTGTGAAATTTTAAATGTTGCATAAATATATATACCAAATGCTATTAACTCTACAGTATAACCTTTGAAATAAATGAACAGGAAAGTAGTGGAATAAAAAAAATCTGAAATTATGCTGCATATCTTTTCAGACAATTAAACTGTCATCTTAAAATGCAGCACACTAATTAAAGGTTTTGTGAAAGTCTAATTTTCTCTTACAAGGTTATGCAAGGAAACAGTAAAAAACAATGTTAATTCAGGGCTTTCAATGAAATAATAACAATAAGACTGGTTATTAGTCAGGAGTCCAAGGCTATAAGCAACATTTTGGTGATCTGCAAGTGCTTACGCCTAACTGCAGCATCCTTTAGTGGCTGGTACCTAAAGATCAATATTGTGTGATAACATATGCAAGGGTAAATATGTGTGAAGGGTAAATACAGACACTTTTTGACAAGTTGGTAATTGGATCCATTATAAGGCAACATCAAGTTGTTAATTTAATTTTCCACAATTGGGAAAAGGTGAGACATCTTTTAGAATAGTCTATCACTATTACAATGTAATGATTTTTATCTTAATTTGTAATGATTATTATCTTAATTTGTTTATATTAAATCTTTTCCCCAACTAATAGTAACTAAATATTGAAATAAAACTGTATGGTTTGGGAGTATTCTCAGTGTGTAAATTAACATGAGGTAAGGATTTTTTTACATCACAAGTATTACTGGTAATAAATAGACAAATTGTAATATACCTGTAATATACATATAAAAGCCGACTATTCCCTAGCTGGTTTTGAAAACACTTTTTTCCTTTTTAATTCAAGAATATAAAGTTATATATAAAGCTTAGTCCATTAAATTATGTTCATGAATAAAATTAGATTTTGTCCTTAAAAGGTTGTTGGTAATCTTAGATTTTAAAAAGAACATCATGATGACTAAAATATAACACTTGCAAGTGCAAGTAGTGTAAGTAATTTATATAAATCCATAGGTGCATACAACTCCTGATGTGTATTTCAAATACACACAGATGTGACTGCATCACTGAGAATCCTGAATCACTATTTATTCATTTTCCTAGAAATTTAGTTTAAGACATCTTTAACCCAATTCAATGTGCTAGGTATTTCTATGAAAACCAAGAATCTGGACAAAGTAACAGAAATGAGTTGTTTGTAGCCATGTATGAACTGATTTTTCATTTCGGCAGGTGAACAAGCCAAAATAAAAACATCCTCCTTTACTCTCATTTGTGGGAAATGAACCACTTCTATTTATAAATCTTTTGCCAGAATAAACAAACCTTCATTTCACTGTCAGTTCCCCTCACGATTAAACAAATATAAATGAAGTGAAACAGTGAACTCTTTTAGATCTACAAGAGTATGTTTCTTTTCTGGTTTTCTGAGAAATTACACAAGAACATAAGACCATATTCACAAAGCTGCCAGAAGTGGATAAAAGGTTATTTTACACTTTTTTAAAAATCATTTTATAATTAGTAAGAGCATTCAAATTTGATTTTTTTTTCTTTTCCTCTGAGTGCTGGAACTCCAGCTCTCACTTTCCAAGAGTCCCAATAGGTTTAAAATAGATTGGGAAAACAGGAGAGGAAGTCTCCTTAATCTCTCCTGTCTAGTCTGTTCCATCTTGTATAAATAATTCAATATTCATTATGGTTAGGAATGGAGGACAGATGCCTCCCCTTTCCAAAGAGCATCAGAGTGGATTAATTCTTGCTTTCTCATTTTGTATACTGGTGACTATTTAAGTACTTTATCTGAAAGGTAGAAGATTCAGAAGGAGGGAAATGGGAGATTCTCTGGTTAGCATACCCTATATAAGAAACTGACACCTTTAAGAGTTAGGAAAACACAGTTCAAGTCTTTATCCTGACAGAAAAAGTACTTCAACATGTCTCCCACAGGCCCCATAGAATCCCTACACTACATCAATTCTTTATCCAAAGGTAATGATTTCATAAATTACAGGTTGAAAACAAGTTATTTTAAAGTAAAGGATTAATATATTTAGGGGAGTACTACAGGACCTATGGTAAGTGGAAATGGAATAAAATCCAGAGTTATTTATCCAAGAATCATTGAATCAGATTAATCTCATACCTATAGCTTAAAACATAAGTAGGGAAATAACAATATAGCTAAACTACCAGACATATGGTAAAACATCTGATAGATTACCTACGGGAATTAACAAGTGGGGGAACCCAAGAGCTGTTGCAAGAATTGCGTGGTGGATAGAGAACTGACTGAAAAACAGCTGGCAACTGGCAGATCTGAGAAGAGAATAATCAAGCCAGGTTCAATTACTAATAGAGTTAGTCAAGGATTAGTAGTGGTACACATCTTGTTTAATATTTACATTACATTACATTTAATGTAGTCACAAAAGGTAAAAGATAGCTGATAATTTTTTTTAGGAATACAATATGAAGCAGACCACAGCACAATACAGGAAGAATATGTCAGTGGAAAACACTAAAATGTGTATCACCCCTTAAGAAGGAACAAAAGTAAGTTCTGGTCTAAACAGTTGGGTTATTGTTGACAATAACGTGACATGTCCATCAAATAGCAAATGCAATTCCAAGATGTATTCAATGAGGTCCCCAGAGAAACACGAGCTATTTGAAATAAGACAAAAAGGTCTTGTCTTGTTTAATTTAGAAAAATGAACTGAGATGTGATAAGATTGCTGTACATAAATAGATGGAGTGGTTAGAGGTAAACACAAGAGAAGAAAAGCTATTTAAAATGAACAACTTCAACCTAATAAAAATATTTCTAAGTGGACCATAAACACATTTGGGTTGGAAATTATAAGTTGTAATCATCAGAGACAGAATATTCTGTAGCAACTTTCCAACAGGAGTAGCAAGGGCAATAAACCAAACTAGTTTTAAGATGAAGCATGTTTCCGAAATAAAAAAAATGTTGTATATAAACATCTGTTTCAACTAATGCTTGCCAAAATGCAGCCACACATCCAATAAAACCTTGCCTAACATTCTTGCCATATTGCCCAGTAAACTGCAGGACAGCAGAGATTTTTAAGATCTATGACTCTGAGATGACTCCTCCATGACAACTGCTTTGGAACTGGGGACTTCAAAATCATTGAGAGCCTCAGCTTGAGAAGATTATCTGCTTTTCAAAATTCAAAAGCAACCTGGTAGTTTAAGAGGTTCAATGTTGAATTTTCAGATTCCCCTTTGTGGTGACCTTTATGCTGAGGTCCAGAAATTTTCTGAGTCACAGGAAAAAAAAAAAAAAGAATTTTCTCACTACGATTCAGTTATGAGAATGAAGATGAAGATTTCTTTTAAGCACTGTCACTCCATGGGGGAAATGGGAATGACCCTGAAAGTTTTACTGTTCTAGCTCACTAAACAGATACTGATTTCAGGGGAGATAAGATTCCTCCACCTAAGTGCCACTCAAAATGTAATAGAAAGGGCAGAAACATTTGGCAACTAAGGATAATCCTTACACAGAGCAAGCAGATCATTTGGCCAGATTTTCTGTGTAAGATGACAGTTACATCAGTTGATAGGCCTACAAGAACTTGCGTGTAGTAAAAAATACTGAGACTGAGAAAAGGTTTATACTCTCTTCAGCAAAAACCCATTACAGAACTGGCCATGCTCCCAAGAAACAGCAGGAACAAAATTCCTATAGAATCAGGTCCCAATTGCTTTGACAGTCAACAGCTTCTCTCAAAGAAAACCAGCAGAATTTAGTTATACTGGAATTAGGTCTTCATTGACATAAGACACTGATCAGATTTAGATTTGGTTTTATCTGAGAAAACCTAGTTTTCCAGAGAACTGCACCAAGTGGCTTTGTCAATCATAAAGACAACATCCATACCTGCATAAATCTGCAACCAATACTGTACGATTTAGGCATGGTCCTAAGATGTCTTAGTGCAGAGTTGCCTCAGGAACAGCTTTGAGAGAGAGGAGGGATTGCCAAGCAGCACACCCAGCTTAACGATTTCCACTCAGAATAGTGCACCTTGCCCTCTTCAGTGCTATAAATGTTAGGTGCAAAGGGAGAAACTGGACCACGTTTCTAGCATGTTTCCAAACCCTATGGGATATGCACATCATCATAAAAAGAGTGCCCAGATGAGTTTTTTCTGCACCAATCATGAGAAAAGTTTCCTTCTTTTGACTGTAAGTGGCACTGTCTTTTCTAGGTATCTTTGGCTCCTGTTGTTATTTTAGATGGTAGCTTTCTTACCATTTTAATTTGGCATTATATAGGTGCAGCACTATGTTCTCACAGTGTTATAGAGCATGGCACCAAAGTATGCTGTCTGAAATTAAAAGCTAATGAAATATTCAAATGTAGTCTCTACAACCATAGCATGCTATAGTCTTTATTTTTATTCCATAGCAAGTCATTGTTATGCTTGTTCATACTGAGGGAATTTATGACTTTCCAGTAACAGGTATTTACTCATTTACTTTCACTGAATTAACAAAAAATTATGACTAAATTATGACCAATTTTATATGACAAACTCAATGAAGGCAAAGAACACAGTTCATATGCAAATCATCAATATTGTATTTCATTAAAGGGTGGTTTCTAAATGATGCTTATAATAAGACATATTAAATATGAAAGTGAATATACATAATAAGGTTGAAAGCAAGGGGATCATAGTAATCATAATTTAATGCTGAACATTTTGTCCCTTAAATCTAAAGGTGAACTACAAAGGTATGCTCTGATGATTTTTTGTGCTTAGTGAATTTCACTACCTTAAGTACATGTGATTTACCTCTCATTTTATACAAGTAGGAGTTCTCATGTAGTCAACTGCCGCATTTCAGCTGTGTAGTAGCTTTTTATTAAGCTGTTAAAAAAAAAAATCATAGGCATTTTTTTGTTCACTGCTTATAGTAAAACATACATTTTCAGAGAAAAACTGTAGATGACAAAAACTGACCATATTTCTTTCTTCTGTCATACTGTTTCTACCTCTCTCAAGCTGCAGCTAACAAGGGAACAACAACAACAAAAAAAGACAAAAAGAAAGCATACATAAGAGCACTGGGTATTGTTTATATTGTATGTGAAAAATCACAACCCCAACTGAACTGCTAAGAAAAAAATGGATAATAATAATCGACAACCCATTGCAAATGTCAAAAAATAAGATTGCCAGTGTACTTTTCTATGAATTCTGATTTTTAATTGAAACCAGACAAAGGAACAGTGACTGAAAAATGTGAGGGCAAAAATAAATTTCTTATAGTAAAATTTTTTTACTATGCTATATACAGAGTTTCTCATAAAATGTAAGCCATGAAGTCTAAGGTGTGTTCAAAGGCAAGATTTGATCCTAACACCTAAATTCTAAATGAAGGAGTATATAAAGACTCAACTTCAGAGAGCATCTAAAGTATCACACTTAAAGAGAAAGATATATGTAGATATATAGGAAACACAATATGGAAGTGAGATGATAAGACTTAATGTAAGATCAACAGTCATAATATACTATTGACACAACTGTCAAAACCTCAACACATTTCAGGGAAAAAAAATGCCCTTATATAAGAGATTCTGATCTGCATTTTGGTGCATGGTTTGTTAACTTTGGCCAGCAGCCAGGTGCCCACCCAGCCACTCTATCACTCCCTCCTGAACAGGACTCAGGAGAAAAGAAGATGGAAAAGCTTGTGGACAGTGATAAATACAGGGACACCACTAACCAGTTGCCATCATGGGCAAAACAGACTCAATATCATTCCTTCATTCCCAGTTCCTCTACCCACCACTCCTCATACCAAGCAGCACAAGCGGATGGGGAATGTAGTTTGCAGTGAGTCCATAACAGGTCCTCTGCCTTCTCACATTTCCCCTGCTCCAGTATGGGTCCTCTCCAAGGCTTCAGTCCTTCAGGATACACCAGCTCAAGTCTGCCTTCTCCATGGACTGTAGTTCCTTCAGGCAATACCCACCTACTCAGTCATGGTCACCTCCACAGTGTGCAGGGGAATTAATGCTCCTTCAAGGACTCTTCCAGAGGCTGCAGGGGAATCTCTGCTCCAGCACTTGGAGCACCTCTTCCCCCTCCTTTTCTGACCCTGGTACTTGCAGGACATCATTAGGTTGAAGGAAAATATATCATGTTGTGATAAAACACAAAATCAAGTCCAAGAATTATCTGCTTTTCAGGATCTATTTTTAAAAGTGTGCAACCTATGGTAGAGTGAGCCTAATAGAACTTGAAATTTGAAATCTAAACAGGTCTAAAATCCTTATCAAACCAATAAGGTGGATGGATCTGCCAGATGGTGTAGAAGACATTAACATAGATTTAGAGAAAGCACCTTCATGTATGGAATGTTAATTTTACATAAAACAGCCCAATGTGTATTTGTCTTGCTTCAGTTAACCTCATTAGCATGGAGAAACAACTGTATGACAGAGTTATCAATGCAGTGGTAAATAAAATGCAATAATCTAAAAATTGCAGTGCTATTCAAATATTCTTCTCTTTCTGTAAATCAACGACAACAAAAATTCTATTAGATGACTTGTCTTTTCATAACAAAGCATCATCACTATTGTCTGATGATGAGAATACGATGTCATGGTTATGAATAATGTAATGTATCATAAAATATATTAAGGCTGTTATTTACAGTCAGCAGAAACACAGGATTAAAAAAGGCTAATCATATATTTTCTGTGACTGCAGTTAACCATGTGCCAAGGGCTGTTACACACTATTTATATTATTTTAAATTCAGAGGTAGATGAAACCTCCAATGGAGTGGGGAATATCAAGGGACTCTGAAGTTTTATCCATGTCACATGAGATGGTGCATGTATGATGTCAACCAGTAATGAAAGGGACAGGATTGAAAGTTCTCTTTCCACCCTGAGCTCTTTTCTCCAGTAAATCTTCATCTGAAAATGTTCAAAGCAAAGCCTCAGTGTCACACAGGCTTTGGGCTAACCTGCAGCATAGCGATGGGTCAATGTCATGTATGGTGGAAAAGTCCACATAAAACTATTTGACATAGGAGAAACTTGCAAGGTGAAGTTCTAACCATCTTTGGAAATGCGGGCCTATTTCTCATCCATGGCTGCTGCAAGATCTCGTTCCAGGACTCAAAAAAAATCTGAAATTTCCTACGTTGCAGAGAAAACACTGTTTCAATCCAGAGTTCATAAAAATACAGAACCAGAACTGTGGATATTGAACACAGGAAGCATGCAAAGACTCATCTTTTTTTTTTTTTCTCTTCATCCCACAACCTCGCGAAGGGGTAGAACTTCACTAAACTACTTGATTGAATTCGACTATGTGGACTGAAAAAAATAACCTTTTTTAAGCTTCTCTCATCTGTGTGAATGAATGGGCATGCCAAGAACTAACTGTATATTTAGCATGTCATCAGCATAGACAGTCCTCATTTTGACAGCTGTTGCAGTGACAATTGTGCATGTGGAAAGAATCTGATGAACATCAGCTTCACCAAAGCATATGATCCTGAAGATGGCCTACAGCAACCTTCCTCATTCTTCAAACCTGGCTGAGAAACAAAGGTTTCTATGCTTAGCATAACACTATAGCTATGCAAAATTAATCCACTCTAAAACAAAAGGTTAATATATATATTCCTGCATACACACACACAAAATGTATATTCTGGAGACTTAAGATGTTTTATCTGAGATCATTACACTTGTCCACATGCTGCTCTTCTATGAGAAAATGGGTCATGAGTTTTACTGCCTGCGAAAAATCAAATGCTAATTTACTTCCAAATTGTGAGTATAATTACAAGTGATCCATTTTCTTATTATTTTTCTTGGAAATTTAAATTGACGTGTTCAAAAAAAGGGCACCAGCCATGCATTAAATCTCAATAGTTTTGCTTTTAATTAAGATATTTATGTATTTTCCCATTTGACTTTAAGCATTATTTTCTTACTGATAAGTCCTATGGACATTATTAAAGTAACAGAACTAGTGACTTTGAGAAAAAATAGTGTAGTTTGGTCTTCTGAAAACTGTGGGACATTGCTACACTGCTTTTTTGGGTGGAGAAACAAATCTAACTTCATTTATGGTGGCTAGCAATATTTGGATGCACTTCTGATGCATTGGTTTCATAGGACAGAAATAAAATTATTAAAAACATATATCCTCCCTCAGTTCACACAGGTACAATGTAGTGTAATTTTTAGAAATGTTACATTTTTTTCAAACGAAGAGACACATTGCAGTCCTGTGGTCCCATCTCCACTCATTTACGATTTCCTCCATGTGCTGATCCACACTTTATTTGTAGGAATGGAAAAGCCTGAGAAGTTTAAAAGATAAAGCGTACCTGCAACTGCAGAGAAGGCAACTTGGCAGCTGAGACAGATTCTGTGCCATTACCTCCAAGCAGAGAGAGTATCATTCCTGTTCTGCAATTAGTGTTATCGAACCTGACCTGGGCACTGCATAGAGCACCATAAAACTTAAATTCCACAACTAAATTATAGAGCAGAAGTAGCCTATAGGCTTAAGTTGAGTTTGCCAGCTGTTGACTTGGCTTAGCAAGTAGAACATCCTAAAAGCTGGCTCTGGGTAATCTATACTGATTGACTCAGTGAGAAGAAGGGAAAGGGAGACTGTATGGCCTATACTTCAGAATTCCCTCAGTTATATATACATATCCAGAATACGTAGGAACCTCAGAATTCCATCTGACTGTATTGCCTCAAGGGTCATATACCTTGTACCATTTGTTTGTAACAAGGTCAATGACTGACAGTAAGAGGGAAGAAACCCTATGTTACTCCTTAGAAAGTGAAAGACAGTAAAGACATTAAGACATTTAGGCATTCCAAAATTAACTCTTTTCACTTTTTTCAAAATATTTTAAAAAGTGTTTATTTCCCTACAATAGTCTTGTCCCGCCCCCCACCCCATTATTTCATTCCAAAATAGAACCGTTTTTTTCACAGATGAGACTGGACAATGCCCTCAGACACATGGTGTGAACTGTGGGGTTGTCATATGCAGGAACAGGAGCTGGACTCAATTATCCTATGGGTCCCTTCCAACTCAGAACATTCTACGATTCTATGATTTGATTAGCTGCAATAATGGCCCCTAAGAGCATACCATCACTCTTGAGAAGCAACCTGTTCCTCCTACCTGTATCACTCACCTCGGGTGTTTCCAGGTGAGCTGACACACTGGAGAAATTCAGCAGCCACAGGTTGCATCCAGCTCAGCTGAGCCCTTAAATCACTTGCTGCATTTGTGTGACATTTCTGATATCCATGGGGAGATCCTCCAAGCTGCTCAGCCACTGTGAAGTAAACAACATTGAGCTTCACTGCCCGTCTCTCCCTCCCACCTCCATGCTGCTGTGTCCAGCTACAGAACTGTGCCCCTCTTTTTGGAGATATCTTCTTTTTTTTTTTTTTTTTTATTATGTCGGTGGAATTCCTTCTGTTGCCATTGTCACTGATGTCTTTTCAGGCTTTATTTGTTTTATGAGAAGTGCTGTGGGTGCCAAAACAGCACTCTGGCTATTCGTATGGCCCATATATCTTTTGCAAGTAGCACACTCCTAATAAATATCAGGCTTAGAATTTCAAATACTGGAAATAGAAATCAGCAAATCCTGCATGCAAAAGGGCAATGAACCTTACTATAGCAGCCCTCAACTTCTGTCTGCTCTACATTACATCTTCAATAAAACTATATAGTCCTAATCTGAAGTTCCTACATAGCATGAAATTCACCAGATCTCTGAACAAATTGTTCCAATTTAATTGCTATTTGGTTTAAAAAAATATGTTTTGCATTTTTCCCTATTTTTTTTATTATCGTCTTTCAGTCCTTGAATCTAGTCTTCTCTGAATGACCTTTTTTTTTCTCCTGGAAGGATAAAGAATTCTCTTCAGTCAGAAATCTGTTCCCCATGCAGGTATTTAATTGGTCAGGTGACTTGAAATTCAGATATTCAGATAAAATCAGTAGTTCAAACTTCCTTATTCCCAGTTTAAGGCACACGGGTCAGAATGTATGAATGTTTGCACACACTGACTATGCAAACAGGTCCTTTTCAGATTACAATGTTTGTTGTTTGGTTGGTTGTTTGTTTTTGCAGGGGTTGGGGAGTGAGAAGTATCCTTATAATCTATTGACAAACTTTCAAAACTACTGATTCTCCACATGAACACAATGGGATTCATTAATATTTTTTATAATTGGAATATGTTTTAGCTGTTTCTATGGCAATTATTTTGTTCATACATTCCAAAACCAGGACACCTGGTAATCATGCTGGGACCCAATATTCAACCTGATTGTGGTTCTCAAATTTTTTCCACAGTTGCTACTTACCAGAACATACTCTTCTATTTCATGTCCGGAGCTACGCTCCTCACAGCACACATTGTCTTCCATTTGGGACTTATAAAACATATAAACTTACCACAGTGAACAATTCAGACGGGTTTATACCACTGATTTGTCCTCTGCATTGTTAGTTATTTCTTCGATATTTGTGATCACAAAATTTTAGCAGGAATATTTTTTTCCTTTTAGATAAAAAATAAATCCCTGGGTAAAATCACCAGGTAATTTCTGACAAGAGCAGTAAAAACCAAACAAAACCCAACAACCCAACCAACCAAAAAAAAATCAACCAAACAAAATATAAATAATAAAACACAAACATCACAAAACAAAATAAAAACCCGAAAAAACAAACAAAAAGGTAAAATGGTAAAATGTTGATTTTTCAAAATTATATTGAATTTACCCTTTTGCCCAGTGGTAGCTCCACAAATACTTTGACTTTTCTGTAAATATTATAGAGTCCACCACTAATATATCCTGCAAATGTACTTCTTTCACCTAGTTTTACTTGCTCTGCAACAAGAAAAACACCACATACACACACAAGCATATTGTAAGAAGTTCTCTGAAATAAAAAAATTATAGAAGAAGGCTTATAATACCTTGTAAAAATACATTTCAGATATACACTTAAATCAAACCATTAATTCACTATTAAGCTCTGTTCCGCTATGCTGACAACTGCTGGGAAGCTCAATAATATCTATGGAGATCCATTCGGATTTTGTTAATCTCGGGTTGGGATCATAACTTTACCATAATTATACTTAGGGTTGTTGCTGTACTAAAGCTATAACAATGATACATATTAATATCAATCAACTTCTGTGAAATTACAATCCATTTAAGTATAAACTGTTCCTAAGCAAAGTAAACTGATGTTCCTAAAGAACTAGTAATGTCTTCCAACAGTACTAAGTATTTTTCTCTTGAATGCAAGACCATTCTATTAAGAATATACAAATCTTGAATTTTAAAGTTTTCTTAATTCTTTCTTTGCTTCTTGCCACAACTGTTACTGTACACAATGACAAAGAAATGTACTAAAGATATTCTAATCTCAAGGACAAGTCAAATCTTTAAATTGGCATAAACTGGCTCAATTCGTTTGAAGTTAATTTAAACCTGTGACAGAAAAAGACCTAGTCCAGTACTTATAAGCCATTTTAAACCCTTTTTTTAATAAACATTGTTTATAAATATTTGTTTACTGATATTCTTTTTTATCCCACCCAATCTTTATGTCATGAGAAAAGAATTATTTCATAATTCTGCTGGAAATCTTTGCAACTCTTTATTTGTTTACTTACTTATTCTACTGTTCAAACAAAGCTATCACCACTACAATGTTTATTAAGCCAGTACTAATAAAACTGGTTGAAGAGCCACATAAATAGCTGGGAATGATTATGACATCCCACCCTCACTAAAGTCATGAAACTAGGCAATGCTCCAGTGAAGTTGTGCTAATCTACATTAGATGTATCCTAAATTTCATTAAATAATCGTATTTCCCCATAGATGGAAGGAACAAAATTAATAAAATTAGACACAGGTCAAAATGAATTGCTGGTATAGTTTGCTATTCAGTGAGGTAAAGCAGCTGTTAACCCAGTTCAAATAGCCAGCTAACCCAGGTTTAGCGTGCTTTTTCTATAGCCAAAAAGGCTTTGACTCTTTCTCCCTCACAAAATAAAAATAAAAATTTTAAAGAAATAAGAATAAACAAGAAACTACTACCTAAGTCTATAAGTTTCAGATGACCTTTGGATGGCACCTTTTCTAAGACATCTTGGAAGAGTTAAAAAAAAAAAAAAAGGAATTGCTTTTCACTAAATGAAAGCTGTTAGTTTCTTCCTAATTCTGTTCCTCTGAAGTTAGGAAGAGTTAATGGGAGAAGAGACAAGACAAGGCTTAGCACCTCTGAAAAACCTACCTGTAATCTTTTCTGAGGATCTAAATTACATTCTTGCAACTGGTACAGGGAGAAACAAAGAAACAACTCATCCTGAACTAAAAGTGAAGATACCAATAAAGAGGAATTATTTTGAAGATCGCGTAATCAGTAGAGAAAACCCTCCTAAGCATCAGGGGAACTATCAAGAGACTATAAGCTGTAGGGAAAGACACAAAACTTATGAAGAGGTAGCCAAGAAAATACCAACTGTCAGAGAAAATAAATAAATAGAAAAGTAAATAAATAAACCTACCATGTAAAAGAATGAAGGGTGACATATTTGTGAAATGATGCAAAGCACAAATTAAAGCAAAAGTTTAATACAATGGAGACCTAAAGAAAGTACATTAAGCTTACATTTCATAAGACTTGAATGACAAAGCTAACTAACACACTGAAGTAAGGTAGAAAACCATTTTTGATACAGCAGTCATAGAATTCATTAGTTCAAGGAGGACAGGGATTAAGTTATGGTCTCATATTGAGGAAATGTCTCAAACAAAAAATAGACATTTCAAAATAAGTAGGATCGATCTCACCCAATGTAAGATTCTACTCGTTAGTGTAGCTACTTTACATTTGTTGTTTAAGTCCCACTTACACTCAGTGTATGGAAGTGAGCGCTGCAAGGAAGTGATTGATCCCATCAATAACTAGGTAACTAATAGGGTTTTCATTGTATGTTCTTGGAAGAAGCCCTCTACTCTGCTCCCTCATAGTGATAAAGTTGGCCTAGACAACTGTTCTGGTTTTGGCTAGAACAGAACCAATTCTTCTTTCAGTAATTTTTCATTTCAGTTAAGTTTCTTCTAAGCAACTGCACTTTCTAAAGTTGACTACATTTTTTCAGACAGTGTCTGCTCCTGGAATTGATAATGCTTGATGTTTACTGTTGTTACCAAGGTAATGGTAGGCATGGTATGCAGAAAGGCCCATGCTTATACTTATCCCTACAGAAGCCAAGGTCACTGCTAAATCTCTTATGTTCCACAAGTGAAAGGGTGGCATCTGCAGGGGAGACCAGACAGAACAGGCGGTCAAAAATTGACCAGTGAAGTATCCCACCCCCATACCTGTCACAGTCAGTTAAAGCTGAGAGATTACAGGAGTTGCACTGTCTTCTTTCATGGCTGGCATCTGTGAGGGACTCTGCCAGTTCATCTGCCTCCGATATCAATCCATGCATTCCTGAATCTAGTTCCCATCTGCTGCTGAGTCCTGTCCAGGACTTCCCAGCACCTACCCTGCAGCGTCAGTGTGCTCACCACTATGACAGGCAATTCTGCGATCATCATTGGTGAAGCTCAGTATTAGTTTTGTATATTTTTCATTATTTCTATTATCATTATTACTAGTATTATTAGTAATAGTATTACTATCATTATACTCTTTTTCATTGTTATTGTTTTATTAAAGCTGTTTTAATTTTCCAACCCATAAGTCTCTCTCTCTTTTCTCCTTTCCTTTTGGAGAGGCAAAGGCAAATCTGTCATCTGTTTAATTGCCAGCCCAGCCCAGCCCAGCCTCGCCAGCTACGCTAGTATTGAAAATGTAGTTTCGTTTGTTTAAGGGTAGGTGAGATTAATCTGAATCCTTTTGAAATTTGTTACTTTCAAGAAATTCAGATCAGCTCTCCCAGGTATGGCATTTTAGAAATCAGACAATTAGGCAATCAGAAAGAGGGAATGAAACTTTATGGACAGAGCTACAACTAAAAACCACATTTTAAATTAATATGGGTGTTAAGCATACACTGCTATTGGTAAGTCATCATACTCTTAGCTCTATTAATTTTAATTTACAAAGATGTTTTACGTAAGAATTCCCACTTTTACTTGCCTTAGATTTTGTCCAATTCAAAATGAAACAAAGTTGAATCTCAGGTGAAGATTTCTAACACAAAAAGTAATTAGCTATTGTAAATATAAAGTCTTAAAAAAAAAAATTACATGCTTGCAAGGATTGTGCCGATATCTTCATGTAAATTCATTTCATCTATAGATAAGCATTTCTTTTTTTGAATTTATATATATGTTCTACCTTCTAGGTGATCAAAATAAAAATATTATAATTTATAGTTATTTATGGTTAGTTATACATGCCACTATTTTCCTGGTTGTTTATTCAGTTATAATCAAGGAGTTTTCTTTGACTTTTGAAGGATATTTTTAAAAAATCAAAGACTACACATTTAACATTAAATTTAACATTAAATATGTGTAATCTATAGCTATTTTTACTTTATCTCTTGTGTAGCTATCCTCAGCTCATACAGAATGGCTTTATATAGTGTGAAAATCGTGCAAAAGGTCTTCTACCTTCCTGTACCACAGATCTTCCCTTAGTACAGATTTCATTTTCATTCAAGCTAGCAGGTAGCTCTAGAGCTGTGAAAGGAATGAGCAGCATGAAGAAATATGACCAAGAGATTCACTATTCTGAAATGCACTAAACGAATGCCACAAAGAGAACAGTATGGGAAATGAAGTAAAAATAATTACTATGATGTATTTCTTACATATCCTGTAGATTTTAGCACAACCCTAGCACACTTCCAAGAAGACCTCACTTCAGAATATAGAACGTACAGAATATAAAACATGGTAATATGACAAATGTTTTCACTGTAGTCTTTCTTAGAACACCTCATGTAACTTCCTTTCAAGCCTATGCAGATAAAAAACTGGATATCACAGCTTCATGAGTTGCGTATATGCATTTATGTATATACACATATATGCACATCCACAAACATTGTAAAAATTTTTGTTAGTTCCCAAACTTTTATATAAATGTTCAACTAACACACAAACCAGCTTTATTTTGCCCATGTGGCTATGACTAAGCTTGACTCATGCCAATGACAAATGTTTCCATAAAAACTAACACACTCTGAAATGGGAAAATGATAGAGAACCTATTAAAAAAAGACAAAAGTTTACCCAATCCAGCGACTTGACAAAATAAATAACAACCTGACCATATGAAATGTTAATTTACTTTATATAACTCATTGAATCTTGACTTGGCAGTTGTTGTCTAGCTAGCAGAAACAGCATATGACAGTCCCCAAGCTTCATTATCAGTGATATTTAAGTAGCCAGAGTGGTTTTTTTCACTATTGTCTAGACATCAGTCAGTCTTTTTCACATTACAGCATACTCTGGGCTAAAATAGGCCACAAATTGAAATTCAAATAATGGAGCAAACTGACTAGCCTTTTCAAGTCTTTTAGACCTACTAGACAGTTCTTAAAACAGAAGGAAACAAAACATAAACAATAACTCTAACCTGAATTAGGATGTGGTTTCAAGAATTAAATGAGTCATGATAACATCTCTGCATACGAAAAGTTGCTTCCTGTGCTTACAGCAGCAGAGTTTTCAAGCTGCCCGTCCAAGTCAAACAGATACTATACCAGAGCTTGATCTTGGTGCAACCCTCATGGATTCCAGTGCCCTGTTTCTCTCAATGAGACTCATGCCCAGAGTGCATTGTCTTCTCACACCACTGCCTTTGCTTCCTTCTCTCTCAAGCAGCAGGAAGAGGCTGGTGTACACGCAGGTCAAATCAGCTCCGGTACAGACCACAGCACTCGCCTAGATGCAGAAATGTAGCCTACACCCTTAGTTTAGGCATAGCCATAAGGACCCTGCTATCTCCTGTCAGTTTTCCAAGCAGAGCAAGACCTCACTCACTTGGGAATGCAGAGACCTCTGAGAAGTTGTGTGCATTGGGAAAGAAAGTAGATCACTGGTGGGCCACTAAGAACTTTTTATGTGTGTTTATGAATGAGCTGAGATGTCTGTGTTGTCCTTCAATATGGTGGAAAAAGTGGCTGTAGTACCAAGTCCTCCAAGGCACAATGGACATTATATACATTTTATACTCAGATATTTTCAGTGGAAGTATTTCTGGAAAAGTAAAGGCTACCTGACATTTCATCCACTAATCCTTTCTTAGCCTTTCTCTGTCTCCTATCCAAATATCAAGAGCTAGTATCTGTTCAAGGAAAATTTTGTGGACATGAGAAGGGGGAGTTGAAACAGTTCAACTGAATGAAATTACAACTATTGAACAAAACACTTTTATCATCCTATATTTCACTGACACTTTTTGCAAACAGATCTAGTGCAGAAATAGCTGGGGCCGGGAAGCTGAAATCTGCAGAGACATGCTGCTTAGAGGGGTGCTTTCCAGAATGCCAATGAAGAAGGTTTGATTTAGACAAAAAGAACATTTTAAATAGAAACTGACATATGTAAAATAGATTTTAAAACAGAATTCTTTACAACAACTATTTCTCTTGGGTTTCAAAGTAAATGTTTGGCCCAATAAATGTCAGATACAGCAAGACCCTATATGTAAGAAGTGTCAGACTGACAATTGTACGAAACCATATAATGTCTTTCTTAAATCTCCCACACTCTATTTCATACTTTTTACCGTATCCTCCTACGTAAATAGCAAAAAATAACATTGTATAATATTTTAGGATCTTAACATGTTAGAAGAATAAGCTATAGTTAAAACTAAATTTTCTCATGCTAAGGATGTTTACATGAATGCAGCCACAGTAAAACATCCTCATTTACAGTTATTAACATTTTCCTAAAATACCTACAGCAAATCTTCTTTCAAATAGTAGAGAAACTCTCCCAGTCTCTACTAGCAGAAAGTATTTTCTGAAGAATAATAGGTTTCTAGGCCTGACTCCAGTTTGTATGTTACCAGCAGCTGCTATGTCCCCAAATCCTTTCTTTTCACCATCTACAGCTATGGATTTCTTGCCATTACACAATGAGCAATACACGCATTGCATGAGAATTTGGAAAGGATGTGGGAAGGTGATTCCAACAACAAAATGTAATTTATAATTTAATCACAGAATGGTTGAGATTGGAAGGGGCCTCTGGACGTCATCTTGTCCACCCCACCTGCTGAAACAGGATCTGCTAGAGCAGGATGCCCAGGACCTTGTCCAGACACCTCTTGAATATCTCCAAGGATGAAGGCTCAACAACCCCTCTAGGCAACATATACCAGTGCTCAGTCACCCTCACATAAATAAAAAGTTTAATGTATTAAATACATTTTTCTTTTGAAAGGGGAGTTGGCTTACTTCTTTATGTTCAAATGTTTTTCCTCCGGGAAGCTTAAAGGATTGGTTGCTTTTGGAAAGAGATCAAAGACAATCTCTACTCACAGAGACTGACTCAACAGATGACACTTTAAAATAGCAGTTTAGCAATTGTTTCCTGAATTTCCTTGGGTTTTATTTTAGTGGTAAAATGAACTCACTTGGTTTTAATAGGCGTATAATGAATATGGGATTTCTATTATAGTTCAGCTTGAATTTAATGCGTCATTATTTTACCTCCACCAATAATGATATAAAACTAAATTGAATTAACATATTCAGCATATCATTGGTATTAGAAACCAGAAGAAACCTCTTCAAGGAAGCTATAAAGTAACTCAAATTTCCTGCCTTGTTCTGTCTATATTCTGCTCTTCTTACAGGCATTCTCCCAAAATGGTTTGTATTTGCTCAAACACAGTTCTTGTTATGCCACATAGTAATACACAGCCTAAAGCTGTAAAGGATTGCTGTATTCAGCCATTCCAGGGATGGCGACCATTGAAGTACCTATATTGGATGGGAAGTTCTTTTATCTCCGATGCTTCATGTTAAAGTAGTGCAAAACAGACATACCCTACTGGCTGTTTTCTTTATGTCTTAAACAATAGCATGCTTTTTCAGTCTGCATCATAATGTGACAATGTGGTCTTTATAAAAGGACAGCATGATATAAATTTTCTAATGAAATGTGTACAACCCAGAAACATCACATTATTCATCACGTAACTGAAAGCCCATGGTGAAATTCCTATGCATTTCAGTGGAACTCGATCTACATCCTTTGTGAATTACTGGATGGTGAACTCTAACAGATTTAGTTTGCATGTAACCTCGTTAGCTACATGCATGTGTTCAAAATACATGTTCAGAATAATACCTGGCAGACAGTAAGTCAAATTGTACTATTGAAAGGTCTTGAGAATGTAATTTGTGATCTAGTTGGTACTGAAATTATACTTCCACATGTAGATGTCATTTATATATGCAGAGGCTCTCAGCATGGAATAAAAAACCCCATAAATGTTAGTTTTGAGATAAGTCATTTTCAATATTAACATATCAGCTTTGTACTGCCTATGTGATAGTCTTCTCTTTAAGGTCAATTTCATTTCTAAGGACTTATAAAATGAGCATATGTCAGACACAGACCGCAGTGTATTTAATTCAAGCTGACATCAAGTATTATTATGGATGCTAATCATGCTTCTTAGGACTGTAACTAAGGATCAATATAGCATGGAGCCCAAACATGTTAAGTCCTTTGCTTGGAGAAATACACATGTTTTTATCTGAAAGGGCTGTGAGCTAAAACAATTCAAACACAGGAAGGAAGAAGAAAAAGGCAGACGGAATAAATTATCTGATAGCTGGCAACAATGCTTTAATTCACATTTTTAATAGGGTGAAGGATACTTAGAGCTAGTTGAAGCTAGACTGAAAGACGAGGAAAAAGGAAATGAGGGGACGTTAGAGCAATGAAAAAGGGTAGAAGGGCAAATGTGGAAAAGGCATTCTAAATGACACAGAAGATTAGAGCAAACTGTCAAATCAGAGCAGATGAAAGTCTAGTCAAAACTATGCAGGTCTTTGAATGAATAAAAATCCAAGCTTTGTTTGCTTCTACAGTTGATATGAATGATTTTTCTTAATGATCCCAGCTGCCTATCAAGATCAGTGATAATACACTATTTTGCTATCTTAAGGCCTGGATAATTTTCAAGCCTCATCTTTATTTATCAGTTTTTCTCCAAACAATGATTAGATGTCTGTGCTTTCATTTAGTTTAAAGGTATCATGAATTCCAATATAGTAGAGTATTGAAAAATTAAATAAAGATGCCAATAGCTACATTGTACTACATTGTACACTTTCATTACCAGTAATGGCCTTTCACATATGAATAATCAGAAATTTACCAGGTAAGCATTACATGAGATGTTGTATTAATTACCTTCCAACCCCCGCCCCCCCCAAATACATGACAGAATCTATTTGTTCTTTTGGGTAATCAAATATGTGATTAATTTTCCAACAAATTAATTTTTCAATTGTGAAAAAGTTATCACGACCTTGTTTGTCTTATCTTTTACTTCCGTGTATTGTCTTGGGAACAAGCCTTCACTTGAATAAGTTGAATGTTTATTAAATGAATTAACTAATGAATTTTTTATTTTTTATTGCATTTTTATTGAATTTTTATTTTTATTTTATTAATTTTATTTTTATTGAATTTTATTGGATTTTTAATTTTTATTTATTTTTGTTATTATTATTATTACATTTTGTTCTTAAAATATAAGAAACTAGATATCATCTGGACAAACAGAAACGTTTGAAATATTGCTAGCTGAAACACAAACATAACTTTGCCAAAAAAAAAATATATATCGCATGGAATACAGAGAACTTCTGAGAACAGCTGGTCAAAAGAGGACAACTACTGGCTGTTTTCCCTGGGCAGCAGCCTCAGGATGTGATTCAGTTCACACTTACACAACCAAGATCTTTTAGGTCTCATGGTAGAGGTTGACACTGAAGTGCAGAAGGTCCTGGATTCTGGTACTAGTATTTTGAAGGATTGCTCTGTATTCATTGCAGGACAAACAACCCTTCCTTTAAAATCAGCCTCTTGGCTGAGAAAGATCAAAAGCACATTCCCTCTCCACCAAAATGTGTTTTGTTGCTCTTGTGGGATGTTTTAAAAGAGTATTTCCTTTAAATTGCTTCACTATTTATTTACACAATCACCGAAAATACTAAAAATTTATCCCTTTCTTATCACACTGCATAATTGTTTCAAGCTGCCCCAAGACCTTCAGATTCAATAAGTGGTTTCAAATAGTCTGTAAATGTTTTCCAGTTTCTTCAGAAAATAATCTTTTGCTCTGTCAGAAGTTTCAGAAGCAGACTATTAAAGAATATATACAGAGGCAAGAGAGAGCAGTCATTTCCTCAGAATGACATAGGTTCTGAAAGTTTTCAATCAAAGTATTTATACAAGCTGTGTTATGCTGGGAATTCTTTCAAATTCCTGTAAATTGCTATATACCGTAGGGTAGTGAGTTTCTAAAATACCGCTTCAGCAGCACCTTCTGTGTCGCTGGCAGAAAAACACTGAGAGCTCTGTGGCTCTGTGTTCCCAAGGACGTTGGTGGCAGAGAACAGCGTGAATGGAGCTTTGCTGCAGGAGGCTCCCTGGTGCCGCTGGGGACACGGGAGGGAGTCTGGCAGGGAAAAACGGTACTTGTGTGTTATTTCTTTGTATAGGCTATTGAAATAAATTGAAACACTAAACACTAATAAATATGAACAGTGAACAGCCACCAAACAGGTAAGTACATTGAATAAGAATACATATATTTTTTTAATGTGACTTCATTTGGCTGTTGTTTTCTTAGGAGGGCACTGCAACTAAATCAGAAAATGGGTCTATTTTGTTACACCAGGCTGTGTTTCTACTGCATTTTGGCTTTTTATATACCAAAAAAGACATCACTAGGTTAATTTCCCAAAAATGTATTCCAGACCTATGTGTATCATTTAGTGACTTGACTGAGCCTATTTCAGTACACAATATAAGGATAAGTTTAGGCTTTCTAGCAATTTTGAGTTCCATATTTTTTAATACTTCCTCAAATGGTGTCCTACTTTCAACATATCCAACCTCTGTTCTCATTAGTGTTGCTTTAGGTGTTAAATGGGAGGTGGAAAAGATATTTGAAATGACATTTCCAAAAAGTTATGAGGAAAATAATATTTGAGTTTGAACATATGAAAATTGAAAAAAGCTCAATTTAACAAATTCCGAGAAGAGCACTAAGTCTCCACTATGAGAAATTCTGAGACTTCAGAAAGGCTTTCATGTTACAGATCAAAATGAAAACAAAAAGAATAGCAAACAACAAGAAAGAGAAAACAGGTGAATTAAGTGCAGATTTTTCATTTCTCTAGCCATGAATGTTACATAAGTTTATTTTAGAATGTAAAAGTTTCATTTTGACCTGAGAATCTTGGAATTTTCATTTAAGTAACAAGTCCAAAAAATGTAACCTAGCTGGGCCATTTTGAAAATTAAAATTATTTATTTGTTTTAGATTTCTAGATCGGCTTGTCAAAACCAACCTTATTTCCTTTTGGCTAATATGTTATCAAAAACTTACAACTAAACTTATCAAAAATTACAGCTGCGGTGATAAGCATCAGAGTTCCCAATGATACAGACCCAAGATGAATATACCAAGCACAACTAAAACTAAACTTTTTTCACTGTTTAAAGTGAGAAATGTGACATCAATTTTTTCTTGTTATAAGAACAGAAGGACAAACCTTACTTTCTACCAATCACTTTTACTTCTGAAATATTGTCACCAGTCCAGTACTCATTGGTCTTATTTCTACTGCAGCCCCATTCTGTGTAATATGCACTTCATCTAATCTGACAATCAAACTTCTCTCCAAGGGACAGCAGAGAATTAACTTTCTAACTGAGGAAGGGCACACATTCTGAGCTCTAAGGAAGCCAATATAAGTGATAGTTAGGGGATGTGTCATAAAATCGTCCCTAAAAAATGTAGGTAATGTTCCTCTGGCCTGCTATCAGGGGAAGATCATCAGCAGTAACTTGTCAAATAAGGCAGCAGCAGTAATGGAATATGTTGCAAGATGTACAGATTCACGCAAAAAGATTTAGCCAATGTTCCTATCATCCACTAACCAAACACTCAGAACTAGAATTTCACCTATATGTCTGTACTCATAGATTTAATTATTTTCTAGAAAGAACATTATATTTTGAAACTCCTGGACTATGCACAAGTTTTCCTTTGATATTTTAACACACATGGCACACATCCCTCAATGCTTAAAAGGGGATTATTATGTAACAGATATTTTCATCTCTGTCTTCTTTCCAGAGAAAATCAGCTGAATATAACCCTGAAGAAACAGGCAAATATAAATAGGATCTGTGGTCTGCTCTTGCATATCCATGATCTCTAAATAATTTGGCCCTCCTACATTTTTCTAAAAAGTGTGGTCACAATGCTCAAGACAATTCAGTCTGGGATCAGTATGCCTGCGGCCATTTTGTATGAGTTTAACTTCAAACTTGTCTGTTAGAGAGGACCATACTCTGCAAGGCTCGTGCAGTTCAGGCTCTCATGGAAACGTACCAGTTTATCTTCCAAAACCTGCTAGATTCCGTGGTTTGACGGGGTCCCTCACTGGTAGTATGAGCATGGAAGAACATTCTTATGGAGCAACGGAATGGAAAATATATGTGTCTCAAGAAGGGATATCTCCCATTCAGAAGTCTGTAGACTGCTTTCATAATGCATAGGGCACCTCAAAATTGAAGACAGTGTTACCGAAAAATAGAAAGACATGGACTGTGGGTTTTCTTCTGACAACTATCTTTAATAAAGCATTTTTTTCCTAAGGTACAAATTGCATATCTTCAGCCTTTGTTCAGTGTGTATTCAGCAGTTAGACGTACAACTCGAGACCTCATTGGGAATATTATCTGGAATAAGACCTGCACGCTTACTCACACTTGAGACACAAGGTCCCAAATATCAAAGCAGCAAATGCGCTAGCTCAGTTAACTGTGAGTTAAGTAGATAGCAAGGAAAATCACATCCATACTCAGACCTTGTGACAGAGCTTGCCATCCTTGTTCTTTGTGGGTATCTACAAATGAAAAAGAAGTGGAATAAGGCTGTATATCAGACACTAGCAGCTGAGAAGCATCTTAGGAAGCTGTTTATTTCTCAGTTGTTAGTAACTACCTCTTAAGCGAGAATCAGTCAGTAACAGGCTGTGTTAACAGTGTTGTCCCAAACGTAGGGTTCTTTACCCAATGTGCATACAAATGAGTGAAATTTAGCACACAGAGATGTTATATTATTATAGAATTGTGCAAGTCTGGATTCTGGAATAAAGCCAACATACAAGAAAGAAAAGTAACAGGCACTATGTACAAAATCACTACTCAGGGCAGTCCTAAAGAACCAATTGGTTACACATTTGCATATTGCCTTACATAACCCTTTTAACATATAATGAGTGGTGTTCAGCTAAAGGACACTTTATCCAACAGTCTTGAGATATGTGTTAAAGCAAGACTCAAGTAATTGTGCAGGCTTCAAAATGTCTAAAGCTACAAGATCAGTAGTGTCTGTAGTTCATAATTAGGTGTTTTCAGGTCACTCTTATCTTTGCCAGACTGACCTAAAAATGAAAGGATTTACATATCTTTAGGTTAGCAATTGCAGACAGGATTCATTCTTTTAAGTGATAATGACAACAATGATACTACTCTGAGCAGCTCCAGCAAAAAACAACTGCAGAGCCTCTGGAAGGAATGTTTGCACCATCTGCCATCAGATTCAGTCCAAAGGAGTCCACCACTGTTAGTCTGTGACTCCTCTGTGGAGACAAGTGTCTATGTGACCCTCCTCTCATTTTCTCCACCTCTGGTTTGTGCCAGAAAGCTGAGGAGGGGATGCACAGCACCGCACAAACCCTACCACATGTACTGGACACCTCTGAGGAGCAGCAGCTGGTGGAGTCTGCTGAATCCCAGTGGGGATAGGTACCTGGTCACAGGGTTGCTCCTCTTCTGAAGCAGCGTGGGCTGGAACAAGAGTGTTCTGTACTGGTACAGAGTAAAGAAAAGGTATTCACACAATTAGAAACTGTCTCAATTACCCAGCGCCAGCTAGCAGCTGAGTGGCAGCAAGATCCCTCTCAGCTGTGACTGCTCCAAAGCAAAGTCAAGCATATACCTCCAGTGATGGTTTGAACTAATGTTTAGTTGTAACATGAAATGGACTGTAAGTGCTCACAGAGCCAGAGAACAGCTGAGAAACAGTTCAAAAAGCTGTTCAAGCCATTCATTCTCTGTGTCGCTCAGTAGCCAGCTACTGTCTGTGTTTCAGAGGTGGTGTGCAAATATTACTCACATAAATGAACTTAATATGAGTAAACATGTCAAGTCTGTGACAAGTTTGGGATTAAGCTAATTACATAAGCACTGGAGATCAAGTCAAAGTTGCACTGGAAAAGTCCAGTTCACTCAACCCATAACATTCTGCCTGAAATAATTTACATACAAGAAAATTTCACAAAAATCCAGGTGAATTAAATCTGCTATAGAGTACAGCCTGGCAAGGTCTAGAGAACTTCATATTTCACAAAAGTTTTTAACAGCATAGAAAAAGTCTGCATATCTATCTCCCCAGATTTTTTTTAAACAGTTATGTCTGTCCCATTCAGACCAAAACAAATTCCTCAAAGCAAATAAATAAATTCCAAAAGGAAAACTAAAATGTATTGCCACCAAAGTTTCTGAGAATCAAACAAGAACTTTGTTTAAGTGCTCTGTAGAGCAGTAAATGAAACCATTTGATATAAATGCCATAACCGTCTGTGGTGGGTTGACCTTGGCTGGCTGCCAGATGCTCACTAACCTATTCTCTCTCCCTCTACCTTTTCAATAGGACAGAGGGAGAAATTAAGATGGAAAAGCTCATGGGCTGAGATAAAGACAAGGAAATCATTTACCACCAACTGCTGTCATGGGCAAAACAGACCTGACTCAGGGAAAAAAAATAATTTATTCCGGGTTAAAAATAGAGTTGGATGGTGAAAACTGGAAACTAAAACATCTCTCCTCCAATTCCTGTCTCACTCCTTTCCAGGCTCAACTTCATTCTTTCATTTCTAACTCCTCTAACTGTACCTGGAGGGGGAATGGGGTTAATCCATAACAGTTCTCTGCTGTTCCTTCTTCTTCACACTTTTCTCCTGCTCTAGCATGGGCTGCAGCCCTTCAGGATAAACCTATTCTAGCGTGAGCTCTCCATGGGCTTTAGTCCCTGCAAGAAATATTCACCTGCCCCAGCACAGGGTCCACCACAGGCATATCTGTGTACATATCTTCTCCACCATGGTGTTTCCATGGGCTGCAGACAAATCTCTGCTCTGATGCCTGCAGAACCTTTTCCCCCTGCATCTTCTCTGGCCTTGGCACTCACAGGGCAGTTTCTCACTTTTTTCCTTACTCCTCATTGCTTGTGTAGCATTTTGTCCTTTCTTAAATACATTTGCCTGGAGGCACCACCTGCTTGGCTGAGGGGCTCAGCTGTGCCCTGCAACGGGTCCCAGCTGGAACCAGCTGTGTCTGGCACGGGACAGCCCCAGCCTCTCCCCAGAGTCCACCCTGCAGCCTCCACTGCCAATGCGTTGGCACCAGCACTCAGTACATCATCACAGCGCATTTATGGTTTCACCCCTGCTCTTCACACCTTACTAAACTATAACGAGCATTCAAAAATGCCATCCGAAGTGGATAAAGAGAAGTACTGGGTACCTCTACCCTACAAAATACCCAAGGGATTGGTGGATAAAGGTACTTTCAAGGCCTCATGGAGTTAATTTTCAGTTCTGAGGCAGAAGAAGAGATTGAATCTGGGACTGTCTTATGTTTGGTGTGTTCTGCCAATGAACTATCATATTAAGAACACATACAGAAGCACCACATTCTCCAGTGGCTGTGTCTTTATAAAGGGTCTTCTTTTTAAGTCTGTATACTGTAATCTTTGTAATGCTGCTGAAAGTTAAGTTGTTCTAAGGCTTAACTATATTTATAAGGCAAAAATCAGACATCCATTTCTTAGTCAATGACCTAAATGGGGTCCAAATGAATGTCAGAAGAGGGCGAAGTTTTCAGTCATTCTTGACTTAATTAACTATTACATATAGTTGACTATTTTATAAATAAATATTTGCATTTAGGCATTGCTGAAGGTGAAGCGCACAAACATACTTGGAAGTGCCTGTGAAAGATGACCGTGACTCTAATAATGGTTCATTTAGTCTCAGCACCTTCATTTTTTCATGTCTAGAAAACCAGAACTCATCTTCAGCAGATTTCCATCAGTGGTAAGACCTCTGGTCTCATTTGTTCTACAAATATAATCTTAGGTAGTGAGACGATTTGTTTACTTACATGTAATGAAATAAATGTACTTTCTCTAAACGTGTATGTGTTTAGTCCATGAACATTTCTGAATCTTTATAGGTTCGTTCCATTAGGTACCTCAATTCTCAAGTGTTCATTTAAAAAAAAAAATTAAAACAAAAAATTATTTAGCCATTGAATTGACACTTAGAAAATAAAAGTTTTAAGGCTCAAATACATCATGTTGATGTAAGGAGTAAGCTTGTACTTTTCTTACATGTGTCATTTGAAAATTGTGATAGCTTGCCATACGTATTAACTTGTTTCTAAAGAGAGCAGGACAAAGGCTCTGGTGTTTCCAGGTCATTTACAGCAGTCTCACAAGTAGAAATAACAATAAAACAACAACAACAAAATAATAATAGTATGAGCATCAGCCCTTTTACAGAGAAGAAAAGAAAGTGCTTTTATTTGAAAAATATTTTATTTTCTATAAACATTGAATTAATCCTTCCAAAAGCAGATAGATTAGATATTCTGCATACACAGTACATATATTATGTATAAATAAAGAAATAATCAGTCAATGTTTATAGCTGTTGTTTTCTAAAAATCATTGCATTACATGTCTTTAGAAGATGAAAGATATTTTTTGCTTGGATCAACACCAAATATCAGAAAAAAAAAAAAAAGGGAAGCATGAGTTTTTAACGCTTGCTTGTTATTTCATGGAGACACCATTAATCAGATTTGTAAGGCCCTTAACAAAAAGCAGCAATGCACTACATCATTACCGACAGAAGTTTTTTAAATCTTAGGACAGTGAGAATATAAAATTCTAATATTGGTCATTTTTCAGTTTTGTGACAACCAGTTGAAATCTGTGTTGCCATTTGTTTGATTTCTCTGGCAATCACAGCTTGATATATTATTACGAGTATATTTGTACTCTCTGCCTATATTACATTAGCATTACACTAACATTCTGTTTCAAACAAAAAGAAATTATTTGAATATTGATCTACCAGGCAATAGTTTAGCTGAAACTACAGCAAGATTAAATTAAATTAGATATGGGACTTCTTAAATGTAATTAAAATAGAGACACCAATCCACCACTGAAACAGACTTGTCATAGGGTAATATAAGTGACTTATCACTTTAGAGGAAGAGTGAAATCTTTGTACTAGAAAAATATGTTTAGTGCAACTACGTGTTCTTGGCCTTGATGCTGGGATACTAGAAGAAAATATCGTTTTACACAGGAAGTCAAGTCAGACACACTTGAAAGCCTTAAGTAGCTCTCAAATAAAAATTACTCATAGTTGCAGTTTCCATGGTTAACAATTTCCCATAAATATTCTGTCAGAAAGGCATTTACCTTAGAATTTCTGTCATTATTCACAGAACAAACCACTTTGGCTTTTGCTCCCATAAATAGGTCCACATATGCAAATAATTGTGCTACATGGTCTCATGGAAACCAGTGGTGCTCCAGGTAGACTTATAATCTACAATTCACATAGTGAATATGCAGGATCAGGTCTCTGATGAGTTTTCTGCTATCCTTTTTTACCTATTAATTACAGTGATGTGGATTGAGCAGGTGAGATTCATCCTAACCAAGATCAATAGACTTATACGAGGCTTTAAACTGACCAAGATGTTTAAAATTCTCTAAACTATCTTCTATGGTTCAGTGTGCCCGTTCTTTTTAGAATACGAACTAAACAAACACCAGGTTTCACATACATAACCTGTAACAAGGTTACATATGTGTTTTAAGGAAGACCAAATATTCAAAAAGCACAATAAAAATTCACAACCTTTGTAACTCAAGACTGAATTCAGCAGAATAATCGCATTTGTCCAGTTGTCCGATGCATCAAGATGATCCAAATTTTTATCCTAATTCCAGTATGTTCCCATGATTTGTACATATACTTCCTATCTAGTACCTTTACAGTCAAATAAAACCAACTAAAAATAAATCGATATTTTAATGAGAATATTTATATGATAAAAATGTTGCCAGGGGAATTTATTATAATTTTTTTAGATATTTAGGTGGTAAAGATTCCACATCTGCTGTTAGAGTATTAGAACTACTAAAATGTTCTTTAAAGTTTTTTCTCAAAGCAAGAGAGGTACATTACGTTCTAATTTCCAACCAGTATTGAGATAAAACAGGGAAAAAAAAGCGCTTGACATTTTAAATGGTTGCCCATAGGAAAACTCAAGAAAGCTAAACTGAACTAGAATGTGTCCTGGCCACATGCACCCTTACAGAGAAGTTAGGGATACCAAGTCACATACATAATGATCTAGATAATAAAAAATGTAGGGAAAGAGAATCCACTCTGTTTTTCCTGTGAAGCTATAAGCCGAGGAAAAAAGAGACACATTTCCTGAGAATTCAAGGCAAATGAAAGAACCTCAGTTCAAATCACAGAGATTCAAAAACCCTTACATACTCAAGACTGAGGTTACCATCAATCCGTTAAGACTTTGACTTTTAAATTCATGCACACAGACATCTTTGATTGTTTTTTAGAGTGCAAAGAAATGGAAGTTTCAACCCTAAACCCCGTCAATATCTACAAAATTATCATTCCCTTTCATCTACCTTGAGAATCTTAAATCCAGTAGACAATCTCAAAGCACAGGGACTTGACTCCATTCCACACAAAATACCATTGCAGTTGCTTTTTTTCACCATTTACCACTGTCATTGCCCAGTTGCCTGACTATGTAAACAAGGCCTTATAATTCCATGCAGTTACTCCTGAGCCTAATAAAGTACATCGAATTACAATATAGCTCCAGATAAAAAGTCTCCAGACTTGGACAGGAAGACTAGGCCATGAGAAGTAGTATTTTTTCCCTTGAGAAGGTGTTTTGTCAATCATTCTAAGTGTTTAAAAAGAAAAAGAATATATTTTATTCATCATTACAATTCATCTGGCTTCTGCTTCCAGCTCTTTTGCTTTCTTCTCTTGATTAATGCATCTTTTTATATTCAGTTCTGGTACAGGCACATGAAGGCAGTGGAAGTTCATACTACTTCTGATCCTTTCTAAAATCAAGGACAAAGAAAGGTACAGGAGAAATGATTCTGTCAATAAGCAGAGTGACAATAATTATTTCCTCAGCTGCTAGCTCTCTGTTTGAAATCATTAGAAACTCTGTTTTGTTTCATTTCCCAAATGTTGGTGCAAAAGCATGAAAGAAGACACAAAGAATCACATTATTGATGACTCCCCAGGGATCACCTCCACTCACACGGAGACAATGCTAAAATTGCCCATAGAGAAAAAGAGGTACAAAAAGCAACAAAGAATGGAATTAAAAAAAACTAAACAATGCAAGGAGACAAACATGGATAAATATATTATTTTTACAGACAGAATAATTTGAAATACTCAAAGACAAGAAGGCCAATCACATCATTTATGTTGAGCAAAATTATTGCTGGCATCAAAAATTTATTGCCAGTAAAACAGACAACTGAAGGAAAGTCTCAAACTATGTAGAACAGAGATGATATTCAGATGAAATCTACAGATTTGTCATTGATGATGGTCCCACAAAAAATCTACAAATTCGGCAATGCTTGTAAGAGGTATTTCACAAAATGTCTGTCTTCCAAGTTCTTATGTACAAATACCTAGTCTTGCTTAAGAACCTGAGACCCATTAACTGTTACTTAAAACAGAAGGTAAGGAAAAGTACCTGGCAGATAAGATTCAGCTTTGACTATACTGCACATGAAAGTGTGGGATTATGATTTCTGTATAGAATTGGGAGTCAAATAATTTCCTGAAACGGTCATTTCCTGACCAGAAAAGTATGGATTTAATCAATAACAGGAGTACGCTGTGGCTACATATGTCTTTTAAATAACACAAGCATTTTGTATGCTATCTGTGCTGAGCTGGCTCAATATGCAACAGAAATATGTATACAGTAAAAGCAATTCAGGAGGTGGTAAAACTGTCCCCAGAGCAATGAATACAATTCTATTTTACAATTCTTATAAGACCATTTTCATTTAGAAACCTATTATTATCAGACCTTTCAGCATTTAAATTTCATCTTAGCAGCAGAATCATTTCACGGTGGAGATGATCTCAAACCAAAAGTGCTCAATACTTCAAAACTGTTGACTTGAGGATTTTTCTTAGTTATCTTTATCTGCATTACGAATCTCAGTCTGCATTTTAAAAAAGGAAACCAGAACATGCATGAAGAATTACAGGTATTTGTAAATAGAAATAAAGAATAAATTATTGTTTGCAATATGTGATTTACTGTGTCAATTACAGGAAACCTTATGCCGTTATACATTTCCATTCCAGCTAACATAATAAGAAGACGGCGAAATAAATATTGCCTATTTATGCATCAGATTGGGTTGTTTCCAGGAACTTTTTAAAAATTCAGGTCTGATAACTGTCATTTAGCTGCAAATATGCAACCACCTTTTCAGACAAGCCTATTTCCAATACTTCCTTCTGCTCTCTCCCAACTAGAAGTTCCTTGTGGGAGCTGTTAAGAAGCCATAACTTTTACAAAAATCCACCTTCATTTGCTCATTGCAATAGTCACAATGTGTTCATTTTTCCACACAAAAGGGATGGTTCTCCTTGCCTTGAAGATCTCACATGTAAAGAGCAGAGAGAAAGTGAGGAAAGGACAGACTGTAGAGAATGTTTATACGAGCTAATTACAATCATTTTTGACACTGCAACCGGCAATCTAGCATTAAGTTCATGCTTTACTCAGACTGGGTTTAAGTCTAAAATTTGACTCACTGAGACTACTGATTTGCCAGTCATGCAACCAGAGAGGCAGGTCTCACATAGGACATGACAGTTAACACCCCAAAGCTAACACTAACTCCACCTTTGGAGTGTTATCCTTCATAACAAACATTTTGGGGAGCCAGGCAGATTCTGTTCTTCATTGAAAGTATTTGCTTTTGACTCTTCGTTACATGGATCTGGGGAGGAAAGCTTCAACTCATCCTGCTCTGAGCTAAGAGCAAACATCAGTAGCTCCTGCCTCTGAGCTGAATCCAAAGTTGAAATTACAGCAACGTGCTTTGTTCTCTGCTAAAAGGCAGCACCAGTCAGCAGTCATCATAGCATTTACAGGTATCTGTCATCTTCCATTAAGTAATTCATTCTCATCTCATCCATAAACTGATAACTAGCACCTAGGAGCACTCAGGAGCAGTTTACAATCTTGTTCTTCAGGCTACTGATTCACAATAGGGTGGTTTTGACAACAAGGCTGTCCAAAACTGCTCACATCTGAACTGGGATTCATTATCAGACCAGCTGTGTCAATCCAACTACTTATGGGACTCCAGGGATGATGATTGACTTCATCTCTATTAAAAAACAACCTTTTCCTTTTGCACATTTATTTTAACTCAAATCATTTCAGTAACCTTGCTCACAGTGGGGTCCATACACAAAAATAGTAGCACAACTGAGTGAACAATGCGAGGCGGCGTGTGGCAAAAGCTTTTTAAATCAGCTTTGTCATCCAACTAGTACACTGTGACTCAGCTGTGACTCACCTTCTTTTGAACAGTGTATTAATGCTCAGCACTTCTGGCTGTAGCACCCCTCTACAGATCTGAAGACCTACCTGAGGAGGCATTGTAACAGGCATGCTAAGGGTGGAAGTGTTATTGGAGTGAATGAACCTGGGGTGCCTGATGAATTTCAAAAAGAAAAGAACACTTAACTTTTTTGTCTTCTACTGATGAGTAGGCCTGAAATTGCAAGTATGTAAATTCCATGATCCTTTGTTGGCCTTCTCTGGGAAACAGCCTCCCATATGTCCTATAAAAGATCTTTCAGTTTTAATTTGAGAAAATCGAGGTGCTCAGAAATTATGGGTACAATCTTGGTCCACACAGCATGACTCATCATTTCTTTAAAGGGTACAGGATTCCACTCTTTTTCTTTAAAGTTTGATTTTGTCAAAGTACTATTTAACTACTTGACATTAACTACATATGTAGATATAGCTTTTCTGCAGAATATATGCTAATATCAACCAATTAAAAAGAAGTCATTACAATCTACTATCACTAGACTAAATTAGTTACCAGGGAGGTATTCAATAAAAAACCTGTCCCAATTAAGTAGAGTACACTGTAATAATATTTTATATTTATATTGCACCTTACATTTGGCATTTGACCAATTAGACTGAGAGAGCAATGCTAAATCACAGCAGGCCCCTTTGAAAAAGGGCAGCAACTAACTGTCAAGTTGTTCTACTTCACAGTGGGAAACTTTTCACAATAACAGCAGGCAAAGTCCTAATCTCACAACATGTACCAGATTTTTTTCAAATTTTGGAGAAAAACAACACAACTCCAGAACTACATTGGTATCAATGCATTTCAAAAGCCTTGGTACTTTGTCCATAATGATGTTTCTTTTGTCTCAGTGCAGTCTAGAGTGCCCACAGTGAGAATGAAAGCCAGACTCTCTGACTCAAATTTGAAGGGACACCAAATATTTTAAACTTGTTGTTTAAACTAGTTACACATCTCCTCCAACAGAGTCCAAAGCTATTCCAGCTGTACTCTGTGTACAGTTTTATGAAAATCCCTCAAAAAGAGTGTGTCTTTGCAAAAAAAATATCCCCCCCACCTTTCCTGTATTTAAACTTTGGGGCTTTCCCTATTTATTCAACCGAAAGTAGTAAACTTTAGGACCTAGTTCTCAAGAAAAGTAACCCCTCAATTTCAGTCTGTAGATATGTCTGCTCACTTTGCCTCTCTGTGTCTCTATAAAGTGGGATAGCAATGACAGTTGTAATTTTAAGGATGCGTCATCACCCAAAACGATGCTTTATATGTTATGGAATTGTTAAACAGTAAAGGTAATTGGGAAATTGTTTTGTCAACAAAGCATGTTGTCTACCAGGAATATATGCAACAAAAGAACCACCCAATTTCTTTTTCCTTTTTTTTTTTTTTCTTAATTTCTAAGTCACATAGAACTTGATGAACTGAGGTATATTGGAAAGGGTTAATGGCTGTAGTCAGTAAACGGAAGCCACTGCAGGTGTGAGGTTTAATTGAGAGGCAGATGCACAAATACAACCAGTAGAGATGGAAATTACATTAGTAAAGGAACAGGGCAAGGTGAATGCAAAATTCCGTAGCCTAAATAAAATCACACCCATTTCAATTGTGCTTGCCTGTGCTCCATTCTTTTCAATGATGTCAAGTGGTTTGTATTTTATAAGAAGTTCATGATTTTGCAGTACATGTTCTCTAAATGTGCAAGCATTCCTCATCAGTTATTCACTTTCTTGCAGAAAAAATTACTTCTTTTTATGAGAATAGGGAGTATGTTCTCATTTTCAAGCTGCTGTTTGACATGCGTAAGGGGGTATTTTTACTTGTACCCTAGATGAACTAATGATTTTATATGCTGCTTGCTGAGCTTCTAGCAGGAAATATATCCTATTGCTCACATACTGTTAAAATTAATCGTCTAATAGGAAAGGCCAAGTGCTTCAATCAAACTCCTTTTCAATACAATTTTATGGTGCATGTTTTTAGAGGGGAAAAAAATATTATGTCAATAGGAAGATCTGCAGTCATAACAAGATGGGATGCCTGGGGTTAAGACTATTGTTGCAGCACTGCTGAGCCCTAGTGGCAGGAAGCAGCTTGTACTGGAAGCCAAAAGGCGACCTTTGGCCAAGATTCTGTAGCAGCAGAAAGGTACGGCTGAAATCAGTGCCCACCCTGCTTAGCTGGAAGGCCTTTGAGAATGCCCATGTGGACCACTAAAAACATACTTAAAAACTGAAAAAAAAAAAGTATTAAAAATATATGCATACAAAGGAGCTGTTTTATCTGCTCGAATATGTCTTAGTTCTTTGAATCTCTGTTTCAGCCCACCTGCAATTTAGAGTAGACATGTCTAGACAATCTTTTCCTATAATTTCATAGTTTGAAAGGCACAGAGATTAAAAAAAACGTTCTTGCAAAGCTGCTCACTGTAACATGACATTATGTTTTTGCTTCACCCTGCACATATTGTTAGACTACGTGATAAAAGTCTCGCTTCACATACAGTAAGGATCCCAGTGGAGGCAAAACAGCAGGGGCGATAAACCTCAGCTACTCAGTTAGCAGAACACCACCCTGCCTCAGCTCATCCCGGGTCATCAGCCCCATGGGCTGGAAGCCTTACCCAGCACCTTAAAAAGGCAAGAACAGGAAGCTGGAGCATCTTACAGACTGCAGGGGGGTTATTTCCTAGGGTATATAGGATGTGTTATGAGGTATCAGAAAGAGTGTTTTGGGATTACAAAAGAGTTATTACAGGAAATTTCATTTCTGACCATCTTCCTGGGTGAGGGGATCTCTATTTTGTGAGCATTTGTGCATGCGTGTTGGTGTCTGAGTGCTGCAATCATGGGTCATAAGTATCTGCATGTCTGTGGTGCCAGCAACTGCAGCGTGTGACAACATGTATGTCAATGTGTGATGGCTAGTAAATAGTCATCCAGACTAGCCACTGAGTAGAACAAGCGACCTAGGAGCCAGGTGCCAAAGTGGCTGTACATCTGGGCAGAATACGACTGTGTCTGTGACTGATGTGGGACACATCATGGAATCATCCAGCATTACACATCCTCCTTGGGTAGAGAAGAGGGTGTGACCTTAAATGAAAATTGAAAATGCCTTGATTTCTGGAGATCCGGCGGAAAAAGCAAGGAATATTAGAGTAATGCAGCTTGCTCTAGCTTGCTTGCAAATTCCAATTTTATTCTCATTTTCAACCATGATTATTGATAATTTATAATTGATTGTAATCACAAGACAAAATTAATAACTTTACTTCCCACTATAAAAAGAGTACCTGATGGATAGGACTAATACATGAATGCTATTATGAATCTTTTTCATTCCTAAAAGTTATGTGCAGCCCAGAGTCAGGCAAATAACCAAAGACATCCTTCGCAGAACTTCCTTTGCTGTGATACAAATAGAGTGTGTGTGTGAGGGAGAAATCCTATTACAAACGTAATATAAACAAGTTCTCTTTGATCAATGGTACTGATCAGTGATATCTACATCTATCTGATCTTTACTGGCTTATTTAGGCAATTGCATATCCTAAAACTAATGGAAGCCTTTCTAAAACATTACCACAATGAGCTCACCCAATAAAGTAATTATATAGATCAAATTAAGGGAAAAAAGATGAAGATTTCTAACAAGATTTTATTGCATATGCTATATAGAATTTATAAGACAGTTATCAAAAACGTCTATTCTCACCTATTTAGAGTCTGACTGTACACACAGATAGAGAATTTATGAAATCGTAATGGGCAGCATTTAATGCTATTCATAGGATAATAGGCATTTTTAACAGCCAATTAATCAAAATCTTCCGATAAAATTGCTGCTTTTTCATTTCAGTGCAGATTATAGGTATAATTCATTCTAACATTAGCTAGTTGATTAAAAGCTTCTCTCCTTCAGTTTTCACATGAACTGAATAAATGACAATCTTACTTAATTACGTCTATATGGTACTCTTAAATGGAGTTCAAATGAGAAATAATTGAAAAACAGTGTAAGAGAACAAACACAAATCCTTCTTTAATTACACATAATCTATTATTTTACTCTAGGTGAGCACAAAACCAACTTTGTTTTGTGAATTTACAGCTTAGCCAAAAGATAGAATGAGACTAACTAACCATGGCTTGCAGGAAACTGTCTCCATAGTAAATGAGGTGCTAACTGGAGTATATACAGCTGTGGTTGTCCCTGATAACATGAGCAGTTCTGAATTAATTCTTCCTTGGCAACTCCTTCACGCTTAGCAACTTCCTGAAAAATGTTCGAACAATAACATTAGACAATATATAAAAGAAGCAGAAACGAGCTAGCATTAAAAACAAACAAACAAACAAACAAAATCCCAACATTTACTTATTAAAAATTCTGTGGAACAAAGAGAGTTTTCAGAAGCATGAAGTTTATTATTAAAAGGTTTTATGAGAGCATAGACAAATCTACTAACCGTTACTTATTATAACCTGAGAAATACCGGTTTTAAATCAATTTTTCTAATTGCAAAATGCTTTGGGATTTTTCTCTAGTGAACAAAAGCATGATCTAAAATCCTGTTTCTGCACAGAAATTAAATACAAGAGTCAATTTTGTCATTCTCAGCACAAAGGTGCTGATCTTTTGAAGTATTAAGGTTCTGTTTAATAAATGAAAACCAGCTGACCTAAGAAGCAACAAAATTATACTTAAAAGGGGTATCCATTACATTCAGCCCTTTGAAGGCAACCACAAGGCTGACGTGGGCCTCAGTGAAAATGAGTTTGACACCCCTGGGGTATCCCATTCAGGATATCTTTCTGTACTCTTTGAATGATATCCCACCACAGCTTAAAAGTGGCTTAATACTGAGATCTTTCAAACATGACAATAAGATTTATGACACCACAGAGCCACCTATCACTAAACACATTTTCATCCAGTTTGAGAATTTTTACGGTCTAGTATAGAGAAAAGTGAGCCAAAGAACATAGTGTTATACAACACATATCAGTTACAGGATTATACGAAATGGTCCGTCTCCATCCAACATTATCTTACCTTTTAGCACATAACTTTCCTTAGTCAAAAGAGAAAAATAAAGGCTGTCCAAAAATGTTTAGAAGAACATAGAAGGAGAAAGAATGGGAAAAACACAGTGTTTTAAAAGGCTTGAGGTTAATCTGAAAGTATTTCTTCAGCTCATCCGTTCTAATCATCAATACAAAATTAATTTCCATGTAATCTGGAAATCCAGCAACTGCTGGTTTTAAACTTTCCTTCTTTAGAAATCAGCCTATTACAAATTCCAGACTTTCTTTTACAAGAGTATATGACTGCTTGTTCAAAGTCCACTAACTGGATTTTTATTCAATCACTGCCAAAGTTGCAATACCGCACTGTGCACTTCACTGAATAACAGGCATCATTAGGAAACTTATGGTATCTTTTCTTAGGTTTCCAAGCACTTTTAGAAGTTCATAGTCATGCTCCGTATATGCAGAATAACAAAATAATAAGGTAAAGCCGAATCCTGGAAGATCGCCTTGGTGTGATCTTGAGAAGTCAGTCTGCATGCTTCCCTGGGACTCACCAGAGGAACTCTCTCAGGAACCTGGTCAGAACATAGAACACCTCAACTCAGCCTCAGCAGCAAGCACAGCTGCAAGACTTTCAGTAGTTGTGATTCATACTTTCAGGGAGATTTTAGATATCCAACTTGCATAGCCACTTTATCTTAGACATATCTCTCGTGGGAAATCACTAATCAGAGACTGAGAGGCTGACCAAAGATGTCTCTCTTTTTCTGAGCTGCCACATTTTCCAAGTATCCTACTTACACAGCCTAGCGGAGAATGTGTGCACATATTTGTGCACACAAAACCAAAGTATATAATGTGTACTTGAACACAATTTCCCAAGTGAGCCATTGGTATTTTCTGTTTTGAACATGGTGAAAATTTGGCCTGTGCAATAATTCAGCTTGAAAAATGTCTCTGGTAACTTACCATTCATAGGTGTATTTTAATGTTCAACATGAATAATATAAAAGGCTACTCTTATACATAGGGTGGTTTGGGTTTTTCTGTCATTTTAGTGGCTTTTAAATTTTATTTCCCAAAGGTCCTTCAACTGTGAGGCGTCTGATTCTTTGATCTGAGAGCCTGGAACTTTAGTTCTGTATTGGAGTGTACCAGGTTAAATTCCAAATAAAATATCAGTGTAGACATATCTGAAATTACTGAACAAAAGTTGTCCTGGATGCTTTTTCTCTGGCACCCTATTTTAGAAATTCCTGCTTTCTCCTAGACCTTCCTGCTTGACTGCAATTTTATGCGATGTTCACCTTTGCCTTAAACTTGTGCCTGCACAAATACTTATGGGACCATGCAGATACACAGCTTAATTACATGAAAAAAAAATAAAAGGAAAGAGGTAAAGGGAGAAGAGGTAGACATGAGAAGAAAGAAGGGGAATGGTCTCTAACTTTACTGCTGGTGAAAATGTGCATGGAACTATATCCAAGATCAGAAAGTTCACAAGTTCAAGCTTAGCTGGAGAATGAAGAACTAGCAAACCTTTCAGCCAACCTTTCTTAGCACTCAATAAAACATTAATTTTTCATGTTTTTTGATTAGCCACAGGTAGGCACATTACTGCTAATTTTCAGTTTAGATTAAAACCCCACAGAGACCTCTGGTCTTCAGTGCCTGAGGTAGCGTTTGACAATTTGTGAGGTGTCAGGTGAGTACTGATGAGTTTGAGAACTAGGTGTTGTCTCATTAATGTGCTTGGCAGGAAAGCAGAACAAATTCACAGAAGAAAGAGCCTGTAATAACTCATGGATGAGGATACATCTCAGAGTGGATGATGGGGTTTAGACGTCTGGATGTAGCACTTTAAAACTGGGTTTGGGCTTTTAACATTATGAAGAAGGAAGGTTTTTGTTGCCACTTCAGATTTTGAACTGGGTATAACATACAGTCTAAATGTAACTAAAAGCAACTCTATTTACATCATTAAGGTAGGTGGTTTAAATCTGAGACTATAAGTGGAAATATCAAAAAAAAAAAAATGACAGAGATATTTAAGCTTACAAATAAACTACATAAAAGAAAAAGAATTACTAAAAGGCCCTACAGCCATAGTATTATTTCAGTTTACCTCTCTCACTCTCAGATAATCTGAGCAAGAAATTTTAAGAATTTTACAGTTTTCTTCTGTCATGATGGATAACTCAGTAGTCTGCATTCTTCATGGGAGCATTCACAGAGTTCCAAAATAGCCTCCTTTGGCAAGCCACCAGAAATAAACAAATAAGACTATAAATGACACAGGTAAATTCTCTGTAAAACAGGCTAAGAGATTATTTTTTTGTGCAACCAATGCCGTTGAGAATTTTGTATGCAGCCAAATATTTGGATACAGTTGTCTGTACTAAGTCTTGAAGTGTATTACTTTTGCAAAGCACAGCCAAGTTGTGCTCCTTGGCAATGACTGATATTTTATGCATTAAACATGTAATCATGTGGCAATTAAAGATGGTGAAAGTATATCAGAACAGTATGATAATGAGTTCACTTTGAAATGGTGTTCGGTAAACAACTTCTGTGCAGGATCTCCTAGCAAATATTTTGATTGTCTCTTTTGTTTAATAGAAGTTTGTTGCTGGAAGATCATAGAAAAGTGTTCATGAAAGACAGACTTTATTAAATACACCAGAGATGGTGTGTCAAAACCAAAGTTGATGTAAAACAGAAAATTTTGTCAGTTTATATAGAATCATAAAATAATTTAGGTTGGAAAGGATCTTTAAGATCATCACGTCCAGCCATTAACCTAACACTAACAAGTTCACTATTAAACTATGTCTCTAAGCACCACACCTGTCTTTTAAATACCTCCAGGGATGGTGACTCAGCCACTTCCCTGGGCAACCTGTTGCAATGCTTGACAACCCTTTCAGTGAAGAAATTTTTTCTAATACCCAATCTAAAACTCCCCTGACACAACCTGCAGCCACTTCGAATTGTCCTATTGCTTGTTATTTGGGAGAAGAGACGGACATTCTCCATGCTACAACCTCCTTTCAGGTAATTGTAGACAGCAATAAGGTCTCCCCTCAGCCTCCTTTTCTCCAGGCTAAACAGCCACAGTTCCCTCAGCCACTTCTCATAAGACTTGTGCTCCAGACCCTTCATCACCTTTGTTGCCCTTCTGTGAACTCCCTACAGCACCTCAATATCTTTCTTGTAGCGAGGGGCCCAAAAGTGAACACGGTATTCAAGGTGCAACCTCACCAGTGCCGACTACACTGGAACAATCACTTCGCTAGTCCTGCTGGCCACACTATTTCTAATACAAGCCAGGATGCTGTTGGCCTTCCTGGCCATCTGGGCACACTGCTGGTTCCTATCCAGCTGGCTGTCAACCGACACCCCCAGATCATTTTCCACCAAGCAGCTTTCCAGCCACTCTTCCTTGAACCTGTACTGTTTCATGGAGTTGTTGTGACCCAAGTGCAGGACCCTGCACTTGGCCTTGTTGAACCTCATGCAACTGGCCTCAGCCCATCAATCCAGCCTGTCCAGATCCCTCTGTATGGCCTTCCTACCCTCCAGCAGATCAACACTCCCACCCAACTTGGTATCATCTGCAAACTTACTGAGGGTGCACTCGATCCCCTCATCCAGGTCATGGATAAAAGTATTAAACAGAACTGGCCCCAATACTGAGACCTGGAGAACACTACTCATTACCAGATGCCAACTGGATTTAACGCCATTCACCACAACTCTTTGAGTCTGGCCATGCAGCCAGTTCTTCACCCAGCAAACAGTATACCCGTCCAAGCCACAAGCAGCCAATTTCTCCAGGAGAGTGTTGTGGTCAATAGTATCAAAGTCTTTACTGAAGTCTAGTAGACAACATCCACAGCCTTTCCCCCATCCACTATGCAGCTCACCTTGTCATAGAAGGAAGTCAGGTTAGTCAAGCAGGACCTGCCTTTCATAAACTCATGCGAACTGGGCCTGATCACCTGGTTGTCCTGTATGTGCCACATGATGATATTCAAGGTGATCTGCTCCAAAACCTTCCTCGGCACCGAGGTCAGACTGACAGACCTGTACTTCCCCGGATTCTCCTTCCAGCCCTTCTTGTAAATTGGTGCCACATTTGCTAACCTGCAGTCAACTGAGACCTCCCTGGTTATCTGCAACTGCTGATTAATGAATGAAAGTGGCTTTGTCGGCACTATTGTTTGAATGTATCTGTACTGAAGTAGCCAAAGATAAGTAATTACTATTTTTGTTTAAATGGCAAATAAACTACAAGTACAACTGCAGACTGAGAATCAGTCTTCAAATGTTAAAAAATACTGCTCCAAAATATTCTAACTTCTCTCTATTGAGCTCTTCTGCTTCTCCCTTGAATGATACTCAAAGTTACGTCACCCATTTAGTTTTCACTCAGGTGAGAAACATGCAGTTGAAGATATTCTCCTGACCTTCCCCATCTACCACACTTGAGTTCATACTGTAGAGCAGTCTTGAGGGAGTAAACTTTCATCTTTTTAGATGAAATTAAACTGCTAATGGGCATCTGTTCATCAGACCTAGTAGAAAAATAATGCTGTAAAATCCATGTAGTGTAGGTGTTGGGTTTTCATTTCTTTCACTGTACTGACTGGGTTGCACTATATGCCCTTACATAGTTGGTCACAATACAGTACAGTAGCCTGTGTCTTGAAATTTCAAGGCAAATGTACTAATTAATTATGCTCTGCAAATCTTATCCAGTTCTATAGCTATCAATTTGGTAATTTTCAGGACAGTATCAAAACTTTTTTAGAAAAGCTCAGCACTGGCAAGGATAGGAATCTCTGTCTGTCTTTGTTAAATATATCAGATTCTTTTGATGCCAAGGAGATGCTCTTGTGCATAATCTTTTTTAAGCTTAACCTTTACAAGCAGTTGATACATTGCAGTGTAACATAGACAATTTTTCTTAAAATGTTTGTACAATTTTTCTAAGTAGCATTATTTGTAGTGTTAATTAAATGAGACAGCAGCTCATCATATATTCATGATTCCAGAAGCTGAAAATGTCAGTACTGTCTAATGTTCATACACTTCTGTGACAGAAGTAGAATGTGTTGGTTTTGAATTACTGATCTCATTATTTCCTCATTCCATTTGCTCTATTATCAACTTTACTGTTCAAGTAACAAATAACTTCAGCAAGAAAAATTCAATATTTTCTCTGAAATTGAAGATTCTGTTTTCAATGTTGCTTTCACAATGAACTGCAACAATTGCATGTTCCTTTAAGTAAGAAGATATTGTAATCAACTGAGAACTGAGAATATTTAAAACCAGAATGAAATAAATGATTTTTTCTACTTTCTGCTTTCTCTCCTTTTGTTTTTTAAATGCAGACAAGCTTTAAAACAAAGCTCTCATTTTTATTTGGAAGATTTTCTTCTTAAGATGTCTGGTTTTTAATTTCCCAATTCTCATTTTAATTTAGCTTGAAAATATAAGAAAAAATATATTGACTTTAATTATATAATAACTTTTAAAATAGTTCCAAAATAACACAGCTGAAAATCATCCTAAATTTTAGTTACATTTTTAACATATCTAAAACAAGCTAACCTATATGTTTTTTCTCAGGATTTAAAAAAATCTTTTTCAGAAATGGATAAGGCTTCTGAAGAAGCAACTTATGAAGACATAAGTAGCTTTTTCATCCTATGAATTTAGTACTAAATGTCAAGATTATTAATTTACAGTTATAAACACAAGGTAGCTGGTTTTGTTTTGCTTCCTATTTCACATAAATTGCCCAAATAATAGTGCCCTGAAATTTGAAGAAAGTAAAGTTCAAACTCATCTATTTTGACATTTGTCTAAGAATAGATAAATTTCAGGTAACACAGGACACGGCCTAGACACTTAGCAGATGGCCACAGTTCACAAATTCTTCTTCAGATCCCTCATATAAAAGCAATAAAGGCTGAAATATTTCCCTTGTCAGTGCCAGTAGCAAACCTTCTATTGACCACCAAGTTGTGACTCCATCTGAGGATGCCTGGGAAAGAATCCAACCCCACAGCCTGCAGCCGGGAATGTAAATGAGCATGTGTTAACTATATGTGAGTGTCAGAGGAAAATTATGTATTTGGCCTACGAACTTATTGCAAAACTAATTTTCCTATGATTACTACTTTGGAGAAACAGAAATATAAGCATTATCCAGAAAATCAATTTTTTCTTCACTTCTCCTGCTCCTTTATTACCAAAGAGTCTTTTCCTCAAAAATTGAAACCATCAATGTTTCCTTCAGTTCTTTCTGACTATAAGAGTTATGTTTATTAAGTCAGAATGAGAAAAATAATACTGATTACGTATATAATAACGTGATTGGATCAGCACAACTTTTGTGTAAAATGCTGGGTATCATGTATTTACAGTAAACAGCACGCAACAAAGCCAAAATCTGAAACACTTTTAAAAATATTAATGAAAAATCATGCCCACAAGAAAAAGAAAAAAGCTTCCTTCCCGCTCACACTGCCAGGATCATTATTACAGCTTACAATTCTTTCACCTTGTTCTCTGATTTATCCTTGGAAGGAAGGCAGCTGGGAATAGGCCGCATGAATTTTTCATGCTGTGGGAATGTGCTCTAGTTTCTGTGGCAACTCAGGGAAGTCCTTGTGTCACACACACTTATCCCATATGCTGTGCCATCAATTCGGGCACGTGCAGCAAGTCTGTCACTTCCCTGAAGCACCAGTCCCACTGTGTCTTTGCAGGTGGACTGTAAAAAATGTGGCTGAGCTGGCCAGAAATGTTGGAGTAGATACGACATTGTTATAGAAACAGGTATAACTCACTTCTGTTGCTACACTACACTGTTTTCTTCATAGATCTTTGTTTCAAAACTTTGACCAAGTTCTCAGAAAGCACAGCTTATTGTGCAGAGATACATTTTTAGATTTTTACTAAAGTGAATTAAACAAACCAGTTTTGGAATCTCCCAGCAAAGGCGTTTACTATTTAGTTTAGGGGTTTTTTTGTTTTGGTTTGTTTTTTTCCATAGAGTGACCCTTTAATTACTCAGGTTTTTGTTTCACTTTAGGGCTTCCAAGGATTCAAAGGCCTTTCTAAATACCAAAAATCCCTGAGGGGCCCTCTCCAACATAGAAAGTTGCATCAGTTCCAAAAGGATCTGTTAAAATTATCTATTATTCTCTGAAACAAAAACCATATATGTGTATATACATATGGGTTTTTAAAGAAATTAGAAGAAACAGCTGGGATAAGTAAAACTTATCTTTTAGTACAAAAATTTGACAGCATCAGCTGAGAGGTTAATTAAAGGTTAATTTCACCAACTGAAATAGAAAGCAAAAGTATACTCTTACTCTTGTAATCATAGCTAAACTGACCTCTGGAAGGATTGTAAACATTCTGTTACTGACCCATATCAAAGGCTAAATAGCTAATTCAAAGACATTGCTAAACTTTATGGCTTCAGTTTCACTTTTTAATATGCTAGAATTTATTTTATTTCATCTTATATTTACTTGATGGTTAATGCATTCTATGGATTTTAACTCTCGCATAAACCATCCAGTAGATACTTGCCATGTTCAATTTGTCTCAGAGATATTTAGATGAAATATCTAACTCCTAACACTAAAGTCCATCCTGAAGGAGAAGGCAATCATGCTAATTACACTGGAATGTACGGCAAATGGAAAGGCCACTTCGTGCACACAATTTAACTCCTGCAAGCACAGGAAACAGGATGCTGTTATCCATTCCGTAAATGGAGTAAGTATGGTTGAAAAGTAGTTATACAAATTTTTATGATTAGGAACCTTCTTCTAATTTAGTCTAAATTTACATAGGTCAGTGTTTATCTTAGATTATTATAACATGATTGTCTTTTGGCTCACATAACTACCCTGTTTACAGTCCTTTTCCCAATGTATTTCTAAAAAGTAGTTATATATCTTACAGCCTTTTTCTTTTTTCATGATCACAGAATCACAGAATCACAGAATTTTAGGGATTGGAAGGGACCTCGAAAGATCATCTAGTCCAATCCCCCTGCCAGAGCAGGAACACCCAGATGAAGTTACACAGGAGGCGTCCAGGCGGGTCTTGAATGTCTCCAGAGAAGGAGAATCCACAACCCCCCTGGGCAGCCTGTTCCAGTGTTCTGTCACCCTCACTGAGAAGAAGTTTCTTCTCAAATTTAAGTGGAACCTCTTGTGTTCCAGCTTGAACCCATTACCCCTTGTCTTACTGTTGGTTGTCACCGAGAAGAGCCTGGCTCCATCCTCGTGACACCCACCCTTTATATATTTATAAACATTGATGAGGTCACCCCTCAGTCTCCTCTTCTCCAAGCTAAAGAGACCCAGCTCCCTCAGCCTTTCCTCATAAGGGAGATGCTCCACTCCCTTCATCATCTTTGTGGCCCTGCGCTGGACTCTCTCCAGCAGTTCCCTGTCCTTCTTGAACTGAGGGGCCCAGAACTGGACACAATATTCCAGATGAGGTCTCACCAGGGCAGAGTAGAGGGGAAGGAGAACCTCTCTCGACCTACTAACCACCCCCCTTCTAATACACCCCAGGATGCCATTGGCCTTCTTGGCCACAAGGGCACAGTGCTGGCTCATGGTCATCCTGCTGTCCACCAGGACCCCCAGGTCCCTTTCCCCTACACTGCTCTCTAATAGGTCATTCCCCAACCTATACTGGAACCTGGGGTTGTTCCTGCCCAGATGCAAGACTCTACATTTCCCCTTGTTATATTTCATTAAATTTTTCCCCACCCAACTCTCTAGCCTGTCCAGATCTCGCTGGATGGCAGCACAGCCCTCTGGCGTGTCAGCCAGTCCTCCCAGCTTGGTGTCATCAGCAAACTTGCTGATAGTACACTCAATTCCCTCATCCAAGTCATTGATGAATATATTGAACAGTATTGGTCCCAGAACTGACCCTTGAGGCACTCCACTCGATACAGGCCTCCAACCAGACTCTGCCCCATTGATCACGACTCTCTGGCTTCTTTCCTTCAGCCAGTTTGCAGTCCACCTCACTACCCGATCATCCAGTCCACACTTCCTCAGTTCTGCCATGAGGATGCTGTGGGAGACGGTGTCAAATGCTTTGCTGAAGTCAAGGTAGACCACATCCACTGCTCTGCCATCGTCAATCCACCTTGTTACGTCTTCATAAAAGGCTATGAGGTTGGTCAAACATGACTTCCCCTTGGTGAAGCCATGTTGACTGTCCCTGATGACCCTCTTATCCTTGATATGCCTTAAGATGGCACCAAGGATAAGGTGTTCCATCACTTTCCCAGGGATGGAGGTGAGGCTGACCGGTCTATAGTTGCCCGGGTCCTCCTTCTTGCCCTTTTTGAAGACCGGAGTGACATTTGCTTTCCTCCAGTCCTCAGGCACCTCTCCCGTTTCCCAAGACTTGGCAAAGATGATGGAGAGCGGTCCAGCAGCATGATAGAGGAGCCAAACTATTTTTGCCTTGTCTTATAATTTCTATGGCTAATGACAATATTAGCAAAAATCAGGTGACTACCTACTTAGAAGGTAAATGCAAAATCAAGGGGTAAAAACATTTGTTTTGTTGACCTGGACATAGGGCACTTAGATTGGAACACATGAAACCCACATCCAGTCAAAGGAGTATCTTCCTGCATTCAAGATCGCACATTCTTTCTTATAGTTAACTTTTACACTGACATAAACATAAAAATTATATATGCATCTTAAAATTTGCAATATCCTAGTGTCTGCTGCCTTCAGTTGGACTGTGAAAACACCTGACCAAAGTCTCTGCTTCAAGAGAGGCCAAAGAGGGATTGAAACCAGCCTCCCACATTTCAGATGAGCTGGATGACCCTAATAACCCAACTACTGCAGTGAATAAATGAGTACGCTCCCCACAGCTCTCCCTCAGTGGCAGACACCTGCTTCGCTCAATGAATCTGAGTGGGCCTTGTGTGAATTGCTCGAGGTTCTGGACTGGCAAGGATCAAACCTTCTGCAGTCCTTCTCAAGTCACCTCGCCCCTGCCACCAGCAACCTGTGATAAACTCAGACAAATCAACTGCTTTCCAAATTCATGCAAGTTCATACTCTGGCTTTTCTACAGTAACCCCATCAAGCAGTACAGTATTGCCTGTCCCATTTTATTCTTGTTTCTGTTTCCTCTCTCTCCCCTTCCCCCACACTCCTTTATTTTATCCAGTGTCTACTGGAGAGATCTTTGAAGGAGTCAGCTTGAGCAAGGCAAAGGGTAATTGCTCCATTAACCCAGCACACAGCTGAGGAACAATTATACCTGGTTAGAAAGAGATATGAGAACAGGCCTCCAGAGCTCCTGAAGGAGGGTTCAGAGAGAGAAGAACTAGAAACCATAAGATAGAAAATGTTTATATTATTCTGAAAAGAATTTTTTTTTCTGAAAATACTGTGTTTTTAATAAAGCAGACGTCAAGAACTGACATCACAACAAACAAGCCAGTAGTTCCTTGAAGAAATCCCTGTGTTTAGTTCCATGTTTGTTCCCTAAGCAGGATAGTATCCTTCACCTTTAACACTATTGGCAATACTAATCCTTTCCCTAGGAGCTCATACAGTGTGACAATGTCTAACTGTGGCTATTGTGAAGTACATCTGCACAATATTAATGGTATTTTAAAGTAATCATTACATTTCAGGATGTTTAGGATCTTTCCTCTTATAGGAAACAAATGAAAAAACTACAAGTATTTTGTTTCCCCTTTCCTTTCTCAGAATTCAATATGTACCTTACAGAGTCAGACTGCAAGTAAGACTGTTGCGGGTGAACCTCAGCTGGAAGCAGAACACTACAAAGTCTCTTGCTCACTGCCTCTGTCCCCAGACAGAACAGGGACAGAGAACAGGAAAATCAAAAGCAAGAAGAATACCAACCTGATATAAAGAGAGATTAATAAATGAAGGAAAGAGGGAGAAAATAGGACAAAAAAAAAAGGCAAAGACAATCACTCACGTCTCATGAGCTGACCAGTGCTCAGCCATTCTCAGAGAAATGTTTACCTTCCTGAAAATCACCCTTTCCTCAGTTTTTATAGTTGACCATGGTGTTAAATGGCATGGAATATCTCTTTGGTCAGTTTGGGTCAGTTTTTCTGGTTGATTCCCCTCTTAAATTTTTGCACCCGGAGCCTGCTTGATGGGGGAGAAGAGCTGGAGAAAAAGAAAACAGTTTGATACTACCCAAGTACGTCTCAGCAGCACTCAAATCATTGTCATGTTATCAACACAGTTTTAGTCACAAATCCAAAACACAGCACCATATTGGCTGCTGTGAAGAAAATTAACTACACTTCAGTCAGACCCAGTAAAATCTCCACCCATTATTCCATACCATTTATGCCATGGTCAAGTCATGCAGTCCAACACATCACAGAATTGTAAAATGGTTTGGCTTGGAAGGGACCTTAAAGATCATCTACTTTGAACTCCCCCACCATGGACGGGAACACCTTCCCCTAGACCAGGTTGCTCAAAGCACCATCCGAAACGGCCTTGAACACTTCGAAGGAGAGGAAATCCACAACTTACTGGGCAAGTGTTTCAATGCCTCACTGCATTCACGGTGAAAAATTTCTTCTTTATATCCAATCTAAATCTAACCTTTTTCGGTTTAAAGCCATCAGCCCTTGTTCTATCACTACATGCCCTTGTAAAAGTTTTCTCTCTAGCTTTCTTGTAAGGTCCCCTTCAGGTACTGGAAGGCTGCTATGAAGCCTCTCCAGAGCCTTCTCTTCTCCAGGCTGTACAACCCCCAACTCCCTCAGCCTGTCTTCATAGGAGAGGTGCTCCAGCCCCTGATCAACTTCATAGCCCTCCTCTGGACTTACTCCAGCAGGCCCGTGTCCTTCTTCTGTTGAGGCCCCAGACATGGATGCAGTACTCCAGGTAGGATCTCATGACAGCAGAGTAGAGGGGCAGATTCACCTCCTTCAATCTGCTGGTCATGCTTCTTTTGATGTAGCCCAGGATATGGTTGGCCCTCTGGGTGGAAAGTACACGTTACCAGGTCATGTTAAGATTCTCACCAATCAACACTCCCAAGTCTTTCTCCTCAAGGCTGCTCAATCCGTTCTCAACCCAGCCTGTATTTGTGCTTGGGATTGCCCCAGCTCATGTACAGGACCTTGCACTTGGCCTTGTTGAACTTCATGAGGTTCACATAAGCCCACCTCTCAAGCCTGTCAAGGCCCCTCTGGATGGCATCCCTTACCTCCAGCACATTGACACAGCTTGGTGTCATCAGCAGCTTGATAAGGTTTCACTCAGTCCCACTGTCCGTGTCACTGAAAAAGATATCACACAGTGCCGGTCCCAATACTGACCACTCATCACTGGTCTCCAGTTGGACATTGAGCTGCTGACCATAACACTTTGAGTGCAATCACCCAGCCAATTCCTTTTCCACCGAATGATCCATCCATCCAATCCATGTCTCTCTAATTTAGAGACAAGGATGTTGTGTGGGACAGTGTCAAATGCTTTGCACAAGTCCAGGTAGATGACTTCGGCTTCCTTTATCCACCAATGCTGTAACCCCACCATAGAAGGCCACCAAATTTGTCAGACGTGATTTTCCCTTAGTGAAGTCATGTTGACTGTCACCAATCACCTCCTCATTTTCCATGTGCCGTAGTGTAATTTCCAGGAGGATCTGCCCCATGATCTTGCCAGGCACAGAGTTAAGACTGAGTAGTGGGTTTTCCTTTGCTGAAGGGAGAAGCAACCCATGCTGTCTTTCCCAGCCATTTCCCTACACACACTGTGGGGAACTTATCTCCTTCTATAGAATGTAAGAAGTTTGTTTGGTCAGGGCCAGGTCAGTTATTTGATCCTCTGGTATTAACCAGCCAAGCAGCTCCTGCTACGTCGGCAGCCTAATACTTTTATGTCCCAGTACCCATAACTTCCAGCATAGTCTTTACCAGTTCATTGTATTACTCAGTCTCTCTGAAAGCTGGTGTGAAGTAACGAAGTGTAATGTACCTAATCAATGACAGGTTTCTTGGGCCAGGTGTTTCTGAGGTTGTTTCAGAAATAAGTGTAATTGGTTGATTTGACCCTTTCTGGGTACCAGACCACCACAGAACTTGCTTTCAAAGACCCAGGATGCTGTTTTAGATGGTGTCAGGGGCTAAAGGATGTTTCCAGCCATCGATGGTCACCCACACTGTGATATACATGTGATGCTTGTCTTGGTGGGTTTGTGGCAGTATGATATAATCAATCTGCCAGGCCTCCCCATAATGACGTGCAGCCACTATCCTCTATAGCAGATAAACTTTAGTCACTTGGCATGCTTGATTATGGGTTTGCATTCATAAATAACTTCTGCAATGGCTTTGGTGGTACGGTCCATTCCTCAACCATAAGCCTATATGTACATTGTATCACTCTCTAGCTGTCCCAATTTTATATAGGCTCACTGAGCTATGAATAGTGCATCCTTATGTTCCAAATCTTGGTCTACATGAGCCACTTTCTGTCGTGCCACTGCTTAGTTTTCCAATGTTCTTCAGTGGCACAGCTCTTAGGCACACAAGTGTCTACATGACATACCTTTACAACAAGGCTCTCTACCTGGCAGTCGTGTCCTGCATAATGCGGCAGACCAGATGGGTGTATCTCTGCACTTCCAGTTCGTCCATTCCCATTCATGTTGCCACTCTTACTGGGCATTTTCCACCATCTATGAGTCAGTGTAGAGAGAGAGTACTGGCCACTTTTCTTGTCTGGTAATCTCTAGGCTCAGTTGCATGGCTTTCACTTCTGCAAACCAGTTTGATTCACCTTTTCCTTTGACATTTTCAGCAACTTGTCATGTAGGACTTCACAAAGTATAGAATCATAGAATAGTTTGGATTGGAAGGGACCTTTAAAGGTCACTTAGTCCAACCGCCCTGCAGTGAGCAGGGATATCTTCAACTAGATCAGGTTAATCAGAGCCCTGTCCAACCTGACCTTGGAGCATTTTTCCATCTCCAATTGACCCATCAGTAAACAGAGCATATTGCTTTTTGACCTGGAAATGTATTATACAGTGAGGCTTCCTCAGCACAGGTCACCTTCCCACATGATGCTTTGAAACCTCTGCCTTCTGGCCAGTCCGTGATCTTCTCCTGGGCAGCTTGAGTTCCTCATTTGGACCCATTGTGTGATCAGTGCTACCCACTTACTCTACATCATGTTGGTTACATGATGTATAGTGGAGACCCTTCCTTTGGCTATTCAGCACAGTACAGGCAACTGAGGTGCCAAGAGGAGCTGCACTTTGATATCAATTACTTCTGAAGTGGCTCAGCCTCCCTCATATGCTACTAATATCTCTTTTTCAGTTGCGGTCTAGAAGATCTTAGATCCTCTATATCCCTGTCTTCAAAACCCTAGATGTCAATCTCAGGTCTCTCTGTGTGCTTTCTGCCAGAGGCTCCAGGTAGATTCATGCTCCCTGACTGCATTGCAGAGCACACTTCTCACTTCTGATCCTGTCCAGACTGGCCCAAGGGCTACTGCTTGAACTATCTGCTGTTTGATCTACTCAAGGGTTTGTCACTGCTGGGGGTGAAAAATTCTTCTTTCAGGTGACTTGACAGAGAGGACTCGGTATCTGACTGTTATGGATTAATCTGGGTTGGCAGCTGAGCACCACAACTGCTTGCTTAATCTGCATAGACCGCCTGTGTGACTCTCAGCTGCCAGTCAACGTTAACCCACAACAATGACTGTTCTCAGTCATATTTATGATGCCTTATCCTGGAAGCAGTGCTGTTAATTTCACTGAGGCTGCTGAAGTCACTGGACAATATTCACTATAATTAAAGACTTAAGAGACCATAAGAATAAATGTCAAGAAAATGCCATTATAATCTACATTGCTGCTTCAGATCAGACCTGAATGGTTCAGAATTTCATATGTTACAACAGCTTTTAAAATATTTTTATCTATCCCTATATCACTGAACTTACTAAATCTGAAATGGAATTCTTTCACCCTCAAAGATATGTTCTGTACCTGAAGAAAAAAGCAGGTGAAAACAGAAATGTTGTAATTTCAATGCACAGAAGTTGAGTTACCACATTGTGTTAACTTCTTAGTCTATTACTACCCAAGAAGCCCAGACCTTGCAAGCTTGCTTCAGCTTGTAAGTTTTTGCTTACAAGGTTAGCCTTATGCCAGTGATGGTTCTCTGCTATTAGTATTTAACCTAATAAGATGAAAGCTACAGGCACACACAGACATAGAACTTGCAATACTGTCTTGCCACTACAGCATCTATTTGAACCTACTGGCAAGAAAAGCTATGAAGAGCATATACTCAGGAGTATTTCACAAAAAACTGCTTTTATCTGTCTTATCAGCAGATTTTCCTGGAGTTTTTTCTCCATCTAAGAAACTAGGAGTGTGTATTAATTAATGAGAAAGTTTTATTGTACAACTATGGAAGTTAGTACAGTACAAAACCACAAGACACTATGTGCTGTTCATGAATTGTAGCTAGCACACGTACTATCCCAAAACCAGATTACATTACTATTTTGGGATGGACCACATAACTCATGCAGCCACCTATTAAGGCTGCTGAACATGTCATTGCAAGAATGATTTTACTTCATCAGGGATTTATATTTTTGATAGGAATATTGAAGGTTAAACAGCTCCCATTGGGTTTAGGATAAATGTTATTCGAGCACAGTTTTACATAATTAATCACTCTTCTGCATCTCTCTGCTTTGTTTTCCTTGCTTCCTCTTCCTCAACAGTTTCTCACTAAATGAAACTGCTATAGCTGCAATTTCTTTTAAATGGAAGTACCTTCCTCAAAAGTCTAAACCATGGGCAGCAAATTGCTCCATGATAGCATCAACTTACTGTCAAGAAGCAATTATGAGAATGAAACAGTTGTCATACTTGCTATCAAGTACATTAATTTATTGTAAACAAAACACCATGAAACAGTGATCTAATGCAAACCCACAAATATAATAACGGAACATCTCTTGCAAAATAACCTGATTCAAAGTCCTTGAAGATTTAATAGAATATGTTGGAAAAAATGTATCACTGAAAACTTAATAGAAATTGATGGTGTTTCTCTTTAACAGACACCAGCTGTTGTTCTAAATCTTACTTAAATAGGAAAATAAGTGATCTATAGCTGATTTTTGCTTTTTGCATCGTAAAACATCACAAAGATATGGTGTAAAATAAAAAATGAGATAAATTATCCCAACAAAAGAGAATCCCTAAGGAAGAGCAAAATAGAAGATTCTCTTTTAATAGGATGGGATGGAAACAGGATGTTTGGAAAAATCTTCAAACTGAAACTACTTGGTGATCATCAGTTTTGGGTCTTGCATTGGTTTTTCACTGATGTAGTAGTAGTAATAAATTTAAATTGATTAAATATGTTCAAATGAAATTCTGCCTTTATTGTTTCAGTAAAGGACATCAGTAAATAGATTTAATACATGCCAATAAAATTTAACATTTTCATGTATTTTATAATGGGTGGCAGTAAACAGATTCAATATACCCTAACTTTTTCCATCTCCATTAATATATATGTATATAAATATATATATATCCCTTCAAATATATACATATAGACATAAAGCTACTGGAAAGTGTCCAGAAGAGGGTTACGAAGTTGGTGAAGGGCTTGGAGAGGAAGCTGTATGAGGAGCAGCTAAAGTTACTTGTTTTGTTCAGCCTGGAGAAGAGGAGACTGAGGGGAGACCTCACTCATCACGGTCTACAGCTTCCTCACAAGGGGAGGAGGAGGGGCAGGTGCCAAACTCTTCTCTCTGGTGACTGATGACAGATCCCAATGGAATGGCAGGAAGATGTGCCAGGGTAGGTTTAGGTTCGACAGTAGGAAAAGGTTCTTCCCCCAGAGGGTGCTGGACACTGGAACAGGCTCCCCAGGGAGGTGTCACGGCCCCAAGCCTGACAGTGTTCAAGAAGAGACTGGACAACGCCCTCAGACACATGGTGTGACCTGTGGGGTTGTCACATGCACAGACAGGAGTTGGACTCGATGATCCTTGTGGGGCCCTTCCCACTCAGGACATTCTATGATTCTGTACATATATATTCAGTTCCATGGATATGTTTACCCCACAGAAGAGTAAAATTGCAAACATTTCAGAATATTTGGCAGCGCATGCTCACTCTTTATAGGTTATAGAAGAGTCTTAAAACAAATGGATCCAGATGGCTGTTCTGCCTCCTCCACCATGTGGGAATATAGAAACTAGACATGGCAAATATGCCTGGAAAGGCACCCTCACAGGTTGTTGTACAGCTATTACTAGGCCTACTGGAATACTTACTCTTGTACTGCTACTTTTTCCCTGTGCACTGAGAGTGGGAAAATACATCTATTTAATCATATATCCACAGACCTCACAAACCTATATTTTAGACTGTTCACTTCTGCTTAACGTGTTCCTATTCAACTGTTTTGCGTGAAGATTAGGGGTGAAGGGAAAAAAAAAAAATTAAAAAAGATATATATATATATAAAAAAGCAGACACCAAAATACAACATTACTACCACTTTCCTTTTGAATAAGGAGATGGTAGTTTCAAATTCTGGCATTGCTGTGTGTATGTTTTACATATGTTTCAGAATACAGAGGCAAAGACATACTTCAAGTTATCAGTGCTTACCCAATGGCAGAAGCAGTTATATATAATTCTTTAAGATCTGCTCTCCAAGAGTTAATGAATTTATTGTTAAGTTTTGTTGTTGAATTGTCTGTGTCTAACAAATTTACAGTACTTCACAAAAATTATTTTCTTTTCCTTTCTTCCTAATGTGACTTTATCTTATAGGACACACATTTAGGCACCATGTAGCTGGTGAGCTCGTCCCACTGTTTAATTAATGTGCATAATAAATCACAAAATGCCACAAGTGGAAAACTGCAGTTTATAATAATGTAATAATGATTTTGTATCTTATATCCTCCAATGCTGAAAAGTAAAACTGATTTTGCTGTATACTGCTGCCTTCATTTCTATATATAAACCCCACTTGCACACACATCCCATCAAAGTCATCCAGAGCAGAATGTGCCTCCCATTTTCAAACCTGAAATATACCGGCCTTTATGGAGAGGAATTATTACAGTCTCAGGGGACAGAACTCAGCTACCTCCTCTCAGCCATAGGTGTAGAGCTAATTTTGTTTCTTCACAAAGACTTTCCTTCTTTCAGGCTAGAGCAGATGTCAAAGCTCCTCTATCTAACTTCCTAGCTGTCCAAGTCCTCTGAGCTTCTGCAGCTCACCCTGCCCAGACCCAGCACTTCAGGGAAGGTCTGCGGTGCCACACCTGTGGACTGTGTGGCACAAGGTGGGTGAACCACTAAGGTTTTAATGGTCCAGACTTCTCTGAAGCCTTGAAGCTAGAATGAATTTCTCCCCCTAATATAGAAATAGTTTTCCAACTGCTCAGCAGGTGCATAAATCGTATTATGGCATTCAGCCCAGTGCCATAACACAGATGCAGTTTCAGTTTACTGTTTATCTTGGCTGATGCATTAAAATTATGTCCTCAATCATCCTTCATTCACTTCAGTTTCATTGAAGTAGATAAGCTGACAATGTGGTGGTGAAATTACAAATTTATCCATGATGTACGTGTGTGTTGCCAGTGCTGAGTACGCACACATCAGAAAGAAGAAATTCATGGTTGGATTTCTCAGTAATTTTGCTTGAAGCTTGCAACATGCTCAAACTGGAGAGCTCCAAAGAGATACAAAGTTTAGTAAACACACATACTATTTAATCTGTATTGAATCATGGCTTAAATTTATGAAATAGAACAGGCCAAGTATCTATCTGCACTTCATACTATGAGAAACAGAAAAATAAAATATTAGCAGTTAAATAGCTTAAACTTTTTCCATGTGATTTCATAAGTATGAAATTTACTTCATTGCATTTCCTGATTTTAAAATACCCACAGCTGGAAATAGCTTCAATAGCAACATCCGTTTCCAGCAAGAAAATCCAAATATTAGTTGTATGTAGTTGAGTCTTTTAATCCCCAAATAAGATGCAAAATCCCTGAAAGAATGAAAAAATTTAAATATCAGGGGAATTATTCTTCCTGATTGTTAGATGTGCAATGCATATGAGCACTAAGAGAAGATTTATATTTTTTTTATATTTCACATATAAATAATATTGAAGTATTGGCATATAAATTTAAATAATCCTTAGAACAATCAGTATTTCTGTAGCAGGAAATTTTCTGTAGTTTCAAGAGTAAAATGTGGATCTCTTGTTTATCTGTCATTTCTTTTGTCTAATCACTGTGTTTGTTTGGAACGTATTCTTACAAATAAAGCAAATTAAATTATTTGTCTTCACAGCTCATCAGCTTTTACCTAATAAGAGTGCCTTCCATACCGAGTTCTATTGTAGTTCATCTATTTGTGTTGCATTTTCTTTTATTTCTTTTTTTTTTTTCCTTCTTGGTCACATGCTTACTATCAACAATGTTTTTGTTTAAACAGAAATTGTCCTTCTCTAACTCTTAATGGAAGAGCCAAGTACAAAACAGAACTGAGAGCCATAAGCCACAGAAAAGTAGAAATACAGCCCCCACTGAGTTCCTGAAGTCAGATGGAGCTAAGACATGCAGGGCTCCATCAGATCAACTCCTAAACCTACAAAAAGTAATAATGAATCTACACATATTTTTTTCTTTTTCTAACAGATTATGACACAAAACTTTTTTTTCTCTGCAAGATGTGGAGAATGGGAAAGAGAGAGGTCTCATTCAAAGATGAAGTATCTCAAATAATAGCACAGGGAATACAGACAATGGCAAGGCAAAGAAATTGTTTTGTATATAGATGCTCTCTATTTTTAAGTGAATTTCCGTAGAAAGTTGTCCTTTAAGCATTTATAAGCATTAATGCTGCAAACATCCATTTTCAGGAGGTCATAACATGGATAGAGGTATTTGCTTGAGGCCAAAACACAATAGACAAGACGATACCAACCTTAGGACAGCATCAGGAGAGAGGTTTCTGGTGGGGACATGGAAATACTAATGCCATCAGAATATAACTGCATGGCATGGTTATAGTCACCTCAAAATTTTAGTTGAACCAAATTGAAGGGAAAGGGCAAGATTATGAAAGTCTATTTTAAGAGAGAATGCTAGAAAATACTTTTTTGTTTTGTTTAGTTTGAAGGGAAAAATGCTTGGAGGGTCATGTTTGCTATTTATAGATACATTGGGGTAAAAATAACTGACAAACAAGCAGTATCTCAAGGTAGTGTCCATCAAGTCTCCCCTTACTCAACAGGACAAGGGAAGAAATAATGATGAAAAAGCCCATGGGTCAAGATATGGACAGCACGATCTGTCACCAATTACTGTCACAGACAAAACAGACTTGACCTGTGGAAATTAATTTGATGCCAAATACGAAATACGAGCAAAACTAAAACTAGCTTTCCCCAGCCCTACCTGCTTCTTCTCAGACACATCTTCACTCCTAAGACTTCTACCTCCTCCCCCTGACAGAAGCAGGAGGATGGGAAATGTGGGCTATGGTCAGTCCATAACTCTTAGTCTCTGCTGCTGCTTCTTCTTCATGCTGTTCCCTTGCTCCAGCATGGGGTTCCTCCCAAGGACAAAGCCCTTCATGACCTTCTCCAGCGTGGGTCCTTCCCATGGGCTGCAGTTCTTCAATAACTGCTCCAGCATGGGCCCTTTCCATCGGGTGCAGTCCTTCAAGAACAGATTGTATCAGTGTCTCAGCCAACCAAGAACTGAAATAGATAAACCAAAACTTCCTTTTCTGTCCTGTAACCCACTGTCCAATACTGTCAGAAGGATATAAATACAGTCCATCATCTATCATCTCTTTTTTATTTTTTTTTTAGGTTTTGAATTGAGGAGATTCTGATTTTACTTTTCAGTGGTCAAACAATGTCTCTGCGAGTGACTGGTAGTAAACCTAAGGTTTAGTTCTAACATGAATAGGCTCAGAAAATCAGCAGTCATGATCATCTAAATAAGTAATGTACAACTCTTGCACAAATTTTGTGCAAATTTATGGATCGGGTGAATGACACAACATTTCACTTCATGTGACAAAAAAAAAAAAAAAGTCAGATCAGCTCTACCATCAAAACCACAAAGAAAAGCTTTACAAAAAAACCTCAACAGATATTTGGAATAGTGCCTGCAATCTGCAAAGAGGATCTAATTTTGAATGGACTGGGTAAAAAGTAAAAGAGAGTTAGTCTTGTCTCCTTGCCATTCCCCTCAAGGTCAGCTATTTTATTTAGTGAGAGGGCATCAATGTCTCCTTTTGTGAGACAATGTCTCAGTCCTGAAGGCATTTAGAATTCATTTATTGTTTGTTTTGATGAGACAAGATATGCCAGTGACAATAATGCTTAATGCATTTTGAAGGAAAGCTTAACAGAGTCAATGCCAACAGGTTGATGTAAGTTCACTCCAAGTGACAAGGCCATCCACACAAAATCAAACAACTTCCCAAACCTCCAAATGTCAGTAAGAACTATTCAGACTACATAACAAGGACAAACAATTTCAATTTTCACAAATCATCTTTGTATGAGCACTGGGTGCTCAGTTAATCATCCATGTTTGTGCATATAAGCCTTTAACCAGTAGTTAAGTAGGAAGCATATTATTTCTCAGAATGAGCAGGTTACAATATAACTGTAGTCTTCCTTAGCTGAGAAACAGAGGTTGAGCTTAAAGATGTAGGCACATGCTTTTTGTAACCTATTATACTAAGTAACCACACCTTACCCCTTTTTTTTTTTTTTTCTTTTTTCTTTCTATTGAGAACTAAGTAGAAAATGCAAACCCAGAAATCTTGAAATTATTAGTTTAGGTGTCTTGTAAGACACCAGAAATTTTAATTAAACTAGCAAAAATAAAATCTATGAAAAATTAACAAAATAAATTTTAGTTAAAATAAGCTTTCTGATATTTTTTGTCTAAAACAGGTTAACACAAAGACTTCTTAAGGACCCATTGCATAGATACAGCAGCTAGGTATTTGAGGACTAATTTTCAAGGGCAATGAAAAGCTTTTATATTGAAATTTTGTACCTAGAGATTTCAAAGTCAGGAGTATTATGTCCAATTTTAGAGAGGGAGAAATTCTTTAAATATGATTGAACAAAATACAAGTATAAAGTACCTTTGTTATATAAAGCTTTGCTGAATTTCTCTGTTTTAGTAGGGCTGAAAAGAAGCATTCTCAGATCTTCACCTTACTTTTATAAAGCAGCCTCTATAAGGCTGGTAGGGAGTAAGATTCTGATGTTGCAGACAATTAGGGCAAGTGTATATAACATGACGTTATTACATAATACTAATTAAACCAATAGTTATTACGTATTTGTGTTCATGTAACTGCATATCATCATACACCTTAGATCAAAGAAAGATCTTCAATATCTAAGTGGATCACTTGAGGTGATACAAATCAGCATCAACCTGATGTAGCGCAGTTGCTTTTTAAATAACATTTGAGCCTAACACCTTTTCATACTCTTGCATTGGACACAAGATATTAACAGGAACAGTAAATGACCTTCAGTGTATTAGTTTTTGCTATAACTCACACTTGACTGGATAAATCGTTTACTGAGCCCTGAGAAGACTGAGGAGATGTCTCCACCTGAATCAAAGTTTTCTCTCAACATTGTTTCATGAACTCTTCTTTAATGTCTATCAGAAATGTCAAATATTGCATAAAAATCTTGGTTTCCAACCACTGGAATGAAAAAGATCAATTTCTCAAGCTGTTCTGGACAAACTTACTAGGTACATATTTTTAAAAATTATTTGCAATAGCAAATGTAAGAATGCAAATGTTAAGAAGCTTGTAACAAAAGCTCGTAACAAAGAATAAAATAAACTTAAAAAACTTACCTACAGTATAAACATCCTTTGCAGAAGAGCTAACATTTTTTTCTTTTCTTATTTTTAATTGAGTTCCATACATAGCACCCTAGCTAAAGCACTCCAAATCCTATGATTGCTTTAGATCTCTGGTAGTCTATCTTTTCCTGATAAGCCATATTAGCTGGGTCATAGGAGGTTTTCTGTCAAGTAAGAATGCCTTTTTTTTTTTTTTTTTTAATTTCACTTAAGGAAATTATGTTCTTAAATCATTTAACATAAATTAACCATGCTGTAGTGTAATCACTAGTATATTTTATACATAGATGAATATTATTTTTTTTAACATTCAAATGCCTATTATAGGCAAAAGTGCAAGCTAAAAACTGACATTACAAGCTAAACACTTAACGACATAAATACATGTGTTTTCTTTTTTTAAAAAAAGAAAAACTTCTTTGAGATAATTTATTTTATCTTGTAAATTGTATGAAATACACCTATAAACAATTTTGATGGAGTAAAAATTTAAGAACACTTTAAAAAGTACTTTTAACCAATTTGAAAGTTTCTATTAAGATTTTATTCTCGATCATGTCACAGTCCTGGGTTATTTGGGCATATATACACTGAGTAGAAGTAATTGCAAATGTTTCTGATGTTATGAAGCTCAGACCAAGTAGTAAGTATTCCAGGATGTCAGGATCTTTTTGGTGACATCATTTCATGTCAGAGAGATCTGAATCTCTTCTTGAATTAATTTCAAATTACTCAAGGCAGAAGAATGACTTCCCAAATCTTTGGAATCTGTGTCTTTACAAGATGACATGAAAGGAAATATTTTTATCGTCCGTTAGATGACCTTTAAAGGATCCTTTAGATCAACCGTGCTCTCCATTGGCAGTTTCAAGAGCTACAACTTTGTAATCTCATGGCCAATATGCCAACCATTACATCTGGCAATATATATAAAGTATACATCCCCATCTCTGTCTTCTTTATTGCATTAATGTGCTCTAGAAGCCATTTCTGCCTCAGAAATTTTCTGCTGTTTCACTACACTAAGTCCTAGAATACAAGAGATGAAACAAGAAGCTGTCACGAAGGAAAGTGATGCTTTATGCCATACACTTCATTTTTTCAAACAACCAGGGTAACTCAGCAGCATTGATCAGTGGCTGTGATAATAGAAAAGATGATTTGTGAACACAAAACATTCTGCATTGTTTGTTTTTCTTAAATTAACTGTGCCAGTCAGGTTGTATAAATCATAGGTATAGCTATGGCATGGCTTAGTGCCAGTAGCATTTTAGTATCTGGCTGTTAGTCTTAAGAAGTTTTACGTCGATTCCACTCATTGCTGTAGTTTATATCCCATGTGTCACGCTTCTTTGTCCTCTTTATAATTATAGTTCTTCAAAAAGTTCGTAGCTCTTTTCATATATTATTTTTTTCTCAGGAAGGTAAAAACCTCACTTTCCTACACAAGCCAATCACATCACCCCCTGGACTCATTCATTTTTCTCCAAAATTTCCATTATTTGCTCAGCATTTCTGACCCTGAAATCTTCAACTGCAATTACCTGAGGATTTCTGTGGTTTCTAGATTTTATATCAAGAATTATATAATAAGACTTATGAAACTGTTAATCTATAGTCCAAAACTACAGTACACAGTCAGCCCCATCAACCATAAATTATTGACTCCTTTATCATAGAACTTTCTTGGTATTTTTACAGCACTGTATCTGCATAAGTCCTTTGGGACTTTATCACCTTACGTAGTGAAGTCAATGGAAGATGTCTCTGATTTAATGCTGACAAAAATAATCATCTGAATTAGAAATATCAGATGTATTAATCTCAAAGGTAATTGGAAGAAAATGGTTGTGGAACCATTGGGGTGTATAAAGAAAAAATGTCTTAGTTTCTTGGTCGCTTGGCTTGTATTATTTGAACAAGCCCGTTTTACCTAGTATAAAATCAATTTACTGTTTATTTTGAGGTCATGGATCAAATTAGACTGAAAATGTTTTGTCTCGCTTAAGAACTAGAAATGATTGCATTTGGGTGTAAAAACTTTATCTACAAGGCATAATATGACAGCAAGTCATTAAAATCAGCTTTTTTCTGTCACACGTTTTCATGATCAGCAGTTTTTGCCACCATGTTACACCATCTAATAATTCTGAATTAGCTATTACAAAAAATCAATAAAGCACCTCATCTAACATAACATGGATGTCCCAGTGACCAAGATTTATAGGGTAATTCTCAACTAAGTTCCTCATTCTTTCTTGAATGTGAATACCACATCAAGAAGCTGATTTTCACAACTATCACTTGAGTCAGGAGCTACAACTTTACACATGTCTTTTTCATTATCGCCTTATCATTATGCAAATGTAGTTCCTGTCTGCTCACATCTTAGTGCAGTCTACCTGTTAATTTCAGTTTCATATTTTGATTGGTATAATAATTTTAAACACATTATTGCAAACATTCACTGAAATATTCCATTTAAAGACTAGATGCATCTTTATAATCCAACAAGGCTCTGTGGCTGAAGCTGTAAGTCCATCGTACCATCATTAGCTCTATGGCCATAGTCCCCCAGTTCACAATTCAGTTCACTGGCTAGTGCAGCCATGGATGACAACAGAAAACTTACCATATTCTACATATTGTCAGGGTGAAATATATTCTGTAACTGGACAAGCAGCATTAGAAGCATCATTTTTTTTACAGAAGGCATGATTGCATATTGCAGACAGTGCTTAATTCTGGAGACACAGGTTCAGTGTTATTAACCAATGGTATCTGATTTTTACTACTCTATTGTCTCAAGAGAGATTTGCTTTCAAAAATAGAACAAAAATAGCAAACAAGGACTAGCTTTTTTCATTTCATCCTTATTTTATGCAATAAATGTGACCCATGCCACATCTGTAAAGAGATTCCATTTTGTATTATGTACTGCCAGACCAATGCTACCAGTAAGGTATAGCTTTGATGATTATTGCTGTAATGATAGATAACTCCAAGCAAATTGCTATTTTATGTATTTTACATCAGAATTGTCCCCTTACTAGAATACATCATCAGAGCAATGGCTCTTTGTGTTATCCATCACTAGAACGATGTTGCCTAGTGTTATTCATCATAAAGGCAGTGACAGTTAAAGTCATACATCATCAAAATGATGGTCCTCCATGTACAATGCAAAAAAAGTCTTTCTTGATATTGTAGGTATGGTGAAGAAATCACAGGAAAACTCTTAATTATAAAAATAAATTATTTGTAAAAAGCACGTAGCAGTATCTAATCTACAGGGATTTAAACTATTAATAGTACATTACTGTCTCATTAAATTAACCAAGATAGCTCTTCCAAATCTCGTTGGACCTAGCAGGAAATTTTTAGGGGGGAATAAAAATTATTTTTATAGAATGATTGTAAGTGGAAACAAAATAGAACAGGAAAAGAAAACTATCAAGGTGAGTTTCCAGCTTGTCAGAATTCAGAAAACTGAGCAGTACTTCCTATAGTTAGTATTCAGTCTTCTGAATTAGCAAGTTATCTGAGAGGACATTTCTTGAACAAGGACAATAAGGACTCTTGGAATATTATTTTATTCAGCCTAACAGAATTAGAACTTAAATTTTATGTCTAAACTACACTGCAAAGACATTCATTTATAGAATTCTTATCTATGATGATCCAATTTTTCCTCTTAAAGAATATGAAATCTACCTTTGACAGTGTCTTGATTTCTGTTTTTGAAAAAAGAATGTATTTTTTTGCAGAAGTGTAAAATATGACAGAATACCTAAAAGAGACAGAATACATAACATAACTGTTTCAGCACCTGCAAAATCAACATCATATTATTTTATAATGGACAAATTGGAGAACCGAGCAATCACCAACTGCATGAAGTTCAACAAGGGCCACTGCCAGATTTTGCACCTGGGACATAGCAACCCTGGCTGTACAGACAGACTCGGGGACGAGATGCTGGAAAGCAGCTCTGCAGAAAGGGATCTGTGGGTTCTGGTCAACGGCCAAGTTGAACATGAGCCAACAGTGTGCCTTGCCAGCCAAAAGGACATTCTCAGGACCTTCTATGATTCTACGCCATCATACAATCTCCTAATATCTTGTCACAAATATAAGTGTCTATGCCCTTTGAAAAACTTTTAAATCTCTTTATGTTGCACAAGACATACAGCTTACTTATTCAGCACAGTGATTAAAGTATCTCAAAGTTGTTTGATCGAATCTAATGTTTAAATCACAAGTAATTCTTGCAGTGCCTTTCAGCTTTTTGCTAGCTTCAGTGTTTGTGAAACACTCAGCTAAACCAACTCCACAGTGATAACAAGCACTGCACAACTGATCATATAGTCTTACCTTGGGCAGTTTCTAGAATCTCCAAAGAACAGTGCTCATCTTTAACAAATGATCCAAATAAATTTTAGTGCTTTTAAGCCACAAATATTTAATGCCCCAGGAAGTAAAATAATTTTAGATATTTAAACTGAAAAGCTCTTTCAGGTGTTTTTAATGTTATTGAGCAGGAACTCAGCCATTTTCTTGAGACAAGATTGTGTAACACAGGTCGTAGAATTCAATGTGAACATTTAAGTGACTACCATGAGAGAGATTATCAGGGCTCTTTGCAGAAAAAGGAATCCATTTGTTTTAATTATTATTTAACTCTCAGTAGCAGCAACAAAGCAGTGGACTATTGTAATAACTATACCTTTGTTAGGGAACTCAAATATAAAGTATATAGGTTTGTACGTGCTTGTAAGTATTGATCAATGTCTCCTCTGCCCATTAAATAGAAATTTTCCTTCTGTCTCTCCTTCTCTTACTTTCTAATGGCTCTTTGTTCTTTTATCTCCTTTTTTTTTTTCTCTTAAACAACAACAAAAAAATCATAATCTGGTAACCTAAAGGGAAATTTTAGCTAAAAAGCACATTTAATAACATTGATCTTAAAGTGCTTGTAAAATGAGAATATAATAGTGATTTTTATTAATCACAATTTTCCCATTAAAAAGTTATTGTGAAATTAAACTTGCATCTGTATTAGTTCTTTGAAAGTTAGTGTGTCTCTGCATTTCTCTCTGAAACTATTAGCCATGCTGTGAAGCTGAAATTTGAAAACCTCTTACTTCCTTGGCCTGTGCCATAGATATTGAATTTCTGTCTCAATTTCTGCTATACTCAAAGAAGCATTAAAAAAATTTTTCAAGGGACTGAGAAAAAAAAAGTGGTCAGTTAAAAATATATTTTCCCACATAAATCAAGACTGATAATATTAAACATAAATCGTCATCACATAACATTTTTTCTAACCCATCTGCCCATGTTCCTTCATAGTATTTGGATAATCACTCCTTCAATACAGGACTTTTCAGTATTTATTTATTAAAATCAAAGGAAATAAAAGGAAACAAAGGAAATAAAATAATTGAATAAACAAACCAAACAAAGTGAAATATGGTGTTCTATATTGTTACTACAATTGTTGTTCTCATTTACAAACCAATAGAAATTAGGCTTGAATTTGGCAGTTCATCTATTGCTTCTGTTTATCTCCACTTGTACTAGTTTTGGCTGGGATGGAGTTAAATTTCTTCATAGTCGTTTCTATGGGGCTATGCTTTGGATTTGTGACCAAAGCAGTGTTGATAATACAAGAATGTTTTAATTATTGCTGGGCAGTTCTTGCACAAAGACTTTTCTGCTCCTCACACCACCCCATCAGCAAACAGGCTGGGGGTGCACAAGAAGCTGGGAGGGGACACAGCTGGGACAACTGACCCCAACTGACCAAAAAGATATGCCATGCCATGTGACACCATGCTCAGCAATAAAACTGTGGGGAGAAGGGAGGCTGGCAGGGGCTGCCATGGCTTGGGGTCTGGCTGGGCATTGGTCAGTTGGAGGTAGGCAATTTGGGTTTTTTGCGTGACTTCATTTTCTCTTTTTTTTTTTTTTGTCTTTATTGTTTTTTAGGGTTGTGTTTTGGTTTGGTTTGTTTGTTGGTTGGTTGCTTTTTTGGGGGGAGGGAGGGTTTCCTATTTTTTTCTTTTTTTAATTATTAAACTGCCTTTGTCTCAATCTATGAGTTTTCTCACTATTAGCCTTCTGATTGTCTCCCCCGTTCAATTGGGTAGGAAAGTGAGTGAGCAGCTCAATGCTTATAAAACAACGGTGCATCTCCCCTAGCACTTATGAGGCTTGGAATTTCTCCTCAGTTCACGGATACGGGCTTTTTAGTTTCAGGAAAGAGTAAGGACATCAGCAAATAAGGCTGGTGTTAGTCAAATACTTATTCTCTGAACAAAAAAGGCAGCTTAGAGAGTTTGGGGAAGAGGAGGAATGAGTTCTGGTCAGAGAACCTGAGCAGCATTTCAAAAAAAAGAAAAAAAAAAAAGGTCTGTCTGATGGCAAGTGCCTAACAAAATAGCCTTCTTGTATCTAGCACCCACCTCATCCAACAGATTTCCCTTCCAATTGTAAACCCCTTATTTGGGGCTAAAAGTTCAGTGGAATAAGTAAATAATAGTGCCAAAAATTTTCTATTTACCTTTGCTCTCTCAATCAGATACAATTAAACTTTGCATGTTTAGGCCTTGGCTGTCATTAGCATGTGAGCTTGCAACTTGCATTAAATATTACTATGTAAGAATGAAATATGCATCATGAAAAGGATGTTCATCACTAATCTGAAGCATGTTGCCTGTTCATTACTTGAGAAAAAGAATAAAATACAGGAAAATCCACTACTACAGCTTGGTTTTAACATATATAGCTTGAAATGTCAGGGTAAGAATTTAAATAAATTTCCACTGACTTTCCATTAGGCACCAGAAGTAGCTCTGTGTAACATATAAGCTACAAATAATGTGTTTCCTTAAACTCTCATACGCTTTAATGCAATACCTATGAAAAATCACTTAAAGCAATATCACTTGAAATATAAACGAGATGTAAAATGCATACATTATAAAGTAGAAACATTATTTCAGTTAGGTAATATTTGCTCACCTAGAACAACGATATTCGCTCACCTAGAACAACGTCTTTATACGATGTGAATTAAGGAAACTGAGTGTTTTAAAGGTTACACTGTTATTATAGCTTTATTGAGTCTAGAAGAACAGTGCTTTTATTTCCAGGTATCAAAATTGTGGGAAAATTCAGGAATAGCCATAATCAGTATTCAGCTATTGTTCTAATTCCCCTCTGTGCAATGCTTGTTTAGATATATAAAGGACTTTCTTGGCTAGTAACCAGGCAATTATCCATGGTAAAAAAACACAGTTTTATTGCCATGAGGTAAGATAAGACTATTGTATGCATGTCTAGCCTACATGAAACAAATTACAAATCTCAGTTCTGGCTTTAGTGTTTCACCTCTGTTAGTAATTAAAGATCGAAGAATAAAAGGTCTGAAGTAAACCAGGTAGTTACTATTTATTCAGACATTTTTAAAGCTTTTAATAGAAGTTCCTTAGCAAAACACAAGAGTCTGAAAAATCACTGGCTGATTAATACAGCAAACTGTTCTAATGAATAAAATTAAAGTCTAGGAATTGAAGAAATGGGAATAAATAAGAATAAAATATGCTGCTTTTTCTCAGAGTGACAAGTGTCCTGCTTCAAGAACAGTTTCTCAAGGTTTCTAATGAGTAACTCTCAGAATGAAAATAATTTAATAGTGGAGTGATTTAGGGGATCAGGACTGTTAAACATATTTAAACAGTGGCTTGATAGGAGAAGTGAATAAAGAAAGTTGGAAAAGAGGCTCTTCATGAGGAGTTATTTTTGGTGTTGAATGCTGCAGGCTCTAAGATTGCAAAGAATGAATAAAGTGGGCCAGTACAATGCTAAAATTATATATCAACAATGGCAAGGAAAATTACACGGAAACAATTTTGTCTGCTATATACACTGATAGCTTCTTAGCACACTGTAGAAAGAAAACTAAGCAACTTTAGGAGAAACAAGTGAATAATCTGATGAAGCACACACATAAGCATAAATAAGCATGCTATGATAGATATAATTAGAAATGGACTAATAGACATTACATATAAGTGCCTTAAATGTAGCTGTGAGGTGACCATATTAAGTGTGAAAAGAAGTCTTTTAGTCTTAACAATCAAATATTTTCCTTTCCTATAGTGTCCACAGAGCTAATTTAATCTCAGGACCTTCCTTGTGTGTGTGATGTTCAAGTGAAGTATACCGGAAAAACACACAGAGGCATTTAAGAGATACTAGGTCCCTACCTTCAAGAACAGATCTGCAGCTTAGTATGAAATATAATAACCCAGTTTTTCTGAAGGGCCCTTAGTACTATGATTACTAGAGCTGACCACTTCAAAGGTGTTTCTGGTGCTCCTGGAAAAAGCGTCATGGCCTTTACACACCTTTGGAGGAGTCTGTTTCCTTGAACTGTAATAAACCAAAAGATGCTTAAGGATCAAAATGAACTTTGCAGTCTGGTTCTCAGTGATGCTCTCCTTCAAAAGGAAACTAGGCACAAAACAAGGACAACATTTCCAGCCATATTTTCCTGAAGCATTCTTTTCAACACAAATATTCGCAAGATAGTAACAATAAATCGAATTGTAGACATATAGACATAGACCTACAGTATGTTGAATTAGGGAAGGGGTGAAGATGTCTAGTATTGAAATAGGTAACTAAAAATGTAGTGAAGCTAAAGGCAAAAATACAGCAGTAGAAACTTGGTTTCTCTGTGGCAAACCATGTAATTATTTTAAGAATTATTTTCCATGACTAAAAGCTGGACGAAATATCTTTTGAAAGTAGTACGCTCTTTCTCTGTTTCTCTCTGACCAGATTGTCCTGTGCACTTCCTTCATTTATTCCATCTCTTTGACCATATGAATTTTGGCAATAAAAGTCTATGACGGAAAAAAACCCAAAAATCGGAGATGAAAGTCATGACTGCCTACAAGGACGTTTTACATGTTCTTATTTAGAGAAGCCCTTGTTTTCAGTCAAATTACTTGTAACGCTGTAGATGATAACATACAACACAGCATCAGTGATGGATGTTATTATCTCAAGGCAGTGCTTCCTTTGGCATAATAAGTCTGCATGTTTACCTTAAAGAATGTCAATCATTCTGTATTCAGACTGCCTGTCAGTTAGACAGCTGCAATGAAAGACTGTTTAAATACTTCACAGCAATTATTGCAGATTAGAAATGTTGCTTTTTTTTTATATACCCCCTCCACGAAAAGTAAGTGATTCTCCCTCCCTTCTTCATGAAGAACTGCCAGTCTCACTGACTTTGGTAGGAAAGCACTACCTGCTTCGGATACACAAATTGTTGGCAGCACAAGTTTAAGTAACTGAATTGCAGACTTGAAGTCAGTGCCACACATCTCGTATATCCTGACCACATCAAGAAAAACCATGCAAGCGACGCAGACGATTTTAGAACATGCAGTAGAATTGTTGTTCTGTGTATGCTCAGTTCAGCTGTGTTAGCTTTTGTTTCCCGGACCTGCAAAGTACTCAGAAGAAATGCAGAACCATAGGGCTGCAGCCTCAAAATATGCTTGACAGCAATCTTTATTCTATTTACCACTGACTTAGAGGTTGTAGCTCACATCAAATAACCTATAACATTTCTCCACCTTTGTCACAAACTACAAAACAGTTTCATTTATGCTTTAGAAACTTCCCAACTTCTGACCTAGGCTCTGCTTAAGTGTTGTTTTGTTTTGGTTTTTTGGTTTGGTTTGGTTTGGTTTTTTTAATTTCCATTGCACAACAGAAGACATTTTCTCTCCTAAACCTCTGTGGCTTTACTGGGATTGTTACTAGTGTTCTCCTGAATCCATTCCCTCTTGCTCCCTGGGACTGAGTATTGTAAAGCTGTGCAATGTGGCAAGCATGAACATCTGCATTTGTACAGTCTGTGAACCTGTATATGGAACTCAGCATTGCTTTTTCAGCTTTTCTTAATATGTAGTTATTTTGGTAACTGGTTTCCCAGCTTTCTCTAAACTTTTCCCATAATTCCACAGCCAAGACAGGCATTTCTTATCTACTTCCTGTTCAGCATTTAGAACTTTTGGAACAACTTCATTTGTATATTGGTAGCTATTGTTTATTGATCTAATCCCAGTACTACAGCTGCCTGACCATATCCTGTTCTATTCTTAGGAGATATCTCAACAGTTGCATAAACTGAAATAGTATGATGTATCGGCAAAATTTATAGGTACTGTTGAGATGACTCTTACCAAAACAGAGCTGAAATTAGAATTTATTTCACATGTTAAATAGCAGTATGCAACAATTAGAGATAAATCCTATATAAAAAGTCCAGATGTTAAACAGCTCCAAACTTTGTGCATCTCCAGAATTACAGAGAATTTTTTTATTCTGTAACCTGTCTTCAAGAAAAACTCAGCCAAAGCTTCATATCAAGCTCATAGTAAGCACATACTAAGTATTGTGCATTGCTGTAACCCTCATTACAGTACGACATAAAGTGAACATTTAACAGTCAGTCAAGAGAATCAGGTTTTCCCTTTGTGTTAACCGTACTTTAGTCATTTAGTTTTGTGAGAACACAGGAAGGAACACACTGGTCTAAGGAATTTGCATTAACTACATTAAGTGTACATTGATATATGCCAGTTATCCTATTACCTGGCTGTGATGGCATTTTGTTGTTCATATAGGGAAGTAAGATATTTTCACTAAATTAGAATGTTCAAATCATTTGCCATAATTGCTTTTGGTTAGTAATTAAGTAAAGGTTATTCTGTAATAATAATGTAACTATGGTAATATGATAATAAGTAGGGATGTAATTTTGTTAAAAGCGATCTGTGCCGCCAATAATAATTACACTCACCTGCATTAACCACTGTGATTAAGAAAAGATTAGAAAATTAATATCTAAAATAGAGTGTAAAAATCATGTACACAGTGTATTTGCTTGGAACTTCCTATATTGGTATTGGACAACATGCCAGGCTGCTTCTGCTAGACAATTTTAAGATAAACAATATAAATAATATAAACAACTGTTTTGAATTTAACCACAAAGAAGGATGATCTGTGCCTTTCTACTTATTCTATGTGTCTGGCATGACATTAGCCTACAAAACATATTTCTAAATCTTTAGGCCATCTATAATTTTAGATTTTTCAAATATGATTCCCAATAATGACTGATCTGTGTCGCTGACAAATCTGGTCCTCACAGCACCCGTCCATCTTGCATAGGTCAACTACCTGCCTACCTTTAAGAGCCAGTGCTCACCACCCTGAAAGAGAATGCAGAATGCAGCAGAATATGTTCGCATTTATATTCTGAAGAATTCTTGACTAAATTAAACAGAATATAACATCTTACAGTCTTTATTGCATGAGGCTGAAAATTTAACCAATCTTACAGGTTACTCTATCTGCAAGACAAACTGTTTCGTCATGTCAAATGATAAATCCTAGCAGTGCCAGAGATTTGTACAGCTATAGAATATGCACCCAAATCTTGCTTTATCTGTATCCATAGTAAGTCACCGCAGGCCACAGGCCGAATTGATTCATACAGGATAGAGATCAAAGGACATCCCACAGGCAAGTTTTACAGCCAGCACTGGGAGCATTTCAATATAACCTGCTCTGAAAGCAAACACTAGCTGTTCCCAGTCCAATTCCAATAAACAAGTCCAGAGAATCAGCAAAGAAGATATGTAATAATTTACTCAGCTTGTTAAAGGAAAAGGGTCATAACAAACCACGGGATAAAATAAATGCTGTGAATCCTTTTCTAGACTGTGGTGAAAATCCGATTAATAGCTGGATCCTGTCAGCAGATGTGTCAGGCTGTGTAATTTACTTGAAGACACAAACTACTCAGAACTTTCATTTATTTCTCAATGCTTACACTACACAGATGATTTTGCATTAAATGTGATGCCAACCGTGTATCAAAGAATGAAATCTGCCTCTTAGATTATTCAGTATTTTGTACGCCCTATGCAAATCTGCCTTTCTTTCAGTTGCAAGATTTAGAAGTTATGAGACTTACAGCTTCTCAAGGGCTGCATACCTCACCTGATTTCTAAGTTGCCCATTCTTGGATGACATGACATTCAAGAATAACCCAGAGGACTGTGAGGAGACATTAAACACAGAGATCTAACTTCAGGACCACCTGGAGATCACCCTTTTGCTCCCCATACTTCAGACCATGAGATGGGCAGAGAAGGAATTGTATATGACGGGGAAAAAAAAAAAAAATGCTGCTGGGCTCTCAGAGCCAGGTGTTTATCAGCATACTGCCAGACAAAATTAAGTCCTAAATGTTATAAAGGTGAATGAATAAATGACAAAGCTGCACACTAATCATACATTCCTCTCTCCTTAATCACTGTATTATTCCTAACCATTCCCTCAAGCCCTCAAGACTCCTTTCACAGGCTGGACTTTAAAAGGCCACTTGGGTTAAGCAGAGAGACAAAAGCTATTAGAAAGTCTGCTCTGCATTTTGTTTTATCTGGCACTGCGACACCAGGTCACTGTCAAGGAAAACCATTAAGAAACAAATGCTTGAATGTTTCACTTCTTCACTGAACAACAATTACAGATAAGTAATTTTCTCTACCATGAAATATAGTACTGTGCTTTATTGCCTTAACCTTTCAGCATTTTATCTTTTTTTGGCTAGCAACTACAGCTTCTCGCTCAAATTAACAAGGCCATCAACAATAAAAAGAATGAAACAGCTAACCAGTCACATATAAAATGCAGAAAGGTGAAAGCAGAATGCCACACGACTAAATTTTTGAGAATAGATCAGACACTAATATTGTGAAACGTAGCTTTTTGTGGTAAATTTTGTGGACAGCAAGTTCATATAATTCTCTTTTATTTATCGCAAAACTGCTTTTTGTGGGGCTGTTATGGTACAGGACCCTTTTGGAAGCAATTACGTAGAAACTAGTTCAGTACAAAGCTCTGAAATAGTGTGCTTATATGGCAAGAAAGTTTGGTTTTTAATACAAATATTCAACGTCTCAGCTGGTTAAAAATCAGGATTCCTTGCTACAGGAGAATTATATACATCAAGATACATGTGTCTGACACTAAAGCTGTATAATGCAGGGAGAACTTATCCCAGATGTGCCCCAAAAGAGAAAGCTTTGGCCACTCAGCTTACTGTATGCACAAAGCACCTTTTTTTTTTTTTTTGTGTAGGCGTTTATTTTGGAAATGTAATCTTCTGGTACTGTCATTTCCCCTTAGTGAAAATAAAACTGTACAATAATGTCAAACTTTATGTATGACAAACTGAGGAGGAAGAGGTGGGATGAAATATAGAATTGGTAAATTTTAATTGTAAATGCAAGGGAGAGAACTGATCTTTGTAGATCCTTTTACTGTTAATACTTAAACGTTATTCTAATTCCATATTTTTATATAATCAGGGGTTTTTTTTAAAAAATACCAGAATCTGTGTGCTTGCAAGAAGAAAACAGCAGCATCTTCCTAAAATTCAGATAGTAAAAAACAGTTTCAAATAACGTAAGCAGTCATTAGATGAGAAAAATCCGAAGCAGAGGTAAACCAAAGAAAGAGCACTGAGTATTCTGTTTTTCAGAGGATTTGTAAGCTCTCTAAATGTTACAAAGGCAAAGGATTTGGACTCTTCTATGACTCCTGCATGAGCTCAACCAGAAAATGAGTGTCTGAGTCTTAGGTTTTAGTGCAAGAGTGTTGGCATACTTCTAAGAATGTGCTTTTTCCTTTTTTAAAGCACTCTTCAAACCTGGAATCTTTTTCATTGGCATTTAAAGAAGAATAAAAATGCCTGTCATCTTAAGAGTTATGGCAGTTTAGTTATGATCAAGTTCTCTGAGTGGGAAGGTAAAAATGGCAAAAAATGTTTGAGTTGTAGCAGTGAGAATATATGTTCAAATGCCCTAGGTTCTGAGATGGACAATTCATAATCAACTTTTTGATACTGGATGTCTAGCAACCTTATTATGTCCTAATAACTAGAAGAAGACGGACATTTTTTTTAAGAATGAATTACTGAGCCTGAAGGAGCAAAAGTAAAACATCCTATGTCCTATGAAGAAAACTTAACCTGAAAAGATTTCTAGTGAGAATCTATAATGAGAGACTTACTTTCAGGAATCTCAGAGCACAAATGAGGTGCAAACCTCACTAACATCTTGAGTACCACAGTTCTTCATCCTGGATGCAGCTCAAGTTCATCCTCTGGGGGTGAGACTCAATTGTGGTAACACCTTAAGGTATCCATGTACCCAATTAGAGGCTTTTATAATGACTGAAAAGGTACACAACTGATGTACAGGAAATGTTTATGAGATTAGAAGTTCCCTAGATACTTATTGAAGCTGGAAATATCTCAGTCTGCAGGTTACAGATGAAAATTATCTACCTTTCATTTAGATACAGCATTTTCCCCCATTGCTTGGAAATCGCACTTGATAACATAAATACGTATAAGTTTTACTTGTTCACTTTCATATGCCATTAGTTTTTCAAAAGGCGTGGATAAGAAAGCTTAGCAGAAATCAAATGGCGGTGCACCAGTCCTTTTCTGAGCCCATGATATCTCTCATATTTCATGGCCTGTCTTGTTGCTTCTCTTGACCACCTTTGCAGCTCCTCCCAAAGGTTGAAGAGCTAGCCGTGTCGTCTGAAGCTTTTGTACCTTACCTCTCTTAAGTTTGTAGACATTATTTCAAGTATATTTTTAATATATATTGTATTGTTTTATTTTTGAAAAGTAATTTCATAAAGAGGCAATTTGATCCTAAAAAATAAAGCAGCTCAGACTTTCACTTCAAATTGAGTCAAAGCCTTTCTGAAAACTGTAGAAACTGACTCAAATTCTCCCCCCAAAACATACACAATACTTCTCTGTCCTCCCCAGCTTTGATCAAAAGTTTTTTTTCTTTTTAAATGACATTTAAAAGGAAAAAACCTATTATCACAGAATTTCAGCCTAATGCTAGAAATGCTGAAAATCCACACAGGTTACTCTTGTGAGATTTCCCACCAGAGTCACAGACTATAAAAACTGTGAACAGGGTAATACAGCCTCCATTACTCTCTGAAGCTCACTCTTAGGAAATGCCATGTAGAATATTAATTTATTGTATTAATGTTACATTTCTCTTGCAGATGATACTGTGCTAGGTGAGTGTTACTGTATTTGCAAAGAGATTTGCAAACCACCCTGGAAACAGTGGACAGCTACTGGAAACAGTGGACAACACGCAGGAGTATATAATGCAAAATAATACCGAGATATGGCACATACTGTATCATCCAGTGAGCAAAAGAATAAAAAAAACAATTGTGATTAGCCATTATGTATATTAGATTTTGACATTGGAATTCTTTAGGTGTTTTTTTAAAAGAAATAATTTAACTTGCCTGTTTTAGTTCTTGTGTCCTACTTATTTATTATCTTGCCTGGCAAAATTAGAATCACCACTAAGCAATAATTGAGCAACTTATGTTTAAAATATGATACACAGTTCCCCAAGCCAAACATAACAACTCTGGGTAGGGTCAGTAGGTAAAGTGGGAGAAAGTTGCTCTACAAATGCCAGAATTGACAAGCCTGAAGATCAGGTTTGTTTAACTGAAGAAGAAAAGAAAGAAAAGAGGACTGCTTCCCTTGGAGGTTTATTACATTTCTTCTGCTTTGTTAGTAAGTCTGTTAGACTATTTAGTGGAGATCAAGGGTTTTACTCACTTTCTTACTTACCTTACTTACCAGTCTGATAGAAACAGACTACAAGTCAAGTAGAAATTAATTCATGATGCTGTGAATGCATCAAATGGAGAAAAATCCATTACTTTTCTTTCCTATCATATTTTACAATAATAAAAAAAATCATACTGAGTTATTATCTTTTCACCAAATTTATTTAAAGAACACCACTATACCTCCTTGATGTCTTTTTATTAGCAGCAAGTAATTCCAGCTGGTGAGCATTGTGCCAAGCACTGTGTCCTCTAATGTCAGAAAGCCCAAGGGAGACACCAAGAAAGATGCGTTTGTCAGACATGCACCATCCTAAACTGTTTTATCTGCACAGAAACAGACAGTACCCCATTTTGGAGCCTTTCAAGTGTGAAATGGCCTTTTTTATTTGAGTCCTCATGAGTTAGTTTCTGTTTCAAAAATTATAGGAAAAATAATTAAAATTTAAAAGAGTTATTCCCTGTGAACAGCTTTTCTGAGTGCACAGTGTGTCATTCCCAGTGACTACAAATAAAGTAATTTTCTGTTTGGAAACAATATGTCATGGATCTGAAAATACTTTATGTGATTTGTAGTAAACTAAATTATAAAAAAGTCAGCAGAAACTGAGTGATCTAATTTAGCCTTATGTCTAGGTAGGAAGGACTATAATGTGTTTCACAGCCTGCGTGTCATGCTGCTTAAACACAAGGTAGGTGATCCCCAAAGCTGGTGGGGGGGTGGGAAGGGGGATAGTTAGAAGCAACCAGCTATCACTGACTTTCAAATGAGAGCTGGAAACTAATTGTACCTCTGTGTACCTCTTTCTGAATACGATTAATTACTATACCATATGCTGCTTCATACTATATGCATGGCAATTCAACTTTCTTATAATGGAGAGAAAGTTGGGACAGCAATTCATCTTTAATTTCTAAAAAGGGAAAATGCAAACAAACAGAAGGTGAGATAAAGGGAACTAAAAGTGTTTAGTGAAAAAAATATACACAACATGATGACTACTAAAAATATAAGTAAATATGTATCACAACTCATAAAAAAGGTTTAAAAATTAAAAAAAAATGGAAAAGTAAAAATCTAATAGGACTAGAAAGGCATCCTTAAAATCCAAGACATATCTAAGCGGAAAAAATAAAAATACTGTTAATTATATCAAGTTAAATAAAAAATGACCATATCTTGTGTCAAATGTTTTTGTGTGTTTTTTTTTCTTGCAATGTTTTTTTTGGAAACAATGGAGTCAGGATGTGGCCTAGAGGCAGAAATGCTGGACACACAGTGGTAGATTGTAGTTTGGATTGAGAGGGCAGTGTCCCTGCACTGTTCCCTCCCTGGTGGGCACGGAGCCTTCGGTGCCTTTGTGCTGCTCAGGGTCTTCTGCTTGCAGCTCGGTAGCTTGACTTTCCCCTGTGCCTCTCTGCTTTTTCAGCCAAGCTGTCGTGGCACTGGTTGCCAGTGCTTCTGGGCAGTATTTTTCCCCCATGGCTCTCATGCTGTTATTGTTTTGGCCTTCAGTTCGTAAATCCCCGTACTACTCCTACGGCTAGTTCTCAGGGGAAGCAACTGGCACTCGCATGATAATCACCCCTTCTTTTTCCTATTTTCTACCTTTGGGTTGCAGCTTTTGCATTCAGGTTTACATATAATTTATGTTATCCAATAAAATGCACACACAAAGTTTGACACCCAGTCAACATGCAACTATCCCTGATAAAACTGTGCTCCAATCAGTGCCGATACCATTATAAGAAGAAAAACAAACAAACAAACAAAAGGGAGCTTGAGTGAGTTCTGACAAAAACTGTATAGTTACCATAGCCAAAGTATTACTGGGGGACCCTACTGCACTGGAGAGAATGCCCAGGGAATATGTTTGCCTTGGGACTCCTCCACCACACCCTTCCCCAGACATCCACTTAGCAGAGTTATCTCTTTCTCTTTTCCCACTCTCTCCTGTTTAATTTATGCCCAGAAGTAACTTTCACTGGTTGAGTCGAAGTATGACATCAGCTATATACACCACAGAGAAATCTTTGTGAACATGAACTTGTTTCACTATCCTTTGTTCCAGGTTGAGTAGCAATCTTGGAGTGATTACTTGCAAATGAAACTCACCTGGAAGGGAGGACATCTAATACATGCCAGGTGGGAGGTCAGTCCATTGGACTAGATTAGAAGTAGACCAAAAAATGTATATTTAAAAAAAAAAAAAAAAAAGTACTCTGAAATATGGATAGTGGAGTACGAGGTCCTCAGCAACAGCTGTATCACTCTACAGATTGGTCGGAACTCCTTGCCAGTGTAGACACACCCAGCGAGGCTAATTGTCAATCATAATGTAAAAGGATCACCTTAACAGGATACAAAAGAAGGATCCAAGGAAGGAAAGGCCTCATGAGACCTGGAGCTGAGGTTTCCATAACAGAGTCATTCTTTACAGAAGGGGAGACTAAGGAATCATCTCCAACTGGTTTGTCAATAGAAGAGGATTTAGAGCAAGCTGAAGAGTGACAAATTGCTAGGAGCAGATGGTATTCACTCAAGACCTCTGAAAGAACTCAGACGTGAAATTGCTGCAGTGTACAGCTTATCATTTAAGTCAGCCTCCATACCAAGAGGCAGCAAATGTGACACAATCTAATAAAAATCTCTTAGGAGAGATCAAGAAATGATAGCCCAGGAAGTCTGACCTTCATACCAGACAGAACAAAGTATACTGAGGGCTGTTCCCCTAAAAAAAGAAGAGTCTTGACTCATAGTTTTTTACTCCAAGAGCAGGTGTACAAAGGTGTTTTGATTAATGAAGTATACTTAGATTTTCAAAAAGATTTAAAGAAGTTGTTTCATTAAAAACTCCTAAGGAAATTAAACCATCATGAGATAAGAAGTCCTCTGGAATTCACGGTTATGAGGAAACAAAGGAAAATTGTGGTTAAAGTTTAGACCAGAGAAAGGGCTGCCTAAGGGGATGTACAGGGTCTGTGATGCTCAACATATGTATGAATGATCTTGAAGAAGAGGTTGAAAGTGAAGAAGAAGTTTGCTGATGATATAAAAGTGTTAAGGGTATACTCTATGTCACTAAATAGAAAATAATGCATGCAAAAAACCCCCTGACTATTCAATCACAATATCACTGTCTAAATTAACCACTGACTCTAAGTAAAGACATTTTAGAAGCCTCGTGGCTAGAAATATTCTGAGAACTGCTTATTAGAAGCATAACTGCTAATGATAAAACCTTTTTTAAAAACAGAGGCATGAAACTGTTAGAGACTTAGAGGCACTAGTAAAGAATCAAAGACTGGACAGGTGGACTGCAAGATGGATAGGAAATGGGCTAACAGGACACACTCAGAGAGTGATGATTGATGTTTTCTAATCAGGCTGGCAGCCTGGCACAAGTTGAATCCCTCAGGTATAAATACTAGATCCTACATTATTCAATGTCTTCATAAATGATCTGGATGGTGGAATTGAAAGCACCGTCACCATGTTTGCTGATGACACTAAACAGAGTGATGAGGTAAACATGTCAGAAGGGAGAGCTCTCTTACAGTATGACCTGGACAGGCTGGAAGAGTGGGCTGGCAAGAACAACTTGAAGTTTAACAAAGACAAGTGCTAAGTCCTGCACCTGGAATGACATAACCGAAGAACCCAGTACAGGTTATGATCTGTGTGGCTGGGGAGCACCTTTGATGAAAAGGACCTCAGGGTCCTGGTGGACAACAAGCTGAATATGAATTAGCAGTGCACCACTATGCAACAATCGTCCAGCCAGTCCAGATCCCTCTCTAGAGCCTTCCTTCCCTCAAGCAGATCAACACTCCCATCCAACTTGGTGTTGCCTGCAAACTCACTGAGGGTACCCTTGATCCCCTCATCCAGATCATTGATAAAGATATTAAACAGAACTGGCCCCAGTACTGACCCCTGTGAAACACCACTTGTGACCAGCTGCCAACTGGATTTGACTTCATTCGACACAGCTCCGAGGGCCCAACAATTCAGCCATTTTTTTACTTTAGAATTTCCTCACAGAAGCCACACCTGTAGCCTCACTGCTACCAAAATCTTGCCATGAAAACCCAACACAGAGCTTTCTTTACCTTCCCAAGTTATGTTTCCCTTTTCTGCCATCGTACCCAAGAACTAGATTAATGAAGGTATCCACACAGCATCCTTGTGGAGAAGAGAAGTAAGATTGTCATCATCTCCATTTTTGCAGTGGTTAAAATAACATGTTTTAGTGTAACTATGTACAGCAAAGGACAGTTCTCTAATTGTTTACATTAAACTTCCCAAACTTACTTATTAACTTATGCTTATTTTCAGAGATTCACTTTAACACTCAGGGCCACTGTAGTGATACCTTTTCAGATCCTGGAGAAGAATTTCAATCAGTAGCAACTAAGAAAGAACTTAATAACATCTCTGAAATTTTCTTTTTTCTCTAACTCCACCACTCACAGGATGTGGAGCTGCTATTCTTCTCTTTCTTTAGCCTTCACTCAGGAAAATGGCTAGAGGAATCACAGGCCTCTCCAGACCAGAACTTCAAGGCTGCTGGAACTGATTAGGGATCTGAGGAATTTACTTTAGTGTGTTGGTAATACAGTGCAAAGTGTAACTGGGTCTCTGAAAAACGCCATGCTGTAGAGATCAGTTTCAGTCTCAGTTGTACTGCTGGAATCCTGAGCATGTTGGAAGCCTCTGAAATAATTTTAGCCATGTACAAATTGTTCTTTTCCTTGTATAGTAAGTCAAAAAAGTACTACATGGAATTTTGTAAACCTTCCTCTGGTATTCGATATTTTAAAAGATAATTGAGGTATTCATAAAACAGAATTGCTGTTTAGGTTGGAATAGACCTTTACAAGTCATCTGGTCAAAGCTGTTCTCAAAGAACTAACTCTGAAGTTAGATCAGAATCACCTAGAGCCAGTTGCTCACAACCATGTCCAGATGGCTAAGGATGTAGACTCCACAACCTCTCTGGGCAACCTGTTCCAGTACGTGATCTACGCTTACAGGGAAAAAATGTCTCCTCATGTTCTGATGGAATCTTGCCAGTTTCAGTTATGCCCGTTGCCTCTGGTCCTGTCACTGGACACCACTGAAAAAAGCCTGACTCCGTCCTCTCTGCACCCCTCCTTTAGGTATTGAGGTACCCACCAAGCATCCACTACTCCATGTTAAACAGTCCCACCTCTCTCAGCCTTTCCTCCTAGGACAGACGCTTCAGTTCCCGTGATCCATAGTACCATCAGAGACCATCATGCAGTAACACATGCAAACATGATTCATCAGACAACGTCTACACAAGCTAAGGAAAATGTAAAAATTACAAGCAACAGATTAAAGCAAAAGTTATTGAAACCTCTTTTTCCAGACTAAGTCTGAAATGAATGCAATACTTAGCTAACACTGCATACAGACGCCATGGCTTCACTCAAGAGAGGGAAAATGTTATACAATAGTAATTTGAGCATGCCAGTTAGATCTGACTTGTATAAGGAAAAAATAATAATGACAATACTTACATAGTGCATAGAACTACTCTAGAGTCATAACGCATTTTTCACAAACTAATGAAGTAAATGCCAGTCTCCATGTGAGCTACAGAAGCTAACTTCTTGCTCCAAAATGTTAAACAAATCCAGGGAAGAGGAAAGAACCATAACTTCAAATGCCACAATTTCTACACTGAGGAAAAATATATAAAGAGTGTGGCTAAAGAGTATGACATTTATACAGAGTCTGACCATATCCAAGAACTCTAAAAGCCTAATGGCTTGTTTGAAAAATAGTTTTACAACGTGAAATGAACATAAAAATAGGTCGATCCATATTTGAGATTTCGAAAGCCACATATTATAATAGAGTGGCATGAAAAGGCCTGAGTTATGAATTATAGTGCAATCACACTTGGAATTTTACATTAATTTCTGAGCTCCTGCTGTGACAAATGAGTCAACTAAAACAAAAATAAAACGAAGACAGCTTAAAATTTAGATCAGAGCAGAACTTAACACTTTGCAATTATAGTATAACTTAGTTAATACAAAGCCCATGCTGAAGGTGCCATATAATGGAGTTCTTATGTGCCACAAAGACAAGCTGTGTCCCAGGATCTCACACCCAAGCCCAAGGACCTGGCTGCCGCTAGGGTTATAGTTATGGCTATGGTTAGGGTTATGGTTCCAAGAGGCACAAAAGGGATCAGTTCACTGGTGATTCCTCACCCATCTAAGAACTGGCACAATGGCTGACAGTCTGGTTTTAGCTCTTTCTTACATGAAAAGTGCAAAATTAAAGCCCATTTCCATCTAGAGCACAAGTGATCTGGAGCAGAATTGAGGAGCAGGGCACTGGTTAATCTCCACTGGGAATTTAATTTGACAATTCTAATAGAAAATAGTGAAGGTAGCTTACATTGTGTGTGTACAGTGCTGGTCAAAGCTCCAGGGACACTGGGGATGAAAATTGCATTCCAAGGGGAGCACAGCACTGCACCCACATTTCTCCCTCCACACCTTTCTCATCTGGGCCACCATGCGTGTGAGGACCTGAGTTCAAGTCACTGAGTACAATTAGGGCAGGGTTATGTTTCCGAGAGCCACTAAGCCTACAGCTCCAGGGACAACAGGACTGCAAATGTCATGCCAATGACAGCACAGCACTGCACCAGCATTGCTTATCTGGGCCACCCATGTATGTGGAGACCTGAGCCTGGAGCTTTGTGGCTCTTATGAGCCCATCTACATATACATAGAAGTGTAGCTTCCAGGGACATACACATATACATGAGCATGTCTATGTTTTTATGTACATATATCACATGAAGTCAGCTTTCCATTAGGCAATGCAGCAAGTTCAAGGAAAGGGACTTTATAAATATATGTTACAACTGGAGCACAGGTAATTTTTTTTTGCCTGGTCCTAGTCCCTAGCCATTCCACAGCTTCTTTCTGTCAGGACCTTGTGCTCATTGCTATAGAAATGTCCAGGATGCACATGGAGCCAGTCCAGGTCTGCCAAAAGCCCTGATAGACCCCTGCCAGAGCTCTGCTTACTCAAGAAGCAACTCATGCACAGTCAATAGCGCAGTGACTAAAATAATGAGCCCTGCTAAAGGGAAGTGATGTGGATGATCTGTGCATCTCTGTTGCCCACACAATGGTTACTGGAGCATTGTCCTCCCTGTCCTTTCATTTTAAAACTGTTCTGACTCTCATCTCATTTACAAAAAAGGGATCAGTTCACTGGTGATTCGTCACCCATCTAAGAACTGGCACAATGGCTGACAGTCTGGTTTTAGCTGTTTCTTACATGAAAAGTGCAAAATTATAGTCCATTTCCACCTAGAGCACAAGTGATCTGGAGCAGAATTGGGGAGCAGGGCACTGGTTAATCTCCACTGGGAATTTAATTTGGCAATTCTAATAGAAAATAGTGAAGGTAGCTTACATTGTGTGTGTACAGCGCTGGTCAAAGCCAAGCCTCACCTGAATAACCACCAGTGTGCCAATATTAAAGAGGAATACCATTTGCATTATATTCAGGGAGAACAAGTCTTCAGGATAAAACACCGTTATACACAATAAATTGCAAGACAGGATTACACTTCCAAGGATTTACATCTGCAAAACAGAAAGTACTGGTTTTGTAAGATTCAAAAATTTTTCTTATTTCACAGATTATACTAAAATATCATAAAGCCAAGCAAATGACAATATGATTAGACACAAATTTTCATTTCAAGACTAGATTTCCATAGAACATAGAAATAACAGAAAGTGGGTCTGGAAGGGATTTGAGAGATAACCTGGTAAAATTATAAGAACGGACTGAGTTTTCACAAGGCTTTAGCTCCCATAGAGACTTCTGGTCAAATAGCAGATACTCAGGATTGCTTAACATCCAGTGGCATTAATCTTCAGATTTTCAACCACTCTCCAGTCAACACAACGAGTTTTTCTGAGAATTTAACCACTTATCTGTTACACAAATGGGAATAGAGCATGTTAGAAAAACTGGCCTTTGCTGAGTGCATTGAACACTTCTGCAATCTTGTCATTAGTGCTTTTATTAGGATCTGGACTTTGAACTCTGCTTTGATGTGATCAGGAAGCCAACACAGCCACAAAGTAAGTGTTGACATCAATCTTTACTGCTAATGAAGTGTATTCTGTATGCTACAACAGCTAGAGCTTTTTTTTGTAGCTATTACCTCCATACTCAGGTAGGTTATGTTGAAGAAGTGCAGGCTGAAACTGAGGAGTACAAAAGACAAAAAAGGAAGATGAAGCAACTACTTAAAACATATCAAGAGGACAGTATCCACTATGCTAGCTGAAAATAGCTGTCTCCAGTACAACATTCATACTGAGTAGTTGACCAGCTCTCAAAAAAACCAAAACATAGTGAATTGTATTGAAAAATCATTCATATTTTGAAAAATCTGTATGAACAGTCTTAGTAATACTTAGAAAAATGTTCCTCTAAATCACACTCCTTCTTCATCTTCTAGTAGATAGGGAGACATATAAAGCCACCTTAAGTCTTAGAGTGGTCTATAACCAGCAGACGGAGGAAACAGTCTATTTTGCTCTAAACTGAATTTGTCCCTGTAGTACCCTAGCAAACGAGCAGTGGTTACACATAATTTGAAATCTTGAAAAACAAAGTTGCTTCAGGCTTTTTGATGTGGCTCAGTGCAGAAAAATATTTAGGAAAGGAGAACACTATTCTCCCATCATTTGACAAGAACTGTTATTGAATAAAGCTATTATTAAATTAGAGCAAGCAAACAACATGTTTGAATATTTTATGTAAGAGCTGTAGTAGACAAAGCATAATTTCTGAAAGATAGAGAGGATATTTATCATCCTGACAAAAACAATCCCGAGTTTAACCATCATCATTGGCAAAGTGTTTTGAGGTCTCCAAGACACAATGGAGGTATTTCTGATATTAACAAACCACAACAGCATTGTGAGAAAGTTGACAAATCACTGCTTATCTTTGTCTGTGTGCCAATTTATTTATTTTTCCAGAGGAGGAGATGTGCAAAATACAGGAAATTACTAGTTTTGGAATAACAGGATGACATTAATTAAAATAATGTTAGTTTATTTAGGATCTTACAACTCTTACAGATAATTTTGCTTCCATTTGCAAATTTTACCTTTTGGCATTATTATTATTAAGCATTACCAAAATACTTCATATGTGTGGGCTTTTTTCATATATATCACATAAAGTTTAATTTATACTTCATGATATTTCATCCTGCTCAGAAAGCAGAAAACCAGCACAAAATTGTTTTGCACTCTCCCCAATGATATGAGCAAAGAAATTTTCATTCTGAGCTTTCAGTAAGGATCTTAAATAAAACATAATAGGTACAGAGGAAAAGAAACACATGGAAAATGAAGGAGAGATTCCGAGTATGAGCTTTTTAAGTGCCACGTTTGTATATTCTGTCATCTATTTTTTTATAGGTATAACTGTATGTCAATGTTTTGTATTGATATAACGCTATACCAATAGAGTTGGTAAACAAATAAATTCAATTTATTTGGAATGATTGGTATATTGTTATTTCTCATGATAATATGTTAAGAAAGACAGGGCTTTCCTGAAATATTTTTGCTTGAGGAAGATACAGAGCTGTTAAATGGTAGGAAGCAAAGATAAATTCTGTGTGTGAGAATAATCCCCACCATGGTGTCAGAAGCCTCACAGAACCATATAGGAGGAGGGGAAAAAAAATAGGCAGCTAAAGAAGACCTTGGAGAGGTCATTTAATTCAAATCTCTGCCAAAGTCATGTTTTTCCAAAATCTAAACTTCCTCTGTTAGATGATTGTCTGAACTGGTTGCTTGAAAAATTCAGAGTTGGAATTTCTGCAGTCTGCACAGAACAATGTGTGCTTCCTCTTCTGTCTAGTTTAAAATTTATCCATGATGTGCAAACTAAGTCACTCCTGCTCCAATTAAAGCTCACGGTATCTTATCCTGAGAACTATAGTCATGAAGACTTGATTGTTTCCTTCATCTATTAAGATCTGTTTTACATATTTGAAGACACACCATGTAGCATTTCAGCCTTCTTTTCTAAAGGGTAAATGAATCATGTTCTTTTGATCATTTTTTGTTTGATTGGTTGTTGGTTTTGTTTGTTTGGTTGTTTGGTTTGGTTTGTTGTTGTTGTTTGTTGGTTTTGTGGGGGGGGGGTGTTTGTTTTTTAAATTCTATTCCTCTGGATCATTTCTGAATCTAGTTTATATGGCATCCAAACCAAGTATGTCAGACCTACAGGAGGAGAGGATCAATCTTCATCACAAGTGTACAAGATTCTCTCCTTCTGCTTTGCTCGTGTGAGACACCACCTGGAGCACTGTGTTCAGCTCTCAGGGCCCCAACATAAGAAAGACATGGACCTGTTGGAGTGAGTCCAGAAAAGGGCCACGAAGATGATCAGGATGCTAGTTCCAGTAGGAAAAAGCAAATATATTTACAATGAGATAATATTTGAAACATTCTGTAATAAAATGCATTTCAAGAAAATGGAAAATGAAGTCTATTGAGAAAAACAAAATTAAAAGGACAGGAAAAAATGTTGGATTTACATTTCAAAGTTGAGCCAAAAGAGCAAACCAGATAATACCTATCATTACCATGAATTACTAATGCTATAGTGAAATACAGTTATAAAACTGAAAGGATTTGCTACTAAGCAGCAAGTAGAGTCTCCAGACTATCAGTTCTAGAGTGAGTCTGTTTCTAAGGCTGCTGCATAATAGTGATATTTCCCGTTTATTGGAAAATCAGTGGGGCAGATTATGAGAACGTAAAACCATCACATCAAATATCTTGCATCAGCGAATATTGTGTACCGTAGATAAAAGTGCTGCTATTGTCTAGCACCAGAAAATGAATCCTTATAATGGAGTTTGGCACTTAAATGATAAATTTTAATTTTAACGTACTGCCATTAAATTAAACTTCACTTCCCTTTCACAAGAAACCAGTGTTTCTCTCCTTTAATGTTGTAGGCTAAGCTGGAGTCACAGCTAAATCATAGTTCATGACTAGGAGTCACCGAGTAAAACACTACAGTCTGAAGGCTGTTCTATTTACTTTCATGTCTGGTCTTTATCTGAAATTAGTAAAGAGTCACATCTATTGTTCTGCTGTGTAGGGATATAAAACAGTGCTGAAATTGTATATTTTAAAGCACTAATGCATTTCAATTCTTATTTATAGAAAGAAATAACTGTTTCTTTCCTATTAGATGTGCCAGGACAAGGCACATTTCCATTGTATGCATATGTTCGTCCACAGTCATTTAAATGAGAAGGCTTGCTGAGTCTACTAGGGAGAGAATATTGTTCCAAGGGCATTCATCCAAAGGAAACCCTAAAACCCAAATATAGGCTCAACAGAAACTGCGCTGAGACAGGCTGACATAAAAGGGTACTTCACTTGAGGCAAGGCAATTCAACACAACTGGCTTCAGTCTTGGCTCAGATGGATCTTAAGAAGTTCCTTCTCCCAAGCCACTTGCTCCTTCACCTGTCACAGAATTCACTGCCTCATTTTGCCAATATAACCATTTGGAAAGTTGCACTGTAAACTGAACTGACTCCTGGGAATTATCATCTAGGAAAAGTTTTTTGATGATAAAGAACAATTCAACATTTCCCATTTGATAAGATTTTTGATTTAAAGATTCTTTAAAACATTTTTAGGAATTCACTAGATACATTCCCATTGTCCTGATATAGGGTATAATGCCTTTGCCTAAGCTTTTGAAGTTTCTGGATCAAGGAAATTGCCATATTTATAAAATAAATAAGAATTTAATCAACTTTTTAACCAATATTATTCCCTGCAGATTCTACTAAGGTAAATTAAGAAGCACCTGTTTTACCCCTGTGTTTCCTGTTAAAATGTGTGTTAATGATATCTATATTGAGTTTTTTGGATGTTTGCCCCCAACTCTATCCACCCATGTAGGTGCTATCAAATAATGCTTCCATTAATTACAAATTCAGTTGAGCAGCATCCATTTTTTATATTTCAGAGGCCAAAACTTGATTCCGAAGTTCACTGGGGCTGAATTTGTCTTTCTTGGATATAGTGCTACATGTGTCCCTGTAGAATTTAAACAGCTTACTGTTGTCCCATTCTCCTAGCTTCTCAAGGTCCTCTGAGTGGTGGCCCTGTCCTCAAGTGTATTGATTGCATCTCCCCAGTGTGGCCTCATCAGCATTTCAACAGATATGCGTTCTCTCTCCTTCTCTAGGAGGATAGTGATAAAGATACTGAGCAAACCATCAGGTCCCATGGACTTGCATGAGCCAATTTCCCTCAAAAAATCTTTTACTTGTGCCTCTTCCACTACCAGTAGCTCAACTCCTTCTTGAACCCTATGTCTAGGCAGAAAAGCATAAGGAACCTTGTTAGTGAAGTCCAAGGCTAAAGGACATCCACTACTTAAGCCTCAATTATGATTGCTATCACTAATGTACCTGACTCATCCAGTAACAGGCATCCATTTTCCTTGTTTATCCTTTCACTGATAATGTAACTTTAGAAGCTTTTCTTTTTGCTTTTGATTTCCTTTGCTAGTTTCACCTCTAGTTGATCTCTGATTTTCCAGCACTACCCCTGTAGTGCAATGTTTCTATATTCCTCCTTTGTAGCACATCCTCTTTTGCACATATATAACCTTTCTGAACCAGATCACACTGAAGAGTTGCCTGCTTAGGCAAGTTTGTTTCCTAATATGTCATCTTCTTTTCTTTAGTTTAGGATAGACCACTTTTGTGCTTGGAGAAAGTTGTCCTTAAAAGATCTGCCAAATCTTCTGACCAGCTTTTTGCTTCAGAAGGGCCTTCTACAGGATGTCTGCCAGTTCCCTTAATAAGCCAAAATCTGTTTTCCAGAAGTCCAGAATCTGCATTCTGCTAATCGAATTTCTGATTCACTTCAGGATCTTGAAATCCCCAATTTCTTGGTTGTTACCTTTAAGAGAAACCTGTATTCTGTGGAGAAAGGGCATTAAATCCAGAACAACATACAGAAGATTTTCACAGAATCACAGAATGTTAGGGATTGGAAGGGACCTCAAAAGATCATCTAGTCCAATCCCCCTGCTGGAGCAGGAACACCCAGATGAGGTTACACAGGAAGGTGTCCAGGCGGGTTTTGAATGTCTCCAGAGAAGGAGAATCCACAACCTCCCTGGGCAGCCTGTTCCAGTGCTCTGTCACCCTCACTGAGAAGAAGTTTCTTCTCAAATTTAAGTGGAACCTCTTGTGTTCCAGTTTGAACCCATTACCCCTTGTCCTATCATTGGTTGTCACCGAGAAGAGCCTGGCTCCATCCTTGTGATACTCACCCTTTACATATTTATAAACATTAATGGCGTCGCCCCTCAATCTCCTCTTCTCCAAGCTAAAGAGACCCAGCAGTTACTAGACTGCATTTCCCTAGTAGTAAATGTCAGGTTCATCTCCAAGATAGATATTTCAAAACCATACTCAATCTGAACACGAATTCAGAGTCCATAAGGATACACAGATTCACTCGGTAACCAACCATGAAAATGAATGGAAATTGGATAGTCATCTGAATTTTTAATATTCAACAAGGTCACATCCTGATTTGTCGAAGTTTAATACAGATAGTCTGTTCCAGTTTAATGGGTCATCTGCATTTTAAAATCTCAGAGAATGAATGAAAAAAGAGAACAACTATGAGGCATGCTTATAAGTCAAAAAATAAATAAGTCTGTTAAAACTGACAGTGAGACTGGATCACTGAAAACTGCAGGAGAGAATGTTATACCTAGCTTAACAGTTTGTGCATTAGTTATAGAAAAAAAGAAACCATTGCATATGTCAATACAGATTGTGCCATCTCTCCTCAAAAAAAGAAACAGGTGAATCAGTGAGATATCTGTGTTGATTCCAGATTAAACATCCTCAGTAATTCACAAAGAGGAATGAGGACAAGTGCCACAAAAAGAGATTCACATTCAAGGCAGTCAAGGACACAGTACTCCAGGTAGGGCTTCACCAGAGCAGAGCAGAGGAGCAGAATCACCATTAAACTTTAAACGAATGCAGGTAAATAAGGAAAACTCCCATGAAGCATTTACATTCACTCATATCAAGGAAGATAACGCTGTTTTCCAAGTTTACATCCACTTCACTTGTAGATTGTCAATTTTCTTACAATTAGATTAATTTATTATGAAATTGCAGATGACCTTGATGAGTAACACAGAGAACCCCAAAATAATCACTGAATTTATAGGTTTACATAATACTTTGGCTCCAGACATTTATGTCCCTATTTTGTCTTGCATGTAGCTCCTTTTCCCCACCATCAGTATTCTGGTCATTTGGTACCTACCTCCTTACCATATATCTGCAACAACACTGGCATGTACTTTTTAGCTATGTATTATATAATAATTATTATTCTGTACAAGAACACACTGGGCAAGTTGAATGAATGGCCTCTTAGTTTTGTTATCACCTCTGCATCTGCAACACCAGTGCTATCCAGCATTACCCAGCATAGCAGCAGCCCTCCGGAAGATGAGATCTTACCTGATAGTTATCATGTCATTTTGTAAGTGGTCTGACACAGGCCTAGAAAAAGATCCCAGATAAAGCCAAGAACGAACCTGATCTTTTTATATTTGCAGAGGTGGGTGCAGCAAAATTAGCCACATCATTAAAGGCATGATCATTTAGATTAAGGTATAATTGCCTCTAATGAGCTCTCTTTGAAGCTGTAAGTTATTTACCAGCAGGTAGAATGGCATTCAAAACAAATTCCTTCCTGCTTTTGAAGTAGTGGAAGCAAGCATCAGCAATAATAAATGCATTTCCAAACTTGTACCTATACATGAAAGCCCCATTGATCAGTCTACGAAAGATCAGAGACATTAGCTTTTGGATAATTAAATTTATTCCTAAAAATCAAATGAGATCTGCTGGTCCTGACCAAAGCAACCAAATACATAACACATCTGACCCTAGTTGACCTGGTGTAGTTAAGTAAATTTTACCCCTGCAACATATAGCTGCTTTTTAACACTCATTAAACTCCTTTTTTTCCCAGTCAGCAGGTCAATTTTCTTGTTTGCAAATCAGCCAGCCTACTGTTTCAGAATTCCTCCACTCTAGGTCCCACGTGTGCCTGAAGATATCAACAAAGGGAGACCAGCAGTTGCTGTTCACTTTCACAGCAGCTGAAAGGGCTCAGGGGCTCCCACAGGCCAACCAAGCACAACAAACTGATCATCTCCCTGGCATATTTCAATGCAAGATGAACTCTTTTCTAGAAAGTATATTGGGAAAAAAAATCTATTTTTCAGAATAATTGAGAAAGCATATTTAATTAACTAAACTTTCATTTACTGCTGTTTCCTGAAGACAAGTTAATTGCATTGGTTAACAGCTTGTTGCAGCAACAAGGCACTACAAAAAAATAACTACATAAACACAATCAGAAGCTTGGATGGAACTCAGGATTTTTTATATCGCCTACCCCTGCATTCTCTTCCTTAAACAAGCCAGCCTCTCTATTTCCCTTGTTTACTCTTTGTGTAATCCTTCCTTTCTTTTTGTAGTGGCCCAGTATCTATCAACAGAGGAAATGGAGATGGCTTTCCCCTAGTGTTTCTTTCAGGTGGTTGGCTTCCAAGTTTGCTGGGATTTGGAAACTGTGATTCAGACTTCCTCAGTCTGAATGCAATATATGTGTGCTTCTCATTTCCTCGCTGTGTTCAAACCACAAGGTTACTAGACCTGTAATCCCTGCTCTGTCTCTTCTCACTTTCCAACTGCAGAGTGATCATAGTCCATAACCAAGAGGGACAGCTTGGGCATTTGAATCTAGGAGTGGTGTTTGAGCCAAGACTCCAACCTTTGAGAAAGACCTTTATTGCCAAATGCAGGCCAGGGCTTACTGTAGGAGAGAGGCATACACTCATCCAGTTGCGTTCATTACTGGCTGATGTGAGCAACCCCACCCAGTGTGCTCATGGTCTTACATCTGATTCTGGAAGTTAAAGTAAAAATTTCTATTATTCTAAGTTGATTGTTTTCATATTTCATGCATTCCATTGTTGATATATTTTTTAAAATGGAAAAAGAAGATCTGAATAAGTACATGGCTCATCCGTATAACACTGTGGTCTATTATATTGAGCACAAATAAATCTGAGTCCTAAAACACCTTTTTATGGAGTAGTATCATGATCCTGTGCATATATTACTTGACACTTGAGACTGAATTTCTCTACTTACAAGCTGAAAGTTCCTACATTTGCATGCTATCAATGTGTGAGTATTTTTGGCTGGAACCCCTTTTCACTGTGTGAGACTTCATCAAATGAGCTTTTTAGTCAAAAGAGGATGCTTTGCAAAGAAATAGCAAGTTTGATAAAGGAAAGAAAAGAGAAGAAAAGAGAAGAATAGAATGATTAATAAAGGAAGTAGAAGTTCGAATCCTTAGTCTGCCTGATCCAGCACGTTCTAGTAAGAAAACAGTCTGTCCTCGTTAATATAGAATAATGTAAATTGAACCTGGGTTTCTCCCATGCTAGGACAGTTCCTTAACTATATCCACATGTTTTGATACATAAACATTGAGTTTGATAATTCCATTTCTGTTGCAGTGTTCCAAAAGGTTTTGGCCATGTTCCAAGGTGGAATGAAAATAAACATTAACACTGTATTGAAATGGAGTTGCTCTAGCAACAGTATTTATATACAAAGAAAAATATATATATTATACATAAAATCATTACTTAAGGGCATGTCTACACTATGGTGTGCGGATGCTCAAGACAGCTTTAGATGAGCTAGTTTGGGTACTTAGGACAGTTTATACAAAAAAGCTGTAGATACTACCTTGTAGTGAGCTCTGTGCCATAACAAGCGGACTGCTTTGATACTTCTGCAAGCTTGTTAAAATCTACTTTGCATTCTATTGAGCTGGCATACCAGTTCTGGTTGGTCTTTCTCTAGCAACTACAGTGACAACAGGGATTTAAAGAATTTTGTTCACGAATTAGATCATTAGCCCACTAAACAAACGTGAGCCAAGTATCGCGTACCTGAATGTATCCAGATGGGAAATTTGTCTAGAATAATAAAATATTGTTACCTTAAGGCTGGTAATGGAAGCTGGTAATGGCAAATAGCAAAAGAGCAGGAAGATAAGGTTGTTGTCCTATTGTCATTGGGTCATCCAGTTTTCTAGGTCCTAGTGCCTTTTATTCTCTGAGCTCCTACAGTCTTGAGATAGACTGTTCTGTTCAAAGCCATCTTTTCCATCTCCCAGTTTTTTTCAAAATTTTCAACCTGAATGCATGCTTTCTCAGATTTTCTGCAGAAAATCTTGATCTTGAATCATACCAGTACAGGGTTGCTTATAGCCTCAACCCAAAGACTACACTTAGAACTGGAACATAGCAGGGACAAACAGAGCATTTCTGGATGTGCCTGTGTTGTGTGGTAAGTATTTGGTATAATGGCAGCTCTTGTTCAAGCTTGCAGAAAAGCAGACTTGATTCAACTATATCCACTAGACCTGAGACATGGTTACAGTCTCTTTTGTTTTTAAGAAAAATAAGCTTAGTTGAAATATTTGTCTTAATGAAATATCTAATGGCACACTAAGGAAAATTATGACATACATACAAGATCCTTTACTATCTAATGAATAAAAGAACTGGCTAGCCATTCATAAGCATAGGTATGGGCATATCAATTTACCTTCTGTTATAAGAAATGACCTTCTTGTACGTTTAGAGCTTCATATAAAATCTTAGTTAAAATCATCTTTAAATTTCTCATTAAGCAAATAAAAGCTTTCTTTGGTGTTGCATCTGTTCTTGCTGTCCTTAATGTTGCTTTATATTTTCCATATAGAGGAAAACCATAAATATTAACAAGCGATATTCTTGCATTTTTAAGCCATACATCACACAGTCAACAGCAGACAAAACCTTAATCTAATTTTTCCTAAGACAGTTAAACAAATATATATATATGTCTGTATATTCTACAATTTGTACTGTAGTCTAACATAGAAACTGGATCTTCTTGGAAGCAGAGGGGAGAGAAGGGAAAGTGAGGAAGAGGGACAGGGAGAGGAAGTTTTCATGCTTTTGTAACAACAGCTAACCTGTATTGCTCATAAGGCCATTTATGCAAAACCTGTTTCAAAGGGCATATTTGATTTTATTAAAGGAATTCTGAAATACTATCTGCTTTCTTCTTGAAATAAAAAGGGTTTGTGAATTTGACAAATTACTTTCCTGCAAATTATCTAGTTTTTTAGAGTATCCAGAATTTCCAAAAGCACCACACTGCATTTCCAAATGCATATGAGGAACAGTTCGGAGTCATTGAAAACTTGACTGAAATACATTTATATCTACTTTATCCACCGACCTAAGTATGATTAATACACAAGCATCTACAATTATTTGCTGTTCCTTTCAGTAACCACTTATATCCTGCAGATTTTGACCAGATGTTCAGTAACTGAAGTGGTACATCTACATCTGCCACTGAAAATTATCACTTGCAATTATGGAAGAAAGCTTCCAAAATAAAGAACATTCTCTTCCTTTTTAGTTAAGAACATAGTAGCAGGAAAATATTTCAGTTTGGGAGGAAGTATTCTTGCTCTTCATTTACAGATAGGAACAGTACAGCACAGTTGGCTGTAGTCACCAAGTAGGCCAGCATCAGAGCTGATGACAGAAAGTTTGTCCTCTGAGCATGAGTGGTCAAGTGCTGCACCTGTAAAGTCAAACTGAATTTGAACTGTTAGTTGTAAACTGTGACCATCAGACCAAGTAATCAGGGTTTATGTTTAGCACCCCTGGAACAGAAAGCTCAGAGTTACCCTAGAAGCTGTGGAAGGTCTTGTCTTTTCTGTCTGAGTTGGACTAGGTATGTTTATTTTAAAACAGATGAGTCTCAGATTAACTTTTTACTATACTAGGCAGGGAACGCAACTTCTACAGGCAAATCTCATGAGAGACAGCATTCCTGCTAGCTTGGTTTCTAGTATTTTTAGTATTTTAGTATTTCTAGTATTCTTGCCTGTGACACACCTTTAGCATTCCCTGAGTTAACTGCACAGAAGGCAACATATCCTTCAAGAACAGCAAAGGCAATAAGTCTGGACTATTTCTTTAGTTTTACAAAAATCTTGCCTAAAGAATACCATCAAGCCTTAAACATAAAAATGCTTTGGAAATAAATGGTAAATGTCATCACTGTGTTATCTTTATATTGGTAGAAATTCATTCAGCTACACTTGTATATCAAAACCTGTCTCAAGTCATAAAGCTCACTGGAGAAACTGCCGTTGACAACAGATGGCTTTGGATCAAATCTGTTCTTCTGTTTCAGAACCCAAAATAGATTGGCCATTTTAGTCAAATATTTAACAACAAAAGGCATACACTCCAACATTTATCAAGCTGACCAGGACTTTGCTTCTAACATCTGAATGTCATGTCAAGAACACAACTTCATCTATATGAAAAGTAACTTAACCCTAATATTGTTCATTTTAAAGGAGGTGAGATCACTTTCTATTTAGCTTTCTATATAGGTGTGTTCGTCTGTACTTACACACAGTCATATGCACATACTCCTGTTACATACAGTGGTCAAAGCAATCTAAGACTCTAGCACTTGCTAGAACATCAAACATGCATACAGACCTTTTTTCTGAAGCAAACCGCAAGTCAATTAATTAGGTTTTGTACTAGGAATTCTATAATTTTACAAGTAGACTTCTAAATTTCCAGTTTGGTCCACTTTGTACTTTCATAAACAACATTAATATTACTCAAATTCCTATTTCCAAATGTTATTAACTCTTATTCTTTCAATGATAGTCTAATGCTATTTGCCATAAATAGGTAAAAGCTCGGCTGTTGGAAGGCAAGTGATACACAGGAGTTTCAGCTTTCAGTTAGGAAACAAAATCACACCTTTTCACTGAGAAAAACTTGCAAGCACAACATAAATGACAAAATCTGCTGAAATAAGAGTAAAATAAAAATTTATAAAAAGACAAGCCAAAATTATCTTATCTTATGAATTTAAAGCTACCCTTGAGAGTTTTAAAAATTTGGGACTGACGAAGCAGACTACTCCAAAGTTTGTAATGCTATTGTTTTCTTATTTTTACAGCTTCAGTGGAAAGCTGTCTTATAAATTGATCATCATTACATTACTATGAGTATGATTTATATCTAGACTTTAAGCAGTAATCCCACTTTTAGGGCTGAGGGAGGGAAGTTCTGTTATCTGAGTAATCGTATTTTCTAAGCTTTATCTTTTCCATATGTTCATGGACAGGAAAAACATTAAGTCATTTGTGAAAAGACTTCTTAACACTTTGCCTTTCTGCTTTTTGTTGTATTAAATTTTGATCTTTTAATATTCAAGTTTATAATCTAATTTCATATTCTAATTACATCATTAAGTTTCTTGTAGTGTCATGTATTCCCATGGAAATTTTAGCATCAAAGATTTAGGCCGAACAGACAGTAAAGGAACTGTTGCTTACCTTTTGTCAACACCTATAAAAATCTCATAGGAAGTTTCGTAGTTATATATTTAGTCCATAGAGCTACAAAGGGTTAATTTCAAACTGACTTTGTATCCAGATGCATCTTTCTTGCCAAATATTTGCCAAGTGAATATCAAACAAAAGCAAAGCTGTTCCTGCTACAAAATGAGTAATTGGTGACACAAAAATTACTCATCTTTTTGAATTCATAACATAGCAGTACACATCTTTTTTAAAAACTGTGCTTTTTAGACAATATTTGCCAAATTTACAATTGAAAAAATATTCATTTTAAAAGTATATAAACTTTAAATGTATTAGGTTATGCTGGAAGCACAATTGTGGCTAAGAGCAAAAGCATGGAAAGAATATGCAATATCTTGCCGGCTACATAAATTTGGTTTTAGTTATTAAAACTGAAAAACGTGAAAATAGTAAAACAGAAGAAAATGAACAAAATCAACAAAAAAGCATGCATATGCATGCACAAGTCAGATCAGTTCAGGATCAGGTATCCTTGTCAATCTCGCTTGACAGGATCCAGAGTCATATCTATACTTCTAGATAAAAGATCAAGAGCAAGCTCAGACACTGACACTCTTAACAGCCACATGGCTCGGCATTTAATCCACCCCTGACTCTGCTCTGCACTACTGCAGGCAACAATTTTCAACAATTTTTTGCTGCAGCTACTGCTTATCAGGCTAAGAGCTAATCAGGTGCAGAGATTAGCTAATGGTCCTCTTTTTTGTTTAACAGTACAGATGCAGCCAGGGTCTTCCACAGCAGGCCAGTTACAGGTCTGAGCAGGGACGCATACTCTGAGTGCACACTCTGTCAGGCTGAAGGGCCGCTGATCTTAGGCCATTTTCCTGGTCATAAAATATTTGAGTACTACACTAATAAGCACTGGAAGACACACAGAGGCACTGAAATCTATCCCCTATTAAACAGCCTCTGCCATGCACGCCACCTCAGAACATTCATTTGTGAAAGACAGTACATCAAAGCAAACATTTTGAGGAGTGTCTCAGTCAGTCACTGAGACATAAATGGGTTCTCTGTGCATTATAAATTATCACATGAGGGAGAATATTTTGTTATTTGATGTGTGTACAGAATGAAAAGTGGATAGGAGCAGAGCGGAATGAGCCCAGGTTCCTCTGCTACTGGAGACCCCATTTCCTTGCACCAAATACGCCATTCACAGCTGAGCTCGCTCCTCTTACACTGCTTTGTCCTGTATATTGTCCATTATCACCAGCTACAGCTCACTCTCCTTTCTTTTGTATCAGTCCATGATCTTAAAAGTGCAAAAAAAGTAATAGTGTACCTTGATCCCATATTTGGAAGTGCACTTTTAGGACCAGAGCCTGGGCCACAGATGAAACAGAAAACTCTACTATGGTTTTGTATAAAGTATCCTGCTGCTAATTTTTTAAGCCTTCTAACTATCAATAACTGCAGATCATCTATACCCTCCAGCACTCACCTACTCATAACTTTGGTGACAGAACATTTGTATCTAGAGACCTGTCAGATGAAAAGCATCCCTCTCATCTGACTGGACTGTTAACTGTAAACTTTAAAGCCTTTTACTCTTGTCGTTTAATGAGACTCTATTGTCAGTCGCTGCCATCAAACAAGTAATACATGCATAACAGTCAAATATCTTAGTCTGATGTAAGCCCCCCTTCCGTATATTAAAATGTTCACTTTCCGGTCAATGTAATTCAGTTGTGTCAAAACTTTGTGGCATGTTAAAAGCTGGACAGATAGATATTTATTTTTGTAAAACAAATGTAATATAAAACAAATAGTACACAAAGTACTGTACTGGTTCTATTGCTCAGTCTCTATACAGTAAGTACAGGAGGAGCAGACTAATTAGGATCTAGACCACATTCACATTTAAATCCCCAGTTTCATAAACAGATTATGTAGTACAAATCACCCAAGAAATCCTTTCCAGAGATCCTTTCCATCTCTATTTCTAAAACTAGTTTGGTTTTGGTTTTGGTTTGGTTGGTTGGTTTTTGTTGGTTTTCGTTTGTTTCTTTCTTTAAAGTACTGGTGTCATCGAATTGCCCCTCTGTCCTGAAGGAGCACTGACAACAACAAGTGCCTTCTGCAGAACAAATGTCCAGAATCCAGTAAAATACCCAATATAAGGATAAAACAACAAGGATGAAGGCAGGGCTTTATATATAATATAAATTTAAAAAACTCCTTGCAACGACGGTAGAACCGGAAGGATATTATAATGATGGCCTACAGGTTTATCTGAAGCCATATTTTACCTGCCTCTAAATGCAGAGCAATGTGAAAAGGTAAGTTTTCCTGCTTTATAAGGCCCTCAAAGTCCTTTCCTGAAGGAAGATCCAAGTTTTCTTCTCTGAAAAATAATAGACCTATTTTGTATATCTTTGGAGCAGAACACTACCACTTTTTTTCATTGACATGTTCTGTAGATTCATTCTGACAAATATCCACATATGTAAAGTGAGGGAAGAGAAAGAGGATAAGAGAAAGGGAGAGCTTATGGCTACTTTCCATAACAAAGGTTTGTATGTGCACATATGAACAACAGATGTAGAAATATTTAATATTCCAACACTAAGTGAATGAGTTCATCTAATAGCCTCATTATAGAAGAAAATTAAGCTGTGAAAAGCCTTTATCTGCAAGCATCTCAGTCTTAAACAATGCAAGATTCTGGCTGTGCCAAAACCTACTATGCTAGATTAGAAGAGATCTTAAATCTCTTGAAAGAAAATATTCTGCTTAGGTTATAAGTTTGCTTTGGGTATTGATTCAAACAAACTGGTACTTTATAATGAAGCAGAGCTATAAAAATCTTAAGAATAAATAACAGCAAACAAATTTGTGCTGTCTGCTGCAATACTGCCTGTATACAAAGGGATTGCAAGACCATTGTATGCTGTTGCATCAAATATGCAATAAGATCTGTTCTGGTGAAGCTTTAAAACCAGAGTGAGCAATTTCCTCAAGAGTTTACCCTTGTGAATCCAGTTATAGTATTAGGTGTTATTCTTGCTCTCACATTACCCATGACAACCATTTCTGTTGCTGAGCAGGAGGATAAATGTAGCTTTTTATCAAAGGTGTACCTGACGTCTATTACACAATATGATAGTGATGATACACAGTATGACAAACTAGTTTTACATGGTGACACAGGTCAGTAGACCAATAGCATTATATATAATCAAAATGCTTCATAGGTAAACTGTTTACAAGAGGGAATTTCTAAAATTTGAGAAAATGCTCAATTTTCAGTCCAAAGAATTTTGATTTTATAGCGCAGTATTGGATCTGCATTAATATAAGTTACAATCCCATTTGCGGCTGTAATCTTTTTATCTCTTTCCAGTTAAAAAATCACTACCTTAGCAGGACTATCACAGACTGAAAAAATAATACTGAATACCATTGCTTATCCCATTTCCTCTGTTGTAAACTCGGCCATACTGGCAATTCGCACTCCAGGAGACAATGACTACAGACTACAACGACTATCAATGTTAGCTGCTTTGCCTCTGTTGCTGTGCCTTTTCATACATAAGCAGTAAATACTCAGGCTCCTAGCTTTCATATAAAGTTATAGCCCAAAACGTAATTTAAAATTATTATGTAATCAGAATATTTAAGCAGACAGCCAGTTATGTAGCTGTTACAGCCATTCTTAAACAAGAACACTGACTTAATATTAATTTGGAAATTCCTTTATTTTTATATAGTCTTCAGTGAAGAACTCATTTATAAATTTGAGCTATTAATTTCCATATGACAGTCTTAACTCTGGTGTTAACATAGATACAGATTAAATTTTCCAGTAAGCGTAATGAAACATACTCATGTTCTTGCAACATGTTCAAGGCAACTCAAGCATCAAAATATTAGAAGACAAAAATTCAGGCAGTCCAAGCAGCCTTGATTCAAGACCTTTTATGCAAAACTTAGGTTAAAGGTAGGTAGTGTCATAAACTGAAGACTTCCAATTGTGGTACATTATATTTCACAGGACCTTTTGTTTCATTCAGTATGTAGTAGGCATGCTGCTCAAAATACTTTGTTTTAGCACCATTCAGTGATGGTCCACATTCTGCAATGAGTATGGAATTACTAATTTTTTAAAGGATTGCTATAATATTTGTATTATATATATACTTCACAATATTAAATCTAATTGTCTTCAGAAACCTGCTGCCACAGATTTGTCTCTGAAGCTGGTTGGCTGAAACTTTTGATGACATGGCCTTCATTAGTTCCCAGCAATTCTTCATTCTGTCTCATCACTCACCATTTCATATTCTACAGTCTTGAGTCCATATTGAACAGTCTTTTAGAGGGCAGGCAGTAAAATAATACATTGAAAATATTAATTTATCATTACTTATTTTCACTTCTTTTGCAGCTGTATTTCATTATAAAATATCATTTCAAATTAATCAGTGTCCATGGGTAGGTCATATAAACGAATCAAGTAACATGTTTTCTTATTTGAGCATATATAGTCAAACATCTGTCTTGTGTTTATGTGTGACAGTAAAGAAAAATGTTGTAGGTATTCCTCCTGTTTATTTCTTGCTCTCTTCCCCATGAAAAGTCTTTTCTCCTTCTGTCCTTTCTATGGCCAGGAATGGCAATTGAAAGAGAAACGGGGGAGGGAAGGGAAGTAAAATTTTCAGGGAGGTAAGACTGAGGGGAAAATACACGTCCCTTTTCTCTCTCTGGTCTCTCACAGGAGAGGGTGAGATGCATGGTTCAGTTTGGAGAGAAAAGTGAGGATTTCCTTTCTATACACGTTAGAATTTTTGTTCAGTCACATCCTTTTTAGTTGTAATTGAATATCTATCCTTTCTAAACTGTCTTCCATCTGGAAAGGAAGTCATGTAACATGCATTTGTAAAGAATTCATATGACATATCTCATCTTCGGGCTAGGAAGGAGCAGCCAGCAGCTGTGGGTTCCTTCTCCATTCTGCCACATTCAAACTACCGGATCAAAATCTCTGAACACCCAAACGAGACATATTGGCACCAAAGCTGTGTGACTTTCAACAAATCAAGGCTTCCATTAGCAAAAGTAAAGAGGACACTTCAGAGTATGGACATCAGTAAAGTGAAATGGATTGAATCCTGCTTATTAATAGTTTATCATGTCATACAGCAAACCCAAGCAGGTAGAAAAAAGGCAGAAGGACTGATAAGGTAGACAAGGTCAACAGTTCACACCCCCAGGCTTAGGATCCACTAATAAACAGTACTTTCAGATTTCCATTGGAACTGTTCAAGGTTGAGTTGGATAGATCTTTGAGCAACCTGACCTAGTGAAAGATGTCTCTGCCCATAGCAGGGAGCTTGGACTAGATGATCTTCAAAGGTCTCTCCCAACCCAAACTGTTGTATGATTTTATTTGTATATTAATTCTTTTAATTCAGAATTAGAAGCTACACTGAGAATATTTCTGTGATTCTGTGATTCTGTGAGACAAAATTAATAGAAATTGCATGACTTAGTGCTGGTTACAAACAACTGCTGAAAAGGAGGACAAGTTTCAATAAAATGGTGGAAGGATTTAAATAGCAAACAAAGAGTAACAAATATTTCAAATAACAGAGAAGGAGATATTTCCCTTTCATTATTTTGTAAACTCATAAGAGACTGCTTTTATCAGAGTGGAAGAGTGTATCTGTAATAATCCTCTCTTAGTTTTTCTCCTTAAGACACAAATAACATCCATGTGTATTATAGCAACAATATATCACTTCTGGCTTGTGGCCTATGTTCTTGTACAGTTGACAGCATCTGGATGTAATATTTATTGTTAAAACACTGACAGCTTTTTCTCTGGGTGGAGAGGTGTGTCAGTGGGCATGACAAAATGAGTTTCATAATCAGAGAAGTAAAACATTAAAAATGCCAGCACAACATTTAGCATTTAAAAAAATAAAGGCCAAATCTGTCTCTAATATTTGTTTCTTTCATCAATGACCTGTCCTTATGCTTGGAAAAGATATAAAATAGAGGTGATTGACTCAAATTGACTAACAGTGCATCTATTACTGTTCTGAGAGTCTTCTGAAAAAAGCAAGATGCACTTTGGGTCAATCTGTGCTGGCTTGTAGCAGAAGTAATGCGTGTGTTTGTGTTTTGGGCTCGTCATCATAAGAAGGACATTAAGGTGCTGGAGAGAGTGCAGAGGAGGGTGATGAAGCTGGTGACAGGTCTGGAGCACAAGTCTGATGAGGAGCGGCTGAGGGAACTGGGGCTGTTTAGCCTGGACAAAAGGAGGCTGAGGGGAGACCTTGTCGCTGTCTACAACTACCTGAAAGGAGGTTGGAGCATGGAGGGTGTTGGTCTCTTCTTCCAAGTAGCAAGTGATAGGATGAGAGGAAATGGCCTCAAGTTGTGCCAGGAGAGGTTTAGATTGGATATTAGGAAAAAATTCTTCATAGAAAGGGTTGTCAGGCATTGGAACAGGCTGCCCAGGGAAGTGGTGGAGTCACCATCCCCGGAGCTGTTTTAAAGGCATTTAGACAAGGTTCTCAGGGACATGGTTTAGTGCTAGAGTTAGGCTATGGTTGGACTCGATGACCCTGAGAGTCTCTTCCAACCAAAAGGATTCTATGATTCTGTGATTCCATGATTCTATGAATTTGATATTTTGAACTCTCCCTACTGGATTGTTTTATCTAATTTGAGACAGAGGATTCTGATCATCTGCACTCCTAAAAAGAAAGATGCTTACCAAAGAGCAGGTTTGGTTATCTGTATTCATGACAGTTGTCCATTGAACCATTCGAACCTACGTTTTCAATGTGCTAAGATAATTCCCTAACCATCATGTTATGGGGCATTCAGTCTTTGTTAGGAGACAAGTTTCCCTGCACAATTCTGTTTTGCCCTGAGTAAACCACCAAGCCATCAGTACAGCAGGACTAGACACCAAGGCTCCCCCATACCAAGCAGAGAGTCATTTTCATTTGTTTGAAGTCTAGCTCAGTGAAATGCAAAAAAATCACAGAAAGTGAAAAGGTTGGAATGAATAAAACATACTCTACTGCCAGGGAAATTAGGATAACAGTATCAGATGCTGTTTCAAAATCATCCTCTGCTGACTCAGACCTAACATTTGGATTTTCTTTCATTTACCATGTATATGTCATTAGACTGAGAGCAAATCTCCTTTTGTTCCCTTCCATTGAGTCCTGTTTTGCAAGGAAGATTCCCTAGATATTGTGAACCTAAGACAAAGTATATCACTTCAGGTTTATGGTTAAAATGTTTCCAGGCAAGTAGAATGTCATTTTCTGTTCAAGAAAGTTTCTTTTTTCACATAGAGCAGCAGCAGCTGTAGAAATCAGGAGGTATTTTCATATCACTTCCATACCCCTTCTTTCCTCACAGTCCCCAAAAAGCCTTTAGACTGACAGTTTGGGCACTCTTCTGAGCAAAAGGATCATCCAAATCTCCTCAGAAACAAATCAGAATTGAACAACATCTTCCGTATAGTTTATTTGTGTCCTCTTCACAGGGAAACACTACCTGGCCATACAGAGGGAACCGCAAGCTAATTCTCCAAGCATTTAATGCATATACTTGGGAATTTTTCTCTCAGGTACAGCTTGAGTAGCAAGTTTGCAGAATTACAAGATGAGATTGCTGAAGTACTCATGGCAAACTTCATCTTTGTTCAACATCGTAAGTCATAACGCTGAAACTCTACGTGTAAAAGTAACATTATGTGTGAGAGGTAATATGCAGTTGTGCTGTCTGTTATATTTTTTTTTGTTTTTTTTAAAAAAGATGCATGTTTTGTTAAACTTCTGAAGCAGAATAAAAAAATTTAAAAAAAAAAAAGAGACTTTCTTTTTACAGTTGACAAAGCTGGACAGTTTTACTTTAAGTAGCCAAAAGAAAAACAGCACTTATTTAACATACCAATGAGAATGATTACCATGAACCTGTCAAATCATAGACCTAGATCTGCTCTGCAGTTTTGGAATTTCATTTACAGTAGTGACATTATTGAGTTTCCAATATGGTTATGTGCAAACTTCAGATAAAATACTAAGATGTTAGTCAGCTGTCCTCTGTTGCAAGTAGCCCTAATTCTTATTCAAGCTTCAGCTACTCCATTGAAAATTATACATTTTGTCCATTATCTAAGCTATCCTTCTAGTACTATGTAGGTAATCATCCTTAACTGAAAAATAGGCAGTATGTTCATTCTTTTACTGGAACAGGCAAGACTACTACTGAGCAGTACATTAATATGGCATGTTGTGGTTTTTTTCTTGTTCAAAGACACGTTTGAAATTGAAATTTGCAATATGCATGAGATTTCTACTCAATTCTTTACATGATACAAAACTAGAAAAACAGCATTTAGGAAAAATGTGTAAACATAATAGGTATAAAAATAAAAAAAAACTTTCTCAAGAAACAGACACTTTTCTGAGTCTTTTTAGGACATCTAACAAAAACTGCCCAGCACAAGGAGAGTAGTTGAATTAAAAATGTATGTCCTAAAACTAACTTCACAAATACAAAGTAAAATTATGGATACTGATGAGATATAAAAAGATTATAAAATCTGCTTGGAAGATTCTAATAAGGAATATTAAAGACCTAATCCTGCTGCTAATAATTCCCCGGAATCCCCTATCATCAAGGAGTCAGAGCCAAGTAGAAGCTAAATCCTATCACTCTTATTTGCATTTCCTAAAACATTCATGAAAGATACTCATAACAGAGAAGGTCCCTGAAATTTAAAATCAAACCCCATCCTGGACTTTTGCAATAATTTGTATCTCATGGCATCAGAAATTTAACAGTGCAAACAGGAAAGGTAAAAAATAAGCCTGAGAGAACTCCTACCTGGTAATAGCTCTGATGCCGGAAGAATTGAAGACTTACCTTATAAAAAAGGTTTAGAAAATGTTACAAGTATCAATTCTATACATTTCTATAGAAACATATTCCTACAAATGTTGGCTTAGATTTTTTGATTGTTTCTACTGATTCTAAAAGTTACAGCACATTCTATGTTACAGTACTGTCTACCAGAAGACTGACATTAAGTTATCTCTGAACATTGTGATTTTCAAAAGTCTATTTTAGTGCAGACACCCCAAATGTACTAGTTATTTGCTTAAAATCTCAGCCTTGGATTGTTATGGTCATTATTTCTCTGTCAAGCAAGCAAAATATTGGATAGAATAACATATAAATGAACAGATTTTTTTTTTCTTTTTTTTATGCAAAAGCCTTGCATTTTCTGACGTGTGGTATGACAATCAAATGGGAATATACAGAATCACAGAATCACAGAATATTAGGGATTGGAAGGGACCTCGAAAGATCATCTAGTTCAATCCCATTGAAGACTTACTCAGAGCCCAGACACGATAGAAGGAAAGAAGTGAAATCAAAATAAGTACTACATATGCTACAGTGAAGTTTTTGACTTGACTTGGCTGGGAAGTCTGAAAAAGAAGTTCACTTGTTGAGTGCTAACTCTTAATGAAGAGTAAACTCTTCCATTTCTACACCATTAAATTGCTTTTTAATTGAAGCAGAATCGAAGAAGTGAGGAAAGCAACTCTTAAAACCTAGATGACTGTGTTGTTAAAAAGCATGGGCTAACTACATCATCTGAGTAATAAGAATATATCATCTACAGAAGACATTCAATAGAAGACTAAAATAGTTTATTTACATGTAATAAAATATTAACGTTTGAAGCACATTGAAAAAAGATACTTATATCAGTAAGAAAAAAAAACATGAAGACAGCAAAAATCTTCTTTCAACTTCACAGGAACTTCAGGAGATTAAATATCAAATGCAATGCATTCATGAATGTTGCCAGCACATTTCTGAGAAACAAATGTAGTGCACCCTGCTTAGACATGGTCTTAAAATAAAGGCCACAAGGTGTCCACAATACATGTAGGTAAATCTAACAACACACTGAAACGGGGTAAAAAACAGTGCACACACAGATAACAAAAAAAGTCCTCAAGAAAAGAAGCATTGTAATTCATCAACAGGTGTTTTGCATTTTTTTTTTATTGTAGGCTGGGAATTTCCTATCCAAAATGTAATTAATTTTTGTAATAAAAATATTTCATGGAGTGAAGATTTAAGTAAATCTCTGTCATAGAGAGGCCACACTACTCCTTTAATAAATGTCATAATGACCTAAGATGCTGTACTGTATCAGATGAAAAAAAGGAAAAACTGAAAATGACAGAAACTGGAAAATGGATTCACAGACAGGAAGAATTACTGTGCTTGGTGGAGCTGAAACTGAGGTGTGCTGCCTTTGGATCTTGCCAATCAGCTGCATGATAAAAGTGATCAGCTGGAACTCCCACTTGAATGGACTGTGCACTGGGGACTGTTTTTCTCCCATAACAATAATTCCTGAAAAGTATCAGTCCTTGTTCTTCATTTAGAGTTTTTGACACAGTTGTTAAGATGATGTTATGCAATTTTTCCCTCATTTCAGGTCTTTTTCTCAGAGGACCACACACCTCCAGCTACTTCTGTTGCTCCTGGTTGCAACCAGAACTGGAGAGCCAAGCAGATGTCACTGGCTGAATATACACACAATCAAAAATGCAAGTGAGAAGAGGGGAGTGTCTGCCATACATCCAACTGGTTTATTATCCACCAAAGAAACAGAAACTAAAACATGGAGATTTTCCTTTTTGCAGGATCCATTTATTTATACTTTACATAAGTCTTCTCTAAACAATCACAAAGTGTTTGTATTGTACTCGTAAGACAAGTTTCCTACCTCTGTGATCATTTTTGTGACTTCTGTTCAGACACTGCAGCCAGTCTCCTTTCCTTCAGCCCCAGCACTCAAAACCAGACACAGTATCTCAGCTCAGAAAGGTGGAAGGATCGCTTCACTTGTAAGTAATTTTTCTACTTACACCCTCTGTTCTCTGACAGCTTTCAAGATCACATGAGATTGCTGACTCTTGTTCACTTTGTAGCCCTAACTTTACACGCTCCCTGAAAAGCTGTTACTCATTGCCATCTCATTCTGCAATTTCATAACAGTTTTATAAGAGTAGTCTTTTGTGTCACCTTCCAGATGAGCAATTAGATACCAGATAAAACACCTATTGGTCAGAAAATGACACTTCAGTGGTTACAGATATAAATTTAACTCTAGAAATCTGGACATCCCGGTAACAACTTATCAGGCAGACATATACCACAGTTTTACACACAATAGGGGACATGGAGAAATTACAGATGTCTAAAACACTACGATAAGCTACTCCTACATTTATACAGTCCTAAAATTACATTCGGCCCTTTGAAGTCAACTGCGAGGCTCACATAGCCCCCAGTGAGAATGAGTTTAGCACCCCTGCTCTAGACGGTTACAGATAAAAAAATAAAAAAATGGATCTGTGCCTGCAATTAATGAGCCAACTGAAGGGGAAAGGAGCACTATTTGTATTTTCCTCTTGTTTCCCTGGAGGGAACCAAAGAGCAAAGCACTGCAAACTGAGTCAGCTGTGTCTGTTACTGCTGTTGACACTGCAAACTAAAAGTCGTATGAAGTGACTTAAAGAACACGGCAAAAGTTTCTGAGAACCATGAATCCCCAAACTTTTTCTTTTCAGCTAGCTTTTCTTTTCAAATAAGAACCCTGAAGCAAAAACAATCCACTCAACCTTTGCCACCTTCAGCTAGCTGGAAAATGAAAGGACAAGACTTCCCTTCACTTGACCTGCCCAGATCCCCTGACCTTTAGTGTCCCATTTATTGCTCCTGCATAGGAAGCAGGAAGCCTTCTATCTGGCTTCCTGCAGGATATCACTCTATTATCATTCTTGAGTGACTAGACTGAAAGTTTTACGGAGCCCCAAGGTCTACAAAAGATTCACTGGGTTGTGCATACATACTTGCTAAAAACCCACTTAGGAGTACTGGCTTTGCAATCAGCCTCCATGAGCTGCCAGAAATAAGTTATGCTGACAGTAAACAAAGAAAACAAGAACAAAATATATCAAATAGTTCATCCTACACTTTTGAAAATATAGAAAGGAAAAAGCAGTGCCTAAAATGATTGACAATATGAAAAAATTGAAAGAGATCAAGAAGTCAGTCAATGAGGTTTGAAGTCATTGATGGGGTGAAAACAGATGAAATATTGAGAAAAGTTTTGTTTAAAAAACTATAAAGACTATTTCTGCGGTCTTCGTAGTTTGTTTGGTTTGGGTGGGGTTTTTTTGTTTGGTTGGTTTTTTGGTTTGTTTTTTGTTTTGGTTTGGTTTGGTTTTTTTCTGAACCACAAAACTACACGTGGCAAGGGGCATGTAATCACTAAACAGAGTTAGTTTAGGCACAACAGTGCCATCATATGTCCAAAGTTCATGCATTTCAAAATGTTCTTTGAGAATCAAAGTGAGACAGAGGGTAACAGAGAAAAAAAATAAAATGCTGGTTTTTAAGTACATGAACAGCGTAGCATAAAGACTTTTTGTGCAACTAAATGTTGCACATTTGATGGTGAAAATAGTTCTGCTGGGTCAGTAATAAAAAAGAGTTTCTATTTAGTTCAAATAGCTCGTAAGAGACTCAGAATTGGAGTTCTGTGTGCATAAAACCTGATGAGCACAGTCACTGAAGCAAAATCCTCTATGCAAGCCACCTAGAAATAACAGAAAACAACAAAACAAGAAAGAAAAACCTCTCCACAAATATTTTATATCCTTCCCTTTGCAAGTGTTCTCTAGGTTATTATCAGAGCAGAGAAATTTGGTAAATTCTCTGACTCCTGAAGGCAACAACCCCATGTTGGGTCCTGTTGTTGTTTTTCCTAAAGAGAATCACTGACAGCCAAGCCTGTAGCCACTGAAGTGAAGCATCTTCAATGTCACTGAGGCCTCTATTATTCCAGCTCTGGAAAAACTTCACAGCAAACTCAGATCTTTTAAGGAAAATAAGATTCTCCTTAAATGAGTTTGAGCATGAATAATCAAACCAGCAGCCAACCCCTAAGCTTTTATTCAGTTGGTTTTAGATTGTCTCTGGCATTTTCAACTTAAGATCTGCAATAAGGTTTTTATAGTGATAATGTTTGCTTTTTCATAAAAGCTGCCAGGGGAAATTGAAGATTTTCACAGTAGGTCATTGGGCAGCTGGAATTTTTGGCACTTGAAAAAGCAAGGAAAGCAGCTTGCAATTGAGAGATAAGCATACTTGTTGGATTTTTCTGCTCAAACATGTGGAATACGAACTGTAGGCAAGATGGCATTTCTCTCTAAAGTTTCAGAACAACAGCACAATACAGAAATGGACACCACTCACACACTTACTGTTTCAGGGGTTTTTTTGCAAATTCAGGAAGTCACTACTAGTAGTGATGGTGGTTCATATTTTCATATTTGCTGCTTCGTATTTTTGAAAGAGTACTTATAGTCCAAAAAGGTTATTCTTGAGCAGTCAGTCTCGAACAGAGGCATTTAAAACAAAGACATTCCATTGCACATACTACAGAATACATAAAGCTTTATGTTTGTTTCAAGCCTAATGTATCCAGACCCAACATCTACAGAATACTCAGATTTGAATGTTTCATTTCAGTTCCTACACCAAGTGATACTTAAAATGAAGACGAAAAACAAGCAACTGTAAAAAATACAATGCAATATAAGGAATGACAAGTTACGAAGTGACACAAATTTTCTCAGAACTCAGGTGATATCAGAATAGAAACTCATTTACAAAGAAAGACAAATGCATATTGCATTCTGCAAAATATATAGACATGACCCAGAATTTGTCTATTAATGTGTTATAACTTTTACTTAATACTTACAACATTTTTTTTCTTATCAGCTAAGCATCAAGGAGGCAATATCTATTTTGTACAGGACTGTGAAGATAGATGAGTAAGTCTTCAACTTGACTTTAGTTCCATTTAATTTGATGGATTTACTTTTACTTATATTAGATTAAAAAAGTAACAAACAGCATACCTCATTTGTATATCAATTCTGATAAGCTAATAAATTTAACAACTACTCCATGCAATTTGCTCAGCTGAGGATAAATTATGAGAAAGTCCAACAACAGATTTGATACATACTTCTTTAACATGGCATTATTTATAGAGCAGCACTGTTAATGAAAACTTGTAAGCAGTACAGTAATGAAGTAACCTGAAAATTGAAAGACTGACATTAACCTTTAAAAGAAAGTGAAATAAACCATAGGTCAGTGTAAGTTTTGTAAATTGAAAAGATCATCCAAAAATACTGCTCTCCCTGTAATTTCATGTGGTAAGGTATCCTATTGGCCAGCATCTAATTTGCCACGATCAGAATCCTGCCTAACAGAGCTAACATAGGATCAGAGAAACAAAATGAAATAAATAAGCATTTTTATTAGTATTTTGCAAAATATCATGCTGTCCATTTGGTTTACTAACAAGTAGCCCAAAAGAGATGTAAAGGAGTGGTGATATGAGGAAGTAATGTTATTTTCACTGTGAGCTGTTGCTTTTTCAGTGATTCCCTCTGAAATACAAATGCTTCCTGATGCAAAGGGGGTAGGATTTTTACACATGGCATTGTATACATAGTTGCTTGGGTTTGTGTTTGCTAGACAACAGGTGTTTTCAGAAAAAAACAATAAGGGGATCCACAGTACTTTTGAAGGGTAAAAGAGAAACTACTTTGATGGTGCTAATCACTGGTATCTGGATTCGGCTACTTGAGTCAGTTGCTGCTCTCGTTTATCTCACTGTCCAAAGAGGAATAGCTATTACTATGGAATAATGGACTGCAAAATTTTAGTATTATGAGGGCAAGAATACCTTAAATTGCTAAACTTCATAAGTATGTTTCTTCCTCCACACCACATACTCAACTATCTCAGTTGCACAGGGTTAGTCTAGTAAAGAAAGCCTGAGTTACATGAAAAGGACAGATATCTAAGTCAATACACTGCTACAATATTTTTATTTCATTTTCTATTTAAACCATTTTAAAGGACTAGTCTATATGGCAATTTAACTGGCAAGGTCATCCATGATCTTGAAGCCACAGCTTCAGCAACATTACTCATAATGTCAGTATCAAGCCTCTAGTATGAATTCAAATGGTGGGATGAACTATATTTGTATGATTCATGGTGTTAATATTTATTATTCTTATGAATGCAAAATATAAGCTTTTCCTTCAGCAAATAGAAAACTGGTTTAAAGGCTAAAGTACCATGGCAAACTGAACTTGTGTTGTAGGAAAATAACTTTGATTAAGGAACATTCAATTAGTAGGGGCCAGAAACAGATTTTGCATGAAAGAGATCCAAGCGGTTCAAGCAGATTACAAAAGCAGACAAATGACTGGCTTTCATCTCCTTTCAGAAATTAGTATGTCATAGTCACTTGAGTCACATGTCATGCATTTGCTAGAAAGTCCAGTTTAGGTAAGGAGCAGCTTTTTCAAAGTTCTACAGGATATAAGTTGTGATCTGCAAGTTCTAGATGAGGGCAGGGGGGAAGCTATTTCCAGAACTTTTTTCTCAAATAACCCAAATGCCTTCATCCTCCCCTCAGTCACCTTCAGTTCTTACCATGCCAGGACATGTTCATGAGAACTGCACCAAGTGGCGTTCTGAATCCTCACCTATATACTACAAACTTTTGCATGGTCAGTTTATATTCAGATTTATATTGATAGAGGAAAGCTACAGGAAGATGTTCCCCTTTCAAATAATTCTATTTTTTCACAGTGCATTTGTTTTTGTGAATTGAGGTTTCATGTACCTTTCCTGAAGACACAAATTACAGTCCCATATGGGCATATTCACTCTCAGTTATGTAAGATTTTTTGCAACGATGGTGTCGGAAAACTTTTGGAAAAATGAAATGTGATCTAAAGACTTTGCTGATGTGGAAAAGTTTTGCTAACACACCCTGTGGGAACAGCTGACTACTGCCTGGGCTGTGGGAACAACTGTGATTTTTGGATGGTGCTCTTCAGAATGACTCTGTACTGAATGTTCTGGTGTTTTAAGCTATCAAGCTCATACAAAATAAAAATTCAAAAATATGTAAAATACCTTTTCTCCTCTCTTCATAAAGAACCTGGGCTACATCCCCAAGTTTCCCCCCAGGTTTTGGGTTTTGAGGTATCTGTGTGTTTTTTAAGAAAAAATAGAAAAGTTTTCCAGCATGTTAAAAAAATAGATGTTAGTGACTCAAGAACTATACATACAGATTCATGGGTGTAAAAGCTTGGGAATATAATCACATGGGTAGAAAAGTTTAGTCAAAAATCAAAATTCTCTAGGAAATCACATTGATTTCAGAAAAAAAAAAAAAACAAAAAAACAAAACAAACAAAACAGGAGGAAAAATTATCTACCAGTATCGATATACTGAAGAGTCATTTTCCATGTTGGGATGTATGAGACAGGCTTTTTACAGGGAGTGAAACACCTAACAGTGGCTGGGAAAAGGGTTCAAGGAAAAACTAACATAGATTAACTCTGAATAAGGCAGAAGAATGTAGGACATGGTAGTCAGTGAAAAGATTTTCATTACTTCATTTTCTTTAGATCATTTGTAAATCTATGGAATTTATTAGTCCACTGGTAAGGTTAAAAATGGTACAGTTTTTTTTCTAGCCATGGTAAAGATTCCAGTGTTAAACAAACAAACAAACACAAAACAAAAACAAACAAACAAACAAACAAACCAACTTTCACTTCAGTATCACCAACAGTGGTAACTACTATCAATCTGTAATAACATTATTTACGTTCAACCAAACATTTAATATATCTTAGAATAAAAGTTTTAAAAACCCACTTGGTACCTTTTAATCACAGTTGGAAAGCTGAATTTAGAAGACTAGGACTTCACTTCAGAATAAATTATTGAAAGAACATTTTCAAAAACAGTTCCATAAAGGATTTTGAAATAGGCAATCTTCCCAAAGCCTTCAGAAAAATTAATTCCCGTATTAGTTCTCCAAATGTCTGCACCTATTCCCAAAATGACTGTTATTAAAATAGGATGTTAAGAAAAGTAACATAATTTAGTTGAGCCATGGAAATAAAACAAATGAGGCCTATAATAGTTATCACATAACACTGATAAACTGATCACATTTTAAAACAGATTTTTATCTTTGTTCCACCACACATGACCTTATGGTAACCCAGAATACATTTGTTCAGACATCAGCACAATATTTATCTAGAAAAAGATTCTTTAAAATCATTATTGCTTGTTCTTATGGGGTTTTATATTTAATGAGATTGAATGTATTAGACAGAAAGACATTAGACATAACAAAATTATGCAAATTTGCCTTAGCAAACTGTTACATATAAATTGATTCAATAAATTCACAAAATAGCCTAGAATTAGCAGGAAAGCAACCCAAGACCTACTTTTTACTGTAAATACCCACAACTGACATATAAAAATAAATACTTGGTTACAGGCTAAGAGCCTGATCCTGACTACAAAAGTGTACTCTGATTTGGAGACAGGCTTCAGGAGAAGCAAAAATGATCTCATGATATACATTACATTTAGTGATGAAATACCTTTTCACAGAACCAGCAAAATGATCATGTTAGCCATGCAAAGCGGGATAACCTCAACATCTGGAGAAATGGAGTGGCTGGAACTTCATGAAGTACAACAAGGAGGAGTGCAAAATCCTGCTCCTGGGGAGGAACCGTCCCATGCACCAGTATATGCTGTGGGTCACTCATCTGGAAAGCAGCAGAAAAGAACCTGGGAGTCTTGGTGGACACCAAGCTGAACATGAGGCAGCAACAAGCCCTTGAGGCAAAGAAGGCAAGTGTTGTCCCGGGCTGGATTAGACAAAGTATTTCCAGCAGGTTGAGGGAGGTGATCCTGCTGATCTATTCAGCACTGGTGAGGCCACATCTTGAGTGGTGGGTCCAGTTCTGGGCTCCCCAGTACAAGAGAGACATGAACATACTGGAGAGAGCCCAACAAATGGCCACAAGGATGATTAAGGGACTGGAGCATCTCACCTATGAGGAAAGGCTGAGGGAGCTGAGACGTTTAACCTGGAGAGGAGAAGGCTTGGGGCAGATCTCATCAGTGTGTAAAAATACCTGAAAGGAGGGTGTCCACAAGACAGAGCTGGACTCTTTTCAGTGGTATTTTCAGCCATTCTGGGAATTTTTTAAATCCGCCCTTACAATTTTAGAAGAAAAACAAACAAAAAACTAAAATAAATTAATTCTTTCTGTCACTATGGAAGTGCCCAAGAGACAATATTTAGAACGTCATGTTTTTTTTCCAGACAATAATGGAAGAATATGTTTGGATATTCTATTTTATACTCATTTACTGTTATTAGCTAATTTAGAAAGAGATTTAGCCTCTGTTGCTCTTTTGAGGTGATTTCAAAGTTTGAGATTTTTTGTGGCTTTTATATGGACTTAATTATATATTGTGTAATTAATAGATTTGCAGCTGAGGAACTTAAAATTATGACAAGAAAGGGCCTTTTCAGAGAGATCAAAGAGAAGTGTTTTGACATTGCATTTCCACTGGAATTTTTACTTGGGAGGCCAGAAACCAAGGCAGTCTAGAACTGTGGGAGCTCAGAAAAGTCTTAATGTAGGGGACATCCACAAACATGAAAATAATTAGCTCTTTCAAATAGATTGTTGTTTGGGAGAGAGAATGGCTTTGTGTAATTCCCTGTCCACTGTCTCCACTGAAGCAATTTTTAAAAGCTCCACATATATTCATTTACCAAAGGAAGACAACAGAAAAGGTATAAATATCACCAGAAAGTAATACTGTAAGATCAAAGAACACAGGGTGAAATCCTGAAGTTATTATTAATCCTTCTGTTCAGGGCAGTCAAAAAAACTCCACATATGCAGTAGAATGTGGAGATAGGGAAATTTTTTTTGTAAATAATAAGTGCAATTTTATGAAAACATTACTGTCTCAAGCTATCTATTTGATTCCTCTGAAAGGAAGGATTTCCAGAAATGTTCAGCATAATTTCACTTTGCTTCAGCTGAAATTAGTAAAGGAGCAGAAGCAGGTCAACAATGAACAACTGACAAATTCCTTACCATTAACGTCAATAGACCTATTAACATGCTAGAGTTGGGAATATGGTACCAAAGTTAGCTGAGCAAAGGTTCAAGAGCCCAGAGTAAAATCTGTATGGAATTCACTTTTGTAACTAGAACAGCACCAAAAAGACACTGGAGAATTTTCATCTTTTGAGAATATATTTGGTTTAGATTATAATGGAAGAAAATAAAATGCAAAGACTTGGTGAGACAACTGTATGCACTTATGAGATTGATCAACATAATTCAGTTTTAGTTGCACATTATACTAATAGTGAATCAATTCATCAAATCATGGAACAAAGGTGGGTTTTTTTGTTATTTTAAAGATTGCACATACAAAATGTATTTTCACCACTCCATAAAGAGAGACCTGTGGCAAGATCACTCAGGAAAGAAACATTCTCACAAATTCCTACACAAACATTTCTTGCTGGAACAAGGATGAAACAGGGTGGAGGCCAACCTGCTTTTCTACAGTTACACATATGTGCTTTGTGAATTATCTAAAGAGCAGTATAGAGTGTTGAGGAAAATATCGAATTTTACTAAAAAAAATATAACTTCAGAGTTCTCAAATTAATCATTAGTTTGGTTTTAATTTATGTAACAACTGCAGGGGGGATGGAAGGAGCAACCTCCAGACATCCAGAAAAAATGATCTCTGAAACAAACAAAGAAAAAATCTCGGGGGAAAAAACAAAAGCAAAAACAAACCAAAAAAAAACCACAAAAAAATCAAAAAACCACCACGCAAACAAACAAAAAAAAGCCATCCAGACTCTCCAAGCCTGAAAGAATTCTGAAAGAATTACCCAGGTCTATCAGTCAGTGTGCAGCTGGACCAGTGAATGATATGTCAAGGTACATGTGCCTAGGAAAAACTAGGGTCCCTCAGTATCGTTAAAACAGCCTTGCCTTGGAGTTGCAGGTATAAATGGAATTTTCTTAAGTAGGGAGTTCTTTCCTACTCCTAATTTGCCTTTTAACCTGAATTTGTTCTGCAACAGTGGCTCAACCTTCAAACTACAACATGCATACGGTCCATTCTCACCAAACACTTGCGTATTTCTTCTTTCTGTACAAATAGGACACAAAAATCAAGAGAAGCATTAAGAGAGAAAATGAAAGGTAATAAAATGCATCAGCCCACAGATAGCAAAACAACGATCTTCTGGCTAAGGGGAAGCCTTCCTCAGTCCTCTGGGACTGTTAGCAGCATCTACCAGCCACAGTCACATATGCCACCAAAGACAACATGTTACGATCCTCTCTGGCCACCAAGAATTTCTGAACCAGACCATAACCCACTCTCCTTGCTGCAGGCACCAGGCCCAGAGTCTGAACTCCCAACTCATTATACTCCTGGGACTAATTCTTTGGAGGCTTTTCCTTGAAAAAGCCTTGTATCATCATGCTACTGAAAGATAATGATCTTCAGATCCATCACCCTCATACAAAAAGTCTTTAATGGATGGGAGTAAAAGCTGGTGGGTTTTGGTTTTGTTTTGTTTTGTTTGCTTGTTTGTTTTGTTTGTTTGTTTTGTTTTGTTTTGGGGGGGGGTGTTTTGTTTATGGTTTTGGGTTTGGTTTGGTTTGGTTTTTTTGGTGCTTTTTTCCAATTTTCTCTCAGAGGCTCTGAAACTTTCTAGCGGATTGGAAAATGAAGAGAATTTATAACCACATGGTATGCTAAATGCTCAAACTGAATATTTTCACAATCGATTCATGAGTTCATCTCCCCTCCAAAATGAGTTACACAAATTTTCACAGAAATAATTCAAACAATTCAGAAAAACAAACCCTTTTTTTGTAATAGACAAATAGCTTTCCACAGCTGCAATTATTATAGAATCATTCTTTAGATTGTTGTCTTTATCAGGAAAGCCATTTCTATACCCTATCCTTGGCTGCATAAAGAAATCATACCAGGAAGAAAAATTATTTCTTCTACTGATGTAGATTCTGATCACTAATTTATTCCACTGTGTTAGACTTCGAAATAGCAGACGGATGATTAACATTGTTCTAGTTTTATGATCACCAATTAGCAATGCAGGAGTAAAATTCTAAGTGTCTAAAAAAGAGAAACAATAAACAGGAAAGAACTAGCTAAGTCTTTCATTCTCTCCACAATGAAACTACTATCATATGACTGTTTGCACTTGGAATGTCGGGGAAGCACCAGATTAGCATTGACCTACAGTAGGTACATTTAAGGGTAAGACTGACTAGTTGCCTGAACAGATCTAAAACCAGAGTTACCACAAGCAGTCTCTGTTGTTACTCACCTGATAAAGCAATGAGGTGATTTGAGAAGTCATATGGTCAAAAACCAGACATTATTTAAGTGGATTTAGTTTTTGATCACATTACTTCCGTGAATTTGGTTGCCATCAGCACATCACAAGAATACTGGCCCAGAGGTAAAGAGGAGAACTGGAAGATTCACAATGAGTGCAGAAGGCATGTTTTTAGACAAGATTAAGGTGCCTTAGAGCTATATCTTAAATCCAGAGCTTTGCGTGCACTTCAAGCAAGCATCCCGGTTGTAAAAAGCAGTCTCACTTTAGTCCTGGCCACTGAACCCTGCTCTTGGAATGCCCTTATGGCAACATACAAGTTTTCATCACTATTTGGTAATCTTCATCTGGGCTAGCAATACCACATGGCAGTTCTTCAGCTCCGCAGCATCACCGCACAGATGTTTATGCTGACAGGAGGGGAGAGAAGCGGGCTGGAGGGTGAGATTGCTTCTCCCAGAACATGAGAGCATGTTTGGAGAAACCATGAGCTGTCACTGACAGGGGCAGTCTCATCCCCAGCCTCAGCTGCAGTTTCACTCCCTTACATCAGATGTAACTAACCCAACAGCTGCAGGATGAGTCATTTTACCAACCCAATTTAATGGAAAAGTAATTTTTGTTTGGTTTGGGTTTATTCTTTTAGTGGTGGGCTAAATTTCTGTCATTGGATCTGACTCAAGGCAAATACTGGACGCACGCAGTCAAAAGCAGGAGTGGAAGAAGGGAGGGAGTTTCTTTTAACACAGCTCACATTTACACCACATTAGGGATAATGTAGAATCTGGTACCAAAAGGCAGAAAGTATCTACTGACTGCTCCATGCTGTTGACTTCAGTGGATTTCAGGCTAACTAAACTCAATGGTAGTTTGTTACTGAACTTTTATCGATATGAAATTCTGGTCTTATTGAACACTGACAAAATCTCCAAAAATGTTCATTTTCCCATTTTTGGAATATAGCAGTCTGGTTATATCAAGGACTTATATTACAGACTTCTCAGCAGCGGGTCTGGTTTAAATCATTATCACCTCTCACCCACTGTCAGCTGTTTTTTCCCACACTTCTCTCTTGCCAGTTGCATTGACACAACTGTTTAACCCTTCCTGAAACCAGATCTGTGAAATGATCTAGGTTACAGAAAATGAAAACTGTTTAAAAAAAAAAAGCAGCTAAATAATCACTTGCTGCTTTCTACGCAGATCATTTCACATGTTCATCTGAATAAGCAGTGCCATATGTAGTTATGTCAGCAGAAGTGTGGGGATAGAAAACTCCAGCGAAATTACTGAAATGATAGGAGGAAGCAAGCAAAGGGCATCTACGGTCCCGTTTGCTTTTACTTCCAACAGCGTCATTCATGTGTCCTGAAGGTAACTTGTATTACCAAAGCTGAGCAAACACAAAACACCTTTTTAACCATTTCTGAAATAAATGAGACGTTGTACCACTTCATTTTTAGTGACAAAGTTAAAATGTCCAGCTTCTGAGATTAAATATTCCTGTACGCTTGAACCCACAGGACTGTGGCAGCAGTGTTGCAGCTACAAGAAAGCAAACGCCACTATTTGTCTTGTACAGCGCTCTCCTCCTCTGTTGCCAAGTCGAATCTACAAATACTAAATCAGCCGACATTACAAATTACAAGTTCCGTGCACAATGCACGGTCAGTCACTAACACACCTTCCCCCACGACTCTCAGCTCCTCACGACAGCACACACGCACACTGCTCAGCGCAGACACAGGCTGGCAAACAATGGTGGCAACAGCACTGTCTGACACTTCTGGAGGGCAGATTAATTACCATCTTGAAATTAAACAGTACAATATGACTATGAGCATGAAAACAAGACTAACTTGGTTATTTAAAGGAAAAATATTTTGAAAGTAATAACAAAGTGATAGAATCGTCAGCCAAATCAAATATGTGACTGATATTGCATATACTACAGTATGATGGCAAATGTTTTATGCCTTCACAGACTAGAAAAAATTGGGTCAACTGCAAACAGCCAAATAAAAGAACAGACTTACTTCGAGTTTCTAGTACAAGAACAATGTACTTAAAATGCTTAACTTAATTTGAGTCAGTAGAATTACTATTACAAGAAATAGATCATTCACTAACTGTAATGATTAATGGATCAGTCCCTCAGCACAGAGAAATTCAATAAAGTTAAGTCTTCAAAAATAATCAGTACTAAACTTTCAATTTCTCTACTAACTTAAGTGCTTTTTCTAAAGGTAGTAATCACTTAGGATAATAAAATATATACTTGTAGTGCAATGCGTCAGCTTTTCCTTTTATTTTGTTAATATGGCGAGAGAAATAAAGTACATACTGTATTGATAGATGTGAACCCAAGATTCCTCTTTCTAAAGGATTTTCAGCCTAAAGAAAAAACAGGAGTAAAAGAAAGGACTGCAAAAAGAAAAGAATTGTGGCTGATCACTGAAGGTTACAGGTCATATTCCACGCTTTACTAGTATTTTCTTCTTTTGTTTAGAATTTCCCCTTCAATTCATTTGAAATTTTTTTTTTCCCTTCAGTATCAACGGCAAAAGTTAATTTTAACCATAATACTTAAAGTTTCTGGAGTATTCTTATTAAGAAGTCCATATAGCTCTTTTCTTAAAGAGATTCATACTCAGCTTTTGAACATCTCTGATCTTCTTAAGGTAAGCACCTGTATCATAAATTTATGCCTAATAGTTGACCAGACAGTTCTGGTGCCCTAAAAATATAAGATACAGTTTTATAAGACATGTGTCTCATGCACCTAAAATAATACAGCTGTACACACTTCGGGCTGCTGAAGGTCCTCTAACTCTTTAAAGTGTATAAGTAATTCCAACAGTATAAAAAATGAAAATATCATTACTGAAAGAAAGACCTGTATACTTAAAAATGATGCCTGCATTTTTGGCAAGAATTCAATTTCTTTAACTAACCAGAAATTTGGAATACAAGCAAAGATTCTTTATTGAGTGAGAACAGCAGTGGAACAAAACTATCTAACTTTTGCCCAGAGCTACTTTCACCTTTTTGTATTCCAGAAGCAGCTTTGTCCCTTAGAATGCCATGCAGCTCATGTATGGGCTTAAAAATTATGTTAAACAATTTGAATTTAAAATGTTAATAGTGCATTTACTAGCCAAGTTCTATGGGCAAATTATATCAACTGCCTTATAGAAATGTTTTTATTACTGATTCTTATTCAGAGATTGCCTCATTAGTATTCTCCTCAGGTCACTGGAACAAAATGATACGTCTGTTTTAATTTTTGCATGACTACGATTATTTTCATTGTGATGAGTTTTTTTGGTTAGTTGGTTGGCTGGTTTTTCATATTGGCACTGTGTGGTAAAAGAATAGATTTGGCTTTGAGCTATATTTAGATCATAGGTCTTGCTTCACAGTGGACCTCCAAATTCTTGGTTATTCTGGTCTCCATCAGCAATAATTTCAAGATAACCCTTCAGGCATCCTGCATAAAAGACACCAAACATTTCTACTACCAGAACAGCCCACTACTCAGGTGACCTGAAAACAGTTCTTGGTGGAAAACAGGATTCATATGTTCATTTTATATGTTTTTAGGCACCGAAATACCTCTTTGGTGAAGTGTGTGCTTAGCTCACTTTAGGTAACTATTTTTTTTTCTTCTTCTTCTTTGTGCTACTAGAGATCTGTCTTGGAGAGTTTTTAAAAATCTTCAAATCCATTTCGTGTGTTGGGGAGAAGCTAACGCAGCTTCTTAAATAAATTTAGTTCTCACAATTTAGGGGAATTTCGCAGCCTAAGGATTCATTAAAGCAAAGCCAACTAGTAAAAGTGACCAGTTCCAAATTGTACTTGAGAATCATAATAGCACAAGCTTATCAGACACTGAGAACCTCATGACACATGCACTACAAATAATATTAACTGCAAAATCCAGGTCTGAATCTAAGTTTCCCTAACACTTCCAGCCATGTGGCTACACACTTCTTATTCCACCTATTACAGGAAGCAGAGATACGTTGTAAGTTTTCACAGTAAATGCCAAAGTTCATTAATCTTCAGATTTAGACTTTGCTCATTGAGCAGATTCTACATCAACCTGGGTACTGTGCTGAACAAACCTTGTGTAATGTGTTCCCAGGGCAGCGTATTGCATGCAGTGTGCACTGTGTAACTGATGACAGAAGCCTCTGGGGAAAAAAGAGCCAGCTTCAGCGCCCACCCACACTTGTTTACATAAACTTACTTTGAACCAAGTCCTTTCTTCATTGTTGTAATTGTTGGGGGTTTTTTTTAATATGTCAGTGGCTACTCAATAAACCACATCCATGGGAAGTTCTCTGATGTATTAGATCTCCAGATAACAAAAGTGTTATTGCTTAGACTTTTTTCCATTTGCATACAAATAATGATAAAAACTTCCTGAAAGGCAAAGTGGGCTCCCTCAATTTTATAATTTATCACTGCTATTTAATTCCTATATTTAGGTGAGGCCTAAAGGTCTCATTTGGGATCCATTGGCAGTGTGCTACCAAAGCACATGGCCTGTCACTTAAAGTGCTGATTGCACAACATTTGCCAGGACTGTGAGTTGTTGTTGTTGTACCGGTTTTTGCTGGAATCAAGTTATTTTTCTTCATAGTAGCTGGTGTAGTGCTTTGGTTTGGATTTGCAACCAAAAAAGCGTTGTTCACACACTGATGCTTTAGTTACTGATGACCAGAGCTTGCACTGAGCCAAGGCCTTTTCTGCTCCTCACACCGCCCCACCAGCAAGTGGGCCGGGGGTGGGCAAGAAGATGGGAGGACACACAGCTGGGACAACTGACCCCAGCTCACCAAGGGACATCCCACACCGTATGACATCATGCTCAGCCATAAAGCTATAGGGAAAAAGAAGGAAAGGGGGATGTTCAGAGTTACGACTTTTGTCTTCCCAAGTGACCGTTACAGACGACGCAGCCTGGCTGAACACCTGCCTGCCGATGGGAAGTAGTGAATTAGTTTGTTGTTTCTGTTTTCTTGCGTGCACAGCTTTTTATTTCCCTATGAAATTGTCTTTTTCTCAACCTATGAGTTTTCACACTTCCACCCTTTCAATTCACAGCCCCATGCTGCTGGGGGGCAAGCAGCTGGGTGAAGCTTGACTCCCTGCTGGTGTTAACCCACAAGAAGTGTGTTTTCTGTTGTCATTAGAATCTATTAGATCATATAATGATGTGTGAATTTGATTCTTTTCAAGTATCACCTGTGCATTTTACCATTTTCCTACATACAAAATATATAATTCCTAAATGTTTCCTTTTTATTTAAAAAAACCTTTCACTTCCTCTTTTAGGCCACTGTATAACCTTAAAAACATATAAAAATATATACTTCACTATAAAAAGGTAAAAAAATTGAGCATTACCTTATAAGCTAATAAAACACCATCATTTATAGTTTTACAGTATTACCAAAATGTGCTTCATTAAATCTTAATTTAAAAAAGAGGAAATTAGAACCACATTTTTTTCACTTGCTCATAGGAAACAGCAAATTAGAGCACCAGACAGAAGGAAGTTATTAAAAAATGTAGACTCCTGATTAAATTTTAAAGATTAAGGAAATCTAAAATTATCAAATAAAAATTTACAGAGAAGCTCCTTTCTGTAATAGTTTAGAATAGATTAAAGTGACAAAGTTCTGGCTAGCAGAATGCCAAACATGCAAGAGGCAATGACCCCCAAAGTGCCGGATTCTCATTCATGCCCTGAAGTGAATATGCTGCAAGTTTATCTATTGTTTTTCCTCTTACTATTTCCTACAGGCTGCCTAAGACAGTATGCCATTCTAAAGCAGATTTAAGTTTTCTCTTTGGTCAATCCAGCCTCCATGAATTTTATTGAGATTTCACCTCTGTTCCGCTTTTTTCTACTGGCGTAGCATAACTGCAACTTCTGCATCCTGTGTTAACCTGAAGATTAACTATAAAAAGAGGCACTGACTAGCCAGAAGTAAAGAAGTATAATCAGGTATTTATATTCTCAGCCTGGCCTTTCTATTATTCTCCCTTTCCCTTGTTTTTATTTTGGCCATGACTGTTACTGTTCTTGCAGGTTTTGCAGACCACAGACCAAACTCACTCCTCCTTTAGAGACAGCTAGTCTATTTTCTCTCACTTGGGAAATTAATCTGCTCCCACAATATTTATTTCCTATATTACTGCTCTTCATCTTCTTTAAAAGAGAAAAAGGAAGATTAATTAAGCCCAGTGGTGCCAATACAATTTGTGTTTCACTTGATGTAAATACACCAGAGAAAGCTATTTCCACATACATGAAAAATGAAATAACTACACAAGGGAAAAAAAAGATTGCAGCAGGCTGAACAGAAGTTACAGAAGCACCAAGAAGAGGCATCTCTATTTTTAAGATACCAGTTAAATTAGATTTTGACACAAAGTCATTGATGATAGGGAAATTATCATCTATTGATGCCATGATCATGTCAGGATTTAATTTAGCCCTCAGTATAGCCTCCTAATCCGATTCTTGTAATTCCTAATAAGAAAATATTTGCCAATAGTACTGATAAAAATAGAATGGTATAGCTCCCATGTCAACATTCATTTTGGTTTTACAGTACCATATTCTTTCTTAGCCCTGAATTTTCAAATTGCTCTAAAATTATGAAAAGTATACAAAAATACCATTTAAAGTATAGCAGAAAACAGTGTTCTTTTTCAAAAGAAAATAGTTCTACTAGTGTTAGCATAGAGTTATAATTGCTTTGCAATGCACTTTCTTCATACAGAAAAAGTTCTGACACCATATACTAAACTATCTAGTGCAATTGCATTCGAATGTTATTCCCCGAATATAGATTGCTGGTTTTGCTTCCATCTGTAACATCAGGGAGTTTTGGTATATTCGAAGGATTAAAGTTAATGTAATCTGTGTGACTAAGTCACCAGCTTTGAAAATCTTTTTTTCATTACTACAATCAAAGACTTTGAGGATGACAGCAGTTGAATAAAATAATAATAAATAATAACATTCAAAGAAGTGAGACAATTGCCCTGAGTATTTCTAGTAAATTACACATTTATTAAATTCAGATCAACCTTCTGTTTGTGAGTTGTCCATGGACAGACTATTTTTAAAAACTGGCATATTGTTCAGAAAAAGGTAGCTTGTGTGAACACATACAAAACTGGTAGAATATATGTAATTTGTTCACATCAAGCAAAACTTTGAGTAATACAGAATTGCAATTAATTCTTAGAACCCTTTGGTCTATATCACATGGTAGTGCTACTGTTTCACAACTGATCAACACAAACTTTTTAAAGAGGATGTTTAGATGAAAACCAGCATTTTGATTCTGAGAGACTGGATGGGAACAATTCAGATGGACAAATAGCAAACCTTGTTAATTTAATCAGAGTAACAGAATCATAGAATAGTTTGGGCTGGAAGAGACCTTCAAAGGTCATCTAGTCCAAAACCTTTGTAATGAGCAGGGACATCTCCAACTAGATCAGGTTGCTCAGAGCCCGGCCCAACCTGGCCTTGAATGTTTCCTGGAATGTGGCATCTACCACCTCTTTGGGCAACCTGTGCCCGTGTTTCATCACCCTTATCATAAAAAGTTTCTTCCTTATCTCTAGTCTGAACCTACCCTCTTTTAGTTTAAAACTGTTACCCCTTATCCTATTACTGCAGGCCCTATTAAAAGGTCTGTCTTCACTGTTCTTATAAATCCTCTTTAAGTACTGAAAGGCCACTATAAGGTTTCTCCAGAGCCTTTTCTTCTCCAGACTGAACAACCTCAACTCTTAACCTGTCCTCACAGGAGAGGTGTTCCAGCCCTCTGATCATCTTGGTGAACTTCCTCTGGACCCTCTTCAACAGGTCCATGTCTTTCCTCTGCTGAGGACCCCAGAGATGGAGGCAGTACTCCAGGTGGGATCTCACCAGAGTGGAGTAGAAGGGCAGAATCTCCTCTCTCAGCCTGCTGCTCACACTTTTTTTATGTAGCCCAGGATACAGTTCGATCCCAAATCTCAAAAATGGCCTGCATTTGTTCCTCTGCCTGATTGTAATCAGGTTTGTGGAGCATGATTTGCAATGCCCCTTCCAAAACACCTCAGGTAAAACATGACACTCAGTCACAGTGTGCCTTGGAAGTTGTGAGGCTAGCATCAACTGCAAATGGTTGAACCAGGGTCACATAGATAGCCCAGAGATATTCCTCAGGATATGGTTATTGTGTCTGTCCAAACAGGGCACTGGCAACTCATGAGCCTACAAAAGCATGTGGTGGCTCTTTTCTTCTCACAGCAGTCTGCTCCAAGTGGCATGGACAGAAAACTATACATTTGAGAAAACTGGAAGACCTATAGCTACTGGTAGGAAGAAAAAAATAAGAGCGTAAAGAATAACAAGGGAGCCAGAGAATCAACAGTAACCATACATGCCATTTGCAAAATAAACACATAAAACAAACTGCCTGAGAGTGATTTTACTTCTGTATTGCAATTACTTCACATCATTTTCTCTAGAAAGTGAAAGGTGGAAGATGAGAAAGGTGGGAGAGTGGGTAAACAGGGATGTCAGTGAATACAATCATCAGCATTTGGAAGCTGGCACTAATAGGCAAACAAAAATGCTGCTAGCAGCAATGAGAGTATGAGTGTCAGAAATGTTTGTTTCTCACTTGTGAAGGACCCTTTCTGTGAAATGTAATTACACAATTTAAGTCATGAGTGTTTTCTGCACATGTAAGATCCACAATCTGCTGAGTAGAGCAGCTCTGCTTTGTGGCTTTGTACTCTACACACTCTGGGGTAGGAATTGTTTCAAGCTGATATCTGACTGGCCCCCATAATGGGCAGTAAATAAAGAAATTCCTTTTACATATATCACAGCATAAATTATGTGTACTGGGAAATATATGCACTCCCTGAAGCATCCACACATGGCTGTGGAAATGGGCAGCAAGTGTTTTAGGTTTGCAAACCAGCATCACATTAACACCTCTGCTAAGACATGATTCACTTGGGAGAACAGCAAGCTATGGCACTTGTGTACAAGATGAGGAAAATTCTCCAAATGCTGTCAGAAAGAATAAGCATTTAATTTATGGGCATTTATTTAACTATATGTCCTTCCAGTACCAGGAGTTTGCCCATATGACTGCAGCAAGCATGACACTGTGTACGTGAGGAATAGAGCAGTAATGATATGAGTAGAGATCTGCAATTCTTTTTATAGTTCTGAAGATTTTCCTGTCTATCCTGTGATGTCATCATAGCTTACCCACAAGCACAAGTGTCATCTGCACTTAAAAAAAAAAAAAAATTAATGACAAGGATCACAGTAGGAAAATGGCTCAAACAGTTGTATATGCAGTGAAAATGGGAACCAAAAAGGAGACGTAAAATTTTCTAAGTACTACTTACATAACTGGCAGTGGTTTAACTTAATGCAGATTCACTTTTAAATTTATATCCATTCAGCTTGCATTTATGTCCAATTCCACTTAAACCAACCAGAGATAACCATCCAAAGAGCCTTCCACTCTGTAGTAACCATTACTTTTAAACAAGTCTCATGACAAAACTTCTAACATCACAGGCTTCATACGATGGAAAGCATACACTTTTCTAAAAGTTGAAGTTAACTTTCCAACACTTGGGGAGCACCATTATAGACAAGGATCTTTTGACCACATCTATTTCATTTTGATCAAATAGCTGGCAAAATTGATTCGCATTTAAAGGAAGTGATTTCTACAGCTCTGCACAGACGCACACTGCCAAACCACGATTTTCCAGCTAACAAAGAAAACCTAAATAAAGTTTTAAAACCAGTTCAAAAACTTTTAGTTAAATAAAACTTGATTCTGTTAACATACCATTCAACTGGTGCCCATAAGTTACAATGATGTATACTAACCAGCTGTTAACATCCTAGTCTGGGGAATGCTGCTTTTTAAAGATATCTGGCTCATCAGATTGTTTTATTGGTACATTTGATACTGGTTTATGAGAAAATGTGTCAAAAGTTTCAAAAACTGACAAAATACAAGAAGTAACTTCAGAAAAAGTCACAAAGCCGGTTTCCAAATTCTGGTCTTTCAGGTACATTAAAATTGCTATATATTTAATTCTTAGCGAATTCTGGTAGTTTTAACTGAATTGTGCTTCCTTTAGGGGAATTATTTTTTTTTTCTAAATGCAGGGAGTGTAGAAAACAACAACCAAACCCAGTTTTTTTACAATGAAAGATTGTTTAGACTTTTTCCATGCAATGCAGAGGACCCACTTCAGCTCTTGCAAAGTACGTGACAGGTTGTCTTCATTCTTACTTCCATGTCCAATAAGTTACTTTTCCTTCCCCAGTCTGAGAAACTTTACTGAAGCCTTGTCTTTATACTATCTTTATTCTCTGCAGTGTAAAACTTAATCAAACAAAATTTAAAGTAGACTGTTGTTTTTTGCAATGTTTGAGCATTTTCATTACGATCATTTATATTCTTCCAAGAAAACCAGAAGAAAAGGGAACAATTGACTACTCCTCTTCCCCATTCATCTAATAGTCTATCAAGCAATGAACAAGTCATTAGCATGTATATCTTTCTTTATTCCTTATACCTTCTATTTAATATATGTTTGTGAACTTATTAGCTTATTCATCTTTAGTTCACTTGTAAGCTAAACTACACAGGATATACAACAATGATTTAATGGGTCATTCAGAATATATTTCAGAAAGAGTTTTCAGTACATCAGCAAGAATTAAATCTTCTGCTGCAAAATATATGTAGATATATTTCTTCTGTCTGAATCTTGCACAGAATCATCACTGTTGATCTGGATTTTCTCTTGTAAGAAAATAAGTAACAGCCCCCTGAGTGCTGTAATGTAATGAATGGCTTCATGAAAGGAAAGAGATTGACTGTCTATGACTGCTACAAAGACTTTTCGCTGTAAACACTAGACTAGATTATATTTTAAATAATAAATTTTCATAAAGGAATTCATTCTGTCCTATAGACATCTCCCTCCAAGACATATCTGTTAGTTCAAGGATGTTGACTGAGCTGATTACTGCTAAATACATAATAAATCCTGATTGCTCTTCAGGATTAAAAATTGAAAACAGTTATGATGCTGTGTTCTCTGTACCTGCTAATATATTTTAGTACATTAAAAGTGCCAAAGTAAGACCAGATTTTAAAACTTTGCTTGCTGGAGGCAGAACATGCAAGTTTGAAGCAAATTCTCTATCCTTACACTCCTACCTTGGAGTTTTCACGTTGCAATGGTCAGCTCCACATAATTGTAAAAAACTGCCAAAATCATAGTGGTAAGCCTGGGTTTTACTTGATCTGGCTACAAGACATAAGCTTGACTAGAACCTTAGATATAGTGTATAAAGGAAGATGTTCTTCTGTCTTCCCTAAAAGCAACCTCAGGTATACACTTCTGTGATAGGACTTAAAGATACACTGATGTAATGGGGAACATTATTGAAGCTGTCAGAACTCGAAAAGACCTGGGAGATGAAGACTTATCCCACTTAAAAAACAAACAAACAAACAAAACAAAACAAAACAAACAAACAAACAAACAAAAATAAAATAAAACACCTTAGAGTCAGCCAAAACTACCACAGGCCAAATGCCCACTACTCAGCGTTCAAAGTTTCTTACTTACTGCAGGCAGGAGAACAAGCGGTTGAATAATTTCCCCAAAGTGCATTGTTGGTTGTGGCTCAGACTTAGTGGAATGATAGAAACATCCACCTCTGTCTTCATTGCATGCTTCAGTACTATTTAGGAAGCCCCAGGATAATACATCTTTTGCACAACCAAAGGCAGCATATTTGCCTGAGAACCTGTATCACTCAATTCAAAGAAACAAGGCTGATTATTGCTAGCAGAGAAAACATTAAAAGGTCAGGAAGAGCACTGTACAGTCCAGCACGCACTCCACACTGCATGCATGGAGGGTCATTAGACGTTAGCAGTGACAACTGTGCCACAGCTCCATGCTGAATGGCGCAGACTGCCAGGTCATTCCCTACCCTACATGCAAATGGCTGGAGTCTACCTTCCAAGTATTCATACTTGAAACACACTTATCAACTATGTTGATGCTGCACCACCAGTGAGACACCCAAGACATTAATCTAGGATTAGCTAGAAAGGCCAGATGAAAGGAGGGATTGGAGGAGAGAAAAAATCACAAACATGAGAACAGCTCTCAAGATGCTGGGTTGTTGTTGCTGGCCCAAGGACAACTGAACAGAAGTAGGCTAAAGAACCTCATTTTCTCTGAGCAAAATATTCAAATGTTGTGAAATAACAGCTCAAATTAGACAAGATAAGGAGTACTTCATCCCCAAATCCCATGTAAACACCAAGAATGGAGGCAGATAAATTATTTCAGATCTCCCTCTTCCCAGATGGATGCCATAGCCACAAAAATGCTGCATAAAAAGAGATTACATCCTCTTTCTTCATCTCTGGTGGTCTCTTGAAAGAAAGGATGGTTGGATGTATGTTTATTTAAGACAATTAAGACTCACAGCCCTGAACGTTTTCATGGAATTAAATGCTTAAAGACCTATTACAATAAAAGCCTCCTAGCTTTTAGAAGGTGTAAAATGATGGCACTTGCATCTCTACAGGACTTCTGGTGAGCTATTTGCTTGGCATATTAAGAGTGGCTTTTCATTCTAACATTTCATTTGGATTTCTAAATTCCTGCTGGAAGCATTTCTTGGCTTCATCTAAGCACCCTGGTGCTTTTTTGTTCCTTTTCCTCAGGCCGCTGTAGCCTGTTACAACATCCCCTACCAGGTTAACCGGGTGATGTAGTTGACTGGTTTTCCATTAGTCTTCCTCTGATCTGTAACATAATTTTCCTGAATATGATACCCAAAACAGATCTTTAACAAGGTTGCTATAGTGAACAAATTGCATTATGTATGAAAAAACACCCACATCATATTAGCCACAGACTAATGTTGCTTTTTTTTTCATCTCTCCAACCTTTTGAGATGTTTTTTGGTATATTTAGAGTGCAAGTTTCAGAGAATGCTCCTCTTAGGATTCCAGGCTTGACCTGCATGTGTGGAAGCCAAAAGCTTTCCCATGTATCATCCGATGATTTATTAAGTGAGATGCTGTACTTGTCACACTTCCATTGCAGTGATTCTACATGCTGCACACATACACATTTTAGGAAACAAAGTCAGAAAACTCCTGGAAGACATGCTTCCATAAAACAGAGAACTGCCCAAAATAAGCAGCAGAAAACTATCCTAAGATAGCTGGGACTTGCACATAATTAAGATCTTGCATTCTAACTTCAGCAGCCCTAAAAGAAAACAATTGTAGATCACCTCAAAGCCTGAAAATCTAAATATGCAAAGTACAAGACTGCTTTTTGTTCTATGATGTTGCTGCAGGGTTCTTGTCTATAATCTAGCTATTACAATATTTACTTAGTAGTATGAACAATTCCCTATACAGCACTCTGCTTCTAAGCCTCATACAAACAAGTTCAAGTCATCTAGGCCAAATTTTGTCTTCAGATACACATGCAGTAATCCCACTAATACCTGTAAGAGAAATTCTTTCCAAAGGAAAACAAAAAAAAAAAAAAAAAGGATAGCTTTTCCATAAGTTTGGATCCCAGTCCCTGTCGGCATTAATAAGGGTAAGGTAGAGAAAGAAACAAAGAAACCATGCTACTAACCCTCAGTAATAAATAAATAAATAAACCCAAAGAAACTAATACGGCGAGAGGGAAAATTGCAGTACTTAGTTCGAATGTGTCAACACAGCTTTTACACATATCAAAGTTCTATAAGATAATCACATGTAAAAGCAAGATTTGTAGCTCTCCTTGGAAGTCCATAGATCTGTAGGTCAAGGAATAATTTGATCAGTGGCCTAAAAAAGTAGGGATTTTATTTTTTTCCCACCCAAACTGTAGCTATATAATACTGATAACCATCATTGCACTTTGGTTTTATAATGCTGCTTATGTGAGAGAACATTTGTCTGTGTTTTTGTTACGCAAAAGCATGCTGCCCTATTAGAAAATATTTGTTGAAAAATAAGTAGCAATTTAAAATTACTACAGAACAGTTTCAGAAGTCATCTTCAACATACCTTTACAATAGGTAAACTTACATACTAAGTGCTAAGCATAATGCATTCCTGAGCCATTTTGACTTCATTGGTGTTTTAATACCAATTAAAAAGTCCCTCCTAGTCCTTAAGTGGACTGCAAGTCATCCCTGGAATACTGTATATTGTAAAGTATAGGAAGTCTGTTCTTTTCCGATATCATTGATGATTTCTTGCATTACTGGGATAGCATTAACCTTAGAAGTATTATGTTTAAAACATGATTATAATCAATATTATAATTACCAAATAAACAGTACTAGACTCACTACTGAACTTTAGAGAGAAAACTCACTCCCAATAATCCATATTCTTTTTTACTGCATGTGAATAATACAAGCAGATTCATTTTTATGGCTTGGTTAAAAAAAATAACCAAAATGTTTTTCTTTGAAAAATCTGACTTAAATCTAAAGGAAAAAGATTAATTATTCTTGTATACAAGTGTACTGTGTAGGAGAGAAGTACAAAAAACAAGTTCAAACCAAATCTATAAGTTATCATCACAAATTAATACTCATCAAGGGCATCTAATTCAATGAGCCACAGACTTTGGAGGTAAAAAGTGTTCAGTCTGCATACCACTACAGTGGCCAAAAAAAGACAAAGCTGTGCTTCAAGCAGCTACTGCCACTGTCAAGACTAACCACAGCCCATGGGACAACGACTGCTGGGAAGTGTATTGGGTCTGGCTGGGACAGAGTTAACTTCCCCCACAGCAGCCCTCATAGTGCTGTGCTTTGTATGGGCAGCTAGAAAGGTGCTGATGACACACCAGAGTTTTGGCCACTGCTGAGCAGTCCTCCCGCAGCATCAAGGGTGTCTCTCCAACATCCCCCTCACACTCAAAGGCTGGAGGTGGGCAAGAGGCTGGGAGAGGACATAGCCAAGACAGCTAACCCAAATGGATATTCCATACCATATGATGTCATGCTCAGCAATAAAAGCTAACAGAAAAGAGGCTGGACAGAGGGGTCATACATTATTAAGGCATTTTTCTTCCAAGTCAACGGCTACACGTACTGACACCCTACTTCCCAGAAAGTGTCTGGACATCACCCACTGAAGTAGAGAATAAATCTTTTGTTGTTGTTGTTTTTCTTGATTTCTTCATGTGGTCTTTGCTTTTCATTATTAAACTACCTTCGTCTCGACCCACAAATTCTTTTTCATCTTATTTTCTCTCCCTGTCCCACTGAGGACGAGGAGTGACAGAGCAGCTGGGTGAGCACCTGACAGCCAGCCAGGGTTAACCTACCACAGGGAATAACTGTGATCTCATAATCAAGCAGGAGCTTACAACATAGGTGCAAAGTATCATGTAACTAGACTGGCATACATATACGCATATATGTACTTTCTTATCAACAATGTGATTTCTATACAGGTTACATTTTTGCGAACAAAAAGCAAGAAATAAAAGCAGCCACACTTTTAATCTTCTCCTTCCAACACACAAACTCAGCTTCATGCCAAGAAGTGAGTATGTATAAATAAAATTTTTTGAAAGGTTGGACAAATGAACTTCTCAGCAATGAACAGATGTTTCTGCTCATGCAGAAAATGAATTTACCACTAGCTACTAATCTTTGTCTCCTCCAGCTGCTCCATTGTATGCAGGAGTAAAGCTTGACCTGATAATATCTTATGCTCTTCCTTCTTAATCTCTCTCAAGAAAAGCAAGAAAAGAAACTTCATTCTACTCCAAAGAAAAAAAATAGAGTTAAAAATTTTTAAAAAAAAAAAAAAAATATTTTTACCTTTTGAGATATGCTTCAGGAATTCTTGGCAATACATTTTTTTTTCCTGGTAGAACGCTTTAGGATAAAGTTCAATAAATTTTGATGAACTTCTTGCATGAACTGTTTTTAAAAAAGACACCACAATGAAAACATAAAATTATATCATAGAAAGAAGCCACAAATACAATGTAACTAAAATGTTCAAGTTTAGTTTCTCCAGAGGAAATAAAACCATTATCTAGAGAGCAGAGTTCTTATAATGATTTTAAACAGTTGACTAAAGTCTTTTGAAACAGCCTTAACAGAGCACCAAAGAATTCAGGATTAGTGGAATTCATCTCTCAGCAGCTACGTAAAAGTATTGCTCTTGCTTGTAAGCATCAAGAAACCAAAAATTCTTGTCTCCTGGTAGAGTACATGCATACAGAAGACTATGCACAATAAATAAAAAAAATTATGCCCATAACAAAGAATGCCATAACACAGTATCAAGCCCTGCCAAAGCAAATGAAGACTTGCCTATTAGTTTCTAAGAGAAGAAAATAGCTAAGATCAGTCTGGTATGGCTATAAATATATACAAGTTTGGACATTCATCCTTCTTTCTTTACATAAGAAGATCATCCTTCATATTTGTTAGACATAGAAATAGGCATCTAAAGCAGATATTTTTGTTGAAAGAGTCAAGGGAAATGAAAATTTATATCTTACACTTCGTAAAAAAAAAAAAAAAAGCAGTTTGATATGCTTTTCACCAGTTTCAAAAACAGGTAAGTATACTCATAGCTGAATTATTTCAACTGGGTGCTATCTCGAAGAAACTTTTTTTTTAATTATTCAGGAAAACACTCCTGAGATGTCCCATATTAAAAGGTTATTGCCATGAATAAATTTTGCAGACACAGGGGAAAATTCACAATGTTTTCAAAGTATTTACTTCTGGATACATGTGTTACTACATATTTTCTCAGTTTGTCATAGAAGAGCAGAGCTGTGTATGGTTACCATGTTCCTCACTGCCAAGTGACTGCTTTCCTTTTCACTTCATAAGGAGGCAATTCTGAGTTAGAGCAGTTGCACACATTTAAGTTGAGGTTTCAATCTAGTCTTCAATGCAGTTACATTGTCAGAAATGCACAAGGAGGTAGTCTCAAAGTTTCAGGCACAGTTGTGGATTTCAGTTTTCTTTGCTCTACAAATATCTGAGGTTGAAAAACACATTCCACAATAAACTCTTCATCATAAATGCAACAACAAATTATACCTTTCTTCTCTTCTGAGGAGCACATTCATAAGGAGAATTTAAAATTATGTAGTCAAGACCAAGCAATTATTCTCCTAAACAGCACGAGTTTAATGTTTCCCCAGGCAAAGTATCAAATAACCCTATTTCCCCCCAAAAAAAGCAGAAGTAAACAGGTAAGCTCTGCATGGGACATGTTCTAAATGTGAATTTCTTTATGAACTAAAAGAGCCTAGTCTGCAGATTTCGTAAATGTACTAAATAATTCTCTTCACACTGTCTGATTTTATACTGTCAGACATATTCTGTACCATGATCAGTAAACATCTATAGTTGCTTTGGCTCTGTATGAGGGACTCACTCAAACAGAGTGAAAAGAACAAGCACACTGAACTAAAGAGCTCAGCACCATAACAAGCATATAGTGCTGTGTAAAAGTCATTTAATGCTTGTAGGTTTTGTTGGGTCTTTTTCATTTTGTGTTTTGATGTTTTTCTTTGTGGATTTTTTTTTTTAAGAAAACAACCCAACTTACAGCATGCATATATTTACAGAAAAATAAATAAAACTGGTAAGGATATAAGTTTGTTGTGTATCTGTTTCTGGCTTCTCCTCATTCTCTCCCAACAAATTATTTGAAAGAACACAGTATTGCTTTAAGTAAGGTATTTGGAGACCAGCTGTTGTGCCTTTAAAAATGGTATTAATTCATGTATGATGTTTTTGTTTTGTTTTGGTTGGTTGGGTTTTGAGTTTGGTTTTTTGTTTGGTTTTTGGATTTCTTTTGTTTTTTTTCATTTGTTTGGTTTGTTTTGTGGGGATTTTTTTTGTTTGTTTGTTATTTATTTTCTCAGATGAATCAAAAAAAGGCATTTAGAATTCCAAAGATTTTTGCAAGCATAAGGCTAAATTTCAAAGTTGCCTTCATACCATCTTTTCTGATGCTTGTTCAGTGGCAATTGTCACCTTGGGTCACATTAGGCAGACTAGACTCTATCTCTTCTAAACTGAAAAACAATGAACAGAGACTCAGTGTCGTACATGTTTGTATTATCAATTTTCTGACCATATCATTCACAAAATTTTTTATGTGGACGTCTGTCATGTGGGAGTCCATATAAAAAAAATTAACAGGAATGCTACTTCAGCAGAGAGGATATTTGCTTTTCTGATGGAGGACATACTTATATTATTTATTGCAGTTATATAGAAACATTTTGAACACTGGTGAGGCTTCTTCCTAGCAAAGTCAAGTTTTCCCATTTCCAGTCTTTTGTTTCCAAGATGATCTGGTGCCAGGACTGACAGATTATGACAGAAAGAGTAATTCCCAAACATTATATCCTTAGCATGAGAGTTCAGGGTAAACTCTACACTAGCTAGTAGCAATAATAACTGAAGCATGGCCTATAGGAGAGGTGTGCACATTGTGCTGGTTGAGTTTCCTTGGAGTCTAACATAACTGGTAACAGATGGAAATCATCTGGTTGTTTTTCTGGATACCTGAAAAAGAAACCACCAAGGTCAAAGCAACAGAGGTAGAAAAGAGGATCAAATATTATCAAAGGATCAATAGCAGCATACCCCTAAAAAGCAGCTGGGTGAATGCTTTAGGGTTATGCAGTGGTGGGGGAAGTTGGGATCACCTCTTCAACCATTTCATCCTCAGGGACAGAAGGGAAGCCAAAGAGAAGACAATGACTCTTCCACTGAGCAAGTCAAACATGAAAGTAGCCAAGGGACACACTTCCCTAGGCTAAAATCCATCTCATTAAACATCTTCGTGCTCACTACATTCTGGCATCTATTTCTCTCACTAGCGCAAATGCCCTAGAAGCTTTAAAACTTACAAAAAAATTAATAGCAACAAAAGTAAATGAGTTGAAACTCCATAGAATCATAGAATGGTTTGGGTTGGAGTGGAGACAAAGATGTCTTAAAACTCTGGAAGAACAAAAACAGGCATGAGGCTTCCTTTTGTTTGTTTCGGTGCTCAGAGGGTGAAAACCTATCTACGTGAATTCTTGAAGAAATGTGTTGCTTTGTATAAGCCATTTTTCCAAGCAAACTACTCAAACTCTCCTTAAGGGTCCTAGCAAATGGCCAGCTATAGGATTGATACTAGCAATCAGCTTATCCTGCATGTGCCTGGGCATTAACAGCTGTTCTAACATGATTTTAATCTATTTACACATAGGAAAATTCTCTAAGCTATGGTAATCAAAATTAGTCTCATTTACAAAGAAGTTCCAGAGCGTGAACAGGATGAATGCACATGTTTAGACAATTTCCTTGCTGCTGCTGTTTTAATCTGCATTTTGTTATTTATAGGAGTCCAAGAAGAAGAGTATTTAATTCCTGAAACTCAGAAACTGACAATCCTATTTGACTTCCTGAAGGAAGAAATACTGTCAGAACACAAAGCAGTAAGCTTTCATCTTTGAAGAAACACACTATATCAGTCCTACTGAATACTGTCCCTTTTAAATGATCTTAAAAAAAAAAAAAAAAGAAAAAAAAGAAAAAAGAAAAAATCTATGCCTGCAATCTTACTTTCTTGTTCCCTTGCCTTTAGCAAATCCACTGCTCCTCTCAGCTTGATTTCATCTGCAGACTTGCTGGGGATGAACTTAATCCCACCATCTATGTCATTCCTTGATGAAGATATTAAATAGTATTGGTCCTAGTACGTGTCCTTGAGGGACATCACTCATTAATGGTTTCCACTTAGACATTGAGCCATTGACTGTAACTCTTTGGACATGGCCATCCACCTAATTCTTTATCCATCTAACAGTCAATCTTTCAAACCCATATCTCTCCAATTCAATGGCCAGAATGTTGTGGGGGATCATATCAAAGGCTTTACAGAAGTCTAGGTAGATTACATTGTAGTTCTTCCTTTGCCCATTGACGGGGGCACTCTATAGTAGAAGGCTGCTACTTATTAGCAGTAAAACAGAGATTTGGAAGATATCCCAGTTACTGGTACAGTTCTATCACTTAGGTTTTATTAAAGGCATAGTAACGTTGAAGATGGGAGGGGGAAGGACGGGGAGCTGGGATGGGTGGGTGGAAAGATCAGCTGCAAGAGAAAGAACTTCTGAGAAAAGTGAAGTTTGCCAGGGGATAATCTGCACAAGACTGGGAAAGACATTAATCATTTTCACTACGTATCACACCTTTAGAATTATCTTAGAAGAATACTAACACCAGATTTAGGATAACCCTGAGTATGACTGGAAATTGCTGTAAAGTGACAGCACATATGCCTAAAAGTAGTTGCTACAACCTTCTCTCTGCCTCACTCGCCTATGTTTCTGTCTTGGATTTCTTTCTAGTCTCATTGCTGGGCTTAGGTACAAATGTTTGAATCGCCCTTTGTCTATTCATTCCGTCTTCCTTCTTGCTCTTCTCTTGCTGCTGTTCATGAGCTGTTTATCATTAAACAATCTGGTAGTGATATCTGCAATATATTAGTCAGTCACAATGTGCACTTCATTTCAGCTTTTTTTCATAGTGCGATCTGTCTGCTTAATATGCCCTAAATATTTTTTTAATTAGAAAACAAAAATCTTTTATTTAAAAATTTTGGATGGCTGCACATCTACAGAAAAAAAAAAAAAAGTTATTTGTGTGAGATTTATCTCATGCAAAGATAAGAGATGAAACTCATTGCACATGCAAAGTAAGCTTTAGTATAATAAATGAAATCACTGCATTAATCAAGTGCTGTGGCTGAGATTCTCCATGCTTAGAAATCTTGACAGCCTAACACTTCTGTTTTCTTTCAAGGACAGACTTCTGTGTACTTGTGTTATTTAGAGGACCATATTACATTAAATTATCTCATACAAAACACATCTATACTAACGCAGGACTTAACATACGTGATGTCTTCACATTATTAATACAGCCATCTATTAGTATGTATTTTTGTCTAATGCTACTAATATTAGTGGCATAGATTTGATCATCATGAAAGGAGGTTTTTTAAATTATTTTTCCATATGATATTGACAAATAATTGAATTTGTAAAACTATCTGTTGGAGTCACCCACCTTGCCTTGCATATTCTAGTTTTAGTATGGTTGCCTTTCTCATCAGTGTTAAGCCTACTTGCAATGTGTGTCAGGAGAGATTATCTTCTCCTAAGTACCACTGAAGACTTTTATTAGTATTGGAAAAGTAAAGAAGTATATTTCCATGCTATAGTACACTTCAGTTTTGCAAAGCTGTCCTAATTCTGTACTGTTTCTCAGTATAAGTTGTGATATTCCCAGTCCCAAAGAAAGAAGACAATGCTGAACATGAGCAGGGAGAAAATTACAGCAAATACGTTTTCCCCACAGACGTTTCAGGCCATAACCATCCTTCAAGAGTCATCATAACTACTTTCTTCATTTGGTGTTACTCTAACAAATGCATTTCCATCAGCTTGTTATGTACCACTTAATTGTTCATTAACTTTAAACATCTCCACAGCTGCCTGTAAATTTTCACTATTTGAAGTCCTAAAGCTTACAAGGAGAAAAAAAATCTCTATGGAATTTGGACAGGCCATATACAAATTTGAAGAATATCTCATACAGTTCCCACCTTAAAATAATCATACAAACATAATCCACTGCCTTAACTGGTCAGGGAAAAGGCTATTCTCAGTCCCTATGAAACATTTTCCTAGCTCCATGTTATAATCAGCTACATCTCTGGTAGTCCTTTGAGCTGAAAGCACTGGAAGTTACTATCATTCTTTATCATACAACCAGGAATGTTTGGTATTTGGAGTTCCTGCTGTGTAGATCCCAATTTTTAGAAAAGTAGAGGGAGAAGATTGACAGTAAGTAGAAATTTTGCCACAATAACATAGGTGGATTAAGAAAATGATTACAAAATCAGTTCAAATAGGTCCTCCACCATCAAGCTCATATCTGAGAAGCTGTGGTTGAGGATCGATGCCCAATCCTGAAATGGCATATGCAAGGCATGTCTTGGTTTGATGTTTTTACCTACCTAATTTCCCTGTGATTCAGCATGCAGCAGACTAGACTGGGGCCATACAGTCTCAAGATGGTAATCTTGGCAAAGCAACAGATCAAAAAGTTCCCATCTTTCTTGATCTTATCCCCATTTCTGTCCATATGTTGCTGTCTGTGCCTTCTTTTCAGAAGGTTATCTTTTAGTTTAGATCAGCCCAATGATTCAGCTTTTACTGAAGACAGAAAAAAAACCTGCCAGCACAGTCAAAGAGATGGTGAAATCTGGCAGAGAGGTGAGAAGCAGTAGGAGAAGCCACTTCATAAATTACTTCATAAATTATCTTTGCTGCTAAATCCAGCAAATCCTGAAGTACAGCCCAAGTAGAGCCAACAAGGGCAGCAATGTAGTAGCTAAGCAGGCCTAGCCCAGGTCATCAATCACCTGTATTTGTCTTTCTGTAGGTAAGATATATTACATGCCATTGCAAAAATTAAACAAGCACAACATTCTGGCATCCCAGTGGCTGAGTGAACAGATCAGGGTCATTATTAATTATTATTAATTTACTCATAGCAGAAAGCTTTTCAAGACAACAGACAAAATAGCACATACAGGTTAAAAAAAAAAAAAAAAAAGAAAAAAAAATCCTAGTACAACTGAGGCCAAAACCAAGCTTCTACAGACCACAGCAGTAGCACTAGAAGTGTTTAAATCTTTTGCAATTTAGATGAGAATGTTATTCTTCACAGCCTGATTTCATAAAGCTCTTATCTCCCTACTGTTAGAACAGATTTTCATGGACTGCTGAGCCCAAAATGTGTAAGCTTACAGGAGAGGGCTTTAAGAAAGAAATGGCTGTTATTTTCTAAGCCCGAAAAGAACTGGTCAGGCTCCTTCCACCCAGTGCTGCTCACAGACAAAGGTACAGATCCTGCTGGGATATTCTCAATTCCAAAATTACAAAGTGGAAAAGCTAATACCCCCAACCTGCTACCACATTTTATTTCATATATTTAGATAATGAAAATTTTGCCTTGGTACACAGTAAATCTTAATGGGAAGATAGAGCTGTCTACAAACTAATCAGCAATGACAGCTGCTACAATCTAATTATAGCACTGAAATGTGCAAAGAATTATAATGAAAACTGATTACTATCCACATAATTTCTACAATTTTAATTATAATAAATACTTTAAATGACTGATTATACAAGTATGTCACATTTGCCTACTCCATTCCTCATTATGAAAATCCTACAGCAATACAGTTGCTATTTGCTATATTTTTGTTTCATTAGTTCACTTATTCCATACAACCTATTTCAAATTGCTTTTTCTGAATCAGAAAATTTAATTTACATGTTACTTCTGTACGAAGATGCTTAAAGAAGTAACCAAAAGTATCTATCAGTATTAAAGCCACAAATAATACAGAAAAAGAAACATTTCAGTCTTACCCTTTTACAGATGAAAACAATGAACAAACAACCAAAGACAAACTCCCTGCACAAATTTCTCTCTTTTCAACAACCTAAGAAAACTTGATAGTCTAGAAAGTCACCATGAAGGGCTGATTTTGGGCTGTGTGACAGAATATGGAGGGAATCTCAAAACTCAGGACCTCTTCAAAGAAAGTGATATGTCATCTGAGTAAGCAACATCTCCTGTGCTATCTTCAGCTAAAACATTTAAGGATGATCACAGCTGAATGAAGTGGGGCTATAGAGGTCTGAAGAGGTCAGAAAAGAGAAAGATGTGTACAGAATAGAAGGAAAGCTTCCTCTAAAAAAAAAAAAAAAAAAGGTTCCCTGTGAGGATCAAGCTGGAAGAACCATACTTGCTTGGGCACTGAAGTTCCATTTTGAGTTCAAAGCTCCCATTACCACCCTATAGTAGGGCACTCAAGCAAACAAAGCAATTTATGATGGAGATAGTGATATACAAATACTCTTCTGCATTTTACGGACTTAGTATACTAAGTTTCAAAAGTCAGATTGTTATGATATTCATGGAGAAAATGGCTAGATAAAATCTCAAAAAGGCACTGAGTCTTTCATTTGGTACCAAATCAATTTCAACAATACCAAATTCAAATATGAAGTGTACCCCTAATACATAAAGTTCACGCACAGTGCACGCAAGCATTACTTGGGTGATCACATACACACACATAAATACAGAGCTCATTTTCATCAAATGGGAACATCCCTGAATGCCCTTGGGCAGGTAGTGTGGGAATAACATTCTGTCCTGCACTGCTGTTCTAAGTGCTGCTGCAGCCTGGGTCTGCATACACACACCCTGACACACAAGGAATTTGTGTGCACATGCTTAATTCAAGCCTATACAAAAATAGCAGGATGGTGGTGTTGCCTGTAGCTTCCAGAGGCTGGCCCATAAAGGCTTATTGCTTGATAAAACATTTACTTTACCAAAACAGGCTTTGCACATGAGTGAATATGTGTCTTCTTTTAAAACAATGCTGCGTACCCTTCAGTGTTCAAGCAACTTCATAAAGACCCATTCAAAATAACCTATATTCTGAACATGCTAACACCTATTCTGCACTATGGGACTGAAAGACAGAAGAGTGTGTTCTGATGAAACTGAGAAAAGGGTGGGGAAAAATGCAAAATATTTAAAGAAAAAGTTTTGAAAACATTATAGTCTAAATTGGCCCAGATGCTTAATTGCTTTGGGTGTCCCTGGGCATACAGATTGTGCCTAATTAAGCAGTATTAGTATAGCCTTTGGATGTATGTTAACACATTCAGTTGTCCCTGACTCATCACTGAAAATGATTGGGCCCCACTAAAGGATATCTGATAAGTGTCAGAGATATGTGTCATTCAAGGTGTAAAAGTCATAATTATTTCAAAGAGGAGAAGAAATGTCCAAAACAAAACCCTTGTAAAGCCTGGCAACACAAAGTACGTTGTCATTTTGAAGACAAATGTATTTAAAAATAAAACTGTTAATTTGCTTCTCAGAGTTGCAGTGTTCCCTGTTTTTATCCATAATTTACTACTATTCAGCACTTAATTAGTTTTAATTCTGGTAAATTAGTTTTATTTTCTAATCCTTCTTAGCAAGTTAATGTAATAGATGGAAAGCTATCAGCATTAGAGCTCGTATTCTGAACTGTTCAGGGATTTTCATAGGGTCTCCAGACAAGAATGCATGGACTAATTGTCCTGCTTGTACAAGATGATGTTTGACCCAAAAAGGAGCAGCAGCCATTTGACAACATTTTAAAAAAAAGTGTCATAAGGTACAAATCTCATATTTTCTATTGCTGTTGAACTAGATGCAAGTTTTGTCAACAGACACAGTCTTAACCTGATTAGTTCAAAGTGCCATGGTGCTTCAGCTCATATGAAAAAACTCTGCTTCCTCAACATTCTCTGCATCTAGGGCAACCCCACCCACTGCTCCATCTTAAGGACAGCAATGAGCCCACTATGGCCTTGAAACAAGAAGGTGCAACAGTGTAGCTGAAGCAATAGTGGTTGATTATTTTATAAGAAGAGGTTTCCTATATGATCCTCCCAGTCAGTGACATCCCTGTGCAAGCATCATGCTTCACCATAGGAGGATGAGAGACAATGGGCATAAACTGAAACAAGGAGGTTCAGACTGGAGGTAAGGAGGATCATTTTCCCCATGACACTGCCTTGAGTAGGAAGTTGGATGGACAAGAGACCTCTGGAGGTCCCTTCCAACCTGAATCATGGCTCTGCACGAGCACAAAGGAATCGGAATATCATTATTAGTAGTACTGGCATTGTGCATTTTAATGAATCAATGCAGCAATAGCTGCTGCTACTCTATCTGAAAACGAAGCGACTACATCCTTTTTTTCTGAAGTTTCTGATAAAAAGATGACTTTGTAGCACACATGGATTTTTTAGGCTTAATTTAGAATGCTAATCTTTATGAAAATAAACACGCGTCATACAGAGTAAAACATATGCACCCCTTGTACAAAACTTGGATTGCATATTCATTTAGTATTCCTTCAATGGTCATGAAAGACTATCATACTATTAGGAGAAATAAGACATGAGGGGAACCTGACCTTGACATATCCTTGGTTTCAAATGAAACAAAAAAATAAGAGGCAAAAGTAACTTTAAGTAGTATAAATAGCTTGAGTCTCAAATCAAGACAGGTTTAAGGTGGTTTATTCTGGTTTGGTTTGGTTTGGTTTGGTTTGGTTTGGTTCCTAATATAGAAGTTTCTCTTTACCACTTCTATTTCATTGATCTGAATAGATATTAAGGAAAACTGATCATGGAGAACCTGTCAGTGTGCCACAAACACATAATGAATGCAGAAGAGGTAAAAGATAATTATTTTCTTGCTCCCTTGATTATAAATAATATGTTGTTACTTGTAAAAAACAAAGAAAGACATAAGCAGGAATGTGATTTTGAAGTTGACGAATCACCTAAATAATTTAAAAGCATCCGAGTTACTTTTCAAGCATTCTAAACAATTTGATAAGACACAAATTATTTTCTCAAAAGCAACTGCTGACTCAGATTCCTAGAAGCATTTTTGGCACAAGAGTGTATCTTTAATCCTTTAAAACATCTAGACCTGAGTTTGGCTAGGATACTAAATTCTCACTTTCAGAACTTCAATTTTAGCTTGTGTTAGAAAAGCATCAATCTGGTGGTTTGTGCCACAGTCCTCAACACTGTCCAGGGGTGTAAGAGGCCACAGTGCCAGTGCTGGGGGAGAGCCCTTTGTCTTGTGCATGTTGCCTAACAGGATAGCAGTGAACATGCAGTGAGGACTCTGGGCAGGGAGAAGATCCAGGCTCTGAGCACAGGCTGGGACATCAGAACCTGCAGCAAGTGTATAGCAGGGAGCAGGATTCAAGCCTGGGGGAACTGGAAGGAAACAGTTTTGTTGCATAGTGGCACACTTCCAAGGAATAACCTGTGCTGTGGGCATTCTTCAAGTAAGGGCAAATATGTGTGGAAACATCAGAAGCAGAAGCAGGCCTTCAAACAGGGTCTGCCGCATACAAATCAAATTTTAGCACTCTGATGTTTCCGGATGGCACTCTGCTAAATCACTAGAACTGAATCATAGACAGTGTTATCAGAAGTGTCCGAGATAGGCTAGGACACTGCCTCCAAAGAAAGTCGAAAGACTGAGAAAAAGTATATGGGAGACAAAGAGGAACAGTATTACTAAGTCAAATTAATTTTAAAAGAATCGACTATTAAGCTGTTGGAAAAAAACCTCACATTTAGCCTCTAGATGAGATTTTTAATCTCCATATGCTAGAGAGTTTATGAGTAAAAAAACAAGTTGTGATAGCTGTTCTCTGCTTAAGTCTTCAAAAGGATCAAAGACCTCTTTGGCTTCTGCTTCATGCTCCTGGAATTAGCTTCAGATTTTAGTACTGTCTGGTTCTGAAAAAGAACGATCATTGTCAACATAAAGTAAGTCACTGAATATATTACTTCAATTCCATACTACTGATCGAAACACTTCTAGTCTTAACAGAGATTTTTCAAGAAACAAGACTGAAGCACTTGTATATTCCAGCTCCAGCAGAGGAAGATAATCAAAGAGAAGGCCAAGTGACCAGTAGATTATTCTGAGGAAAGAGATGAAGGAGAGCACAGGCTTCCAATTACAAATGCAAAACCAAGTAAATAAAATACCAGAGGTTTTATTAAATGGTGTTATTCTAAAGCACTTCATTTTGACAGATTGAACATCTCAGTTACAAAATCGTAGCTAATGAGAATCACTGTCTTGACATGTAGTTTCTGCTTTGGTGCTACAATAGGCAGGACCCCCTGAGATTCCCCCTAAAACTACAGGATTGGAGGGTAGGGGATTGTTATTCGGAGCAACCTATTCCCAGTTTCACCATTTGCTGTCTCATGTTTAATATTTACATAAAGCTCACAGAGAAAAACAGTAATTATGCAACCAGTAAGAAAACTATGCATAAATATTTTGCAGAGCACTATTTTACCAGTTTCTCTTCAGAAGTCAGTAACAGAAGAAAGAAGCCTGAAGCCAGGAATGTGCTAATGAAGGTGCACAGATACTAATCAAGAGACTTAAGATGAAGAGAGGAAGGAAAGGACTTGGTTCCCTGTGTTGGAAGATGATATCCTGGTGCTAATTCACAGGACATGTCAGCCAGCCAATAAACGGGAAGCAGAAATGCAGATCATTTCATCTGGGACTGAAGAAGAGAAGTCTTGCCCCAAATCCTAAACCAAACGACTTCAGCAAGCACCTTCCAAAACACAAACAGGAAAATTGCAACTCCAAGAGCTCCCAAAGATGCTCCAATCCCTAAATGGCGGTTTTGGCCAGTTAGCCAGCTTTGAAGGCCAGCTTAGATGCTGAAATTGCAAGGGAAAATCTTTATTTTAAAACACATTTTAATAATTTATTTTATTAATTTCTTAATAGGTTTGATTTTCTACATCTATGGTCCTAAATCTATTTCATTTTAAATCCCACTACATGTAACATGACTGGATAAGCAAGGTATTCCTACATACAGAGTTGGCAATTTTGTAGAAACATCCTGCATCATCTCCTCCTGCTTTCGCTGAGTACCAAGTCTAACAAGTTTTCCCGTCTCCGCACTGCACAGCCAGGCTCTACACAGATGCAGCCATCCCCAGCTGTGAAGGACTAGCATCGAAAGCTGCTGCTTGTAGCAAGGCATGGCAGGGGAGATGTGGATTCCCTAAATTTCAGTCTACAACAATTCAATATTAAAGTGATATCTCGAGGAAAAACTGAAGGAAAAAGTGGCTCCTCACTACCCCATAAAAGCACCTAACACATAAATACTCAAAGAATAAGACAGTGGTTGATAAATAAAATACTTTAGACACACCAGCCTTTGCTACAGACAGATGTGGGAGCGGGTCAGGAACCACACTGCACCTGACATGGAGCAGCACTGACCTTCTCCAGTTTAGGCAGTAAAACTTCCTAAACTCTCAGGTACTACTCAGCTAATAAAATGTTTGTTCTTGTAATGTTTACACTTCACTAATCCCTACTCACACAAGACTCCTAGATCTGATGTCTATTGTCTCTGAACAAAGAGTAGTTTTGTCAAAGTAAACAACTATGGCAGAGAAACTGAGATCATAATCAGGCCAATTAATGTGAGGTTCCCATAACTTCCATCAAAGTGTCAATCATGCATTGCTAATGACTGGAGCTTCATTTTCTCATTTGTATCTTTTTCTTTTTCTCCCCTTTAGTCTTCATTATGTGCGATCCACTAAACATCACTCAGATTTCTCAGTCATAACACATCTCTTAATTAGACTTAATCCTAAAAATCATATTATCTGATATTCCTGCATAACCACTGAAGTGTTTGTAATGAAGTCAAATACTTTGCTCACATCATTAGTGGGTAGATCCAGGCTCTGTCTTCTGTTACATTTCATTTCAAAGGACTTAGAGATACTCAGTGTTATCACAGAGCACCTCCTCCCAATCCACAGCCCCTGGGATCCTTCAGTGAACAACTTCTAGGATGTCAGAAGTAGAAAATTCTTTTCTTTTAAAACCTAAAGAAAATGGTTCTCCTTTTTGGATACAGACTTAATGATAATGTACTTACACTTAGAGCTGCATAAATCTTTTCATAGCGTTAACCAGATAACTGATGTAAATAGCTAAACAAATTTTGAAGAATGGACTTAAATTTGTATTTACACCAAAAAAAAAAAAATAATCATTTTCTTTAGCAGGAGGATGGGACTTTCATTTGATCTTATGATCTTAATGATCCTTTATTTTCTTTGTTCTATGGAATTAAAAAACATGTATTCCCCATCCCATAATCTAATGGATAAAGTAAACTCACTGGAGATTTTAGTTTGTGTCTCGTGACCAGGAGGAACTGAAGTCCAGTCTTCTTTGTCCTCAGTGCACATTTTATACTCTGATCTGCTGTATACAAGGAGTGATATCCCTAGTGGCAAAGCAGCTGCCGTATTTAAACCTTGAATGAATTGATGCATGTGGCACTCACTGATAATGCTTACTAGATCTCTGCCAGAGAAGACAGATGGAGACATACCTTAGCTCTGGACCTTAACCAGACATGAAACTAAACTGAGGGCTTTGGTCTTATTAAAACAAAAGTATTTCTGTGCGTTTCCAGACAAGACTTTGTTAAAAAATGGTGCATCTAGGAAGCTTAAGTATCACAATCCAAGTAAAAATCAGCAAGGATTTTTCAGTCTCAACATTTTGAATTGAGATTCAATCCATAGGAATCCAAATTTATAGGAAGGTTGGGATGTTGGTTAAGGAATGACATGAATAAAATCTAATATATCATTTCACAAAGGAGTCTGCTATGGATGAAAAATAAAGAATCCTTGATGTCAGAAACAATAAAATATAGGTTATTTTATTATAGAAAGTTTAAGGATTTTCTTTAGCTATTTTGAATTATAAAATATCCTATATACCAAAGATAAACATTAATTTGTAGAAAAAAGTTCCAGCAGAGGATGAAGAAGCACAGTACAATTGTAGAGCTGAAGAGATCTAATTTCTTTTTGTCCATTGCTCTAGAAGTTAATGCATTATAGAATTGTATAAATTACATTTAATAGAACTCCAAAGCTATTGCTATCAGAGGGAACTTACTCTTTTCGAAAGCAGCTTATTATAAGTGAAATAAGTAGAAGAGAGGAAGAAATCCAACAGGTTTTCTTTGGGGGTCGATCTTTTCAGGATTTGAAGGAGGATGCTTATGAAAGTCAGGATAATTAAATTGATGCAACAGAAGGTGAAGTTTGCTGGCCAGACTATGGTTCATTAGGAGTGCTTCCTCTAGAGGTTTTCATTCTGCATTTATTTGTAAGTCTGACATGCACAGGCATCGTAACAGCCTCAAATGAGAAATGT